>NC_092342.1:265910000-267110000 GCF_046630445.1 Rutidosis leptorrhynchoides | reverse complement strand
TGCTATTGTGTTGTAAGTGTTTAAAGCACGCATTATTGATGAATTGTTGAATTAGAAACTTCCAACAGTGTATGACTAGAATTGTTAGTGTATTAGATTTGTTTGAAGCTACCACGCTGTTGTTATTGCTCTTGTGTATTCATACAGATTAATATCTGGCAGGTCATGTGGTAACTTCTGTTATGGTGAGCAATGACTCATCTGAAAGTATTACATCAAGTTTAGGTTATTTTCAGTTTGCATATGAATGCTTAGAGTACAAGTACACTTTCCTGATGAGATTTAAACATGTAGCTGATTAATGTGAGTGATAAATAGTTACGTTTTAGGTTTCGTAGTACATGAAATTCTTATGTGTAGCCCAAATCTCGATATTTGGTGGAATTCTAGTAAGTAATTAAATTGTATGGTAAATAGTATGTGTTTCAACCTTCATATTATCTCCTTTAATAAATTGATTCATAAGTTCTTCCAAGGCATACAAGTTTTACGATTTAGTTTATTATTATGTTTTGGAGTTTCTTTTTGATTTTGTTTGAGTTTGTCGTATATGATTTTCATTTAGCTTGTGCTAAGATATGGTTGTGTTTGATTACAGGCACTTATCAGGTCTTTTAATGGCAATATCCTTACATCAAGGTCTGTGTAAATATGCCGTTGATTGATCTTACCGCAGTCACTTTAATTATGCTTCGACTTTGTTATCAATATCTATGTCTATCATGTGAGCTTGATATGAGGTGTATATCTCTATCTGTAAGGTATCGAATTCTGAATTGTTTTTGTTCATAATGTAGTAAGAAAAAGAAGAAGATATATTGTTGTCTAAAAAAACAAGTAAAGAAAATTAGAAAATAAAACTTGAGAGTTAACTCTTTTCGTTCTTTGTGGCAACTGAATATTTTATCTTTTGGTCACTTCCATATGACTCTGCTGTAAAACTTGGTGTTTGCAGGTGGAGATAATGACGGACCATGGTTTCATACTTAATTGTTTACGAAAATAAACATAAATTCGAAAATAAAAATAAACTCAACGGAGATGGCCGAATCCGGTAATACTCTGTGCTATCGAGGGAGGATCACTTGGATTGCAAATTTGGGATCCTAGAAGAAACCACAAGGATAAATATCACTTAATACCGATTATTACTCCAACATACCCTAGTATGAACTCTAGCTACAATGTGTCATCTAGTACCTTAGGTATAATGACTGATGAGTTTAAGAGATGTCATGATATATGTGAGGTATGCTTTCTTTTAATTATTTTTATTTTTTATTATATGTTGTATTTTTTAGAAACTAAAAGAGTCTTTGTTTATTAGTTGGTCTGCTATGCTATGAAGTCACAGTCACTTATGATTAATTTCTTTTGATGTAGGCTATGGTGTTACATAATGGTGGTTGGCTTGAACTTTTTGAGCCCTATCGTTTCTTTGAAGCATATAAGAATTATATGCAGATAGATTTAGCTGCAGGGAATGATGATGATATGCTGAACTGGAAAGGCTGGGTTGAATCTCGCTTGCTTGTTGCACGCATTTGCCATATTCTGTGAACATTATTAGGAAACAGTTGGCATTTCCGGATGACACTGTTGTAATTGGAGAGTCCAAACTTGCTTCACTCGGAGCTAATTCTCTTGATGTGGTATTGCTCTTTGTTTATTAACAATACTTTGAGTTCTTTTTTACTGTTGGCAATCAATTTTTTTGATAGAAGTGGCAACAGTAGTGGATAGGGCAAGCGGTGTTACGTTAAAAAAAAAAATATTCTTTTTGTGATGGATAAGTGCAATTTGTTGATGTTTGTTAACTCATATCTTGTTGAAACCATTGCCATGTATAGTTGACATTTGCAACTCTCTTGTTGACCCATACCCAACCAGCTATAGTTGACATTAACGACTCTCTTGCTAAAACATGCTACAAATTGAATAGGTCATTTGCCTTATGAGTTCTTTTAATTATCATTTGTTAACTCGTTGTCAAAAGTTGACACGAGGCATGTTAACTGTATCTGTGACTGAAAATGTATGCTTTTATTTATTGAAATAGTGTTCTTATTTTTAATGGCTGTTTTAGTTAGGTGTCTATAAATATAGAATATTTAAATCTGTTCAGGGTATTGCTCTATATTAAACTTTTCTTCCTCTTTTTGGTGATATTGAGAAGTATATACTATATACTATATATATTGTGATAAATTTCATACATGTTAGTGCTATTTTTGTTTGTTTCAGGTTTTAATTTGATCAAAGATGAGTACAGGACTACCTATAGAGATATGTCTTCATCAATGAATATGGCAGTCTGTTGGTGCTTTTTGATTTTCAAGAACTTAATATACTTTATGTATGTAGATCTTAATAAGTGTTTCAAATTTGAATGTAACTATCTCCGTATCTGTTTGTTGTCACTATAAGACTCGTACGTGTTCATATAACGTGATCTAATTTTGTGTATTTGGTGTATGGATCATATTTTGGTTTAAAACTGCATAACTGAATATCTAGAATCATATTTTAGTTTGTATATTTGCATATTCAAATTTATGCGTGATATATATATATATATATATATATATATATATATATATATATATATATATATATATATATATATATATATATTATTTATATATATATATATATTATTTGGTAGAATCCTCAAATCCTCACGCTTTATAGCGTGTACATGTCAGAATCTTAATCTCAAATTCACACGCTTAAAAATGTGATTCATGTATTCTCTCAGATCCTCACACTTTAACATGTGGAGTAGTGTATTATAGTACTCACACTTTAAAGTATGAGGAATTCACTTAAGTTCCTCACACTTTCAAGCATGAAAAATGAATTCATAATATCACCCTTAAAAGCGTGTACATGTTATTGAAATTTGTTACGGGCAAAATTCACACGCATGCTTCAAGCGTGTAGTGTATAATTCCACACACTTCTAAGTGTGTATATCTATTCAAATAAATGTGAATAATCAACCATTTTGTTGTAGTGAACGAACAATTTGATTGACTTAGCTGCCACGCGATGGGAGCTCTGTAGCAGTTCTTCAATCGGATGTTGGATAACGAAAAATTAGGAAACTTAGGGTTTGATACGAGAGAACATATGGAGTTTCATATTTGCGAAAGTGAAACCCTAGAAATTTGGGGGAGAAGAATGATTGAACTGTTATAAAGTTTTGGATTTGTTATTCACGTGAAAACTGATTGGTTTTTACTTTTTAGATCTTTCCGGTTTGTATTTGTATTGTAAGGACCAAGGAGCACACAATTTACAAGGGTACAAGCGTGAGGATTGTGAAAGTATTACTCACACTTTCGAGTGTGATATTATGCAATATTTACTTACATTTAAGATTGTGAAAATTTACAAATACATACTCACACCTATAAAAGTGAAAATTTATAAATCTTACTCACATTTGAAAATGTGAGTTAGATATGGGAAAGCCTTACGTTTCATTACTCACAATTCTAAAAGTGACAATTTTATTCACATTCATAAATATGAACTCTTTTTACCAAAACATGTATTTTCACATTTGTAAATGTGTAAACAATTGAACGCAAGCATTCATAATTATACTTTCACGCTTTCATGAAGTGTGAACAAAAATACGTGAGAAATTGATTAATTTGTTGTAGTGACATCAACATTTTAGAGTTGTAACTCTGCTACTGATAAATTACCGTCTTCACATGTTTTGCTGGTTTATCCTTTTTAAATGTTCTTAAAATATGTATTTTTGTAAAAAATCATCATAAACGTGCATTTACGCTGCAATATTATGTTGTCGATCTACAAGGGGCGAAGCTAGGATATAAAATCATTGATGGTACAACATAATAAAGAAAAATATATTGAGTCACAAATTAACAATCTATCATTCATTACAAATAAGACAGTCATTTACTCATATAGATCAAGATTCATTCGACTACGCAAATACGATCTTTTGATAATTTAGTGTAATTGAGTGATTTAGGTTTTACACTTTGAAATGGGTTAGGATCAGGGGCGGATCTAGGATTAGGAGTCACTGGTGTCACCCGTTAAAACTCTCAAAAAAGTTCTACTAGATGTCTTATTTTAATGGTGTCACTTAAAAAAATGTACACTATTCAGTGGTGTCACTAGTTAAAAACCCCAAAAAAATTTCACTACATCACGTATTTCAGTGGTGTCCCGTGCCACCACTGGGCACTATATACATCCGCCCCTGGTTAGGATGTATGGAGTGTACACCCATCTAATGAAAAACTTCCCGGGCCCAAAAGGAGTTCTGGTAAATTTCTTGACTTTATTAAATTACATTTACATAAAAAATTTTCGGCGAAAAAACGAATAAACTTTTATAATAAAAGAAGAATCATCCAAAGAATGAAAAACTCTTTTAACTTACAAAAACAATAACCGAGCATAACTTAAACAAACCTATCCAAAGCTCGAAACCAAAAACAACGACAATATCCCTATGAAACTAAACAAGGATTACACGAGAAACATGAGAACCAACCAACCCGAGAACCGGGAAAGTAAGAATCATCTAAAGACAACCAAAAACACGAAACAAGGACGCTCAAGTATCTTTGATGAAAATGCCAAAAGCCTTCATCTCCTCTTCATGAGTCGATTTCTTTTTCCTTTCTATTCTCGACTTCTTAACTTGAATCGAATCGATTGGGGGATCACCGGAATTAACGACGGAACCAATTTGGACACCCTCCATATTATTCATCATTTTGCGAAAATCCGCCATGGAACCGACCTCATCAACACCGCTAGAAACCGAGGCAATAGGCTTTTTCCCGATAGATTTGTCGAATTTAGAAGCCACCGAATCAAAATGAGAAGGGCCCTTGATCGGATTGAGGTTCGGATCATTCGAGCTCACAATAATAGGATTCGATGGGCCCAATGGGGGAGCAGAAACTGGCCCGTTAGCGCCATCAGAACCCGAGAACGGCCCTTCGACAACCTTTTTCTTCCCATTTGATTTATCGAATTTAGACGCGAGATAATCAAAAGATTTGGGCCCAAAACATCACAACCATAAGAGCCATCAACACAATTAATTGGTTGTGCTTCCCCTGATCCAGAAGCAACATGCGACTCAGGCACCAAATTAGAAACAGAAGCTCCATCAAAATTCCCATCTTCAAGGACGTCAACTGAGCTGAACACCGTCAATGAAGAAGACACACTGCCAACTAATATGTCCTTGTAAAGAGGTCTAGGGCTCGACTGCACCACGGGATAACCAACCGGTCCACTAGAAACGTTGTCGGGCAATTTTACGTTAAAACCAAGCCCGTCACAAACCCCCTTACACCCCGAGCCACATTCACAAAACATAGACGCAGGAGGACCAAAGGTGACCCCCAAATTGATAACAACAGTTTCAGGTAACGAATACTTTGCCACACCAATTTCATTAACCGACCTAACCGGACGTAGCTCAGCATACGCCGCTTGTACTTTAGACTTAACCGAATCAAAATGGTTGTGATGAGGACCTGCAACGACCACGTTAGTAGGCGAAACAAAACCAGGATCACCCAAACTCACTTCGCCTCTTACGCATTGATTCAAAACCGAAACCGTATCACCTACACAAATCGCTCTGTTCGAAATAGTAAGAAACTCGGGTGAAAAACACTGAAGAAATAAATGATCCACAACATTAACATCGGGTATTTCGTTAACACGGATAGCGAAGGAATCGGAATTCACGTTGTTATTGATCACCTTGTGAACGTTCAAAATCAAAAGAGGGATACTCACCTCAACAAACACCATAATCGAACCAATCTGGAAGCATTCGGAAGAGGCTTTAGTAACATGTAAGACCTTACCAAAATTGCTAGCAATCTCCGTTTTATTCTCCGTGGGGACATAGTTAGACGGAATCCCAGTAATATCGATCCAAGTGTACCGAAAGAATGATGTAGAACGAGGATAAAAAGGCTCGATAACCCGCAATTCATCCTTGTTTGGGTGATCAGACAGAAGCTTATCCATTTGGCCAGAATTCGAGCAAACCACAACGAAAGCAAAATCACCAAAACACAAACCTCGTTAGCAAAAACTCCACGCCGAGTAAGGCAGGAAACAAGTTTGTCGTTAGAAAAAGGGCGATCTTGAACCAAAATCACACTCAATTTCAGTCGATTAGCAAAGTGAAAGTTGGGATTCAATTTAACTCTTATCATTGATGGACGAGAGTAAGAAGACGACATGTCAGTTTTGGAACAAAAGGAAGAAGACTTTTTAGCCCACCCAAAGAAAATCTTCTTACCAAACAAGAGAGATTCGTTCAAAGCACATACATCAGCATATGCACAAGAACTTAATTCGAATTTTACGAAAGCATAACAACATTCGGGCCAAGATTTTACCTCGATGATCAGGCTAAACCTACCAAAAGCATCTTGTAGTTTAGCTTTGTCGAACCCTGTAGATAACCTCCCAATGAAGATGGTGGAATCAGAAGAGCCATAGTTCGCCGGAGGGATGTCGGAGCTCGAGATACCGGGAGGAGGGCCATGTGAAATGTTATGAACAGTACCGAAATTGAAATAATCGGAGAGGGTGATAGGAACATGAGGTGGACAAAGGCTGGTAGAAGGAAAGGAGACCGGATGTTCTGCCAGAAAGTTTGTGTTGGTGGTGTTTGTGGGCAGAGTAGGTTGATTCAAATCAAAAATTGAATTTGAAGTGAGGGATTGACCGTTATTAGGATTCATAATAGTGAGAGGGATTCCGAAGCTAAAAAGGAAGGAAGTTTGGGAGTAATAAAAATGGAAGGAGAAGAATTAAGGAGTGGATGGTGGTGGATGTTAGTGGTGGTGGAAGGAGGAGATGAGAGAAATTTGAATTCTCCAGCGATGGTTCATGTCCCAAGGTAGAGAGAGGAAATTTTTACATTTACATAATTGAGGTTTCATAACATTAAGTATAGTCTTTGTAACTACTTGTGGTTTAAATGTATTTAAAGACTAATCTTGTAACCTCTAATGACCTTAAACTTGCAACCACTAATGACATTAAACTTATTCTTGTAACCATTTTATGATTTGATTTGATGACTATTAATTTAGTTTTGTAACCTACATTGTGGGTTAATGTCATTAAAATAAGTTTAATGTTATTGAGATTGATCTTGTAACCATCTAATGATTTAATGACTATTAAGAAGTAGTCTTGTAACTGCTTTCAACAATGATGAAAGATCTTTATGAGTCTTTAATTGTCCTATTAATTCTCATCAACTCTTTCATATATTTGGGTGCCTATATAAGGAGAAATCATTTTAATGAGAAACACACATCAAAAACACCTAACACTCTTTAGCGAAATGGTTTCTTGATTTATGTCAAAAACAAGAACATAATCTCTGTCTTATTCCAAAGTGATATTCGTGTAACCCCGGGAATAAGAGTTGAATAGTTACTTTTGGAAAGTGATACCACGATTCAGTCATATATCTGATCATTGTTTATTATTACCCTTACACAAAAGCAAATCCCACCAACACAGTCTTACAATACTTCATTCTTGAAAAGTACCTCTTAACTGTTGCAGTTACAACTGACAAAACAAAATTAAACTTTAAGAATCGATTAACAATAAAATATGTGTTTGGTTTCAATATGTAGTAAAGTCAATAATTTATATTAAATTAGCCATGTCAAAAACTAAAATCCGGAACAGTTTATATTGATTTAATCAAGAGATAAGCACTTTTTGGGAGGAAATGGGGGGAAGTAATTTTTTTCGCTTTTTTTTATTTTTTTTCAGGCATCAAGATCACATGAAAATATGAAGATTTAAAAAAGACACTTCGTGATTAATGTTATTATTTTGGCGGGAAAACGCTCGGAGAAATAAATGATAACATTCACTGCAATGAATGTTTTGCTTCTGAGTTTTGTAACGCCCTCATCTAGGCCTATCTGTAAGATTTCTAGTTTGCCCGTAAGTTAGTATTGTGTTATTATATGCTTTTATTTCTAGTTAATATTTACTATTAATTAATGATGTGGTTAGGACCAGTTTGTGACAAGGGTCACAGAACAGGTTTGTTTATTTAATTTGGACTTCGTTTGTCAAATGATGTACGGAAGATATCAGATAACTGATAAATACCCGTGTGTGATGGAGTATGGTGTTTAACTTAAATATATAAGCTTGTACAGCTCATTTTCTCATTTCTTCTTGAATATTCCAAACACCCCGTACTTCACTTTCACCTTTATAAAAATCCTAATTGCTAGATCTTGTTCTTGAGTACAAATTAATCATATCTTCTTGTTCCTTGTTATTTACTGAATCTATTAAGTTAGGAATCACGAGTTTTCATACTTTAATCTTTATGAAAATTGGGTTTTTGTGTTTGTTTTTACAAAGTGTATAAATTGAGTCCAAAATGGTTGATTTGATGTTATTTATGTCAAAATCTTGTGGGTTTATACTCCTACATGTTTAGTATACTTGTTTTGGTTAGTTTTAGGGTCAAAATTGAGCTCTAGAGCAAGATTTGGTGATTTGTGCTTGAAACCCGTAGGTTTTGCTGTTGCTGCTGCAGATGAATGCAACCGCACGGTTGCATATTGTACCCGTACGGGTGCATGGTGTAACCGTACGGATGCAAGTGTAACCGTACGGATGCAGCAGTGTCGTGTAACCGGGTCAGAAACTTGCAACCGCACGGTTACATATTGTAACCGTACGGATGGAGGCTGTAACCGTACTGATGTATGTGCAACCGTACGGATGTATGTGCAACTGTACGGATATAGATCAGTAATGCATTATAGTGAAATTTAGCTGTTTTCTAGCCGTTATGCTGCACGTTTGTATATTGATGATCAGGATGTAAATTTTAAAAATGCATAAGTGCTAAGTAGAAATTTTTAGCGAACGCTTTTTGATACAAAAATTTCTGTACTGTGTTGTTTGGTGTTAACGGACAACAACTAACTTGATTTGTCTTATGTTCAGGTGATAAGGATAAGGAAGCCGCTCAGTAGTAGATAATCTAAGCTGGTTGCTGGTATTTGGTGAGTGGGACTAACTGGAGTATATAGTATAGAGTAACATGTTATATTATGATTGTCATGCTTGTTAGATATACTTACTGATACAGTTAGTTAGTATGTTGTGATGACTGCATGCTAGTTGATGTTTTTCTGTTGGAGCCCAGTGCGTCCCTACTGTGTGGTTGCCTCAGTAGGAGAGATCAACCTTGTAATGCCCCAAATTTCAAGATATTTTTCTAGTAATTAATAAGTAACTTTTATTAAAGTTTTATATGATTTAAGAATAAATGTAAAAGAAATTTATGAGTTAAGTAAATGAGTTATATAGTTAGTTGAAACTAACAAAAGACCTTAAATGAATGTTAGAATTAGGACTTCCATGTAACACCCCAACTAATTAAGGTAATATTTTATAAATTATTATTGTTACATTTTATGTAAGTGTTATTTTTGTATTATAATTGGTTAATATTTAAGGCTTGTTAAGTTAAAGATAAGAGGGACTAAGTGTGCAAAGTTAGTTTAAGGACCTCCCATATTATGATTTTGGTGGGGAGGGTAGAAAGTGCTAATAAGGCAAAGATAATTAATTAAAACGTGTAAAATGCTGGAAGTTCTTATTAGTTGCAAAAATATTCGAGAAAACTAGTGTGTGTGTGTGTGTGTGTGTGTGTGTGTGTAGCACCATGAGCATAGGAGAAATCCTTAATTGGAATAATTAAGCACATGCAAGTAGAAATTCATGTAATTAAGTGTGCCTTGATCATCATAGCAAGTTGCAATCCTTCAATCTCTTCTTCATTTGTGCACAATTAGGGTTCATAAATCCTAAAGACAGGGTATGAACTTCTAAGTCTTTTGTATCACTAAAGTAGGTGTTCTAGGTGAATCTCAAGTTTATAAGTTGTTATTATTGTGAGTGTGCACATTTGTATGATTTAAAAATGAATTTTAATTGATGTTTGGATGTAAGATCATGTATGAACTTTCTATTTGAATGTGTGAAATAAAAAGGGTGAATTTGGTGTTGCTAGTAGTCTAGAATCAAGTCATGCACACTAGGTGTTTGATGAAATGCCTCAATGAAGATGACTATGAGTTTTAGCTAAATTGTGAAGAAGAGAGGTTATGTTTTAAATTGTTGAAATTGTTATAAGTAATTGTTGTTAAGATTGTTAAGTTCTAAAATGTATGGATTAAATTAGAGAACTTGAGTATTGAGGAAAAAAATGATACTTTATGAATATTCATGTATTATGATAAGTTAAAGAGGGGACTAAGAAAGATTAAGTTCATATATGTAAGTATATGAAAGTGTTGTAGGCATTTGAAAGATATAAATTCGTTTGAATTATGTTAATGAAGAGATTAGCTCATGTATAGGTGCTAATCAAGATAAAGGAACTTCAAGCGACCAAGAAATCTCATTTAACCAAGGTAAGTTTCATAGGTAGACTCATGTTCTAACTAATGTGTTAATTATATATATGTATATATATTCGATATTATGATGTGTTTCTCTTTTATGTTCACGAATGTTAAGATTGAACGAAACAATTATCTTGGTTATGATAAATTAATAAGATTCGATAATAAAACTTAAGATGTCAAGGAAGTATTTCTTTTAAGGATGAAGAATATGGGTAAAGTGTTGGGAAGTGAGTTTAGGGTGAACCAATGAAGATGGAGCCCCTTGAGGACAAGTCGAATCACGAGGATCAAATTAGGTAAGTGGGGATACACAATGCATAGTACGAAATGGACGAGCGAGGTAAGTTTACATGTATGTTGAAATATGATTATTGTAATGTTACTTTTGTGAAAGTATTATGTTGTAGATACGAAATGTTACGATGATTTAGCGGTGACGTGTATGATGTATCATGAAGTGTTGATGAAGGAGAAAGGATATGTAACCTTTGTAAAAGAGACTAGTTACCATACAAGCGGGCCACGGATGGAATTATTACAATTTAAACATGATCTTATATTATTTGATTTATACATCCTATGTACTCACTAAGCATAAAGCTTACCTCTATTAGTTGTTGACACGTTGTAGGTTCTTGAGAAGCGGTAAGAGAATGTAAAAAGGGAGACTGTACGATAGTATGGAGTAAAGGAATGAAATACGAAATTAGCAAACCATTTAAAAGGAGTGTGTAACAAGTTTTTAAAGAGTAAGGAGAATACAAGAAATTTGAAGAAAGGTGCTAATTCGGGTAAGTCCCTAATTAATCTATGTTTGAATAATTGCGTGTGTTGACGTATGAGTTATGTTCATTAAGTGGTCAAGGTTTTGTAATGAGGATGATGAAAAATTTAAGTATGTTCAAATAAAGTATGATTGATAACGGAATGAGTCAAAATGGGTCAAGTTTGACATATAAGTCGATTTGGGTCAAAGTGTTATGTTGAAGATATGTAAATGGGTCGTGCATGACTAAATGATTTTCGTAACACTTATGATGTTGAAACTGTTTCGTTAAGTTTGTTAATGTATTGCGATGTTAAAAAGGATGTTGTGTGATGTTACAAGTTGTGAAATTGTGATTTTAAGGCAAATTAAGTTCAGCACCAGCGACAGCACAGGGCCGCACCGCGAGCCCCTAAGCCGCGTTGCGCCATTTAGAGTGTTTTGGGAACAGGAGAACTAAAAAATTGACCTGAATTCCTTTGTCTGGCCGCGCCGCGCCGCAGCATATCACTGGGCTGGGTGATCAACTCATTTCAAATAAAAATAATAATAATAATAATAATAATAATAATAATAATAATAAATTATCGTTTAAGGGCGTTATAAACCTGCGGGTTGGGTTCCTTATGTGTTTGCCTAGACAATCGTGGTGTATATATATGTGAATGATGCGTCTGTCGAGTGTGGATTATATATATACATACGGTGGTGGAGGAACTTCTGGTAAGCCCCAGTCCGATCAACTGGAGGTTAATGGTTTGGCCGAGCCACCAGAGTCTCTGTAGATGGTACTTGGGTGATGTTTGTGTGTTAGTTTTTGTGACATGATTAGTATGACGGTTCCTATATACTATTGCCCGTAGTTAGTTGTACTCACTTAGCTTCGTGCTAATTCCCCTCCATCTCCTCCCTGCAGGTTGATAGCTTTTGTAGATAGTGCTTTTTGGGAGAAGACGGGCATGATGATGTTATGTTTGACAGGGTTAACTCTGATGTGGTCATTTATAGTTTGAACTGTGTTCTTTTAAAAACAGAATGTAATTACGTCTTTTCCAGTTAGATATGTAAATTGTTTTAATGACACGTGACATCCAGTTGATAACCATTTATATCGTATTTAATTAATAAATAAATGCTTCCGCCACGTATTAAAAAAAATTTAGCGGTGTCACAAGTTGGTATCAGAGCTTAGTTTGACAGCATGTGCATTGTGATCTAAATGTCATGTTCCCAAACTTAGTAGAGTCATGTCAAACATAACATGCTGGGGATGGGTTAAGTGAGTATTAGGACATGTTATGTGTTAGTTGTTAGTACTAACAAAGTTTATACTAAGCCTTGTTAGGGTTTAAAAATTAGGGTTTAGAAATTAGAGGTTAAAAATTAGGGTTTAGAAATTAGGATTTTGGTTTCAGAAATTAGGGTTAGGGTTTAGAAATTAGGGTTTAGATTGAATTTTTAACACGAACGATTTAGAGTTTAGGGTTTACGGTTTAGGGCTTAGGGTTTAGGCTTTTGGGTTTAGGGACTAAATCCAAAACCCTAAACCCAAGCCCTAAACCCTAAACTCTAAACTCTAAAATGGGCTAGATCTTGAAAAAAACTTCATATATGATGGAACATTCAAGAATAACATTACGCATGCTGCATGTTATCAGTTTTTCCTTCGAGCGTTTTCCCACCAAAATAATAACATTTATCACAAAGTGTCTTTTTAAATGTTCATATTTTCGTGTGTTCTTAATGTTGGAAAAAAGAATTTCGAAAAAAATGAAAAAATAAAAAAATAAATTTTACTTCCTCCTTCCCCATATATATATATATATATATATATATATATATATATATATATATATATATATATATATATATATATATATATATATATATATATATATATATATATATATATATATATATATATATATAATATTACATTGACTAGTATTATACTTATTGTAGCACACACTTTAACGTAATTTTTGTCCTTTTCTAATTTTCTTTTTAAAAACTGAGTTCTTTTACCAACTTCAGTTTATCTTCTATTTTTCTATTTTTTTCTCTCATTCTTATCTACCGAATTTAACAAACGTTCCCCCACTGCAACCGCGAGCGCCTCACCTCATTGGGTTACTATTTAAAGCCGGGTAAACACTTAAGAACTTATATTAACTGGTATTACAATTCTTAGTTACAGGTGACACTTATTAAAAAATTAAAAAAAAAAAAAAACTTACACTACACAATCATGTTGAGTGGGGGTTACATGCACCAAGGGCCTATCAAGTGGCTATGTCCCTCGGATATTTGTCCACTAGAGTCCGGAGGGTAAAATCCATTGTTATTCCTTCCCACTTCCATTGCGGAATTTCGGGTTGTTGGAGTAATCCAGACGGCTTCTGATGTTCGGCTTTGATCTTGGAACAAGTCAAACACTTTCCGACATAAGCTGCAACATCACTTTTTTTTTTGCCAAAAAAATGTGAATTTAAATAAAAAAGATTCAAAGATCAAATTTGTTACAAAGGAAGACTATTGTCAGATTGAAGATCCAATGATCTTTTGAAACTACCATTAATTTGGATCCTAATGCACAACCAAAACACCAACGACTTTTGACCAAACCATTATAACCAATTACAAATAATCAATTTAACTTAACAAGTCTAAGAAACAAAACCAAAACGTGATGCATTCAAATCAAGATCCCCATCATCCCAACAACACCAAAACCTACTTGAAGACCCCAACGAAGATACCAACTCAAGCAACGGCAACCCACCACACATCAAATCAACAAACTAAACTAGGACTCACCCACATACACCCAAAAAAACTGAACCTCATCACAATCAATTCCCAAAACAGACGACACCATGTCGCAAGTTATCCGGCCGAAAAACTCACCACTGGCGCCTGAAATTACCAAGAAACATATGGATGCCAAAGCATCCTAAAAACCCAAAGCCTCAATCATTTGAAGAGCCACCAGCCCGGAGAGCAGGAGAAAAGTAGATGGTCATTTGAATTAGCAGTGGCACCAGGGAAACGACTGCCGATAACGAAATATGGCAAGGAGAATAAGTAGTTGAGGAAGAAAGAAGAATCAAAACCGGGCATATAGTAGGGTCTAAATGTGTTGGAAACCAACAAATCGACCAAAATACTTAAGTAAACAACTTGAAAACATACTCCGACAATCAAAAAGTTGTTGATTGAACTCCCATTTGAAAGTACCAGTCAAACTCCGTCCATGGAAGCTTTTTCTGGCCTAAATAATTCAGACCAAGTGAAATCATCTCCAACATACTGATAGGCATGAGCATTTCCATACAATTATGGCGACCTAAAAAACTTTGATGATGTAACGACCCAACCCGTTATACAATCGATTACGCGAAATAATTTTTTTTTTTTAAAACAAGCCAGGTTGGCCTGACAGGCTTAACCCGCGGCGCGGTCAGCCCTGCTGCAGCGAGGCTTAACTCAATTCCAAATGGGTCAGAACCATTAAACCCTCGACATCCAAAACACCTTATAGCCCGCGGCGCGGCTCACCCCTGCTGCTGATTCTTACTTATCAAAATTTCACAAGTGCCAAATTTCCGCAAATACGAGGTCCAAAACTTTCAAAAGGCTTCACGCCACATCAATAAGTAAAGTTTACAAGTTTTAAGACTCCCGTTCAAATATTTGACCACCGAGCATCGTTCGCTCATTACAATTCAAAATATAAGTTTCAACCGACAAGTTTAAATACCAAACATAAACCCGAGCATGGTGTTTGGGGTTAAACTACCCAAAGCTAGGTCGAACTTCAAAAAGTTATACTCCCAAAAGCTTTTCCTAGCATAACGAAAGTGGGATCATTAATACAAACGAACGCCCTTACCCTTGTTCACGCCGGAGCCTAAAAAGAGTAAACAACGAGAGGGTAAGCAAAACGCTTAGTGAATGCAATAATTATACACATACATATATAATATACCTACTTGCAATCACTTACACACATACCGCATACATGCTAGCAACATAATTAGCATACTATCTCAAGTACGAAGCTAATAATCTCCAAAACCGCAATTAGCATAATCAATAGCATAAAATTGACATAATACAATATGCTACAATACAATACACAACCATGGTTAACCATACTCGCGTCATGGTGCTACCGGCTCTTTGGTTCACACCATACGCATCGGTTATGACGCTACCGGCTCTTTGGTTTACATCATAACCCGAGTCATACTCGCGCTAAAGTGCTACCGGCTCTTTGGTTCACACTCTAACAACTCGTGCCGTAGTGCTACCGGCTCTTTGGTTCACACTACAACACACGTACTATGATGCTACCGGCTCTTTGGTTCACATCATAGCACAACCGCACATACTATGACACTACCGGCTCTTTGGTTCATACCATACCATACAAATAAATACATTATATACATACGCATATAATTATTCCACTCACCTTGTAGTATAAATACATTATAAATACATTATATACAAACGAAGGTAAGCCCACAAGCTCTTTAACCATCAACGAACTCACCTATGATATTAACGCAAAATCAACACTTATCTAAATGGGACTCTTAATCTGCACAAATAGACCACTTAGGGTAATGTTCACCCTTTGTTCCCTTAATACCAACCATAGGCCCCAAACCTACCAACAATTACTAAAACTAGTGATCATGGCATTAAATCACCCAACTATACACCACTAGGTCATTCAAAACTCTTTTGACCCAATTCGAGGTCAACACCCCCACTTGGGTCATTCATCACCCAAATACGCTCATTTATGAAGACAACCAAGTGTGTTAGAGATTAACTATCCATTTAAGGCTCATAATTACCAATTAATATTTTGAAACCCTAGGTTAGTTACTATTAAGTCTTCATCACTCAATCTTACCTAAGAATACCCAAAATTACCAAATATGGGTTTTATGTTCATCACTAACCCAAACCCTAACCCTTTGAACAATTGAAATAAGGAAATCAAGGTTAAGACTTACCACCACAACCAAAACATAGCTAGTGATTAGATGAACAAGTTTAACACACACGCATTGGCCCGAAATCAACTTCTTCCTCTTAGATTTGGGCTTTCTCTCTCACAAAATGGGTCTCTCTCTCTAGAATTAAAGTGGAAGAGAAGAGGTGGTTGAAAATGGAGTAAATGATGATCTAGATCTGATCTTGGGGCTTTAAATTCGTCCCCCATGTGAAATTATCAAAAAGCCCCTTTTAATATCTTTCATGTATAATCCTGCATAATCTCGAATGTTCTCAGTTCTGGTACGTAGACCAAATAAGACAATGCAAGCAAACCCGCCAGAAAATAAAAATAGAAATATATAAAGTTTTTATTGCCGGGAGAGTTGCGTCGGACATCTTTATCTGAGGATGAGGCTTCGTCGTCCGGCTCCTCAAAAATGATGTTAGGATGGGCCGGCCCATCCTCGGAATCCTAAAAAAAAGAGTCTCGCTGTCTACTGGAGCTCGAATCCGACTCAAAGTGGGTTCGTGTGTATGCGCCCTGCCCAGAGCTAGCCTGAAAGAAAGTTCAATAAAAATGATTGACACTTGAAAGTAAGGTGAATTGTCTCTGCGATTAAAAATTCTTGTTGTTCCCGAAAAAAGGAGTCTGTTTAAAATCATTAACAGAAAAACAAGGCCGCTTGATTCGGATTGCGGGTCTTACAACTCTCCCCCACTTGATTCGGATTGCGTCCTCGCAATCCAAGCCGCATGACAAGAGGGAAGATATAACAACACAAACTCTTCGGGCTCCCAAGTAAACTCGGAGCCTTTACTCCGACGCCATTGAACTTTAAAAATTCTCACCTCTTTATTTCTCAACCTTTTGACCTTCTCATCGAGTATAGAAATTGATATTGCTTAATATATGCATATTCTTAGTCGCAATATCAGTCCCAAATGTTATGATTTTATGTGTATTCGAGTAGTTTTCGATTTGTAATTGGTTAAAATGTTCAAAGCGTCGAATGAAATGTTATTATGGATTTTCAATGATATAAAGATCAAAATGAAGATAAAATAAAGATTTCTAATGAGCAACAAAAGAGTACAACATCGCGCCTCAAGACTACAAATTAAAATGATCGAAATCACGAAATCTGCGCGCCTGCACGAAAAAAATCATAGCTAAATCATACGGACTCGAAAAAAGGCGAATCAGGTGTCCAGACGTCCGTAACTCAAAAATCTACAACTTTCATGAAGATACCTTATGCGAAACGCGTACCTATCTACACGAAACGCATAGTTTCTTGACCAGATCTAGATTCCAAGCTCACATGGGACGGCTGCTTTTAAAGTTATTAATACTTCTTTTATGTTTTACACCAATTGAGATTTGCTTATGGAATATTACAGCAAAAAGGCACAGACCAAGTTAGAAAGGCACATACCAAGTTAGACTCTACCTACTACTACTAATTCATTTACATGATAAATACGGAGTACTATGCATTGAAAGAAGAGTAGTCAACAGAGAGAGTTAGAACACATCACACTCACAAATTAATTTCAAGATACTGTCATTATTTTCTATTTTACTTCGTATCAATTATTTTAAATTCCGTATTAATTTTCAAGTTCAAGATTTAGGATAGTTTCAATATTAAGGGTGTATTGTTCGTAATTAAGGGTATTATTGTGCGAGTGCAAGGGTGTTGTCATTTTCCATTTCTACCGTTTGCAGTTAATAAATTGAAGCTTTGTTTGTAAGTTGTTCTATTTAATTTTTCGCTATTATCTTTATTATTGTTATTGTTATTATTATTAGTTGTAGCATTTTTATTACTATCATTTTGTTAGAATTATTATTATTGTTATTATTGCCATGTTTACTATATTATGTTTGTATTTTTATTCCCGTACCATTATTATGATTAGTTAGTTTACTCCCGTGTTTGCTTAGATGTAGAACCCCTCGATTATGGATTGTTATCATTTAGAATATTAAAATGTAACTTTGAGTATCTTTAATATTGTGCCTAGCCAAAAGAACCATTGTTATATAATTTGATATTTAATCCTTATCACTTAATTTGTTAGATATAAATAGCGAAGGTTATTTCTATTTATATAAATTAAGCTTTAACACTAAAAGTGATTTAGACGAACTTATGGATAAATTATTGACACCAATTTAGAAATAAGATTCGGTGGTTTGGGTAATATTATAGTTTATATAATCGTGAAATTGTAAAAAGGGAAACCGTTATGATTTAAGTGTTGGCGAAAGTCAAAACTAGGCTAGGTCTCAATTTAGATAATCGGGGTATAGTTAACTATCTAAAATAAGATCCAATGAAAATTAGATTGAATTTAGTTAGTTAAGATGTTATTTAGATCATTTTAGATATTGTGTTCAATCAAAAGATCCATTATTATATAAATTTAATACTTAATCCCCGTCACATAGTTTATTGAATCATTTAGCGAAAGTTAAATTGGTGATATATAAAATATGCTTCAACACTATTTGTGATCTAGACAAAACGTAGGATTATATTTCTAACAAAAATATAAGAATATGGATTTGGTGATTGGGTGATATTTATATTTACATAGTCATGAAATTGTAAAAAAGGGGAACCGTTACGATTTAGGTTTTAGCGAAAGTTAAAACTAGGTTGAATCACAATTCAAATGATCGGGTATAGTTTGCTTTGTTAAGACGAAATTAGCGAAAGTTAAGTTGAATCTTATAAAATCAAGACTTTATGAAATCGAGAGGTTATCACGAAGTTATATACTATATAATATTGTAATCGGACTTAACAACAATCCATAGTATATTGATTATGAATTGTCTATGATTCATATCAACGAGGGGGATGAAATCTAAGTAAATACACTTTCTTATTGTTTTTATTTATTGTAATTTTTATTATTATTTTAGTTAATTATATCCAAAACCAAAAACCAATTAAAACTCACTTAAAAGTATAATTAATTGTCATTAAATTCTTGAATACGCTTCTCTCTTTGGAACGAACTTGACTTACCAGTATCTATTACTGCACGTTCGGGACCAGTTGCCCATAGTGTGATAATATTTATTAAGCTAGTTTAGTTGTAAAAATTTAAAGGTCGGTTTTATCACATCAGCAATCGGCTCCTCAATATACTCTAACTTATTGTTTAGCTCAATCTCGTCTAAAGGCACCCATGAAGAATCATCAACAAGACACTTACGGAGATGGGAAACATGAAATGTATTATGAATCCCCGCAAGATCTTCGGGTAATTCTAAACGATACGCAACTTCACCAACACGAGCTAAAATTTTAAATGGCCCAATAAACCGAGGAGCTAACTTTCCTCGTTTTCGAAATCGAATGACACCTTTCCATGGCGAGACTTTAAGCATCACCATGTCACCTTATTGGAACTCAATTTGTCGTCTACGCTTATCGGTATAAGATTTTTGTCTATCTTGGGCCTTTTTCAAATGAGTCCGAATCATATCAATCTTGCTATTCGTCTCTAAAACCAAATCGGTACTCCCGATTTCTCTTTGACCCACTTCACCCCAACAAATCGAGGTTCGACACCTACACCCATAAAGCATCTCGTAAGGTGGCATCCCGATACTAGTATGATAACTATTATTGTACGAGAATTTCACCAATGGTAAGTGCTCATCCCAACTACCGCCGATATCATTAATACACGCCCGTAACATATCCTCCAATGTTTGATTCGTACGTTCGTTTTGACCGTCTGTTTGATGATGGTACGCCGTCCTCATTCTCAATTGTGTACCCATATCTTCATGAAACTTATTCCAAAACCGAGATGTGAAACGAGTATCCCGATCTGAAATAATAGATATAGGAACCCCATGTCTCGATATCACCTCTTTGATAAATAACTTTGACAAAGCCTCCGACGATATCATTTCCCGAATGGGAAGAAACAAAGCACTTTTCGTCAACCGGTCAACTATCAATCAAATCGTATTAAATTGGGTTCTCGCCGTCTTTGGTAACTTTGTAATGAAATCCATGGTAATGTGCTCCCATTTCCATTTCGGGATTTCCAATGGTTGTAACTTACCATACGGCTTTTGGTGTTCGGCCTTAACTTGCAAACACGTGACACATTGTTCAACATACTTTACAACATCACGTTTCATGCCCGACCACCAATACTCTTTCTTCAAATCAAGATACATTTTCGTCGCGCCCGGATGAATGGAATACTTTGACTTATGTGCTTCATCAAGTAGCACTCGTCGGAAATCTCCCATTCTAGGCACCCACACCCTTCCTTGAAAAGATAACAAACCATGCGGACCTAAGGTAATAAACTCCGTTTAGCCCATGATTCGTTCCTCATGTTTATTTTTAACAAAAGCTTCAATTTGAACCTCACCGAGCTTTACAAGAAAATCGTTAGTGATAATCATGCGTAACGATCCTACTCGTATCGCCGGTTGTTGACTCTTCCGACTTAACGCATCCGCGACCACATTCGCTTTACCCGGATGATAAAGTATCTCACAATCATAATCCTTTACCACATCCATCCACCTACGTTGACGATAATTCAAATCTCGTTGGTCAAAAAGATGTTTTAAGCTCTTGTGATCCGAATAAATTGTACACTTGACACCGTACAAGTAATGGTGCCAAATTTTCAACGCATGAACCACCGCCGCCAATTCAAGATCGTGAGTTGGGTATCTCGTTTCGTGTTCCTTTAATTGTCGAGAGGCATAAGCGATGACTTTACCTCTTTGAATTAGAACACACCCGATCTCATTTAAAGAAGCATCATAATAAACTGTCATGTCTTCTACACCTTCCGGAAACACTAACACCGGAGCTTGACACAACTTCTCTTTTAACAATTGAAAAGCAATTTCTTGCTCGTTCTCCCAATTAAATCTCGCGTTCTTTCTCGTCAACTTCGTCAATGGAGAAGCGATCTTAGAAAAGTCTTGGATAAACCGAAGATAATAACCGGCCAATCTGAGAAAACTTCGGATTTCCATAGGCGTAGTCGGTCGTCCCCAACTTTTTACCGTCTCAATCTTCCCCGGATCTACTTGAATACCTTCTTTGTTCACAATATGGCCAAGGAATTGAACTTCCTTTAGCCAAAATTCACATTTGGAGAATTTTGCATATAACTTCTCCTTCCGCAACGTCTTCAACACACCACGCAAATGATGTTCATGTTCCTTCATACTCTTCGAATAGACAAGTATGTCGTCAATGAACACAATCATCGACTTGTCCAACATAGGTTGGCACACTCGGTTCATAAGATCCATGAATGCCGCCGGTGCATTTGTAAGACCAAAAGGCATAACTACAAACTCAAAATGCCATAGCGCGTTCGAAAGACCGTTTTCTCAATATCTTCCTCACGGACCCGCATTTGGTGATAGCCGGACCGTAAGTCAATTTTAGAAAAATAAGTCACGCCTTGAAGTTGATCAAATAAATCGTCAATCTGAGGGAATGGATAGCGATTCTTGATCATCACTTTATTCAACTCCCGATAATCGATGCACATCCGCATACTACCATCTTTCTTCTTCACGAATAAAACTGGAGCGCCCCATGGCAAAGCACTCGGTCGGATGAAACCCTTTTCAAGCAACTCTTGGGTTTGATTTAACAACTCTTGCATCTCCGTTGGTGCTAAACGATAAGGTGTTTTAGCAATGGGAGTAGCACCCGGAACCAACTCGATGCGAAATTCAACTTGTCTTTCCGCCGGAACACCCGGTAATTCATTCGAAAAAACGTCTTCGAATTCGCTAACCACCGAAATTTCACGAATGGATGGTGGCTCTTCACGAGTATCAACTACATAAGCAAGAAAAGTCATGCCACCACTAATAAGAAAACGACGTGCCCGTGCATAAGTACATAATGGCACAAGTCTTCTCCGTCTCTCGCCATGAATAATTAACTCTCCCCCACTTGGGGTCTTCACACGAATAGATTTTTCATGGCATGCAATATCGGCCCTATAACGATCGAGCCAATCTATACCAACGACAATATCGAATTCACCCAAGGTCATCTGTCACACCCCCAGTTAGGGCCTGGGTGAAATGTGACTTAATATCAAATCAACCAACATATTATAATATACGAGAACAATACTAAATGATAAAACAAACTTTATTGAGCACGCAGCGGAAAATGAAACGTAGTTACAATGATAGGAATAACAATAATGGAAATGTTCACATGCAGAAGTAATAAATGCGATATCTCTTGATCCTATGTCCAAGTAGCATCACATAAGCAGTAAGTATAAGAGCTTGAATCAAACAGCACCTGAGACAAAACATGCTAAAGTGTCAACCAAAAGGTTGAGTGAAGTTCATAGGTTTAACAAATAAGTTTGACCGTTTGTTTTAGACCACAAGATTTAATTTGTAAGGTTGATCTCCCGCAGGATCAAAAAGTTATGCCAGTGCGTGATATTTAGACTAAACGTTCAAGTTTGCCCCATGACAAGTTAGTTCTACTTGTCGGTTTAATTTCATTATCAAGCAATACAAAGAGAACATCAAATGTATCGGGGACGTTACTCCCGATAGGCCTACCCCCAATAAATAAGCATGTCGCAGCACTTAAAAATATCACCGTAGGGACTTAGTCGGACATAGCCGGGTATAGCATAGTTTTAACAGTTGGTACTGATATTTAGACGAGACTTTCAAGTTTACCCCGTGTCAAGTTATCGTTTATACTTGTCGGTTGGGGGCTTGCTGGTCATAGCCCAACATATCACAGTTTAATAGTTGATACGTGTAAGTACTGATATTTAGACTAGACTTTCAAGTTTACCCCGTAACAAGTTATCGTTTATACTTATCGGTTGGGGGCTTGCTAGTCATAGCCCAACATATCATAGTTTAATAGTTAATACGTGTAAAACAGTTATAAAAGTTGTGCATATATTCTCACCCCAAAAGTTATAAAACAGTTATGAAATAGTAAAAAATGGGGCTATGAATTCACGTATATAAATATTGTAAAACAGTTATTAAAATATTGCATGGTAAAAATTTAAAAGCAAGCATGTGTCTCACCCCATAGTTTTAAAACAGTAATGAAATAGTAAAAAGTGGGGCTATGAAATTCACCTTAGTAAGTAGAGAGAGAGTTATTCCTCGGAATAAAGAGTTGAACGAGTGAGCAGGAAAGTCAACCTATTGACATTTAAGAGTAGTTAAGTGTTTTGCCCATGTTTAAGTTTAAGTATGTGTTTAAGTATAGTTTGTTTTACTAAGTTTCTATTCCTAGTAAGTTACTATTTTTATAATGTTTCCATTTTTAGAAAGTTTCTTATTTTACTAAGTTTCTATGACTATAGAGTTTCTACTTTTATGAGTGTTTTTCATTTTAGGATACTTGCCGTATTAGATAAGCTTCCAATCACCCCTTTCCCTTCGAATGGCTAATTTAGATCTAGGGGCTTGAGCCATAGGACCCTTTAAATCGGAAGTCCAAACCCTCTGCCTAGAATCTCGTAGAAACCATTCGTCAAGAAAGTTCGAAGATCTATACATCTCTAATACATATCCCAAAATATTTTTGTGCTACAATATAAGTAGTAGGTTATAGGTGCTAGTAATAGTAATAGTGTATACATGTTAAGTACTAGTATAAGTAGTATTAGGGTTTAAGGTTTTAATATGTATATGTATATATAATTCGTATATATACATAAAAATATATTTTTTTTACATGTATATATGTATATATAAATCTAGGAGTGTTTATGTATATACTTATGAATAACAAGTTTATAATATGAATATGAATTAACAAAGATTAAAGTTTATGTAAATAGTTTAGGGTTTATGTTATACCTTTGAAGATTCAAGATAATTAACAAAGAAAAGATGAACACGATGAAGATGGAAGATCAAAGCCTTAAAAATCTTGAAGAACTCCTTGAAGATTCTTGAAGAACACGAAGAACAAGCTTGAAGATCCGAATACCACAAGAGAGGGAGAGGGAGAGATTGTTTTTGAGAGAGGATTTTGGTGTGATTTGTGAATGAGAAACTAGGAGTTTATATAGTGCAAGTATTAGAGTGTTAGTCAACATAAGGATGTTCTAATTAATGATTTTATTTTATTTTATAATTTTTAGTCAACAATAGGTGGTACTAGTTTATATATATATTATTTTAATTTTTAGTCAACATAAGGATGTAATTGTTTAAGATTCTTTAGTCTCATTATTATTACTATTATTACTATTATTATTTTTTACATTTACTACATGATAAGTATTATTTTCTTTTTACTAATTCATGACTTGTATATATTTAGTTCTCAATTGTTTTATTATTTATATAAATGTCAATTTTTATTTATTACTTATAGGTTATCAGTTATAATATTACATAAATGCATAAATTTTAATTAGCAGTGAGTGTCGACTAACAGTTTATTATTTTCATCTTTTATTAACTTGTCAATTATTGCACAAAGTTAATTAATATGTTTTCTAACTCTTAATACTTAACAATTGTTGATTAAAGTTTAATCATTAAGTTTTGATTATATTGTTTGGGCATTTAATATTGGAAAAATATATAATGGAAAAATGAGGGTCGTTATAGTACCTCCCCGTTATTGAAAACTTCGTCCCGAAGTTTTTAGGTAGTTTTCTCGTTTGCATCAGCAGTTGAGAAGAGATGGGGATATTTCCGTTTCATATGGTCTTTGCGTTCCCAGGTATATTCGGGGCCTCTACGCGAATTCCACCGGACTTTAACGATAGGTATATTGCTTTTACGCGTTTGTTTGACCTCTCCTTCCATGATTTCTATAGGTTCTTCAACGAAGTGCATTTGCTCATCAATGCGGACATCATCCAGAGGAATAACGAGTGTGTCATCGGCAAGACACCGTTTAAGATTTGAGACATGAAACACATCATGTACTTGACTAAGTTCGGTTGGCAGTTCTAATCGGTATGCCACGGGACCGACTCTTTTAGTGATTGTGAATGGTCCAACATATCGTGGACTGAGTTTACTTCGCTTACCGAAGCGGACAACACCTTTCCAAGGGGATACTTTCAACATGACTTTATCTCCAACTTGGTATTCGATGTCTTTTCGTTTCTTATTGGCATAGCTTTTCTGTCGGCTACGGGCAGTTTCTAAACGTTGCTTGATTTGAACGATCTTTTCGGTAGTTTCGTGAATAATTTCAGGACCAGTTAAATGTCTGTCCTCAAGCTCATCCCAACACAAAGGGGATCTACACTTCCGTCCATATAAAGCTTCAAAAGGTGCAGCCTTAATGCTGGAGTGATAACTGTTATTATAAGAAAATTCAACCAAAGGTAGATGTCTATCCCATCCTTTGCCGAAATCGATTGCACAAGCACGTAGCATATCCTCCATAGTTTGAATGGTTCGTTCACTTTGACCATCGGTTTGCGGATGATAAGTGTGAAGACCCGTCCTAATCCATCCGGACGAAGTCCATATCGATTATAAACGATTCACAACAGTTGATTACATCGCGAGGTACTTGACATCTATATGATACATTTTACAAACATTGCATTCGTTTTTGAAAAGACAAAATTTCATTACATCGAAAGTTGACAGACATGCATACCATTTCATAATATATCCAACTATAATTGACTTGATAATAATCTTGATGAACTCGACGACTCGAATGCAACGTCTTTTGAAATATGCCATGAATGACTCCAAGTAATATCTATAAAATGAGCAAATACACAGCGGAAGATTTCTTTCGTACCTGAGAATAAACATGCTTTAAAGTGTCAACCAAAAGGTTGGTGAGTTCATTAGTTTAACTTAAACAATCGTTTCCATCATTTTAATAGACCACAAGATTTCAGATTTCCATTTCTCATAAACATACGTCCCATGCATAGAGACAAAAATATCATTCATATGGATTGAACACCTGGTAACCGACATTAACAATATGCATATATAAGAATATCCCCATCATTCCGGGATCCTCCTTCGGACATGATATAAATTTCGAAGTACTAAAACATCCGGTACTTTGGATGGGGCTTGTTGGGCCCGATAGATCTATCTTTAGGATTCGCGTCAATTAGGGTGTCTGTTCCCTAATTCTTAGATTACCAGACTTAATAAAAAGGGGCATATTCGACTTCGATAATCCAACCATAGAATGTAGTTTCACGTACTTGTGTCAATTTCGTAAAACAGTTATAAAAGTTGCGCATGTATTCTCAGCCCAAAAATATAAAGGGTAAAAAGGCAAATGAAACTCACGATACTGTATTTTGTAGTAAAAATACATATGACGTCATTGAACAATGCAGGGTTGGCCTCGGATTCACGAACCTATATCAATTGTGTATATATTAATACGTATAATGTAAGTTACAAAATTTCATTTATTAATATGTATTATTTATATATTATAGTTTTGTAGAATTTATTCTAACCTTTATTTTAAAACGTATACTTATATTATATTTTATATATATATATATATCGATTTTATGTATATATATCTATAATGATTTACGTTTATATAAATAGTGACATTAATATATTTATATACATATATTTGTGGTTAGTATTGTATTTATGAAATTTTATTAGTTTGTTATGTGAATTATTAATACAATCCTAGTATATACCATAAGTATATATATATAGTGTACAAAAGATTTATTTGTTAAAATAATAATTTAGATAATAATGATTTACTAATAATAATAATAATTTTATTAATAATGATAATACTAAGAGCAAAAAAAATGAAAATGATAACTGTTAATGATACTAATAATAATAACTCTAAAATAATATTAATACTAATACCATACTTATGTTAATAATAAGGGTTCTAATATTTATAAAATGATAAATGATAATCATAATAATACTAGTAAATATTAATGATGATACTGATAAATACGATATTATTAATTGTAAATGTACTGATGATACTATTATTTATAAACCGGTACAAATTCTAATATTGATGATAATAATATATTTTTATTTCCTTCATAATAATAATAATGATAATCATAATCATAATCCTAATGATGATAAAATACTAAAATGATAAGTTTATTACTAATAATAATATTATTAATACCTATCATAATAATAATAGTAATGTCTATAATACTTTCAAATATGATAACAAGTATGATACTAATAATAACAATAACAATAACAATCAAAACAATCACAATAATAATAATAATACTAATAATAATTAATATATAATAACAATAATAAAATTAGAAAAGAAAACTACCTCACATGAAAAGAGTTTCAAAAAAAAAAAAAAAAAAACTACCGTCCTCTGGACTCGATCTCGTGACCACATGCTCACACGCAAACACTCTCGACCATCCCACCAATTCTGATTCTCTGTACTAATATCGAATTTAAATTTTATATATAAACTGTTTTTCTTCTATTCCTCTTCTTCTCCACAAGTCTCATGGATTCAAAAAAACATCAATAACCAAAAAAAAAAAATCGGGGTTCCCTTTAAAGCTTCAAAACATTACAGAAAAAAAAATAATTTGGGTTCTAAAATAAAATAAAAAAAATACTAAAGGCCTACTGCAGCGTCGGTTCTTGGAACAAAAAAAAAAATTGATTTCGTAATAGATAACATTATAGATAATGTTTATAATACGAAATAGTTTTCTAAACATGTATAAAAACTACTGGAATCGTCAATTTGATCAGAAACATATACACGAACGCGAATTTGTCTCAAGAACAATTGTTGACTTTTTTTAAACTAAACTTTGACTTCAAAATTCAAGATCGATATAAAGATTTGAGAGTTGAGATTTTGCAGATAGATTCAAAGAAAGATTTCTAACCTTTCTGCATTTTTAGATTTTGAAACTTTATTCGAAATTGAATTAAGAGAAAAAAAAATTGGAGCGTGCAGAGAAGAAAAAAAAAAAATATCGCTGTGCTCTTTAATCCCATTGGATTTCCTTTTTATTTGATTTGCAATTATACATAATCATGTTGTAATAATAGAGATCGGTTGATAAAAAATGGAGAAAATGTCAACACAGGTTCACGAGTTGGGAGCAGGAAAGAAACAAAAAAAATAATAATAATAGAGATAAAGGATACAGAGGTCAAGCGTATAATATAGATCCCTACTGTTTTTTTTTTAATTAATAATAATAATATATAATAACAATACTATTAATATCTAATAATATTAATAAAATTAATAATAATGATAAATATAATATTAATGATAATAATAATTGTAAAAATGATAATAATAATAATAATAATAATACCATACTAATTATGATAATATTAATATTTTATCGATAATAATAATATTAGTAATAATAATCTAATTTATACATCCAATTTCATCTTTATATGATATAAAGTGATATTATGAATACAAATATTGATATCTGACGATACAAATAACATTACTACAACAACTATATTTGTATTTAAATTTAATTTATTAATATCATCTATTATTATGTAATATTTAATAATTATGTAATATGTATTGTAACATATACTGAATATTATATATTTATGCATTTTAATATAAATATATTATAATATTTATTTACATACTAATTATATTATACTTATGTATGTAATTATGAAAAATATAAATGTTTTATATATGTAAGTATTATATATATTTATTAAAATAGTACATTATTTCATCATAGATATATTATAAATTTCTACATATACATAATATAATAATTATGTATAAAATCATATATATATATAGTTATATTTATGTATATATGTATACTACCATATATATAAAATCATGTTTTAAATGTTGAGTAGATGATTAATTATGTATATTAAACAATTAACTACAAAGTATAACATTGTACATTTAATATTTTGATAACGTTGGTAAAATATGTTTGAATCATTTATATACAATATACTATATATATTCAAAATGAAAATCTTTAGTTATTAAATGTTATCTTTTATAATAACAAAATTACTTAATAGTTCATTAATACTAATATAATTAGTTTTATATATAATTATTTATATTTACATTCTTAGTTACAATTAAAGGTTCGTGAATCGTCGGAAATAGTTAAAGGTCAAATGTTATCATGAAATAGTTCAAACATAATGAGACTCGGTTTAATAGACTTTGCTTATCGAGTCGAATCATATAAGATTATGTTTAAATTTGGTCGGAAATTCCCGGGTCATCACAGTACCTACCCGTTAAAGAAATTTCGTCCCGAAATTTGAGTGAGGTCGTCATAGCTAACAATAAATATGTTTTCCTGACGAATATGAGTTGATAACTTGAGTTTTATCATCATTGAGTAATATGGATAAAAATAATTCGATTATTCGAAGAGTGCGAATGAAGCTATTCACAAAAGGATGAAATGAGAAACAAAGATTTGTTTTTAACTTTTGACGTAGTCAGGTTTGAATTTAGAAAATAAGGCGCGTCTTAACTTTTGACATTGCCTTGGTTGAATTCCGGAATTTAAGGGATTTAAAGAAAATCTTGAAGATCTATAAAATCTGATTCTTCGGGATTTATGGAAATTAAGATCTCTTTAATTAAATACGGTGATCTGCCCCGATTACTACGTCTGATATTTCCAGTATAAATTAAGCTCTTCCTTTCCATTATTCTCACCATTCTTATACTTTCTTTCTTAGTTCATACATCCAAAAGATTCTGAAAATGATTAATCCAGTTCTGATCCTTGTCCTCATCCTTACTATCGCAACAATCATTCTCCTTTTCCAACTTCCACCAGAGGAATCTGCTTTCTTCTACTTCGCCCTCGGGATTATAATGTTTTTAATTCTCCCGTGTCTTTATGTTGCGATAAACATTGATATACACGGTTTGTAATTTATGTGTTGTTATCGGACTTTATATTCTCCCTTATATTTCAAAGCTCTATGCTTTTGTTTTCTCTTCCCGACTTCAAGTCAAGCGAATAATGGTCCAGAATTTATAGATATAGAGTTTCGAATGATTATAATGTTCTAAGCATGAAGGAACGTGATAGCACGATTTGATTTTCAAATTTATCAACATCACGGAAGATAGAACCATCAAGAATACATTTTCTTGATTTGTTACGGAGTTAAGTAGGATGAAAGAGTTATGTAACATGGCACATGATGACGTTATGATCTGTGAATCATCACGTTTCATTTAGAAACTCAGCATGACTTACTGTAATATAATCACGTTGATCAAGTGTCATTATATTATACTAACTCATGCATCAGTTCCCATCATTACTACAATAACATTCATATTTTAAGCTTGAAAATTTACAGAATATAGAAACTAACAGTTTCTATATGATGTAATACTGATAGCACGAAAAGATTAATGATTTCAGATAAGAATAGTTATAAAAATATCTCCAGAAATATGGAGGATATTTATAATGAAAGGTACGATAATATCTCAGAATATCTAAGATCAGAGGATGATAGAAACTATTGTCTGCAAGGGTTTAGAGTAAGGAGCAAGTTATTCACTATAGACTTTAGCAGACATTGAATTATTTGGATTCTTTGAAGTCAAACTTATTCTTTGTGATTTATCCACGGCTTTCTTCATAGTTTCGCATAATCTGCTTTTCGGTACTATATTTTCTATTGAATGTTTCCAATATATTGATACACAGGAAGCACGAAGAGGTATATAATTTCGGACGAGAATATTTATGAAAATATCGACGGTTGATGGAGAAAGATTTTCCGCAAGATTTTAACATGACTTCGGAGCAAGATATTCTCTAAAGATTTCAACGGATCCAGAATTACCTGAATCCTTTGAATATATGATTTGGTCCTTGTATTTGTCCTTGGTCTCCTTCATGGGTAACTTAATCTGTTTTTCAATACCCAATTTTTTATCGAGCGTTCCTAACACTCCTTTCTTTATCATCAAACTTTTGTCCGTTTAGACCATCTACCATTTTTATGTTTCCTCTGCATTTAATGCTATGATATCTGAATCATCGGTTATTAATCCGAGGTGGTTTCAGGAGAATTGTGTTTTTAGATGATTAAACGCTGATGGTAATATGATGGAATATGAAAGGTTACCTGGAAACAATAAAAGAGCACGCGTATATATAAACGTTATAATAAGGTTGTTTCGTACGAAAAGTCGAAGTTGACTTGTTGGAGCTGTGACAAAATTGGCTAATTTTGAAAAGGGATCGCAAAGTTGTTTTTGTTAATAAATGCCAAAGGATCTGACGCGGCTACGTGTTAAACTTTTACTCAATTGCCGAGAGTTTCTCAGGTGCATAACTATATGCATAAATCTTTCCTTCCGTAGATGAAGTGCGGTTGATTCATCCTATCGATTGAGGTGTTTTCAAAAATCATGAAAGGTTTGAACGCAGAATGTAATCGTGAAGATACAAATGAGGTTTAAGACGAAATCAAGTGGCAAACTTGAAGAATTGTTTAGTTTCATATGTTATATTCAATATTTTAATTCATTTTAATTGTCCAATGTTATTAGTCCACAGTCGATAGTCCACAGTTGACAGTGCAATCATTCATATATAGTTTAATATATAATATTTGAATTAATTAATACGTATCGTGACCCGTGTACATGTCTCAGACTCGATCACAACTCAAAGTATATATATTATTATAAAATCAACCTCAACCCTGTATAGAGAACTCGATCATTACTGCATATAGAGTGTCTATGGTGATTCCAAATAATATATATAGATGTGTCAATATGATATGTCAAAACCTTGTATACGTGTCCCGATATTTAAAGTGCGTAAAATAAATAACAGAAATTAAATGACGATAAATAAAGTGCGTAAAGTAAATAACAGAAATTAAATGACAATAAATAAAATTGCGAGAATATAAATTGCGATAAAATAAATTGCGATAAATAAATTGCGATAAATAAAATGTAATACGGAATTAACAGTTAGCTAGGAACAGTTAGCTAGGATTTTGTTAGCGTGGTTTCTTAATAAAATTTAATATTGTTAATTAGTCTGTTTCTAATCAATTTTTATTGTGTCCATTATTTCTTCATTATGCCACTTGTTGGATTCTGATAGGTCAAAATTCAAATATGAAATTGAATTTGAATGAAAATAGTTATTCTTTGGTGAACGGATAAGTATCCCGGTGGTTGTAAATAGGATAGTGAATAACTGTTGAATCAGATTCGAAGAATATACAGTGTAACTTATTAATGTGAAATTTAAATATTCCTCGGGTATTACCTACCCGTTAAAATATTTTTATTATTAACAGTTTGTACAAAAGAATTTTTAATTACAATCTTTATGAAAACATATATACATATATATTTTCTTCAGATGTAATCATGAATTTAATGAGTTAACATGATATTAAACTCATTTAGTTTTCAGTTGGAACTAGAATAAATAATCTCTAAAACATTAGAGATTACATAATCACCATGTCGAACGAAGATAACTGATGTAGAATGTCATGTAGAATGATGATTATACTCGAGGTATAGATTGAGATGTTGAGGCATGTGATATTGAAATTTGGGTTGTTGGTGGTGCTGTTGGTGCCGGTGATTTGGATGAAGCTGGTACGTTTTGCACCATATTTTTCAAGACTACAACTTATGCGCGAAGTTCGTTAACTTCTTCTATTACACCGGGATGATTGTCGGTTCGGACGAGCGGATGAATGAGGTTTAGAATCTGAGATAGTATATGATCGTGATGAGATACTTTGGAAATGAGAGAGAAAATGGTGTCTCGAACAGGTTCGCCGGTAAACGTTTTAGGTTCATTGTCAAGAGGTGAATTTGGTTAGTGGAAATGATCGCCTTCTTCGCGTTTCCATTGATTAAGTCGACTACGAACCCATCTCCAATTATTTCAGAATAGATGATGGCTAATTGATCGATTCATTCCGGTTACTCTGCTTTCGGAGCTCGAGTGGAAATCCATATCGAAATAGCTGTCGGAATAACTATCGAAATAGCTATCGAAATCTGATGGACTCGAACTGGTTGAGGCATTCATCTCGTACGATCAGATGAAGGATTTTCGATAAGAAATAGATTATAGGATGTAGATTAGTACCCTGCAATACATAATTTACATATGCATATATAATACTAAAATCCCATAAGCTACGGAGGAATCTACGGAAGCTGTCAGGCAAAGGTAACAATAACAGATACGCTAAGATATGAATTTAACTATACACTGTCTATGCAATAAAGGCAGTAAGACGTGTCTTAGACTTTAAGGATGATAAGCAAATAATTTTTCGACACTAAATGATAAGCAAAACTTTTGACATGCAAACACGGTCGAAGTCCAGACTCATTAATGCATTCTTACGACTAACAGTTAGACTCACTAATGCAAGACCTGGTTCGCTAAGACCACCGCTCTGATACCAACTGTGAAGACCCGTCCTAATCCATCCGGACGAAGTCCATATCGATTATAAACGATTCACAACAGTTGATTACATCGCGAGGTACTTGACATCTATATGATACATTTTACAAACATTGCATTCGTTTTTGAAAAGACAAAATTTCATTACATCGAAAGTTGACAGACATGCATACCATTTCATAATATATCCAACTATAATTGACTTGATAATAATCTTGATGAACTCGACGACTCGAATGCAACGTCTTTTGAAATATGCCATGAATGACTCCAAGTAATATCTATAAAATGAGCAAATACACAGCGGAAGATTTCTTTCGTACCTGAGAATAAACATGCTTTAAAGTGTCAACCAAAAGGTTGGTGAGTTCATTAGTTTAACTTAAACAATCGTTTCCATCATTTTAATAGACCACAAGATTTCAGATTTCCATTTCTCATAAACATACGTCCCATGCATAGAGACAAAAATATCATTCATATGGATTGAACACCTGGTAACCGACATTAACAATATGCATATATAAGAATATCCCCATCATTCCGGGATCCTCCTTCGGACATGATATAAATTTCGAAGTACTAAAACATCCGGTACTTTGGATGGGGCTTGTTGGGCCCGATAGATCTATCTTTAGGATTCGCGTCAATTAGGGTGTCTGTTCCCTAATTCTTAGATTACCAGACTTAATAAAAAGGGGCATATTCGACTTCGATAATCCAACCATAGAATGTAGTTTCACGTACTTGTGTCAATTTCGTAAAACAGTTATAAAAGTTGCGCATGTATTCTCAGCCCAAAAATATAAAGGGTAAAAAGGCAAATGAAACTCACGATACTGTATTTTGTAGTAAAAATACATATGACGTCATTGAACAATGCAGGGTTGGCCTCGGATTCACGAACCTATATCAATTGTGTATATATTAATACGTATAATGTAAGTTACAAAATTTCATTTATTAATATGTATTATTTATATATTATAGTTTTGTAGAATTTATTCTAACCTTTATTTTAAAACGTATACTTATATTATATTTTATATATATATATATCGATTTTATGTATATATATCTATAATGATTTACGTTTATATAAATAGTGACATTAATATATTTATATACATATATTTGTGGTTAGTATTGTATTTATGAAATTTTATTAGTTTGTTATGTGAATTATTAATACAATCCTAGTATATACCATAAGTATATATATATAGTGTACAAAAGATTTATTTGTTAAAATAATAATTTAGATAATAATGATTTACTAATAATAATAATAATTTTATTAATAATGATAATACTAAGAGCAAAAAAAATGAAAATGATAACTGTTAATGATACTAATAATAATAACTCTAAAATAATATTAATACTAATACCATACTTATGTTAATAATAAGGGTTCTAATATTTATAAAATGATAAATGATAATCATAATAATACTAGTAAATATTAATGATGATACTGATAAATACGATATTATTAATTGTAAATGTACTGATGATACTATTATTTATAAACCGGTACAAATTCTAATATTGATGATAATAATATATTTTTATTTCCTTCATAATAATAATAATGATAATCATAATCATAATCCTAATGATGATAAAATACTAAAATGATAAGTTTATTACTAATAATAATATTATTAATACCTATCATAATAATAATAGTAATGTCTATAATACTTTCAAATATGATAACAAGTATGATACTAATAATAACAATAACAATAACAATCAAAACAATCACAATAATAATAATAATACTAATAATAATTAATATATAATAACAATAATAAAATTAGAAAAGAAAACTACCTCACATGAAAAGAGTTTCAAAAAAAAAAAAAAAAAAACTACCGTCCTCTGGACTCGATCTCGTGACCACATGCTCACACGCAAACACTCTCGACCATCCCACCAATTCTGATTCTCTGTACTAATATCGAATTTAAATTTTATATATAAACTGTTTTTCTTCTATTCCTCTTCTTCTCCACAAGTCTCATGGATTCAAAAAAACATCAATAACCAAAAAAAAAAAATCGGGGTTCCCTTTAAAGCTTCAAAACATTACAGAAAAAAAAATAATTTGGGTTCTAAAATAAAATAAAAAAAATACTAAAGGCCTACTGCAGCGTCGGTTCTTGGAACAAAAAAAAAAATTGATTTCGTAATAGATAACATTATAGATAATGTTTATAATACGAAATAGTTTTCTAAACATGTATAAAAACTACTGGAATCGTCAATTTGATCAGAAACATATACACGAACGCGAATTTGTCTCAAGAACAATTGTTGACTTTTTTTAAACTAAACTTTGACTTCAAAATTCAAGATCGATATAAAGATTTGAGAGTTGAGATTTTGCAGATAGATTCAAAGAAAGATTTCTAACCTTTCTGCATTTTTAGATTTTGAAACTTTATTCGAAATTGAATTAAGAGAAAAAAAAATTGGAGCGTGCAGAGAAGAAAAAAAAAAAATATCGCTGTGCTCTTTAATCCCATTGGATTTCCTTTTTATTTGATTTGCAATTATACATAATCATGTTGTAATAATAGAGATCGGTTGATAAAAAATGGAGAAAATGTCAACACAGGTTCACGAGTTGGGAGCAGGAAAGAAACAAAAAAAATAATAATAATAGAGATAAAGGATACAGAGGTCAAGCGTATAATATAGATCCCTACTGTTTTTTTTTTAATTAATAATAATAATATATAATAACAATACTATTAATATCTAATAATATTAATAAAATTAATAATAATGATAAATATAATATTAATGATAATAATAATTGTAAAAATGATAATAATAATAATAATAATAATACCATACTAATTATGATAATATTAATATTTTATCGATAATAATAATATTAGTAATAATAATCTAATTTATACATCCAATTTCATCTTTATATGATATAAAGTGATATTATGAATACAAATATTGATATCTGACGATACAAATAACATTACTACAACAACTATATTTGTATTTAAATTTAATTTATTAATATCATCTATTATTATGTAATATTTAATAATTATGTAATATGTATTGTAACATATACTGAATATTATATATTTATGCATTTTAATATAAATATATTATAATATTTATTTACATACTAATTATATTATACTTATGTATGTAATTATGAAAAATATAAATGTTTTATATATGTAAGTATTATATATATTTATTAAAATAGTACATTATTTCATCATAGATATATTATAAATTTCTACATATACATAATATAATAATTATGTATAAAATCATATATATATATAGTTATATTTATGTATATATGTATACTACCATATATATAAAATCATGTTTTAAATGTTGAGTAGATGATTAATTATGTATATTAAACAATTAACTACAAAGTATAACATTGTACATTTAATATTTTGATAACGTTGGTAAAATATGTTTGAATCATTTATATACAATATACTATATATATTCAAAATGAAAATCTTTAGTTATTAAATGTTATCTTTTATAATAACAAAATTACTTAATAGTTCATTAATACTAATATAATTAGTTTTATATATAATTATTTATATTTACATTCTTAGTTACAATTAAAGGTTCGTGAATCGTCGGAAATAGTTAAAGGTCAAATGTTATCATGAAATAGTTCAAACATAATGAGACTCGGTTTAATAGACTTTGCTTATCGAGTCGAATCATATAAGATTATGTTTAAATTTGGTCGGAAATTCCCGGGTCATCACAGTACCTACCCGTTAAAGAAATTTCGTCCCGAAATTTGAGTGAGGTCGTCATAGCTAACAATAAATATGTTTTCCTGACGAATATGAGTTGATAACTTGAGTTTTATCATCATTGAGTAATATGGATAAAAATAATTCGATTATTCGAAGAGTGCGAATGAAGCTATTCACAAAAGGATGAAATGAGAAACAAAGATTTGTTTTTAACTTTTGACGTAGTCAGGTTTGAATTTAGAAAATAAGGCGCGTCTTAACTTTTGACATTGCCTTGGTTGAATTCCGGAATTTAAGGGATTTAAAGAAAATCTTGAAGATCTATAAAATCTGATTCTTCGGGATTTATGGAAATTAAGATCTCTTTAATTAAATACGGTGATCTGCCCCGATTACTACGTCTGATATTTCCAGTATAAATTAAGCTCTTCCTTTCCATTATTCTCACCATTCTTATACTTTCTTTCTTAGTTCATACATCCAAAAGATTCTGAAAATGATTAATCCAGTTCTGATCCTTGTCCTCATCCTTACTATCGCAACAATCATTCTCCTTTTCCAACTTCCACCAGAGGAATCTGCTTTCTTCTACTTCGCCCTCGGGATTATAATGTTTTTAATTCTCCCGTGTCTTTATGTTGCGATAAACATTGATATACACGGTTTGTAATTTATGTGTTGTTATCGGACTTTATATTCTCCCTTATATTTCAAAGCTCTATGCTTTTGTTTTCTCTTCCCGACTTCAAGTCAAGCGAATAATGGTCCAGAATTTATAGATATAGAGTTTCGAATGATTATAATGTTCTAAGCATGAAGGAACGTGATAGCACGATTTGATTTTCAAATTTATCAACATCACGGAAGATAGAACCATCAAGAATACATTTTCTTGATTTGTTACGGAGTTAAGTAGGATGAAAGAGTTATGTAACATGGCACATGATGACGTTATGATCTGTGAATCATCACGTTTCATTTAGAAACTCAGCATGACTTACTGTAATATAATCACGTTGATCAAGTGTCATTATATTATACTAACTCATGCATCAGTTCCCATCATTACTACAATAACATTCATATTTTAAGCTTGAAAATTTACAGAATATAGAAACTAACAGTTTCTATATGATGTAATACTGATAGCACGAAAAGATTAATGATTTCAGATAAGAATAGTTATAAAAATATCTCCAGAAATATGGAGGATATTTATAATGAAAGGTACGATAATATCTCAGAATATCTAAGATCAGAGGATGATAGAAACTATTGTCTGCAAGGGTTTAGAGTAAGGAGCAAGTTATTCACTATAGACTTTAGCAGACATTGAATTATTTGGATTCTTTGAAGTCAAACTTATTCTTTGTGATTTATCCACGGCTTTCTTCATAGTTTCGCATAATCTGCTTTTCGGTACTATATTTTCTATTGAATGTTTCCAATATATTGATACACAGGAAGCACGAAGAGGTATATAATTTCGGACGAGAATATTTATGAAAATATCGACGGTTGATGGAGAAAGATTTTCCGCAAGATTTTAACATGACTTCGGAGCAAGATATTCTCTAAAGATTTCAACGGATCCAGAATTACCTGAATCCTTTGAATATATGATTTGGTCCTTGTATTTGTCCTTGGTCTCCTTCATGGGTAACTTAATCTGTTTTTCAATACCCAATTTTTTATCGAGCGTTCCTAACACTCCTTTCTTTATCATCAAACTTTTGTCCGTTTAGACCATCTACCATTTTTATGTTTCCTCTGCATTTAATGCTATGATATCTGAATCATCGGTTATTAATCCGAGGTGGTTTCAGGAGAATTGTGTTTTTAGATGATTAAACGCTGATGGTAATATGATGGAATATGAAAGGTTACCTGGAAACAATAAAAGAGCACGCGTATATATAAACGTTATAATAAGGTTGTTTCGTACGAAAAGTCGAAGTTGACTTGTTGGAGCTGTGACAAAATTGGCTAATTTTGAAAAGGGATCGCAAAGTTGTTTTTGTTAATAAATGCCAAAGGATCTGACGCGGCTACGTGTTAAACTTTTACTCAATTGCCGAGAGTTTCTCAGGTGCATAACTATATGCATAAATCTTTCCTTCCGTAGATGAAGTGCGGTTGATTCATCCTATCGATTGAGGTGTTTTCAAAAATCATGAAAGGTTTGAACGCAGAATGTAATCGTGAAGATACAAATGAGGTTTAAGACGAAATCAAGTGGCAAACTTGAAGAATTGTTTAGTTTCATATGTTATATTCAATATTTTAATTCATTTTAATTGTCCAATGTTATTAGTCCACAGTCGATAGTCCACAGTTGACAGTGCAATCATTCATATATAGTTTAATATATAATATTTGAATTAATTAATACGTATCGTGACCCGTGTACATGTCTCAGACTCGATCACAACTCAAAGTATATATATTATTATAAAATCAACCTCAACCCTGTATAGAGAACTCGATCATTACTGCATATAGAGTGTCTATGGTGATTCCAAATAATATATATAGATGTGTCAATATGATATGTCAAAACCTTGTATACGTGTCCCGATATTTAAAGTGCGTAAAATAAATAACAGAAATTAAATGACGATAAATAAAGTGCGTAAAGTAAATAACAGAAATTAAATGACAATAAATAAAATTGCGAGAATATAAATTGCGATAAAATAAATTGCGATAAATAAATTGCGATAAATAAAATGTAATACGGAATTAACAGTTAGCTAGGAACAGTTAGCTAGGATTTTGTTAGCGTGGTTTCTTAATAAAATTTAATATTGTTAATTAGTCTGTTTCTAATCAATTTTTATTGTGTCCATTATTTCTTCATTATGCCACTTGTTGGATTCTGATAGGTCAAAATTCAAATATGAAATTGAATTTGAATGAAAATAGTTATTCTTTGGTGATTAATTATGTATATTAAACAATTAACTACAAAGTATAACATTGTACATTTAATATTTTGATAACGTTGGTAAAATATGTTTGAATCATTTATATACAATATACTATATATATTCAAAATGAAAATCTTTAGTTATTAAATGTTATCTTTTATAATAACAAAATTACTTAATAGTTCATTAATACTAATATAATTAGTTTTATATATAATTATTTATATTTACATTCTTAGTTACAATTAAAGGTTCGTGAATCGTCGGAAATAGTTAAAGGTCAAATGTTATCATGAAATAGTTCAAACATAATGAGACTCGGTTTAATAGACTTTGCTTATCGAGTCGAATCATATAAGATTATGTTTAAATTTGGTCGGAAATTCCCGGGTCATCACAATAAGCTGTACTCATGTCGAGTTGAGTTCCAAGAGCAGATTGTAAAGTTTTCCAAAATCTAGAAACAAATCGACTATCGCGATCAGAAATGATCGAGATAGGAACACCATGACGTGAGACGATTTCTTTAATATAAAGCTGTGCTAATCTCTCCATCTTGTCGGTTTCCTTGATCTGTATGAAATGTGCAGATTTAGTAAGACGATCAACTATGACCCAAATAGTATCGTTACCGTTCGAAGTCTTAGGTAACTTAGTAACGAAGTCCATAGTGATACCTTCCCACTTCCACTGCGGAATGTCGGGTTGTGTCAACAGACCAGAAGGCTTTTGATGTTCGGCCTTGACTTTCAAACAAGTGAGACACTTACTAACATAAGTAGCAATATCGGCTTTCATGTTAGGCCACCAGTAGAATTCCTTCACATCGTGATACATCTTACTGGAACCGGGATGGATAGAATATCTAGTCTTATGTGCTTCATCCAAGACTAGTTCGCGAAGATTACCAAAACGAGGAACCCAGATTCTATTGCCAAAGTACCGTGTACCATTAGCTTTCATTTGAAGTTGGTTCTCAAAACCAATAGGTCCTTCACCTTCGATAAGTGTCGGTCTAATAGCTTCCAATTGAGCTTCACAGATTCGTGAAATAAGATTCGATTTGATTTTTAGGTTTAAAGCACGAACACGTTTAATATCGTCTTTTCGACTAAGGGCATCGGCAACTACATTCGCCTTGCCAGGATGATATTTCAGCTCACAATAATAATCGTTCAATGTCTCGAGCCATCGACTTTGCCTCATATTCAGCTGTTTTTGATCAAAGATGTGTCGAAGACTTTTATGGTCAGTGTACACCGTAAAGTGATTACCATAGAGATAATGTCTCCATATCTTTAATGCAAATACCACGGCACCTAACTCTAGGTCATGTGTGGTATAGTTTACTTCATGTTTCTTCAACTGTCTAGATGCATAGGCGATAACCTTTTCTCGTTGCATTAAAACACAACCAAAGCCATGCTTTGAGGCATCGCAGTAAACAACAAAGTCGTCGGTACCTTCAGGTAAAGAAAGAATCGGGGCTGTGGTCAACTTCTCCTTCAGAATCTTGAAAGCAGATTCCTGTTCTTCGGACCACTCAAATTTCTTCCCTTTTTGAGTCAGCTTTGTAAGAGGTTTGGCAATGAGAGAAAAATCTTTTATAAACCTTCGATAGTAACCGGCAAGTCCCAAAAATTGACGAATATGCTTTGCAGTCTTTGGTATCTCCCAATTCTGAATAGCAGTAATCTTAGCTGGATCGACATGTATTCCGTTTCTATCAACAACATGTCCGAGAAATTGTACGGTTTTGAGCCAAAACTCGCACTTAGAAAATTTAGCATAAAGTTGTTCCTTTCGTAAGAGTTCAAGAATCATGCGCAAATGTTGCTCATGCTCTTTCTCATTCTTCGAATAGATCAAGATGTCGTCAATGAATACGATGACAAATTCGTCAAGATACGGTTTACAAACACGATTCATGAGGTCCATGAACACGGCAGGAGCATTAGTTAAACCAAAAGGCATGACACAGAATTCATAGTGCCCATAACGAGTGCGAAAAGCAGTCTTAGGAATATCGGATTCCTTGACCTTGAGTTGGTGATAACCGGATCTTAAATCAATCTTTGAATAAACACTTGACCCTTGAAGTTGGTCAAATAGATCATCAATACGTGGCAACGGATAACGGTTCTTGATAGTAAGCTTGTTAAGTTCGCGGTAATCAATGCACATCCTTAATGTACCATCCTTCTTTTTAACAAACAGAATAGGAGCTCCCCAAGGGGACGAGCTTGGACGAATGAAACCTTTATCCAATAGTTCTTGGAGTTGGTTGGATAATTCCTTCATTTCGGAAGGTGCTAAACGGTATGGTGCTTTAGCAACAGGAGCAGCACCAGGAGTTAAATCAATTTGGAATTCAACTTGTCGAGGAGGTGGAATACCCGGAAGATCTTCGGGAAACACATCGGGAAAGTCTTTAACTACTGGTACATCTTCAATTCGCTTCTCTTTCGATTCAATCAGATTAACGTGGGCTAGAATAGCTGGATAACCTTTCATAAGGTATTTGCGGGTTTTAATATAGGAGATAATATTGAGATTGGAACCACTCTTTTCACCTTGGATAATAAGAGTCTCTCCATTTCCTAATGGAACATGAACGGTTTTATCGTAACACATGATTGCAGCTCTTAATGGACGTAACCAATCCATTCCAACTACGACATCGAAACTTCCTAGCTCGACCGGCAAAAGGTCTATCTTAAATTCTTTGCTGGCTAAGATTAGGTTGCAGTTTTTATAAATTTTATCAACTTTCATGATCTTTCCATTGGCTACTTCTACTAATCGTTTAGTTTCTAAGGGTTGAGGCTTTTCAGTAAATAGGGTACAAAATTCATTAGATACGTAACTTCGGTCGGCACCAGTATCGAATAAAATAGTTGCGTAGCAATTATTGACGAGATACGTACCCGTGATGACCTCATCTTCATCTCGGGCTTCAGCAGCAGTAATAACAAATGCTCGACCCTTTGCAGCAGTAGTATTGGCTCCAGTAGCAGGATTATCTCTCTTCTTAGGGCAATTTGGACTAATGTGTCCCTTTTCCCCACAAGTATAACAAGTAGGAGGAGCTTTGGCAGGAACAATAGATTTATTCTTTGGAGGAGTCCTACACGTCTTAGCTACGTGTCCCACTTTCTTACACAACGAACAAGTGGCAGTGCACTGCCCCGGGTGATGCCTTTCACAACGAACACAAAAAGGATAAGTGCCCTTATAATTCGTCCTTGTACTATCCATAAGCTTTTTACTAACATTCTGAGTTGAACCTTGAGACGGCTCAAACTTCCTCTTACCATCATTACCCTTGGTTTCAACTTGCTTATTGGCCGACGCCCTTCTTCTCTTGGCCAACATGAGATTTTGTGCCATGAGAATCACAGCATCCAAAGTAACCTTCTCAGCAGCAATAACATTCCCTTGAACATCCTCGGGAAGACCTTCAATATACCGCTCAATTCTTCTAGCTTCAGTAGGAAACATTTCAGGACATAGAGTAGAAAGCTCCAGATAACGATTGGTATAATTCTCAATGTCAGTACCCTTGACCCTGAGTTCCCAGAACTCAGCTTCAAGCTTCTGAACTTGACTCCTTGGGCAGAATTTGTTGACCATCATACTTTTGAGTTCGTCCCATGGAATTGCATTAGCATTATCAATTCCTACAGACTTGGCATAAGCAGTCCACCAAGTTAAAGCATTACCACCCAACGAGCTAGTGGCATACTTTACTCGATCATCATCACCACAGTTGCAAATACGGAAAATAGATTCCATCTTTTCGAACCAACGAACTAGTTCGACAGCTTCTTCGTTTCCCTTAAAAGCGGGAGGGTGACAGTTTGTAAAGTCCTTGTAGGAACAAGGTTTTGGTTGAGTATTAGCATGATTAGCTTGGGCGTTGCCATGGGCAGCAGCGAGTAACTGTTGGAATTGCTCAGTAGTTAACACAACGTTGTTAACGGTAGGTGCAGCTGAACGAACCATGATGTCACTACATAAAAGTGAACATATGTTTGATAAGTTTAACAAGTTATAAGTTTGAGTAATCACAAGTATGAATAAACTAAAGTATTGATATCGCATGATATTAATAAAACACTTTATATTATTAGAACGAGGCATTAAATAAGCCTTTATTACACGATTCGGAAATAGAAATTGTTTAAGGCACAGCCTTTACATAGATGGAAAATAGGAAAAATAACTAGGAAATATTAAGATTGAAGTAGTCTTCATATTTCGTCTCCAACCTTCTTCATAAACTCCTCAACTTTCTCATTTTTCGTCTTTTGTTTCTCATAGAGATACTCGAAGTTGTCATAAAGGTTGGTAACACGACTGTTTACGGCATTAGTGTTGTACTCTCTTATGGCAAGTTGTTCGTCGACTCGACCTTTCTCCATTTTCATTCGGACATCAACATCCTCCTTGAGGTAAGCAAGTGATTGCTTTCCCCAGCGAGTGTTGCGTTCTTCCTCGCACTTTAGCATCAGCAACTCCTTTCTTAGCTCGACGTTTTCTTTCATAAGTTTCTTCATTCGACGATCCACTCTTTCCATGTGGCGAAGTAGACCTTCAATGTTTCTCTCGGTATCGTTTCGTAATCTCATGATTTCATACTTAGGACCATCATAAAAAGGAGATCGGGCTCTCTTCCTTGATGGACCAACTTCTTCATGCCGTTTTCCCTTATCTTGGGTTCTCGGAGTTGGGTAGTATTGAGGAGACCCATGTGAATCTAAAATAGTATTCGGGCTATAATTCAGCGGTGGTGAAGCAGGACTATAAAGAGGACTTCGAACTGGTCTCGAAGTTAAAGAGTGTCCAACACCTACTTTGGTGGTAGGGTTGTGAGTTGCTTTGTTGGGCTTGTTAACGCTTGAGCTTGACATCCTATCATTAGGAAAGAGACCTTGATTAGAATCTTTGAGTCAAGTTTATTAAAGCATAATTGTTAAGATTATACGACAATCCTAAGTGCTTTAAGTCTAAGGCAGGAAAGGTTATAGTTTCCTAGATTGCTAAGGCACCCTAGCTAACAAGTAAGGCACACATAAAAATGCAATCCTGGTTCTCTATAACAGCCTGGTTTGCTCTGATACCAATCTGTCACACCCCCAGTTAGGGCTTGGGTGAAATGTGACTTAATATCAAATCAACCAACATATTATAATATACGAGAACAATACTAAATGATAAAACAAACTTTTTTGAGCACGCAGCGGAAAATGAAACGTAGTTACAATGATAGGAATAACAATAATGGAAATGTTCACATGCAGAAGTAATAAATGCGATATCTCTTGATCCTATGTCCAAGTAGCATCACATAAGCAGTAAGTATAAGAGCTTGAATCAAACAGCACCTGAGACAAAACATGCTAAAGTGTCAACCAAAAGGTTGAGTGAAGTTCATAGGTTTAACAAATAAGTTTGACCGTTTGTTTTAGACCACAAGATTTAATTTGTAAGGTTGATCTCCCGCAGGATCAAAAAGTTATGCCAGTGCGTGATATTTAGACTAAACGTTCAAGTTTGCCCCATGACAAGTTAGTTCTACTTGTCGGTTTAATTTCATTATCAAGCAATACAAAGAGAACATCAAATGTATCGGGGACGTTACTCCCGATAGGCCTACCCCCAATAAATAAGCATGTCGCAGCACTTAAAAATATCACTGTAGGGACTTAGTCGGACATAGCCGGGTATAGCATAGTTTTAACAGTTGGTACTGATATTTAGACGAGACTTTCAAGTTTACCCCGTGTCAAGTTATCGTTTATACTTGTCGGTTGGGGGCTTGCTGGTCATAGCCCAACATATCACAGTTTAATAGTTGATACGTGTAAGTACTGATATTTAGACTAGACTTTCAAGTTTACCCCGTAACAAGTTATCGTTTATACTTATCGGTTGGGGGCTTGCTAGTCATAGCCCAACATATCATAGTTTAATAGTTAATACGTGTAAAACAGTTATAAAAGTTGTGCATGTATTCTCACCCCAAAAGTTATAAAACAGTTATGAAATAGTAAAAAATGGGGCTATGAATTCACGTATATAAATATTGTAAAACAGTTATTAAAATATTGCATGGTAAAAATTTAAAAGCAAGCATGTGTCTCACCCCATAGTTTTAAAACAGTAATGAAATAGTAAAAAGTGGGGCTATGAAATTCACCTTAGTAAGTAGAGAGAGAGTTATTCCTCGGAATAAAGAGTTGAACGAGTGAGCAGGAAAGTCAACCTATTGACATTTAAGAGTAGTTAAGTGTTTTGCCCATGTTTAAGTTTAAGTATGTGTTTAAGTATAGTTTGTTTTACTAAGTTTCTATTCCTAGTAAGTTACTATTTTTATAATGTTTCCATTTTTAGAAAGTTTCTTATTTTACTAAGTTTCTATGACTATAGAGTTTCTACTTTTATGAGTGTTTTTCATTTTAGGATACTTGCCGTATTAGATAAGCTTCCAATCACCCCTTTCCCTTCGAATGGCTAATTTAGATCTAGGGGCTTGAGCCATAGGACCCTTTAAATCGGAAGTCCAAACCCTCTGCCTAGAATCTCGTAGAAACCATTCGTCAAGAAAGTTCGAAGATCTATACATCTCTAATACATATCCCAAAATATTTTTGTGCTACAATATAAGTAGTAGGTTATAGGTGCTAGTAATAGTAATAGTGTATACATGTTAAGTACTAGTATAAGTAGTATTAGGGTTTAAGGTTTTAATATGTATATGTATATATAATTCGTATATATACATAAAAATATATTTTTTTTACATGTATATATGTATATATAAATCTAGGAGTGTTTATGTATATACTTATGAATAACAAGTTTATAATATGAATATGAATTAACAAAGATTAAAGTTTATGTAAATAGTTTAGGGTTTATGTTATACCTTTGAAGATTCAAGATAATTAACAAAGAAAAGATGAACACGATGAAGATGGAAGATCAAAGCCTTAAAAATCTTGAAGAACTCCTTGAAGATTCTTGAAGAACACGAAGAACAAGCTTGAAGATCCGAATACCACAAGAGAGGGAGAGGGAGAGATTGTTTTTGAGAGAGGATTTTGGTGTGATTTGTGAATGAGAAACTAGGAGTTTATATAGTGCAAGTATTAGAGTGTTAGTCAACATAAGGATGTTCTAATTAATGATTTTATTTTATTTTATAATTTTTAGTCAACAATAGGTGGTACTAGTTTATATATATATTATTTTAATTTTTAGTCAACATAAGGATGTAATTGTTTAAGATTCTTTAGTCTCATTATTATTACTATTATTACTATTATTATTTTTTACATTTACTACATGATAAGTATTATTTTCTTTTTACTAATTCATGACTTGTATATATTTAGTTCTCAATTGTTTTATTATTTATATAAATGTCAATTTTTATTTATTACTTATAGGTTATCAGTTATAATATTACATAAATGCATAAATTTTAATTAGCAGTGAGTGTCGACTAACAGTTTATTATTTTCATCTTTTATTAACTTGTCAATTATTGCACAAAGTTAATTAATATGTTTTCTAACTCTTAATACTTAACAATTGTTGATTAAAGTTTAATCATTAAGTTTTGATTATATTGTTTGGGCATTTAATATTGGAAAAATATATAATGGAAAAATGAGGGTCGTTATATCATCGGGATAAGATCAATTTTAAACGTTTCGGTACCAAACACAATATCACAATCATTACAAACATCAAACCCTAGCACCGTCTTACCATCCGCTATTTCAACTTCTACCGGATGACTTAACTTAGCTTAAGGTTTATCAAGCTTAGACACAAAACGCGGAGACACAAACGATAAATTAGCACCGCTATCAAATAGTATCCTTGTCGGATTAGAGTTAACCATGAAAGTACCTGAGACAACTTCGTTTGATTGCTTGGCCTCATTATGGGTCATTAAGTAATTTCGTCCCCTCGCCGTCCCCGCCGCCTTTTCTAGCCTCTTTACTTGTTCACCCCTCAAATCGGGACATTTCGTCCTTCGGTGACCCTCTTTATTACAATTAAAACAAACAATTTTGTTGGAAGATGAGTTCGTACAATCACGGGCCATGTGCCCTTGTCGCCCACAATTGTAGCACGTGGGTCCAAAACTCTTAGAAGCCCCCTTTTTCACACTACCGACGCTCTCGGTCACACTCCTACTCTTCTTGTTCGAGTGGCTAGTAGCTTCAAATTTTTTTTGCCAAAGGTGAAGTCACTCTTTCTCGGAGCAAGCGACTCAAAACCCTTAGCGATATCAAACAACTCATCAAAAGTTTTTGACAAATTCCTACTAATCCTTTCTTGATAGTTATCATTCAAGGTTCGGTAGAAATCTTCTTTCAACATATGGTCATTTCCGACATACTCCGGCAAAATTGGGTCTTTGATAAGAAAGTGGACTTGAGAGTGTTCAAATCCATTGACCCTTGCCTCAAAGTACGCAACTCATCCTTAAGCCTTGAAAGATCGGCCGAAGTTCGGCACTCCTTGAAAAATTCCTCCTTAAACTCGTCCCACGTCAAACTCATACTTTGTTCTTTGCCATAAAGTCAGATTTTCGCATCCCACCACAACTTGGCATCACCCCCTCATCATGCTACTACCATACCTTGTCCTTTTATCGAGAGGGAACTCACTAGTACGAAAAGCCCCCTCCATGTCGGAGATCCAACGAGCACTCTTGAGCGGGTCTCGTTCACCCTCAAAGGTAAGAGGTTGAGCATCTTTGAAATTTTTATAGTGGAAGTCTTGCCTTCCAACGTTATCCTCTTGAAGAACAATCTTAACTTGTTCCTTGACTAGATTGACTACTTGCTCATCAATTGAATCTAAGAACATCTTCCTAACATCCTCTAGAAAGGCCGCATGACGCCTTTGCATAATGGCCTCAACCTTGGCTGTAAACTCGACATCCTCACTTGTGACGCCCCGTACAAAACCATCGTGTACGATTCGTCAACAACAGGATCTTTACACGGTCGTCAACCTAAGTCAAACGTCACTAGGTCAGTATGTTGTCCCAATAAGTTTAAAAGTGAATAAATTAAGTTTAAGTGTCATCATCATCATCATTCATCATCATAAAAGCTAAGTAAGTTTGACAAGAATAGAGATGGAAACAATAGGCTGACTTCGGTCAGCTTCTACGACCTCTTATACAAAACGAAAAGATTGGTGGTCAGTGGATATGGCTCCGTATATGAGTCCTCTAACCGCTGACCAATTCTCAGAACCTAACTCGTCTTCGTTTGACCGTGGTGACAGTTTAAGTGCGAGTAGGTCAGAAATTTCAGCACAACGTTACAACGGTGTAGTGACTTTCGGAGGGCTATAAATCCTAAACCGTATGTCGGATTAAGTCGAGACCTAAACGAAAAGTCATATACTCGAAACGAACTAACTGAAAATCAATTTTCCAAAAGTCCAGGAATCTGACCAGTTCCAGAAAAAAGTAAACAAGTGCTCCGGTGGGGTTCTTGGTGCTTGATGCTCATCACGGTTCTCATCCTTGATGCTTGTAAGCTTCAAGTGTACAACTCATTGATGGGTTAGCATCACCTTGACCAAGATTCTACCATCAACACACAATATGTTAAGACCAAGTAAGAACACAACTCATTTAAGAGTCTTAGATGGATGATGAACCAAGGTTACATCATATCCTTAGTCTTAACACAAATACAAGTTCTATTTACAACTAAAGCTACAAACTTTACTTCAATCAAACAAATATGAACATAATCTAAATCAAATAAAGTGATGGAACCCTAAGCTAGAGAGCTTGGATCCTTTTCACACAAGTTATAAGATTACAAAGCTAGAAAGCTTGAATCTTTACAAGATTAATGAGACCATAAGCTATAAAGCTAAGATCTTTAACAAAATAATGAAAGTAATGAGACCATAAGCTAAAAATCTGAGATCTTTAACATAATAATGAGACCCTAAGCTAAAAAGCTTGGATCTTTAGTGTTCTTGAAGATCTTGAAGCATCAAGCTTGAATCTTTAAGATACATGAAGATTACAAACACAAGTTTGAATCTTTATAACAAAATAACAAGATTAAAGCTAAAAGATTTAGATCTACAAAGTAGGTGAAGATTCAAAGCTAGAAAGCTTGATTCTTCCATGTTCTTGAAGGCTTCAAATCCATGTTTGAATCTACAAGATGTAATCAAGATCAAAAGCTAAAAAGCTTGATCTTCTAATGATGATGATGAACTCGTGATGATGAGAAGGAGAAGAAGAAAAGAAATTCAAAATACTTACAAGCTTTAGAATAGAGAGAAAATAAATGAACAAGTGTGTGTAAATTGTGAATGGAAATCAAGTGTAAATGGTGAGGAAATGGCTTAGTATTTATAGGAGGTGAGGTGAGGGTGGTGGTGGTTAGTCCGTGGGTTTCCAAGGGGGACAAGGGGGACACTTTTTTGCTTTTTGGTTAATGGTTGTCTAAAGTTGATGCTTGTGTTAGGATCTCATGCAACATTAAGGATAATACTTGACAAAAATGCTAGCATGTTCCCTCTAATAAATGGGCATTTGTCTTACTTATTAATGGGTCACTAGTTACTTATAATTGGGCTAATTAAATAGTCCACTAACTAGTGTAGGGTGGGCTATGGTCCAACAAGGTAGAAAGTCCAACAAGACTAACTAGTGTGCTCTAGTAAATTACTAAGCGTAATTAAGCATTCAAAAACTCAAGTAATTATTATTATAAAATAACAATTAGTATTTCGTAGTCATAATATTCTGATTACGACAAAAGTTAAATGTGTACGCAGTACGCAGTTCGTTAAAAACGTCAAGTGACACTAACGGTCATAAAGGCTTCCGAGGATTAAGTTAAGTATCCTACGTACTTAATGATACGCTTTAACATATAAATGAAAGTAGTCAACATGTAGGGAGTTCCCAGAGTATAATATAGCTCAGTACGCACAAATACGCAGTTTCGTGAAAACACAAAGCACAAAATCAAGTCGAAAAAGTCGGGTCGTTGCATTACCCACCTGTTGATGAAAATTTCGTCCCGAAATTTTAGGCTTAGGTAGACGGTAGAGTCGGGAAGAGATGAGGATACTTCTGAATCATTTGATCCTCTCGTTCCCAAGTAAACTCTTGTCCCCGTTTTGCATTCCATCGTACTCGGACGATCGGAATCTTGTTGCGTTTCAAGGTCTTGACCTCACGGTCCATAATTTCGACAGGTTCTTCCACGAAATGAAGTTTGTCATCAATTGTAAGCTCCTCAAGTGGTATGACGAGTTCTGGTTTTGCAAGACACTTCTTCAGATTTGATACGTGGAAGGTAGGATGAACGGAGTTCAATTGAGTCGGAAGATCCAAACGGTAAGCAACGGGTCCAACATGCTCCAAGACTTCAAAAGGACCAATGTATCGTGGGTTCAACTTTCCACGTTTTCTGAAACGGATTACACCTTTCCAAGATGCGACTTTCAACATAACGCGGTCGCCGATTTGAAATTCACGACTCCACGTTTAAGGTCGGCATAGCTCTTCTGACGATCACGGGCCGTCTTGAGCCTCGCTTGAATTTGAACAATCTTCTCCGTTGTCTCATGGACTAACTCGGGTCCGGTGATTTGCTTCTCACCTACATCGGCCCAACAAATAGGAGAACGGCACTTGCAACCATACAATGCTTCGAAAGGTGCGGCATTAATACTCGAATGATAGCTGTTGTTGTAAGAAAATTCGGCTAGCGGCAAATGCTTTTCCCAAGCTTTTCCGAAATCAATAACGCAAGCACGCAACATATCTTCCAAAGTCTGAATCGTTCGTTCGCTTTGTCCGTCGGTTTGCGAGTGATATGCGGTACTCATGTCGAGACGTTTTCCCAAGGCTTCTTGCAAAGAACGCCAAAATCTAGAAGCAAAACGGGTATCGCGATCTGAGATAATCGATAAGGGTACACCGTGGCGAGATACAACTTCCTTTATGTATAGCTGCACCAGTCTTTCCATCGTATAGGTTTCCTTCATGGCTAGGAAGTGAGCAGATTTGGTAAGACGGTCAACGATAACCCAGATGGTATCATAACCTCCTACCGTCTTCGGTAGCTTCGTGATGAAATCCATTGTTATTCCTTACCACTTCCATTGCGGGATTTCGGGTTGTTGGAGTAATCCAGACGGCTTCTGATGTTCGGCTTTGATCTTGGAACAAGTCAAACACTTTCCGACATAATCTGCAACATCACTTTTTTTTTTGCCAAAAAAATGTGAATTTAAATAAAAAAGATTCAAAGATCAAATTTGTTACAAAGGAAGACTATTGTCAGATTGAAGATCCAATGATCTTTTGAAACTACCATTAATTTGGATCCTAATGCACAACCAAAACGCCAACGACTTTTGACCAAACCATTATAACCAATTACAAATAATCTATTTAACTTAACAAGTCTAAGAAACAAAACCAAAACTTGATGCATTCAAATCAAGATCCCCATCATCCCAACAACACTAAAACCTACTTGAAGACCCCAACGAAGATACCAACTCAAGCAACTGCAACCCACCACACATCAAATCAACAAACCAAACTAGGACTCACCCACATACACCCAAAAAACTGAACCCCATCACAATCAATTCCCAAAACAAATGACACCATATCGCAGGTTATCCGGCTGAAAAACTCACCACTGGCGCCTGAAATTACCAAGAAACATATGGATGCCAAAGCATCCTAAAAACCCAAAGCCTCAACTATTTGAAGAGCCACCAGCCCGGAGAGCAGGAGAAAAGTAGATGGTCATTTGGATTAGCAGTGGCACCAGGGAAACGACTGCCGATAATGAAATATGGCAAGGAGAATAAGTAGTTGAGGAAGAAAGAAGAATCAAAACCAGGAACATAGTAGAGTCTAAATGTGTTGGAAACCAACAAATCGACCAAAATACTTAAGTAAACAACTTGAAAACATACTCCGACAATCAAAAAGTTGTTGATTGAACTCCCATTTGAAAATGCCAGTCAAACTTCGTCCATGGAAGCTTTTTCTGGCCTAAATAATTCAGACCAAGTGAAATCATCTCCAACATACTGATAGGCATGAGCATTTCCATACAATTATGGTGACCTAAAAAACTTTGATGATGTAACGACCCAACCCGTTATACAATCGATTACGCGGAATATTTTTTTTTTAAAAAAAGAACAAGCCATGCTGGCCTGACAGGCTTAACCCGCGGCGCGGTCAGCCCACCCGCGGCGAGGCTTAACTCAATTCCAAATGGGTCAGAACCATTAAACCCTCGACATCCAAAACACCTTATAGCCCGTGGCGCGCCCATAAGGGCCGCGGCGCGGCTCACTCCGGTTGCTGATTCTTACTTATCAAAATTTCAGAAGTGCCAAATTTCTGCAAATACGAGGTCCAAAACTTTCAGAAGGCTTCACGCCACATCAATAGGCAAAGTTTACAAGTTTTAAGACTCCCGTTCAAATATTTGATCACCGAGCATCTTCGCTCATTACAATTCAAAATATAAGTTTCGACCGACAAGTTTAAATACCAAACATAAACCCGAGCATGGTGTTTGGGGTTAAACTACCCAAAGCTAGGTCGAACTTCAAAAAGCTATACTCCCAAAAGCTTTTCCTAGCATAACAAAAGCGGGATCATTAATCCAGACGAACGTCCTTACCCTTGTCCACGCCGGAGCCTAAAAAGAGTAAACAACGAGAGGGTAAGCAAAACTCTTAGTGAATGCAATAATTATACACATACATATATAATATACCTACTTGCAATCACTTACGCACATACCGCATACATGCTAGCAACATAATTAGCATACCATCTCAAGTACGAAGCTAATAATCTCCAAAACTGCAATTAGCATAATCAATAGCATAAAATTGACATAATACAATATGCTACAATACAATACAAAACCATGGTTAACCATACTCGCGTCATGGTGCTACCGGCTCTTTAGTTCACACCATACGCATCGGTTATGATGTTATCGGCTCTTTGGTTCACATTACAACCCGAGTCATACTCGCGCTAAAGTTCTACCGGCTCTTTGGTTCACACTCTAACAACTCGTGCCGTAGTGCTACCGGCTCTTTGGTTCACACTACAACACACGTACTATGACGCTACCGGCTCTTTGTTCACATCATAGCACAACCGCACATACTATGGCACTACCAGCTCTTTGGTTCATACCATAGCATACAAATAAATACATTATATACATACGCATATAATTATTCCACTCACCTTGTATCCAAACGAAGGTAAGCCCACAAGCTCTTCAACCGTCAACGAACTCACCTATGATATTAACGCAAAATCAACACTTATCTAAATGGGACTCTTAATCCGCCCAAATAGACCACTTAGGGTAATGTTCAGCCTTTGTTCCCTTAATACCAATCATAGGCCCCAAACCTACCAACAATCACTAAAACTAGTGATCATGGCATTAAATCACCTAACTATACACCACTAGGTCATTCAAAACTCTTTTGACCCAATTCGAGGTCAACACCCCCACTTGGGTCATTCATCACCCAAATACGCTCATTTATAAAGACAACCAAGTGTGTTAGAGATTAACTATCCATTTAAGGCTCATAATTACCAATTAATATTTTGAAACCCTGGGTTAGTTACTATTAAGTCTTCATGACTCAATCTTACCCAAGAATACCCAAAATCACCAAATATGGGTTTTATGTTCATCACTAACCCAAACCCTTTGAACAATTGAAATAAGGAAATCAAGGTTATGACTTACCACCACAACCAAAACGTAGCTAGTGATTAGATGAACAACTTTAACACAAGCGCGTTGGCTCAAAATCAACTTCTTCCTCTTAGATTTGGGCTTTCTCTCTCACAAAATGGGTCTCTCTCTCTCTCTCTAGAATTAAAGTGGAAGAGAAGAGGTGGTTGAAAATGGAGTAAATGATGATCTAGATCTGATCTTGGGGCTTTAAATTTGTCCCCCATGTGAAATTACCAAAAAGCCCCTTTTAATATCTTTCGTGTATAATCCTGCATAATCTCGAATGTTCTCAGTTCTGGTACGTAGACCAAATAAGACAATGCAAGCAAACCCGCCAGAAAACAAAAATAGAAATAGATAAAGTTTTAATTGCTGGGAGAGTTGCGTGGAGACATCTTTATCTGAGGAGGAGGCTTCGTCGTCCGGCTCCTCAAAAATGATATTAGGATGGGACGGCCCATCCTCGGAATCCTAAAAAATAAGAGTCTCGCTGTCTACTGGAGCTCAGATCCGACTCAAAGTGGGTTCGTGTGTATGCGCCCTACCAGAGCTAGCCTGAAAGAAAGTTCAATAAAAATGATTGACACTTGAAAGTAAGGTGAATTGTCTCTGCAATTAAAAATTCTTGTTGTTCCCGAAAAAGGGAGTCTGTTTAAAATCATTAACAGAAAAACAAGGCCATTTTAAATATATACAAATGTACGAAACGGTTTCGGGTCTTACAACTCTCCCTCACTTGATTCGGATTGCGTCCTCGCAATCCAAGCCGCATGACATGAGGGAAGATATAACAACATAAACTCTTCGGGCTCCCAATTAAACTCGGAGCCTTTACTCCGACGCCATTGAACTTTAAAAGTGCTCACCTCTTTATTTCTCAACCTTTTGACCTTCTCATCGAGTATAGCAATCGGCTCCTCAATATACTCTAACTTATTGTTTAGCTCAATCTCGTCTAAAGGTACCCGTGAAGAATCATCCGCAAGACACTTACGGAGATGGAAAACATGAAATGTATTATGAATCCCCGCAAGCTCTTCGGGTAATTCCAAACGATACGCAACTTCACCAACACGAGCTAAAATTTTAAATGGCCCAATAAATCGAGGAGCTAACTTTCCTCGTTTTCGAAATCGAATGACACCTTTCCATGGCGAGACTTTAAGCATCACCATGTCACCTTCTTGGAACTCAATTTGTCATCTACGCTTATCGGCATAAGATTTTTGTATATCTTGGAACTTTTTCAAATGAGTCCGAATCATATCAATCTTGCTATTCGTCTCTAAAACCAAAACGGTATTCCCGATTTCTCTTTAACCCATTTCACCCCAACAAATCGGGGTTCGACACCTACGCCCATAAAGCATCTCGTAAGGTGGCATCCCGATACTAGTATGATAACTATTATTGTACGAGAATTCCCCCAATGGTAAGTGCTCATCCCAACTACCGCCGAAATCAATAATACACGCCCTTAACATATCCTCCAATGTTTGATTCGTACGTTCGGTTTGATCGTCCGTTTGATGATGGTACGCCGTGCTTATTCTCAATTGTGTACCCATATCTTCATGAAACTTATTCCAAAACCGAGATGTGAAACGAGTATTTATTTTCGAAATAATAGATATAGGAACCCCATGTCTCGATATCACCTCTTTGATAACTAACTTTGATAAAGCCTCCGACGATATCATTTCCCGAATGGGAAGAAACAAAGCACTTTTCGTCAACCGGTCAACTATCACCCAAATCGTATTAAATTGGGTTCTCGCCGTCTTTGGTAACTTTGTAATGAAATCCATGGTAATGAGCTCCCATTTCCATTTCGGGATTTCCAACGGTTGTAACTTACCATACGGCTTTTGGTGCTCGGACTTAACTTGCAAACACGTGACACATTGTTCAACATACTTTACAACATCACATTTCATGCTCGGCCACCAATACTCTTTCTTCAAATCAAGATACATTTTGGTCGCGCTCGGATGAATGGAATACTTTGACTTATGTGCTTCATCAAGTAGTACTCGTCGGAAATCTCCCATTCTAGGCACCCACACCCTTCCTTGAAAAGATAACAAACCATGCGGACCTAAGGTAATAAACTCCGTTTGTCCCACGATTCGTTCCTCATGTTTATTGTTAACAAAAGCTTCAATTTGAACCTCAGCCAGTTTTACAAGAAAATCGTTAGTGATAATCATCCGTAACGATCCTACTCGTATCGCCGGATGTTGACTCTTCCAACTTAACGCATCCGCGACCACATTCGCTTTACCCGGATGATAAAGTATCTTACAATCATAATCATTTACCACATCCATCCACCTACGTTGACGATAATTAAAATCTCGTTAGTCAAAAAGATGTTTTAAGCTCTTGTGATCCGAATAAATCGTACACTTGACACCGTACAAGTAATGGCGCCAAATTTTCGACGCATGAACCCCCGCCGCTAATTCAAGATCTTGAGTCGGGTATCTCAATTCGTGTTCCTTTAATTGTCGAGAGGCATAAGCGATGACTTTACCTCTTTGCATTAGAACACACCTGATCCCATTTAAAGAAGCATCACAATAAACCGTCATGTCTTCTACACCTTCCGGCAACACTAACACCGGAGCTTGACACAACTTCTCTTTTAACAATTGAAAAGCAATTTCTTGCTCGTTCTCCCAATTAAATCTCGCATTCTTTCTCGTTAACTTCGTCAATGGAGAAGCGATCTTAGAAAAGTCTTGGATAAACAGACGATAATAACCGACCAATCTGAGAAAACTTCGGATTTCATTAGGCGTAGTCGGTCGTCCCCAACTTTTTACCGTCTCAATCTTCCCCGGATCTACTTGAATACCATCTTTGTTCACAATATGGCCAAGGAATTGAAATTCCCTTAGCCAAAATTCACATTTGGAGAATTTTGCATACAACTTCTCCTTCCGCAACGTCTTCAACACACCACGCAAATGATGTTCATGTTCCTTCATACTCTTCGAATAGACAAGTATGTCGTCAATGAACACAATCACCGACTTGTCCAACATAGGTTGGCACACTCGGTTCATAAGATCCATGAATGCCACTGGTGCATTCGTAAGACCAAAAGGCATAACTACAAACTCAAAATGCCCATAGTGCGTTCGAAAGGCCGTTTTCTCAATATCTTCCTCACGGACCCGCATTTGGTGATAGCAGGACCGTAAGTCAATTTTAGAAAAATAAGTAGCGCCTTGAAGTTGATCAAACAAATCGTCAATCCGAGGCAATGGATAGCGATTCCTGATCGTCACTTTATTCAACTCCCGATAATCGATGCACATCCGCATACTACCATCTTTCTTCTTCACGAATAAAACCGGAGTGCCCCATGGCGAAGCACTCGATCAGATGAAACCTTTTTCAAGCAACTCTTGAGTTTGATTTAACAACTCTTGCATCTCTGTTGGTGCTAAATGATAAGGTGTTTTAGCAATGGGAGTAGCACCCGGAACCAACTCGATGCGAAATTCAACTTGTCTTTCCACCGAAACACCTGGTAATTCATTCGAAAAAACGTCTTCGAATTCACTAACCATCGAAATTTCACGAATGGATGGTGGCTCTTCACGAGTATCAACTACATGAGCAAGAAAAGTCATGCCACCACTAACAAGAAAATGACGTGCCCGTGCATAAGTGCATAATGGTACAAGTCTTCTCCATCTCTTGCCATGAATAATTAACTCTCCCCCATTTGGGGTCTTCACACGAATAGATTTTTTATGGCATGCAATATCGACCCTATAACAATCGAGCCAATCCATACCAAAGACAATATCGAATTCACCCAAGGTCATCGGGATAAGATCAATTTTAAACGTTTCGGTACCAAACACAATATCACAATCATTACAAACATCAACCCCTAGCACCGTCTTACCATCCGCTATTTCAACTTCTACCGGATGATTTAACTTAGCTAAAGGTTTATCAAGCTTAGACACAAAACGCGGAGACACAAACGATAAATTAGCACCGCTATCAAATAGTATCCTTGTCGGATTAGAGTTAACCATGAAAGTACCTGAGACAACTTCGTTTGATTGCTTGGCCTCATCATGGGTCATTAAGTAATTTCATCCCCTCACCATCCCCGCCGCCTTTTCTAGCCTCTTTACTTGTTCACCCCTCAAATCGGGACATTTCGTCCTTCGGTGACCCTCTTTATTACAATTAAAACAAACAATTTTATTAGAAGATGAGTTCGTACAATCACGGGCCATGTGCACTTGTCGCCCACAATTGTAGCACATGGGTCCAAAACTCTTAGAAGCCCCCTTTTTCACACTACCGATGCTCTCAGTCACACTCCTACTCTTCTTGTTCGAGTGGCTAGTAGCTTCAAATTTTCATTTGCCAAAGGTGAAGTCACTCTTTCTCGGAGCAAGCGACTCAAAACCCTTAGCGATATCAAACAACTCATCAAAAGTTTTTGCCGAATTCCTACTAATCCTTTCTTGATAGTTATCATTCAAGGTTCGGTAGAAATCTTCTTTCAACATATGGTCATTTCCGACATACTCCGGGCAAAATTGGGTCTTTGATAAGAAAGTGGACTCGAGAGTGTTCAAATCCATTGACCCTTTCCTTAAAGTACGCAACTCATCCTTAAGCCTTGAAAGATCGGCCGAAGTTCGGCACTCCTTGAAAAATTCCTCCTTAAACTCGTCTCACGTCAAACTCATACTTTGTTCTTCGCCATAAAGTCAGATTTTCGCATCCCACCACAACTTGGCATCACCCCTCATCATGCTACTACCATACCTTGTCCTTTTATCGAGAGGGCACTCACTAGTACGAAAAGCCCCCTCCATGTCGGAGATCCAACGAGCACTCTTGAGTGGGTCTCGTTCACCCTCATAGGTAGGAGGTTGAGCATCTTTGAAATTTTTATAGTGGAAGTCTCGCCTTCCAATGTTATCCTCTTGAAGAACAATCTTAACTTGTTCCTTGACTAGATTGACTACTTGCTCATCAATCGAATCTAAAAACATCTTCCTAACGTCCTCTAGAAAGGCCGCATGACGCCTTTGCATAACGGCCTCAACCTTGGCCGTAAACTCAACATCCTCACTTGTGATGCCCCGTACAAAACCATCGTGTACGATTCGTCAACAACAGGATCTTTACACGGTCAAATACTACATGCTGTTTGAAAATCAGTTTTGCATTCATAAAAAGATAGCGTTTATAAAAGATAACATGACACAAAGTTTGTTGCAAAGTCATTATTTGAAAATAACATAAGTTATGAATGCAAGATAAAAGTTCCATGATTGAGACATCTCTAAGTAATGCAGCGGAAATCTAACACAGCAGGTCCATAACAGCAAGTCTAAAACACCAAGTTAGCAAGTCTAACAGCGGAAGCAACATCGTCTAAGCACCTGAGAAATACACGCTTAAAAGTCAACACGAATGTTGGTGAGCTATAGTTTGTAAACAGTAAAGTAATATAGACCACGAGTTATCGTATTCAAAACAGTATGAAAAGTATATGCTTATCCGTGGGCACCCGATAACTAACTTAATGTAATAGTAATACCCCCTAAAAGTACACTTGGCGAGTGTGTATGTCCTTGAAGAATCAAACACCCATTAAATGCTAACGTGACTAGCTCGAGTGGGGATGTCAAACCCTATGGATCCATATCTAAAATTCGCGTTCACCGGTTCAAAACCAATGATTAAACGTTACTGTGCTAAGGGGAATGTTTATGCCGTTATATAACCCACACATATCTAAAGTTTAAGTACTCGTGTCAATTAAGTAAAACGTAAAAAGCGCATTTATTCTCAGTCCCAAAAATAGTATAAGTAAAAAGGAAAGCTATAACTCACAGTGAATAAGCAGTAAAAGTCGATATGAAACGTATGCAGGTAGTAAGTCGGTCTGAAAGGTCGTCAACCTAAGTCAAAGGTCACTAGGTCAGTATGTTGTCCCAATAAGTTTAAAAGTGAATAAATTAAGTTTAAGTGTCATCATCATCATCATTCATCATCATAAAAGCTAAGTAAGTTTGACAAGAATAGAGATCGAAACAATAGGCTGACTTCGGTCAGCTTCTACAACCTCTTATACAAAACGAAAAGATGCGTAGTCAGTGGATATGGCTCCGTATATGAGACCTCTAACCGCTGACCAATTTTCAGAACCTAACTCATCTTCGTTTGACCGTGGCGACGGTTTAAGTGCGAGTAGGTCAGAAATTTCAGTACAACGTTACAACGGCGTAGTGACTTTCGGAGGGCTATAAATCCTAAACCGTATGTCGGATTAAGTCAAGGCCTAAACGAAAAGTCATCTACTCAAAACGAACTAACTGAAAATCAATTTTCCAGAACTCCAGGAATCTGATCAGATCCCGAAAAATAGTAAACAATTGCTCCGGTGGGGTTTTTGGTGCTTGATGCTCATCACGGTTCTCATCCTTGATGCTTGTAAGCTTCAAGTGTACAACTCATTGATGGGTTAGCATCACCTTGACCAAGATTCTACCATCAACACACAATATGTTAAGACCAAGTAAGAACATAACTCATTTAAGAGTCTTAGATGGATGATGAACCAAGGTTACATCATATCCTTAGTCTTAACACAAATACAAGTTCTATTTACAACTAAAGCTACAAACTTTACTTAAATCAAACAAATATGAACATAATCTAAATCAAATAAAGTGATGGAACCCTAAGCTAGAGAGCTTGGATCCTTTTCACACAAGTTATAAGATTACAAAGCTAGAAAGCTTGAATCTTTACAAGCTTAATGAGACCATAAGCTATAAAGCTAAGATCTTTAACAAAATAATGAAAGTAATGAGACCATAAGCTAAAAAGCTAAGATCTTTAACAAAATAATGAAAGTAATGAGACCATAAGCTAAAAAGCTAAGATCTTTAACATAATAATGAGACCCTAAGCTAAAAAGCTTGGATCTTTAGTGTTCTTGAAGATCTTGAAGCATAAAGCTTGAATCTTTAAGATACATGAAGATTACAAACACAAGTTTGAATCTTTATAACAAAATAACAAGATTAAAGCTAAAAGATTTAGATCTACAAAGTAGGTGAAGATTCAAAGCTAGAAAGCTTGAATCTTCCATGTTCTTGAAGGATTCAAATCCATGTTTGAATCTACAAGATGTAATCAAGATCAAAAGCTAAAACGCTTGATCTTCTAATGATGATGATGAACTCGTGATGATGAGAAGGAGAAGAAGAAAAGAAATTCAAAATACTTACAAGCTTTAGACTAGAGAGAAAATAAATGAACAAGTGTGTGTAAATTGTGAATGGAAATCAAGTGTGAATGGTGAGGAAATGGCTTAGTATTTATAGGAGGTGAGGTGAGGGTGGTGGTGGTTAGGCCGTGGGTTTCCAAGGGGGATACCTTTTTGCTTTTTGGTTAATGGTTGTCTAAAGTTGGTGCTTGTGTTAGGATCCCATGCAACATTAAGGATAATACTTGACAAAAATGCTAGCATGTTCCCTCTAATAAATGGGCATTTGTCTCACATATTAATGGGTCACTAGTTACTTATATTTGGGCTAATTAAATAGTCCACTAACTACTGTAGGGTGGGCTAAGGTCCAACAAGGTAGAAAGTCCAACAAGACTAACTAGTGTGCTCTAGTAAATTACTAAGCGTAATTAAGCATCCAAAAACCCAAGTAATTGTTATTATAAAATAACAATTAGTATTTCGTAGTCATAATATTCTGATTACGACAAAAGTTAAACATGTACGCAGTACGCAGTTCATTAAAAATGTCAAGTGACACTAACGGTCATAAAGGCTTCCGAGGATTAAGTTAAGTATCCTACGTACTTAATGATACGCTTTAACATATAAATGAAAGTAGTCAACATGTAGGGAGTTCCCAGAGTATAATAAAGCTCAGTACGCACAAATACGCAGTTTCGTAAAAACACAAAGCACAAAAGCAAGTCGAAAATTTCGGGTCGTTACATTACCCACCTGTTAATGAAAATTTCGTCCCGAAATTTTAGGCTGGGGTAGACGGTAGAGTCGGGAAGAGGTGAGGATACTTCTGAATCATTTGATCCTCTCGTTCCCAAGTAAACTCTGGTCCTCGTTTTGCATTCCATCGTACTCGGATGATCGGAATCTTGTTGCGTTTCAAGGTCTTGACCTCACGATCCATAATTTCGACAAGTTCTTTCGTGAAATGAAGTTTGTCATCAATCGTAAGCACCTCAAGTGGTATGACGAGTTCTGGTTCCGCAAGACACTTCTTCAGATTTGATACATGGAAGGTAGGATGAACGGAGCTGAATGGAGTCGGAAGATCCAAACGGTAAGCAATGGGTCTAACACGCTCCAAGACTTTAAAAGGACCAACGTATCGCGGGTTCAACTTTCCACATTTTTCGAAACTGATTACACCTTTCCAAGGTGCGACTTTCAACATAACGCGGTCACCGATTTGAAATTCGCGATCTCCACATTTAAGTTCAGCATAGCTCTTCTGACGATCACGGGCCGTCTTGAGCCTCACTTGAATTTGAACAATCTTCTCTGTTGTCTCATGGACTAACTCGGGTCCGGTGATTTGCTTCTCACCTACTTCGGCCCACCAAATAGGAGAACGGCACTTGCGACCATACAATGCTTCGAAAGGTGCGGCATTAATACTCGAATGATAGCTGTTGTTGTAAGAAAATCCGGCTAGCGGAAAATGCTTTTCCCAAGCTTTTTCGAAATTAATAACGCAAGCACGCAACATGTCTTCCAAAGTCTGAATCGTTCGTTCGCTTTGTCCGTCGGTTTGTGAGTGATATGCGGTACTCATGTCGAGATGTATTCCTAAGGCTTCTTGCAAAGAACCCCAAAATCTAGAAGCAAAACGGGTATCGCGATATGAGATAATCGATAAGGGTACACCGTGGCGAGATACAACTTCCTTTATGTATAGCTGCACCAGTCTTTCCATCGTATAGGTTTCCTTCATGGCTAGGAAGTGAGCAGATTTGGTAAGATGGTCAAGGATAACCCAGATGGTATCATAACCTCCTACCGTCTTCGATAGCTTCGTGATGAAATCTATTGTTATTCCTTCCTACTTCCATTGCGGGATTTCGGGTTGTTGGAGTAATCCAGACGGCTTCTGATGTTCGGCTTTGATCTTGGAACAAGTCAAACACTTTCCGACATAAGCTGCAACATCCCTTTTGAGGTTCGGCCACCAATATTGAACCTTGAGGTCGTGGTACATCTTACCAGCTCCTGGATAAATTGAATACCTTGACTTGTGGGCTTTGTCTAGAATATGGCTCTGTAAATCTCCATATTTGGGCACCCAAATTCTTCCGGTAAAGTATCGAAGTCCAGTCTCCTTGACCTCAAATCGAGAAATGAGAATGTTCAAGTGCTCTTGAGAAATATTCTCCTCCTTGAGAGCTTCATCTTGAGCTACGCGGATCTGGTTATTGAGATTTGTTTGAATGGTGATGTTCAAGGCACGGACACGAAGAGGTACCGTTCTCTTCTTTCAGCTCAAGGCATCAGCTACAACATTTGCCCTTTTGGGATGATAATGTAGTTCACAATCACAGTCATTCAATGTTTCGATCCATCGTCGCTGTCTCATATTCAGCTGCTTCTGGTCGAATATGTGTTGGAGGCTTTTGTGATCGGTGAAGATGGTACTCTTGGTTCCTTAAAGATAGTGTCTCCACAGTTTTAGTGCAAAGACAATGGCTCCAAGCTCAAGATCGTGCGTTGTGTAATTTTGCTCGTGAATCTTTAGTTGTCGAGAGGCGTAAGCAATAACCTTCGTTCTTTGCATCAATACACAACCAAAACCATTTTTTGAGGCATCACAGTACACAACAAAATCATCACTGCCTTCGGGAAGAGATAGGATAGGTGCGGTGGTTAACTTCTGCTTCAAGGTTTGAAAGCTGACTCTTGCTCGGTTGCCCAAATGAACTTCTTCCCTTTATGAGTCAGTGCGGTTAATGGGCATGCAATCAGAGAGAAACCTTCAATGAATCTCCGGTAATAACCGGCGAGGCCTAAAAATTGGCGGATATGAGTAGGAGTAGTGGGAGTTTCCCACTTGCTGATAGCTTCAATCTTTGCGGGATCAACTTTGATACCCTGGTTGCTCACAATATGACCGAGAAATTGGACTTCCTTCAACCAAAACTCGCACTTGGAGAATTTGGCATAAAGTTGCTTGTGACGACCCGGAGATTTCTGACCAAATTTAAACTTAATCTTTATATGTTTCCGACACGATGAGCAAAGTCTGTAATCTTGAGTCTCAAACTTTTTGAACTATTATCATGTATGCAATTACCATTCGACCATTACCGACGATTCAATAACAATTGTGTGCAAATAAATAAGTAATTACATATATATATGTAAATATAAATATAAGTGTATATATTAAGTTGAATTAATATAATATCATTTAATCATTTGAATTAAATATGTAGGGTAATATACAAAATCATTAAGATGTTATTAAAATAAAAATATACAGATATATATATATATGAATCCTATACACAATTAATATAATACGTATGTTGTAATAAATCTATACACATAAATAATAGGAATTCTATGTACAAGTATTATTATACATAATAATTCAATCATATATTATATAATTAGTAAACATTACATAGGTAGTAAATTGTAAAATTATTATATTAAATGTAACTACAAGTTGAAAATATTATTGTATATTATTATGATTACTTTTATTATTATTAACCTTAATATCTATATCAGTATTATTAACGTCATTATTATGATATGAAAATAGAATACATGTAACTGGTTATATATTTCATATCACTTATATTATTAGATTAGATATTATTATTATTATTATTATTATTATTATTATTATTATTATTATTATTATTATTATTATTATAAACTAATTTCATTATTAAGAACTAATACCTTTTATTATCATTAACATTTTTATTATTATTATCATTAATATTTATCATTATTATTAGTTGGAATATTATTAATATACTTAATTATTCATCAATAATAATTATATTATATGAATTATAAAGGAATCAGTTGTATATGAGTGGAATTCGTTTTTCTTCTTTTGTCACAATCACAATGTACTGAGTTTTGTTTTCCTGTCTACAAAATTGCATAAGATCACAGCTAACCAACAATTCTTGTTAACCATCCCTTTCTTCTCTTATTATTTATATTTATTTTAGTACCCTGATAGATTTTCCTGTCCAAATGAATTGCTGTATAATAATTGATCAGATGGTGTTAAAACTCATTCACTACAATTCCATTCATTATTTACATCAAACATCGATTTTAACTGCTACAAAGAAAATCGAATTTCTTAAAAATAAATAAATAAATTGAAGAACACCCAGATGAGTACTGGGTTCGTTTGATTTTTTTTATTATTTTTGATTTTTAATGAAATTGTAAAATCCAACAATGAGGTTGTGTTAGGAATCCATCATTCAATCTATCTGTAAGTTTTCATTACACAATTCTATATATTCTTTACGAATTTTTGAAGTCAAATATTAATATCAAAAAGTCAACAAATGTTCTACAATTAAATTCGTGTTATACGTTATGTTTCTTGTTAAATGGTCGATTGTTAAAGTTTTTAGGAGTGATTTGAAACACAATTTGTGTTATGACCTTTGGCTATTACGCACTTCAAATTGAAAATCAAATTTTTTTTTTTTAAAATGTATCGTGACACAGCAGCCTCTGATTTCGATTTTATATTTTTTTTTTCTTTTTCTTTCTTCAATCCAATTAATCACTCATTAATTGTTATGTATCGATTTTAAATACTTAAACCAGTTAGTAATACATCGTTACTCAGTTTTTGATTCTCTGGATCGATTTGTATCGAGTGATGATATAGGAAAATAGATAGATAAATTATACGGTTTATATAATTACAAATTGGGTTATAAAACAGAAATTGGGCACAGCCCAGCTGGTTAAATAGAGTGACGGGTGAGCGGGAGGTCTCGGGTTCGAGACTCGGCGGTGACGTATTCTTTTTAACCAAGTCTTCAAAGGTTGTATTCATTATTATAATTATTATTATTATCATTATTACCATTATCATTATTATTATTATTATTATTATTATTATTATTATTATTATTAATACTAATTATTATTATTATTGTTATTGCCATGATAAGTGTTATTATTATTAACATTATTATTATTATGATATTATTGTTAAAATTATTAAATTATGATAATTATTATTACTTCTAATACTTAGAAATATCATTGTTCTAATCGAATAAAGAGTATTATCAAATTCGTTAACCTTAGTATAAGTATCATAATTACAATTAGGATTATTGTTATTATTATTATTATTAATATTATTATTGATATTATTAGTATTACAAATATTATTGTTACAAATATTATAATTTTCTTTATAAGTATTAGAAACATAAATTTTCATTAATACGGTTATAAGTAAGATTATTATAAATCTTGTCATTTTAGAGTTATTATTATTAATACGAGTATGATTAATATTAATATTAGTATCACTTTTGTAACTATTAGTATTATTAATTTTATAATTAGATAAAAGTATCATTATTAACAATATCATTACTATTATTAAAATTATCATTTTTAATGAAGTTATTAATAGTATTATTATTATTCTTAGTAAAACGTTAATATCAAAACCATCTTTTTTTTTTAAACAAATAAATATTTTGAATATAAAAACATACTTATTACACATACTACAATTATATTAATAAGCCATATAACTATATATAAAACCTATTAACCTTATAAAAACTTATATACAACAAATTAGGTATTTTTTTCAAATATAGACATATTATTATAACTATATAAATAATAATCATCTTCAAATATATATATAAACAAAATATATAATATATAAGGTTATAAGCAAGGTTGAAAAAGACGCGAGACGGGGCCGAAACGGTAGCGACCTCAAAATGTCGCAACGGAAAAAACGGGGCCGAGACGGGGTCGAAACGGATGTTGACTAATGTTGACTTTTATATATATAAATATATATTTACACATATTTTAGAACTAAAAAACATTCGTTGACAAGTTTGTACCTATAATTGCTATTAGCGTTAATATAATACAAAATGGAATACTAAATTAAGTCAATTTTGATTGATTTGACTGACTTATGACCGATTTTAAAAGAATTTATGACTTTTGACCGACGTTGACCCAATTTTTCCTGCATTTGACCTGACTTTTGACCATTGACCGGCTTATAAGAAAACGGGACGGGGTCGAAACGGTTTAGCCACCAAAACGCCGTAACGGGCGTCGCAACGGACGCAACGGACGCCGTTTACAACAGTGGTTATAAGACATGAAATTGTTCGATTACAAGTATATATTTTAATGTATATATATAAATGATATAGGTTCGTGAATCCGAGGCCAACCCTGCATTGTTCAATATAGTCATATGTATTTTTACTACAAAATATATTAGGTGAGTTTCATTAATCCCTTTTTAAATGCTTTTGCAATATATATTTTTGGGACTGAGAATACATGCACTGTTTTTATAACTGTTTTACGAAATAGACACAAGTACGTGAAACTACATTATATGGTTGAATTATCGAAATCGAATATGCCCCTTTTTATTAAGTCTGGTAATCTAAGAATTAGGGAACAGAAACCCTAATTGACGCGAACTCTAAAGATAGATCTATCGGGCCCAACAAGCCCCATCCAAGGTACCGGATGCTTTAGTACTTCGAAATTTATATCATGTCCGAAGGAGGATCCCGGAATGATGGGGATATTCTAATATGCATATTGTGAATGTCGGTTACCAGGTGTTCAATCCATATGAATGATATTTTTGTCTCTATACATGGGACGTATGTTTATGAGAAATGAAAATATGAAATCTTGTGGTCTATTAAAATTATGAAATGATTATTTATGTTAAACTAATGAACTCACCAACCTTTTGGTTGACACTTGAAAGCATGTTTATTCTCAGGTATTAAAGAAATCTTCCGCTGTGCTTTTGCTCATCTTAGAGATATTACTTGGAGTCATTTATAATATATTTCAAAAGACGTTGCATTCGATTCGTTGAGTTCATCAAGATTATTATTAAGTCAATTATAGATAGATATATTATGAAATGTTATGCATGTCGTCAACTTACGATGTAATGAAAGATTGTCTTTTCAAAAACAATGCAATGTTTGTAAAATGTATCATATAGAGGTCAAGTACCTCGCAATGTAATCAACTGTTGTGAATCATTTATATTCGATATGGACTTCGTCTGGATGGATTAGGACGGGTCTTGACAGTTGGTATCAGAGCAGTGGTCTTAGCGAACCATGTCTGCATTAGTGTGTCTAACTGATAAGTCGTTAGGATGCATTATTGAGTCTGGACTTCGACCTTGTCTGCATGTCAAAAGTTTTGCTTATCATTTCGTGTCAAAAATTACTTGTTTATCATCCTTAAAGTCTAGACACATCTTACTGCTGCTATTGTATAGACAGTGTATAGATAAATTCATATCTTAGCATATCTGTTGTTATTACCTTTGCCTGACAGCTTCCGTAGATTCCTCCGTAACTTATGGGATTTTAGTATTATATATGCATATGTAAATTATGTATTGCAAGGTACTAATCTACATCCTATAATCTATTTCTTATCGAAAATTCTTCATCTGATTGTACGGGATGAATCCTTCAACCAGTTCGAGTCCCTCGAATTCCGATAGCTATTCCGATAGTTATTCTGACAGCTATTCCGATGTGGACATTCACCTGAGCTCCGAAAGCAGCGTCACCAGAATGAATCAACCAACCAACCATCCCCAATTCATATGATGAGTTCGTAGTCGACTTAATTAATGGAGACGAGAAGAAGGCAATCCTTTCCATCAACCAAATTCACCTCTTGGTGAAGAACTTGAAGCACTTACCGACGAACCACACCGAAACACCATTTTCACCCTCATTTCCTGAATATCTCACTACGATTATATTCTATCTAAAATTCTAAACCTTATTCATCCATTCGTTCCGACTGACAATAATCCCGGAGTAATACAAGAAGTCAGCGAACTTAGCGCCCGAGTTATAGTCTTGGAAAAATATGGTGCAAAAATTTACCAGCTTCAGCAACATCACTGGCACCAACAGTACCACCAACATCAATACCAGTACCACCAGCAACCCAAGTTTCAACATCACACGCCTCAACATCTAATTATGTACCCTGGGCATAATCATCATTCTATGTATCATTTTACATCATTTATCTTCGTTCGATATGGCGATTATGAAATCTCTAATGTTTTAGAGATTATATATTCTAGTTCTAACGGTAAACCAAATGAGTTTAATATCATATTAACTCAATGAATCCATGATTACATCTGAAGAAAATATATAAAGATTGTAATTAAAAATTCTTTCATACAAAGTGTTAATTGTGAAAATATTTTAACGGGTAGGTAATACCCGAGGAATATTCAGATTTCACATTAATAAATTACACTGTACATTCTTCGAAGCTGATTCAACAGTCGTTTACTATCCTACTTACATCCACCAATATGTGTATCCGTTCACCGCAGAATAACCATTTTTATTCAAATTCATATTTAAATTTTGATTTATCATAATCCAACAAGTGGCATAATGAAGAAAACATTGGACAAAATAAAATTTGTTAGAAACAAACAAATTAACTATGAGAAATTTTGTTAAGAATCCACGCTAACCATTTCCAGCTAACTGTTCCTAGCTAACTGATTACATTTTATTTATCGCAGTTTATTTATCGCAATTTAATTATCGCAATTTTAATTATCGTCATTTAATTTCTTTTATTTACTTTACGCATTTTATTTATCGTCATTTAATTTCTGTATTTATTTTACGCACTTTAAATATCGGGACACGTATACAAGGTTTTGACATATCATATCGACGCATCTATATATATTATTTGGAATCACCATAAACACTCTATATGCAGTAATGATCGAGTTCTCTATACAGGGTTGAGGTTAATTCTCAAATAATATATATACTTTGAGTTGTGATCGAGTCTGAGACATATACGGGTCACGATACGTATTAATTAATTCGAATATTATATATTAAATTATATATGAATTATTGGACTGTTAAATGTGGACTATCGACTGTGGACTAATGACATTGGACAATTAAAATGAATTAAAATATTGATTATAACATATGAAACTAAATAATTCTTCAAGTTTGCCACTTGATTTCACCCTAAAACCTCATTTGTATCTTGACGATTACAATCTGCGTCCAAACCATTCGTAATTCTTGAAAACACCTCAATCGAGAGGATGAACCAACCGCATTTCATCTACGGAAGAAAAGATTGATGCATATAACTTTTCACCTGAGAAACTCTCGGCAACTGAGTAAACGTTTAAAATGTAGCTATGCTAATTTCTTAGTGTTATTATTACCCAAAATAACTTTGCAATCCCTTTCCAAATTAGCAAATTTTGTCACAGCTCCAGCAAGTCAACTTTGACTTTTCGTTCGAAACAACCTTATTATAACCTTGATTTATATGTGTACTCTTTTATTGTTACCGGGAAACCTTTTATTATATTCCGCCATATTACCAGCAGATGTACCAGCAACCTCGTCGCTCCTTGGTTTAAATCTCTCCGACAAATTACTAAATTTATCTATTGAAGTCTTATCATGAACCCATTGGCATCTTGTAACGAGAATTGCCATACCAATTACCGAGAATCAGCAATCAGTATTTTGAATCCCGCAACGTTTCTACGTCAACAGTTATATGTATGACATTTATCTCTTAGAATTATGATCTCTCATTCTGAAATTCTGAAAAGCACTCAGTCACAAATCAATACTCTGAATGTTGAAAAAGCTGAATGAAGCAGCAGAAACCATAGACAACCGTAAACGACCTTAATCATCGAAAGTTTGATGATAAAGAATAGTATGTTGGAAAAGCTCAGAAAAGTTGGAACTGGACAATAGATTGAGCTAACCACGAAGGAGACCAAGGACAAATACAAGGACCATACCATATATTTAAAGAATCCATGTAATTCTGGATCCGATGAAACCTTCAACGAGTATCTTGTTCCACACTCATGTTAAAGTCTTGCGGAAAATCTTCTTCATCAACCATCAAACTTAGAAATTCCAAAATATCATCATCAATATCTTCGATATTTCTGAGGATATTTTCATAAATATTCTCGTCCGAAATTATATACCACTTCGTGCTTCCTGTGTATCATTTTATTGGAAACATTCAATAGAAAATTTAGTACCGAAAAGCAGATTATGCGAAACTATGAAGAAAGCCGTGGACAAATCACAAAGAATAAGTTTGACTTCAAAGAATCCAAATGATTCAATGTCTGCTAAAGTCTTTAGTGAATATCTTGCTCCTTACTCTAAACCCTTGCAGACAATAGTTTCTATCATCCTCTGATCTTAGATATTCCGAGATATTATCGTATCTTTCATTATAAATATCCTTCATATTTCTGAAGATATTTTTATAACTATTCTTATCTGAAATCATTAATCTCTTCGTGCTATCAGTATTACATCATATAAAAACTGTTAGTTTCTATATTCTGTAAACTTTCGAGCTTAAATTATGAATGTTATTGAAGTAATGTTGGGAATTGATGCATGAGTTAGTATAATATAATGACACTTGATCAACGTGATTATATTACAGTAAGTCATGCTGAGTTTCTAATGGAACGTGATGATTCACAGATCATAACGTCATCATGTGCTATGTTACACGACTCGTTCATTCTACTTCACCTCCGAACATATCAAGAAAATATATTCTTGATAGTTCTATTCTCAGTGATTCTGGTAATTTAACAAATCAAATCGTGCCATTACAATTTCCTTCTTAGAACATTAACAATGTTCATTCCGAAGTTTATATCTGCGAATTCTGAACCATTACAAGCGGTGTTTAATTGCAAGAATAAGAAACGAAGGGACAAAGCTCCGAAATAGAAAGTGGAGTATAAATCGCAGCAAATATGAGGGAGTATTAACTGTGGATAACAATGATTATAGGAAACAGAAATAGGGACATTGAAATATAAGGGGAGATATAAAGCCCAATAACAACACGGAAATTATAGACCGTGTATATCAATGTTTATCGCAACATAAAGACACGGAAGAATTAAAAACACTATAACCCTAAAGGCGAAGTAAAAGAAAACAGATTCCTCCGGTGAAAGTTGAAAAAGGAGAATGATTGTTGCACTAGTCAGGATAAGGACAAGGATCGGAACTGGATTAAGCATTTTCATAGTCTTTTGAATGTATGAATTAAGATAGAAAAATATAGGAATGGTGAGAATAATGGAACGGAAGAGTTTAATTTATAATGGAAATATCAGACAGAGTAATCGAGGCAGATCACGTATTTAATTATAGAGATTTTAATTTCCTTATTCGCCGAAGAATCAAATCTCTTAGATTTCGAAGATTTTCTTTAAATCCCTTGAATTCCGGAATTCAATTGCGACTACGTCAAAAGTTATGGAAAATCTCCATTTCTTCATCTCGATCTTTTGTGATAACTTCATTCATACGCTTCGATTAATCAAATCATTTTATCCATATTATTCAATGATAATAAAACTCTATTTATCAACTCATATTCGTCATGAAAACATTTTTATTGTTAACCATGACCACCTCACTCAAATTTCGGGATGAAATTTATTTAACGGGTAGGTACTGTGACGACCCGGAGATTTCTGACCAAATTTAAACTTAATCTTTATATGTTTCTGACACGATGAGCAAAGTCTGTAATCTTGAGTCTCAAACTTTTTGAACTATTATCATGTATGCAATTACCATTCGACCATTACCGACGATTCACGAACAATTGTGTGCAAATAAATAAGTAATTAGATATATATATATGTAAATATAAATATAAGTGTATATATTAAGTTGAATTAATATAATATCATTTAATCATTTGAATTAAATATGTAGGGTAATATACAAAATCATTAAGATGTTATTAAAATAAAAAATATACAGATATATATATGAATCCTATACACAATTAATATAATACGTATGCTGTAATAAATCTATACACATAAATAATAGGAATTCTATGTACAAGTATTATTATACATAATAATTCAATCATATATTGTATAATTAGTAAACATTACATAGGTAGTAAATTGTAAAATTATTATATTAAATGTAACTACAAGTTGAAAATATAATTGTATATTATTATGATTACTTTTATTATTATTAACCTTAATATCTATATCAGTATTATTAACGTCATTATTATGATATGAAAATAGAATACATGTAACTGGTTATATATTTCATATCACTTGTATTATTAGATTAGATATTATTATTATTATTATTATTATTATTATTATTATTATTATTATTATTATTATTATTATTATTATTATAAACTAATTTCATTATTAAGAACTAATACCTTTTATTATCATTAACATTTTTATTATTATTATCATTAATATTTATCATTATTATTAGTAGGAATATTATTAATATACTTAATTATTTATCAATAATAATTATATTATATGAATTATAAAGGAATCAGTTGTATATGAGTGGAATTCGTTTTTCTTCTTTTGTCACAATCACAATGTACTGAGTTTTGTTTTCCTGTCTACAAAATCGCATAAGATCACAGCTAACCAACAATTCTTGTTAACCATCCCTTTCTTCTCTTATTATTTATATTTATTTTAGTACCCTGATAGATTTTCCTGTCCAAATGAATTGCTGTATAATAATTGATCAGATGGTGTTAAAACTCATTCACTACAATTCCATTCATTATTTACATCAAACATCGATTTTAACTGCTACAAAGAAAATCGAATTTCTTAAAAAAAAAATAAATAAATAAATTGAAGAACACCCAGATGAGTACTGGGTTCGTTTGATTTTTTTTTATTATTTTTGATTTTTAATGAAATTGTAAAATCCAACAATGAGGTTGTGTTAGGAATCCATCATTCAATCTATCTATAAGTTTTCATTACACAATTCTATATATTCTTTTCGAATTTTTGAAGTCAAATATTAATATCAAAAAGTCAACAAATGTTCTACAATTAAATTCGTGTTATACGTTATGTTTCTTGTTAAATGGTCGATTGTTAAAGTTTTTAGGAGTGATTTGAAACACAATTTGTGTTATGACCTTTTGCTATTACGCACTTCAAATTGAAAATCAAATTTTTTTTTTTAAAATGTATCGTGACACAGCAGCCTCTGATTTCGATTTTATATTATTTTTTTTTCTTTTTCTTTCTTCAATCCAATTAATCACTCATTAATTGTTATGTATCGATTTTAAATACTCAAACCAGTTAGTAATACATCGTTACTCAGTTTTTGATTCTCTGGATCGATTTGTATCGAGTGATGAAGAAGATGATATAGGAAAATAGATAGATAAATTATACGGTTTATATAATTACGAATTGGGTTATAAAACAGAAATTGGGCACAGCCCAGCTGGTTAAATGGAGTGACGGGTGAGCGGGAGGTCTCGGGTTCGAGACTCGGCGGTGAAGTATTCTTTTTAACCAAGTCTTCAAAGGTTGTATTCATTATTATAATTATTATTATTATCATTATTACCATTATCATTATTATTATTATTATTATTATTATTATTATTATTATTATTATTATTATTATTATTATTACTAATTATTATTATTATTATTGTTATTGCCATGATAAGTGTTATTATTATTAACATTATTATTATTATGATATTATTGTTAAAATTATTAAATTATGATAATTATTATTACTTCTAATACTTAGAAATATCATTGTTCTAATCGAATAAAGAGTATTATCAAATTCGTTAACCTTAGTATAAGTATCATAATTACAATTAGGATTATTGTTATTATTATTATTATTAATATTATTATTGATATTATTAGTATTACAAATATTATTGTTACAAATATTATAATTTTCTTTATAAGTATTAGAAACATAAATTTTCATTAATACGGTTATAAGTAAGATTATTATAAATCTTGTCATTTTAGAGTTATTATTATTAATACGAGTATGATTAATATTAATATTAGTATCACTTTTGTAACTATTAGTATTATTAATTTTATAATTAGATAAAAGTATCATTATTAACAATATCATTACTATTATTAAAATTATCATTTTTAATGAAGTTATTAATAGTATTATTATTAATCTTAGTAAAACGTTAATATCAAAACCATCTTTTTTTTAAACAAATAAATATTTTGAATATAAAAACATACTTATTACACATACTACAATTATATTAATAAGCCATATAACTATATATAAAACCTATTAACCTTATAAAAACTTATATACAACAAATTAGGTATTTTTTCAAATATAGACATATTATTATAACTATATAAATAATAATCATCTTCAAATATATATATAAACAAAATATATAATATATAAGGTTATAAGACATGAAATTGTTCGATTACAAGTATATATTTTAATGTATATATATTAATGATATAGGTTAGTGAATCAGAGGCCAACCCTGCATTGTTCAATATAGTCATATGTATTTTTACTACAAAATACATTAGGTGAGTTTCATTAATCCCTTTTTAAATGCTTTTGCAATATATATTTTTGGGACTGAGAATACATGCACTGTTTTTATAACTGTTTTACGAAATAGACACAAGTACGTGAAACTACACTATATGGTTGAATTATCGAAATCGAATATGCCCCTTTTTATTAAGTCTGGTAATCTAAGAATTAGGGAACAGACACCCTAATTGACGCGAACTCTAAAGATAGATCTATCGGGCCCAACAAGCCCCATCCAAGGTACCGGATGCTTTAGTACTTCGAAATTTATATCATGTCCAAAAGAGGATCCCGGAATGATGGGGATATTCTAATATGCATATTGTGAATGTCGGTTACCAGGTGTTCAATCCATGTGAATGATATTTTTGTCTCTATGCATGGGACGTATGTTTATGAGAAATGAAAATATGAAATCTTGTGGTCTATTAAAATTATGAAATGATTATTTTTGTTAAACTAATGAACTCACCAACCTTTTGGTTGACACTTGAAAGCATGTTTATTCTCAGGTATTAAAGAAATCTTCCGCTGTGCGTTTGCTCATCTTAGAGATGTTACTTGGAGTCATTTATAATATATTTCAAAAGACGTTGCATTCGATTCGTTGAGTTCATCAAGATTATTATTAAGTCAATTATAGATAGATATATTATGAAATGGTATGCATGTCGTCAACTTACGATGTAATGAAAGATTGTCTTTTCAAAAACAAATGCAATGTTTGTAAAATGTATCATATAGAGGTCAAGTACCTCGCAATGTAATCAACTGTTGTGAATCATTTATATTCGATATGGACTTCGTCCGGATGGATTAGGACGGGTCTTGACATTGCTCTTGTCTTAAAAGCTCCAACACTAGTCGAAGATGTTGTTCATGTTCTTCTTCACTTCTGGAATAGATGAGGATATCATCTATGAAGACAATAACGAACTTGTCCAGGTATGGTTTGCATACTCGATTCATGAGATCCATGAATACAGCAGGTGCGTTGGTTAAACCGAATGACGTCACAAGAAACTCATAATGACCATAACGGGTTCTGAACGCAGTCTTCATCACATCGCTCTCCTTCACCCTCAACTGGTGATATCCTGATCATAAATCGATCTTAGAGTAAACTCTGGATCCTTGCAGCTGATCGAAAAGATCGTCAATCCTGGGAAGGGGATATCGATTCTTGATCGTCAACTTGTTCAGCTCACGATAATCGATACACATGCAGAAAGATCTGTCCTTCTTCTTCACAAACAAAACAGGTGCGCCCCAAGGTGATGAACTCAGTTGGATAAATCCACGGTCTAGTAATTCCTACAGTTGACTCTGAAACTCTTGCAGTTTGGAAGGTGCTAGTCGATAAGGAGCACGAGCTACGGGTGCAGCTCCTGGTACTTGATCAATCTGGACTTCCACTGATCGCGACGGCGGTAATCCAGGCAATTCTTCTAGAAAGATGTCGGGAAATTCGTTCACAATCCGCACATCATCAACACTCTTCTCATCGGTTTCTAACTTCTTCACATGTGCCAGAATAGCAAAACGCCCTTTCCTCATGACTTTCTGTGCCTTCATGCAACTAATGAGGTTCAACTTTGGGCTACCTTTCTCTCCGTGTACGATCAATGGTACACCGTCTTTGCGAGGTATACGGATAATCTTCTCTCCACAAACAACTTCTGCTCTTACTTTGGACAACCAGTCCATACCAACTATCACATCGAAGCTTCCCAACTTGATGGGTATCAAATCAATCTCAAAGTCCACACCGGCTAGGTTTATTATGCCTCATCGGTCAATTTGGTCAACTTTCTCAAGTTTTCCATTGGCTACTTCAACCAGAATACTCTCGTCTAAAGGTACTAACGACCAGTCTATCTTAGAACAAAAATGTCTACATACATAACTCCTATCGGCACCCGTATCAAATAAGACAGAAGCAAGTAGATTATTGACAGTGAATATACCTGTGACCAAATCAAGATCCTCACGGGCATCTCGAGCGTTCATGTTGAAAACTCTCCCACGTGCTGGTCCGGCATCCTTCTTCTTGTTCGGGCACTCATTCTTGAAGTGGCCCTCTTGACCGCACTCAAAACACTTTCTTAGTCCAGTAGGGTTTGTCTTCACAGCTGGGGTGGTAATCTTACAGTCCCTGCCAATCTGCCCAGTCCTTTTACACTTTTCACAGACCACGTTGCAGTACCCTGTATGATGCTTGTAGCATCTATTGCACTGTAGGAGACTACCCTTGTAGTTAGGGTTCGAGCTAGGGTTCAGGTTGGGGTTTCTCCAGTCGTTGTTTCCCTTGAAACCCTCATGCCTCTTAGCTGGGTTCTGATCAAAGACCTTCCCTTTGTTGCCTTCCCACTTACGCTTCTCATAACTAGCTCCTGATTCCGATTTCGCTTTCTCTGGTTCCTTGCGGAAGATCTGGTTCATCAGGGTGTGCGCCATGCGCATAGCTTCCGGGACATCTGCTGGTTTCGAAGAGGTAACATTTCCCTGAATGGTCTTGGGAAGTTCCCACAAGTATCATTCCATTCACTTAAATTCAGGGGTAACCATCGTGGGGCACATCAAAGCTAACTCTAAATACCTTCGGTTATAGCCATCAAGGTCGGTTCCCACAACCTTCAGCTCCCAAAACTCAGCTTCCATTTTCTAAATCTCCGTTCTGGGGCAGTACTCCTCGATCATAGCCCCTTTGAATTCCTCCCACGGGGTAGCATAAGCCTCGTCAATTCCTTTAGCCTGAGCAAGCGTGTTCCACCAGGTTAAAGAGTCGTCTGAAAAAGTACAGGAGGCGTACTTAGTTTTGTTCACTTCCGAACAGTTGCTCACACGGAACACAGCTTCCAACTTCTCAAACCATCTCGTCAGCCCAACTGGTCCTTCAGTACCACTGAAATTGTGGGGCTTGCAGCTCTAAAATTCCTTATAGGTGCACCTGTTATGATTGTTCTGGTTAGCGGGTGGAGCTTGGGGGTTGGCATTCGCCATAGCTGCAGCTACTTGAGCAGCAATCATTTCCTCAATCTTTGCCACTGTGGGCGTTTCCCTTGGGACTCTTCTGTTTGCCATTGTTCCTCTGAACAAAAGTTTCGACTCAAGTCAAAACCCAGCATTCAATAATATTATAGTATAAGGCACCCAGTATGGAATCAACACAACACACAATTAATTAAGTAAAGCAACCAGATTCAGATACCACAAAATCATCATACAGTAGCTTAAATAGAACACCGTACAAAATTTAAACAACATTAAGTTCTATTCATTAATAAGAAAGTTGCATACATCCGCATAAGGTTCGTACAACACATGAGTAAAACACGAAACTACTAACACAGTTACATAAGGAAATCTAATACAATAATCCTACGGTGATGGTGGGTAAATGATGTCCATCAGGTGGGACATCTGTTCCTCGAGCTCAGTTACCCGAGTACTGAGGATATGCACTTCCCTCATCAGTTCCTCGACGACGGGGGATGCTGGTGGGGCAGGCGGTGCAGATGGTGCCGGTGGTGCAGGTGGTGCTGATGTAGATGGCACAGTACGGGTGGTTTTACGCACGAATGGATCGGCGGGATACGGTACGACCCTCTTATGGGCTGTGACCCTAACCAACTGTCCATGTGCATCCACGAACGGTATTACTCCATTAATCCCTGGGATAACGGTACCATCAAATCGATACCGCTTCTTCGGCGGGGTAGAGGGAGGCTGCACGGGCTCCTCCTCAGGGTCCTCCTCGAAATCATCCTCGGAATCCTCTTCGGAATCCTCCTCGCTGGAGTCATCGGATGATGAATCGTCTGAATCATCTGAAGGTGGATCTGCCCAGCCGGTGGTCATAAGTCAATATCTGCCTGGTGGAATCGGTACAACACGTCCATTAGCATGGCGTCTAGCCCAATGTCCATGCTCGTTACGGAAAGGACCGTCTCCATTTCTCCCAGAAATTACAGCATCGCCGGAATGGTGTTGTGGCTCCGGGAGTCTAGGGCTAGGTGGTGCTGGAATCATCTCGGGATCCTCGTCTCCGTCTGAGACGTCCATCAGGTCAAGCACGAGTCTACTAGAAGGTGTATCGCCAGAGTCGTCGAAGGGTAGAGGTGAATCAGCAACAATCGTAGGCGAGGCAACAGTCGTCTCTGAGTCACTCTCAAAGTCAAAGGTCATGGGCAGCATGTCTGTCATCTGAACAAGGAAAAATAACTTTTTCCATGTCAGTAAGACATATAGAAAGCAGATAATTAGGCAGTACAACATCCTAGCAGTACATATCATGGCAGTATTAACAAAATCCTACAAAAGTATCATGCAATCGAAAGCAGATAGTAGCATGCAGTAGCAAGAATAAGCAGTAGCATACAACAAGTACACATAGTAGTAAAAGTAAGGAGTAGCATGCAGTAAGTTCCACAGAAACAGTTAAACAAGCAAGTTGTAGATTAGTCCTATCAGTGAATCCTACTTGGCTCGGTCAAGACTCACTAATGCAACCTAATTCCCTACAACCAATGCTCTGATACCAAATGTGACGCCCCGTACAAAACCATCGTGTACGATTCGTCAACAACAGGATCTTTACACGGTCAAATACTACATGCTGTTTGAAAACCAGTTTTGCATTCATAAAAAGATAGCGTTTACAAAAGATAACGTGACACAAAGGTCGTTACAAAGTCATTATTTGAAAATAACATAAGTTACGAATGCAAGATAAAAGTTCCATGATTGAGATATCTCTAAGTAATGCAGCGGAAATCTAACACAGCATGTCCATAACAGCAAGTCTAAAACACCAAGATAGCAAGTCTAACAGTGGAAGCAACATCGTCTAAGCACCTGAGAAATACACGCTTAAATGTCAACATGAATATTGGTGAGCTATAGTTTGTAAACAGTAAAGTAATGTAGACCACGAGTTATCGTATTCAAAACAGTATGAAAAGTATATGCTTATCCGTGGGCACCCGGTAACTAACTTAACGTAATAGTAATACCCCTTAAAAGTACACTTGGCGAGTGCGTATGTCCTCGAAGTATCAAACACCCATTAAATGCTAGCGCGACTAGCCCGAGTGGGGATGTCAAACCCTATGGATTCATATCTAATATTCGCGTTCACCGGTTAAAACCAATGATTAAATGTTACCGTGCTAAGGGGAATGTTTATGCCGTTATATAACCCACACATATGTAAAGTTTAAGTACTCGTGTCAAGTAAGTAAAACGTAAAAAGCGCATGTATTCTCAGTCCCAAAAATAGTATAGGTAAAAAGGGAAGCTATAACTCACAGTGAATAAGCAGTAAAAGTCGATATGAAACGTATGCAGGTAGTAAGTCGGTCCGAAAGGTCGTCAAACTAAGTCAAAGGTCACTAGGTCAGTATGTTGTCCCAATAAGTTTAAAAGTGAATAAATTAAGTTTAAGTGTCATCATCATCATCATTCATCATCATAAAAGCTAAGTAAGTTTGACAAGAATAGAGATCGAAACAATAGGCTGACTTCGGTCAGCTGCTACGACCTCTTATACAAAACGAAAAGATGCGTAGTCAGTGGATATGGCTCCGTATATGAGTCCTCTAACCGCTGACCAATTTTCAGAACCTAACTCATCTTCGTTTGACCGTGGGGACGGTTTAAGTGCGAGTAGGTCAGAAATTTCAGCACAACGTTACAACAGCGTAGTGACTTTCGGAGGGCTATAAATCCTAAACCGAATGTCGGATTAAGTCGAGGCCTAAACGAAAAGTCATCTACTCGAAACAAACTAACCGAATATCAATTTTCCAGAAGTTTAGGAATCTGATCAGATCCCAAAAATGGTAAACAAGTGCTCCGGTGGGGTTCTTGGTGCTTGATGCTTATCACGGTTCTCATCCTTGATGCTTGTAAGCTTCAAGTGTACAACTCATTGATGGGTTAGCATCACCTTGACCAAGATTCTACCATCAACACACAATATGTTAAGACCAAGTAAGAAAACAACTCATTTAAGAGTCTTAGATGGATGATGAACCAATGTTACATCATATCCTTAGTCTTAACACAAATACAAGTTCTATTTACAACTAAAGCTACAAACTTTACTTCAATCAAACAAATATGAACATAATCTAAATCAAATAAAGTGATGGAACCCTAAGCTAGAGAGCTTGGATCCTTTTCACACAAGTTATAAGATTACAAAGCTAGAAAGCTTGAATCTTTACAAGATTAATGGGACCATAGGCTATAAAGCTAAGTGATATTGCTTTAAACATACATATATTTCGACGCAATATCATTTATATTTCATCAGCTTTTACCGATTACGAAGACATTCAAATGCATAATTCACGAGAAAAATGACAAAAGTAAACACGAGCTTGAAGTTTGAAGAAACGACGATAAAACGACGGATTTAAACCAAATATATATCGAGATAACGTTACTCAAATGCAAGTTAAAGGTGATCGAAGAAAAAGAGTTCAAATGAAAGTTCCAAGTCAATATACATCAACACGGGATCAACAAAGAAATAAATAAAAAAATAAAAAAATAAAAAAAAGAAAATATCTGTTTTAACTTACGCGGATCGTGTAAGTATTCACCCAAAACGCGTAAGTTACTTTATAAATGCAGATTCAAATTTGTTCTTACGCGAAACGTGTAGTTCTATACGCGAACCGCGTAATGTTCTGTCCAGATTCAGATCCAAAATTGCAAATGGGACGGTGGCTTTTTATGTTTAATATTATTTCCTTTTCAGCTTTACAGAATTAAAAGAGGAGTATACACTCAAGTCCACCTACTACTTCAAGAGATATATGTTAAATACGAGTACTATTTTAAGGAAGAGAATATAGACACAGTACACAAAGTAATACACAGAGAGAGTAGAGCAGAGAGAATCATCATTTTTAGTTTTAATTACTAGCATCTTTGTACTCCGCATAAATTTTATTTCAGTTCTGATTAATTTTAAGATTCAATATTTAGGATAGTTTCAATATTAAGGGTGTACTGTTCGTGATTAAGGGTATTATTGTGCGAGTGAAAGGGTGTTGTTATTGTAATTTTTCTACCATTTGAAGTTAATGAAAGTGAAGATTTTCGTAAGTATATTCTATTAAAATTATCGTTATCAATTTTTATCGTTATTATTATGTTTATATACTTGTATTTTTATGTTTGCCCTAGTATAATGAGTAGCTAAATTTTTATAGTGTTCGCTTAGATGTAGAGCCCCTAGTGAAATGGATTGTTATCATTTGTAAACATTAAAATGTAACTTAAGTATTCTTAACATTGAGCCTAATTAAAAGAACCATTATTATGTATTTAGATATTTAACCCTTGTCACTTAATTTATTGGATTCAAATAACGAAAGTTATTTTATTTATATAAATTAAGCTTCAACATTAATAGTGATTTAGACGAACTTATGAATAAGTTATTAACATTAATTTAGAAATAAAGTTCGGTGGTTTGGGTGATATCATTAGTTATATAATAGTGAAATTGTAAAAAGAGAAACCGTTATGATTTGGGTTTTGGCGAAAGTCAAAACTAGATTGGGTCTCAATTTAAATACTTGGGGAATAGTAACTATCTAAATAAGATCAAATGAAAATTAGATTTAATTTAGTTTGTTGTAACTTTATATATTCGAAAGAAAAATATAAAGTTTATTACTATAACATTTTAATAGAGCTTAAATTTAAAACAATCCATGGATCTAGAGGTGAAACATTTAAGTGAACACTCCCATTTATATATTGAAAATAATTATTATTATTATTTTTACGTATTATTATTCAACTAAAATTATAAATTATAACTCAAATATACTTCAGCTTAATATATACTGTTTTGTCACATCGTATAAAACATACGCGTATCGCGTATAAATTCACACGAATCGTGTATCTCCAAAATATACGCGGAACGCGTATATGTCTACGCGAAACGCTTAAGTGTAATACCAGTACTGTTACGAATTTTATTAAATTCCAAGTTTTTAATTAAATCTTTTATTATTACTTTTAAGTATTTAAATTATAATTAGTATAATTAATATAATTTCCTTTCATCCATCTTTAATTTAATTAAAACTTAGTATTTAGTTAATTTAAATAGATTTGTATTTTATTGTTAAAACAAATTCCTAATCATTTAGTTTTATTAAAAATTATTGTTGTACTTATTACCATTTAATAAAATATTTCTATCACAAATAATATAGTTTCAATCAGTTCACTTTTAAGTTAATAATTATAAATCATGTAATCTTGTAATTTTAATTAATAAGTAGTTCAATTAAATTAAGATTAAGCTATATTTTATTATTATAATGCTAAATATAAATTCCTAATCCAAAACCCCCTTTAAATAAGTTTAACTTCAAAGACTATTAAAAACCATTAACACTCCATCTCCCTGTGGAACGAATCGGATTTACCTATAAAACTAAACTACGCGGATAGGACTAGTTGCCTATATATGTGTGAAATCAACCCGAATTCATTAAAACACCATATTTACAATAAATCAATTCGTGTAACAAAACAACTCAAATCTGTTCATAAATAAAGGTATAGTTTCACCACATCAACTTTTTGGCGCCGCTGCCGGGGAGTTGGCAGTTAAATAAATAGATAATTTTTCTGATTCGTAGTAGTAGTTGGATTTGTACGTGAACTGGGTTATTGGAGCCAAACAGTACTCAATTATATTGGGACCAAACGAATCCTGCCCCTCTGCTGCATCTTTTGGCTATTCGAAACGTGAGCAAAATCAGAAGGAAAATCTGTTTGTTTAAAGGTTTTTATCATTGTTTTTATGTTATTTGATCCTGTTTAAGGAATTTAATTCTTAGAAAAGCTTTTGGTGTTATGATTGCATAATAGAAATTAATGCATGAATTTACGTTCTTCCAACACCGATTTAACTCCTTCATATCCTGAACCCGAAAGAGAATTTCACGAACGCTTAAGAGCTCAAGAAGTAGAGTCTCTCACTAAGGGTTTAGAATCACTTTCATTGGATTCTAACTCTGAACCAGTTATTCAACCAGTCATAGAGCCAGTTATTAAAAAAGAAGAAGAAGAGATGGCTGCTACAAATCAAACGATGGATGCATTAATGAAGGCAACAAGAACAGGTCAAGGCCACCCAATTATTTCTAATGACCCGTCCTAATCCATCTGGACGAATACATTGCATTTGGTTACATCGCGAGGTACTTGACCTCTATATGATACATTTTACAAACATTGCATAGGTTTTTGAAAGACAAACTTTCATTACATCGAAAGTTGACAGCATGCATACCATTTCATAATATATCCACTTATAATTGACTTAATAATAATCTTGATGAACTCAATGACTCGAATGCAACGTCTTTTGAAATATGTCATGAATGACTCCAAGTAGTATCTCTAAGATGAACAAATGCACAGCGGAAGATTTCTTTCATACCTGAGAATAAACATGCTTTCAAGTGTCAACCAAAAGGTTGGTGAGTTCATTAGTTTATCATAAACAATCATTTCTAATATTTTAATAGACCACAAGATTTTCATTTATAAATATATGTACACTCGCAAGTGTATAAAACCGTTCTGCTTATGTTGAGGCCTCAGTAACCAACCTTAACAATAATATAATAAGTCATCTTCGCAAAGATGGATATGTACACTTGCAAGTGTATAAATAATCCTCGAAGTACTAAACATCCGCCCACTAGCTCTTATGTCTAGTGCAGCCTACAGGATGGGGGTGTTAAGCCCGATAGATCTATCTTTAGGATTCGCGCTCACATGCTCTTATAACATGTAACTAAATTACCTAGCACATCAATCCGCAGAATTATCATTTTTGATCACTTGTCTCTATTTCGTAAAGCATTTATAAAAGCAGCGCATGTATTCTCAGCCCAAAAATATATATTGCAAAAGCAATTAAAAAGGGAGCAAATGAAACTCACTATCCAATATTTTGTAGTAAAAATATTCATACGACGAAACTGAACAATGCAGGGTTGACCTTGGATTCACGAACCTTCAAAAAAGCTTTTCTAAAAAAAATGCCCCAAACCGGATTTGAACTCGAGACCTCTCGCTCACCCGCAAACACACTTAACCATTCTTCCATTCAAGTTTTTCTGATTTATATTACAACCCAACTTACTTATCTAGTACTTCTTAATGCCATGTTCATCATCTTCTTCACCATGTCTAACATCAAACGGGGGCAAAAACTTAACAACAATCAAACGGTTTTTCATTTATGACTTGTAAACAACATGAAACAAAAAAAAAAAAAAGTGTTATCGTGATTAGAAAAATTCAGAAAAAATTGAAAAAATATACTGCTGAAGCTCGTAACACTTCAAAAAAAAATTAATGTTCTCAATTTTGAGTTCGTTTTGGACAATCTTTACAACATGAAATATGTTTCAAATCATTCCTAAAAACTTTGTGAATCGTCAATTTCAACAGAAACATCAAAACAAGCTCTAATTTCTCGATGAACAAATTAGTTGACTTTTGACAAAATAACTTTGACTCGCAAATTCGAATTCGTTATTAAGAATTGGAACTTGAGATTTTGCAGGAAGTTTAAGTAAATGATTCCTAATAACTTTGCATTTTTAGTTTTTGAAATTTGTTTCGAATTCACGTTAGTGTATATCACTGTAAAGAACTCAAGAACTCAAAAATTGATTTTTAGATTAAGAGTGTTATAGGTTATGATTACAACATGAATTGTGTTGCAAATCATTCCGATAATCTTTATGGACCATCAAATTAATTGGAGATATCAAAACAAACTCGAATTTGATTCAAGAACACTCAGTTGACTTTTAAAATCAAAACTTTGACTCTCAAATTAGAAATTAATAGAAAGAATTGAGGATTGAAAACTTACAGATAGTTTAGTTAGATGAATTCTAACACTTCTGCATTTAAGGATTTTGAAATTTAACACTAAATCAAAATTTGGCTAAAAAGATGAAGAACAGAGATACGAGCATATTTTCTGATATTTTTGGTTTGATTCTTTCTCAAATGCAGATGTGTACATATATAATGGATGAATTTTTGTTCTGTAATGTACCCTGAGAATGACTTGTAACAAACTGGAGAAAAAATCAAATACAGGGTTGATGGATACGTGAAACAGATTGTACTAGTTCATGGTTTTTTTTTATTTTTAATAAATATTAATAGTAAATTTACTAATAATATTAATAATAATTATATTAATATTAATAATAATTCTAAAAATAACTAAATAATAGTAATAATATTATAAAAAAGATAAATAAAAAAATAAGAATTCTTTTAAATCATAAATAAATTTTAATCTTAATTAAATTTTTTTTTACATTATTTTACATTTTCAATTCAAATGATTATTTTGTATTTTATTAATTCAACTTAATATGCACTGTTATATTTATATATTTACATATTTATTTACACACAATTGTTCGTGAATCGTCGGGAATAGTCACAGGTTAAATGAATCCATGTAAATAGTTTAAAATTTTGGAGACTCAACATTACAGACTTTGCTTATCGTGTCGATATCATTTAAAGATAAAGTTTAAATTTGGTCAGAAATTTCCGGGTCGTCACATTATTCAACCTACGATGACTGGCGGCTTTGAAATAAAGGGTCAATTTCTTCACATGGTGACTAATACATGCCAATTCGGTGGAGCTCCAAATGAGGATGCTAACGAGCATCTTCGTAAGTTTGTAAGCATTTGCAAGCTATTCAAGATCAAAGATGTCTCCGATGAAGTCGCATGTTTAAAAATCTTTCCATGGTCGTTAAAAGATGATGCAAGAGATTGGCTAGACTTATTACCAGAAGGTTATATCGAAGACTGGAATGATATGATGGACAAGTTTTTGTCAGAGTTCTTCCCTGCTTCAAAAGCAGCAAAGTTGCAAAGTGATATAAACCACTTCAAACAAAAGCCTAATGAGACTCTTTATGAAGCTTGGACCCGATTCAATAAAATACTTAGGGTATGTCCTCAACACGGGTTGAATACATCCCAAAAGGTCCAAATATTCTATAAAGGAGTCAATGTGGCTACTCGAAAGGATATAGATGTTGCAGCAGGAGGATCAATCATGAAAAAAACACCCGAAGAAGCACACATAATCATTGCCGATATAGCAGCACATTCTCATAATTGGCATCAAGAGATGGAATTCTCTAGATCATCAACCGTTGCTAGTATTGAAGGCAACGATGAAATCGCTGCTTTAAAAGTTCAAATGGCAAATCAAGCAAGGCAAATTGAGAAGGTAACCAAGGAAATGCATGCTATTAGGGTAGGGTGTGAATTGTGCCAAGGTCCTCACCTTACTAGAGATTGTGATCAAATAACAATGGAAGAGCAAGCGAATTTCTTAGGTTACTTGCGAAAAGGTGAAATGAATTTCAACGATTTTCCGGCAGTTGAAGTAATGAACCGGAAATATCCTCCAATTAACAACTACCAAATAGGAGGACCTTCAGGTTCAAACAATAATTATCAAGGAGGAAATCCGGTTTATCAAAATAACCGGAATTTCTCAAATCAAAATCAAAGAAATGCACCACCGGGTTACAATCACCTAAACAACCGAAATCAACCTCAACGAAATTACCAAAAATAATTTCCAACACAATCAACCATAACCACAAGCACCTATACAACCACAACCCGAGAAGAAATCCGATTTAGAAGATCTTTTGAGAGATTTTATGGTTAAGCACGAGCAAACTACGGAACTTCAAACTCAGCAAATTCGAAATCAACAAGCTACGATACAGAATTTAGAAAGAGATGTTGGAAGGATCTCACAGTTACTATTAGAGAGACCGCCAGGCGCTCTCCCCTCAAATACTCAAGTGAATCCCAACAACAGTCAAACAAGGAATGAGCAAGTAAATTCCATAACTACGATAAGTGGGTTAACCGTTAACCTCGATGTTCCAAAGCCTCATGTTCCTAGTTCTATTCCAATTCCAAATGAAAAAGATTCTTCCGTGGAAGAGGATAAAGTGCCAACCACAAGTGCACCTAAAACTCAACCACCATTAAAAGAATACAAACATCCAATTCCATACCCACAACGTTTGAAGAAAGATAACTTATAAGCACAGTACAACAAGTTTGCCGAAATGATTAAGCAAATTTGTATCAATGTACCACTTGTAGATGTTCTTAAGGGTATGCCAAATTATGGAAGGTTTATCAAGGATCTCATAGCCGATAAAGGTAAATATGAAGAAGTTTCAACTACATTCCTCAATGAGGAATGCTCAGCAATTTTGCAAAAGCAAAAGATGCCACCGAAACTCGGAGATCCTGGTAGTTTCATTATTCCATTCCTGATGGGAGATTCAGTAATGTACGATGCATTAGCTGACTTAGGCGCAAGTATCAATCTTATGCCACACTCCTTGTACTTAAAACTAAACCTAGGTGATCTAAAACCAACTAGAATGTGTATACGCCTAGCCGATAGAACTTTTAGCTATCCTATTGGTATTGCCGAAAACCTACCGGTTAAAGTTAATCATTTAATCTTTCCTGCCGATTTCGTTGTCCTTGAAATGGAAGAAGATAGTAAGGTTCCCCTAATTCTAGGGCAACCTTTTCTAAATACCGCCGACGCGATTGTGCGTGTTAAAGATAAAAAACTTAGTCTAGGTATAGGGGAGAATAGAGTTACCTTAAACATAGATAAAGCTATGAAACAACCTATCTCCTCCGATGACGAATGTTATAAGATAGACATTGTTGATTGTTGTGTTGAAAAAGAATTGCAAGAATTACTAAATGTAGACACCTCGAACTTCACCCCAATGAGTGAAAGTGATGAATTTGATGTAGAGCTTGAACTTGACGAATTGTTAAAATAGTCATCGATGAAGATTGTTGTGAGGAACAAATTTCCAAGGAAGATGAACCCTTTGAAGAAATTACCGATGGTAATAGGTTCCGGATAAAATCTTCCTTGGAAGAACCACCCACCTTGGAACTTAAAGAACTCCCGAAACATTTGGAGTATGCTTATCTCCAAGGTACGTCACAATTACCTATTATAATTTCATCAAAACTCTCCGATAACGAAAAGAGTAGGTTAATGTCCGTTCTAAAAACTCATAAGAAAGCAATTGCTTGGAAAACAACAGATATTCCAGGGATTAACCCCGCTTATTGTACTCATAAGATTCTAATGGAAGAAGATTTTAAACCCGTGGTATAAAGACAACGAAGGTTAAACCCTAACATGAAAGAAGTTGTTAAAAAGGAGGTTATCAAGTTGCTTGATGCCGCGTTAATATACCCTATATCTGATAGCCCATGGGTTAGTCCTGTTCAAGTAGTACCCAAGAAAGGGGGTACAACTGTCGTCCTTAATGATAAGAATGAACTCGCTCCTACAAGAACAGTCACTGGTTGGAGAGTCTGTATAGACTACCGTCGTTTAAACGACGCCACAAGGAAAGATCATTTCCCACTTCCTTATATTGACCAAATGCTAGAACGTTTAGCGGGAAAAGAGTATTATTGTTTCCTTGATGGATTCTCCGGTTATTTTCAAATTCCCATTGATCCAAAAGACCAAGACAAGACAACTTTTACTTGTCCATTTGGTACATTCGCATACCGACGAATGCCGTTCGAATTATGCAACGCGCCAGGCACCTTTCAAAGGTATATGATGGCAATATTTCATGACATGATAGAAGGAAGTATGGAAGTCTTTATGGTCGATTTCTCTGTTTTTGGAGACTCCTTCGATTCATGCCTTTCAAACCTCGAGCGAATGTTAATTCGTTGTGAGGAATCAAATCTTGTTTTAAATTAGAAAAAATGCCACTTCATGGTAAAGGAAGGCATTGTTTTAGGACATAAGATTTCTCGAGATGGAATGGAAGTAGACAAAGCTAAAATCGATGTAATCTCAAAGCTTCCTCCTCCAACTAACGTTAAAGAAATTCGTAGTTTCTTAGGTCATGCGGGATTCTATCGACGATTCATAAAGGACTTTTCCAAAATCGCTCGACCCATGACTAAACTTCTTGAGAAAGATAGTACATTCGACTTCAATGACGAATGCTTACAACCTTTCTCCATTCTAAAAGATAAACTTACGAATGCACCTATCATAGTATCTCCCGATTGGTCCAAACCATTTGAACTAATGTGTGATGCTAGTGATTTTGCACTAGGAGCCTTTTTAGGACAACGCCATGATAACAAATTTCAACCAATATATTATGCAAGCAAAACACTAACAGGAGCACAATTCAACTATACGACTACAGAAAAAGAACTCCTTGCAATTGTATTTGCTTTTGATAAATTTAGATCATATCTTGTGTTATCCAAAACAATTGTTTTTACCGATCATTCAGCCCTAAAGTACTTGTTCAAGAAATAAGATGCAAAACCTAGATTGATACGTTAGATTCTTCTCTTACAAGAATTTGATATAGAAATCAAGGATAAAAAGGGTGCTGAAAATCTCGCTGCTGATCACTTGTCTCGTCTTGAGAATCCCGACCTAGAAAAACTAGATGAGTCAGTCATTCATGATACTTTTCCCGATGAGTTTTTAATGAGAATAGAAACCGAATTTGAAGTTCCATGGTTTGCGGATTTTGCAAACTATCTCGCTGCAGGAGTATTAATTAAAAACCAAACGTACCAGAAAAAGAAGAAATTCTTTGCTGATTTAAAGTTTTACTTCTGGAAAAACCCTAATCTTTTTCGAATAGGAGCGGATCAAGTTATCCGCCGATGTGTATATGGTAAAGAAGCTCAACAAATATTGGAGCACTGTCATCAAGGCCCAGCGGGTGGTCATTTCGGACCTAGCTATACAACTAAGAAGGTCTTTGACTCAGGCTTTTATTGGCCAACCATTTTCAAAGATGCACACCACATGGTTAAAACATGTGATGCATGTCAAAGATCCGGTAACATCTCAAAAAGGGACGAAATGCCACAAAAAGGCATTCTTGTATGTGAAGTATTTGACATTTGTGGTATTGACTTCATGGGTCCATTTCCCGCATCGAATAAATGCAAATACATCCTTGTGGCAGTTGACTACGTTTCTAAATGGGCCGAAGCAAAAGCTTTACCCACAAATGATGCCCGTGTTGTTGTGAACTTCCTAAAAAACTTATTTTCACGTTTTGGGATTCCAAAAGCATTAATCAGTGATCGTGGAACTCATTTTAAAAATCAATTACTCGAGAAAGTACTTAAAAAGTACGGAGTTAATCATCATTTCTCAACTTCTTACCACCCTCAAACGAGTGGCCAAGTTGAAAACACAAATCGAGGTCTTAAACGGATTTTAGAAAGAACGGTTAAAAATAATCCTAAAATCTGGCATCGAAAGTTAGATGATGCGCTTTGGGCATTTAGAACTGCGTTCAAAACGCCCATTGGTACTACACCTTTCCGATTAATTTATGGTAAGGCGTGTTATCTACCTGTCGAAGTTGAATACAAGGCATATTGGGCTCTAAGAGAATGTAACACTGACCTTGTGGAAGCCGGAGAAAACCGATTCTTACAACTTAATGAATTAGACGAATTAAGACTACAAGCTTATGAAAACTCTAAAACATACAAAGAGAAAACTAAGAGATGGCACGATGCACAATTAAAAGAAAGGAAAGAATTCGAACAAGGGGATAAAATATTAGTTTTCCAATCATGTTTTAAGTTTTCACCTGGGAAACTTAGATCCAGGTGGACTGGACCATATATAATAAAACAGGTTTTTCCATCTGGATATGCAGAGTTATATAGCAAAGACGGTGGAACTTTCAAGGTGAACGGTCATCGACTCAAGTTATACTTTGACGGAATCAACACTATGGAAAGAGACGAAATCACCTTCTACCCTAAGGACAAGTAAATTTGGGGTAACTTTAAGGTTTTCAACTCCATTCTCGATATTTAGTTTTATCTTTAAGAGTGGGGTTTGTTCGGTCTTTCCCTAACAGACACTAAAGAACTAGTCTTCTCCCTCCATTCTACCTTTTTATTTTCTTTTCATTTTTTGTTTATTTTCAAGATGCGCAATCAATATGTCTACAACCACTTCCTTTTGATGTGCGATAATATTTTACCGAGGGATGTGGTATTAGATATAAAGAGTAGATGCGATCAGGCGAGAAAATAAATAAGACAAGAACTTAATGAGAAAAATTATGCAAAAGGCAAATCAAAATCAGCTAAGAAATGACGAGCGCGTCATTTGGGCAAGTGTGTAAAATGTGGAAAACCGACTCATTACGGAGATTGCCCAAAGAACCAAACGGACTCTAATTACGAGTACGTAACTTTGTGCCGAGAAGGGCCTTTTAAATGTTCAGAGGAAAACCTCTTAAACCAACGAGGGTACGCCTACGAAGCCATGGGAGGCGAAATGGTACGACTCTACTACGAGGCGAGTCAACGCGGTTTCACCCTCTAAATCTTCTTCTCGCCAATTGTATGTTCGTGCATTTTTGTGTGTTTATGTTTTGGTGTGTTTTAGTTTGTATTTGTTTGTTGTGTGTTTTTATTAAAAAGGTCTACCATTTAAAATTGATGAACCTTGAGTTCAACCTGCTTTCATTGAAAATGATAATGTTAAGTGTTACAACTGAATTGTCGTTCTTCAAATTGCACGAAATTTATTGTTGGATTCATAAGATATCTTTTAAATAGTAAACCACAAAAACAAAATAAAAATTATTTCTACTAAAAATATACTTTTTTATCAATAACCGTAAAAATATATAACTTGTAAACTTTGTCGTGGGTAATGATAGGTGTAACAACCGAAATTATCTCTACCTAGTCGATAGGAAATAAAGTTTTAAGTTTGAAAATTAGTTGGTTTAAAATTATACAAAAAGGAAAAAAAAATTATTAATTAGAGTGTATTTTAAATTCATGTAATTTTTATTTTTCATGTACTTGTTTTAAAATTTTAAAGCGTTAATCTTTTAATTTTATTAAAAATTTGAAAATTTTGAAGAAAACAAAATAAATAGAGTGTTTTGTTTCAATTTTGTTTTCGAAAAATATTAAAACTTTAACTTTTAATAAATTAAATTTTATAAATTAAATTTAAAAATTTATAAACGGATAAAGACTAGGTATAACAACCGAAATTTCCGTTACAATAAATATAAATTTATAAAAGATATTTTAAAATTTTGATTATTTATAAGTTGAAAAAAAAAATTGATTTTTATGATGTGTGTTAAGTATTTACTTTTACTTTTATTTTTTATATATACAAAAAATTTAAGTGTGGGGTAAAATTTTTGTACTACTAAAGTACAACCCCATCTTTTGTGTGATTAACATGTTTATTGACAGGTACTTATGATGATGATGCATTCGACATAACGAAACACTACATTTATATTGTGATAAAGGGATTGGATATATTCATACGATAAGCAATTTACAATGTCCAATTACTTAACAAAGAAAGTTCTAAATACTTTGCACTTTTTGTCCTCTCAAATTTATTCATTTAATCTGATTTTATGTAATGAGGGCATTACATAATCTTAAGTGTGGGGTGGGAATATATAAATTCTCGAGAACTTATAACTTGGTGGTTTTTACGAAAAATTTTGAAAATTTTTGAACAAATATATCTAGTCAATTTTTAAGGTAATTACGAGCAATTAAAGATTAGGTGTCAAAAACCGAAATTATTGTTTCCATACATTAAAAATACATAAGTTTATTTGATTAAAACCTATAAAAGAAAACCAAGTATAACAGAATTTATAAATCCATATGTTTAGAACCATTTATCACATGTTTCTATGAAGTTTATTGCAGATATCATTGCTTTGGAATGTATAAACCTGAATATCCCATTGATACGAGTAATAAAGGATGAATCAAGTCCATCCCTTAAGGAAGTAAAGTCTTCCAAAATGACACACTTGCTAACTTATGTTAGAAGATGTAGTCCAGAACAGCTGTAGGTTGACGAAAAATCTTGAAAAGTCATCTCTATCATCGGTTGGAAATCCACCTCACCTCAGCATCAAACAGGGTTTTTGGTGGTCAGACTTATCCTAACCATGAGATGGATCTGTCTAGTACAAAGGGGGTGTGACAACCCGAAAATTTTTGACCAAATTTAAACTTTATCTTCATATGATTTAATATTTCCGACACGATAAGCAAAGGCTGTAATGTTGAAATCTCAAAAAAAACTTTGAACTATGTTCATGTATTCATTTACCTTTCGACTGCTCTCGACGATTCACGAACAATTATGTGTAAATAGATATGTATGAATATATACATATGTGTGATTATTAAATTGAGAAATATTAATGAAACATTAAACGGTTTGATTAATATGAAAATAAGTTACGAAATCTATTATATGAATTGAGAACGTTAACAAGGTATTAGATGAATAATACTTTACATGAACGTAATTATTTCAAGATATTTTTCAACGGAATTAAAAGATAATATCAAATGATTTATTTATCAGATACATTGTATGATTATGAGTCTCTGTTAAAAGATCCACTTTGATTTAGAAAACCTTTCCTTTTTAACGGTATTCGAAATGATTGGTAAAGTGATTTACAAGTAAGAACAAAAGTGTCAATTAACGGTAACTGGATAAAAGTTAGTAGAGATTCCTGTTTAATTTTCAATGCATGCTTTACAATAACTTTCTCGTGACTCTTGATAAGTTAATTATTTAACTTTCATAAAATTAATAGTAAGAACATGAAATGTAAATGAATGTCGACAAGGTAAGCAAATGGATATGTTGATTTAAAATGATTTCATACGTTTAATTGTCCTTTGGACTTAACCCTGCGATACGAATAAACTGTAAGTAAAAACTAGAAATCCATTATGACTTATATATTATATGATTTTACTTTATGAAATGAAAATGTTTATGATATAACAATTTCTATTATTTAAACCTTTTAATAAAATGATATTGAATATAAGTAGTTTTGGAAAAACTAAACCTTATAGTATTATTTGATTTAGTTTCAAACGTACGAAAACATTTTTATTCTTTCGATATAATAGAATTTGATTATAAAATATTTTTATGGATTTTCAATGATATGAAAATAAAAATAAAGATAAAATAAAGATTTCTAATGGGCACCAAAAGACTATAACATTTCATCTCAAGATGCAAGTTAAAATGATGGAAATCACTAAGCATGCGCACTTTCACGAGAAAAATCATAACTAAATCATACTGACTCGAAAAAGGGTGATTCCGGTGTCCAGACGTCCGTAACTCAAAAATCTACAACTTTCATGAAGACACCATACGCGGATCGCATACCTATCTACGCGAAATGCGTAATGTTGTGTCGACATATTTTTGTGGCGGCTCACTATTTAACATGTTTTTTATTTATTTTAATATTATATTATATTATTATATTATTTATATACCTATATATATATATATATGATCGATCATAATTGTTTTCTAACTACCTATCTCTCACACTCTCTCTATAATTATATTTATTATTATTATTAGTATTATTATTATTATTAGTATTATTATACATAAAATACTACGACGATGTCATGAGCGAGTTATTTCAAAATGGGTTTTTCAAGCGGGATAGAGCTAAGGAAATTATGGGTTATAGCTATGGAGGTTATGGGTATTGCTTGGGGGTTATGATCATGAGTCAAAGGTCTGCCTAGTGTTTATCATCTCCGTCGCGTTTACGTACCTTTCCTGCAATATTGAATCTCAATATTGATACATGAGTACTCATAAATTAACTTTTATATATTAATAGTGTATCCCTGACTAGTGCTCGAGTATATAGGATTATGCATGCTTATACTTTTAATATTGCCATTAGATAGGTTATGTTAAATCCTGAATTAGTTACATATGCGGTTGAGATAAGGTATAAGATATGCATGTCCTTGGAAAGCTAGCGAAAAATTAAGAACTTTTCCTTTAGATATCGAATGGTTTCGATGAACGGATTAGAAGTTATAATCAATTGAATTTTCGATATTTTTATTAAAAATGATTATTATTATCGTCGTTTTTATCGTCATTCTAGTTTTATCTTATTATTATCATTATTATTATCTTTATCAATAAAAGGGATTTATCATTAAAAATTGTTATTTTTTTTATTATTACTATCGTTATTATCGTTAGAGTTATAATTAGTATTATTATTATTATCCAATTATTATTATTATTATTATTATTATTATTATTATTATTGGTATTATTATTATTATTATCATTATTAATATATATATCATTATTTAAAAATGGTTATTGTTATTGTTATTATTATTATTATTATTATTATTACTATATTATCATTAAGATAATTATTAGTATTATCGTTAATAATGTTATAGTAACTATCATTATTAATATTAGTGTAATTAAAACAAATATTTGTAACACCTAATTATTTTGATTACTATTATTATCATTATTATGAACACGATATAAAAGACGATTAAAAGCTATTAAATGAAACGATTAGGAAATAATGGGTAAGAGTATCATGATGAAATTAAAATATTATAAGAAATTGATTTAGATAAAATTATTGTTCTTATTATTTTTATCATTACTATTATTATTAAAAGTATCATTAGTATTAAAACTATCATTTTAACAAAAATTATCATTTTAATAGAAATGTCATTGTTACTATAAAATATCATTATTATTATTATTTTAAATAGAATTATTATTTTAAAGATAATATTAAAAATTATTGTAAATATTAAGGTTATCATAATTAGAATTATCGTTTTATCATAATGTCATCTTAGTAATTATAAATATTGATATTTTTATAATAATAATTATTATTACAAAATAATACAACTTTTACTTACTAACATTATAGATATTATTTTATCAAATAAATATGTGATACAAACATATTTTACTACGTGTAATAACTTACTTTAATAATACCTATCATATTATCTTTATGATATTAAATGAACCCTATAAATTTTATTACTTAATATATATAAAAGTATATTTTATTATATAAATTTAATATAAAATTTTATTTATTAATAAATAAATTATATTATTTACTCTAATAAATCTTTTAAAAATATTTAAAAATATAAAACGACGATATTTAAACTATATATTAATCATGTATAGATTTTTGGAAATTATTTTGAGTCAAATTTACTTTTGTTGACTTTTGCATATTAGTCTCGAGCATTAGGATTGTGGTACACTATGACTTGACCTAATTTGTTAGACAAATATTGACCAACACATAAATATATATAATTAATTTAGGTTCATGAATCCGAGAAAAACCTTGCACTTGTTCAATGACGTTATATATATTTTTACTACGAAATACAATATGGTGAGTTTCATTTGCCTTTTTACCCTTTATATTTTTGGGACTGAGAATACATGCGCTTTTATAAATGTTTGACGAAATAGACACAAGTAATTGAAATTACATTCTATGGTTGAATTACCGAAATCGAATATGCCCCTTTTTATTAAAGTCTGGTAATCTAAGAATTAGGGAACAGACACCCTAATTGACGCGAATCCTAAAGATAGATCTATTGGGCCTAACAAACCCCATCCAAAGTACCGGATGCTTTAGTACTTCGAAATTTATATCATGTCCGAAGGAGGATCCCGGAATGATAGGGGATATTCTTATATGTATCTAGTTAATGTCGGTTACCAGGTGTTTACCATATGAATGATTATTTTTGTCTCTATGCATGGGACGTATATTTATGAGAACTGGAAATGAAATTCTTGTGGTCTATTAAAATGATGGAAATAAATGATTATGATAAACTAATGAACTCACCAACCTTTTGGTTGACACTTTAAAGCATGTTTATTCTCAGGTGTTAAAGAAATCTTCCGCTGTGCATTTGCTCATTTTAAAGATATCACTTGGAGTCTTTCATAGCATATTTCGAAGAACGTTGCATTCGAGTCATTGAGTTCATCAAAGATTATTATTAAATCAATTTATAGTTGGATAGTGGATATTATGAAATGGTATGCATGCCTGTCAATTTTCGATGTAAAGAAAGATGGTCTTTTAAAAACGAATGCAATGTTTCTAAAATGTATCATATACAGGTCAAATACCTCGCAATGTAATCAACTATTGTGAATCGTTTATAATGTATATGAACGGGTCCTTTCAGTTGGTATCAGAGCGGTGGTCTTAGCGAACCAGGTCTGCATTAGTGTGTCTAACTGATAGTCGTTAGGATGCATTAGCGAGTCTGGACTTCGACCGTGTCTGCATGTCAAAAGTTTTGCTTATCATTTTTGTCGGAAATTGCCTGCTTATCATTCTTAGTCTAGACATGTCTTACTGCATTAATTGCATGAATAGTGTATAGACAAAATTCATATCTTAGCGTATCTGTTACTGTAAACTTTGCCTGACATATCTCGTAAATTCCTCCGTAATCTATGAAATCTTTTGCGCTATATATATATATATATATATATATATATATATATATATATATATATATATTCTATGTAATTAGAATACCATCCGATAGCCGAAAAATCATTTCATATCGAAAAATCCTTTACTCAATCGTACGAAATGGAATTCATCATTAGTTCAAGTCCCTCGGATTCCGAAATGGAATCCCACTCAAGCTCCGAAAGCAGTGTGACCGGAATGGATCAACCAATCAGTCATCATCTATTCTGGATGAATTGGGGATGGGTTAGTAGCCTTCTTAATCATTGGACACAAGAAGAAGGTGATCCTTTCCATCCACTACATTGTCCTCTTGGCGAAGAACCTGAAGCACTTACCGGCGAACCTGTCCGAAATACCATGTTCTCGCTCATTTCCAGAGTATCTCGTCACGATTATATATTACATCAAATTTTAGATTTTATTTATCCGCTCGTCCGAACCGACAATCACCCCGGTGTAATAGAAGAAGTCAACGAGCTTCGCACTAGGGTAGTGGCTTTGAAGAATATGGTGCAAAGGTTACAAACACCAGCAGCAGCATCAGCAGCATAACCAGTACCACTATCATCAACTCCAACAATACCATTACCACCCCCAACCACAACTGCCTCATAAACCTCAACTTTGCAAACTGCCCCACGAACACCAATGTCATACGCTCTATAAATATCAAGGAATACCAACAAACACGAACGATGAAGTGTTGATTCATAACTTCATTGGAGAAACATTCTAAGACGATTATGTAGTCTCTAAAGTCTTAGAGATTATCTATTCTAGCCCTAACCATAAATCAGTTGAGTGAACCAAAATGATGGAAGGAAGAGTAGAAACCCTGACAAGAATGGTGTGTGATTTACAAGCTAGACTTGATTTACCAACATCATCAACAGTACCATTAGCATCATCAGCACAGTCAGTGCCGTCAACATCGTCAGAATCAGCAGTACCTAAACATCACAAACTCTGTCAGTTCAAGAATCACTGTGGACATCATTACGAATCAACAACGAGTATATTGTATCAACGAGTTATGAAGTATTAACTCATTTCCACCGAAAGATTTATATGTATATCTTATATATATAAATTTTTAATCCATAATAAATCTTTCCGTACTAAGCTATTATGTGTGAATCTTAACTACTCGGTTAATTCATATTACAAATATGCAATGATGTACGTCTTTCGTCCGCAACTTAACCATCGTTAACTACAATCTCTGTCTCAATTCAATAAATTCCAATTCATAATAAATCAAGTGTATTATTCAAATATATGTTTGATTTTACACTTCCATCATTAATGCACTCGAAACTTTCCAGATAACATCATTCGTACCTTGCGAAGTTCACAAGGATTTCACGAAAACCAACATTATGCATCAACAAATAACGAAGTATTGATTCATAATTTCAATTTCATTGAAGAAATACTCCGCAAAAGTTATGTAATTTCTAAAGTTTTAGGGATTACTCAATTCTAGTTTCAACCGTAAATCAAATGAGTTTAATTTTATATTAACTCATAAAATTTATGTTACATCTGAAGAAAATATGCACATATATATTTTCATAAAGACTGTAATAAAAAAAATTCTGTTGTACAAAATATTAATTGTAAATTTTTTTTAACGGGTAGGTAATACCAAGGAGATATATAAATTCACAATTAATATATTACATTCTCCGAATCTGATTCAGCAGATCATTCATTATACTCCCTACTTTCACAACAATATACATTCTTCTATAGAAATCAAAACAACCATACTCATTCAATTTCAATTACATATTCTGATTTTGAAATCGCAAAAATCAATTCGAAATATAACCATTATCATCACTCTTAGATTCCTATATCTTTCTAAGTTATACTTTGACTTCAAAATTGTGTTAGAACATCATACGATTACAATATACATTCAAACCCTCTGAAATTCTTGAAGACACTTCAAATAATGAGCAATCGAGATGATGATCCAACCATATGTTACTCACAGATATACACCTGAAAAACTCTTGAAACCCAAAGCCATAGTTTAACCCGTAAATGTGTCAGACCCTTTGGCATTTATTAGCTAAAATAAATTTTCAATTCCGTTTCAAAATAGATAGTTTTGTCACAGCTCCAGCAAGTCAACTTCGACTTCTCAATCAAAAAAGTCTTGTTATAACCTCGATAGATACGTTGCCTTTCGCCATCGTTATTGGAGAACCTTTCATATCTCGCCACATTAGTAGTAAACTTATTAACAACTTTACTGATCTTTAATTTTCCGAAAAATCTTTATATTTATCAAAACCCCATCATTTACTCATCTGCATCTTGTAACGAGAATTGTCATATGAATCATCGGGAATTAGCAATCAGTATTTTGAAATCTCGTGACGATCCTACGCCAACAGTTATATATAACGTCTATCTCATGGACTTATATATTTCGAATGTGAGGTTTCTGAAAAACACCCCAATCTACGATTTAGTTCTCCGAATTTTTGGAAAAAATGAATGAAGCAGCAGAAACCGTAGATAACCTTGACAGTAAAAAGTTTGATGATAAAAGAATAATGTGTTGGCAAAGCTCGGAAAAAGAGAAGGTTGGAACTGGAAAACGGATTGAGCAAAGTATGAAGGAAGCTGTGGATAAATCATAAAGAATAAACCTGCCTTCAAAGAATCCAAATGATTCAGTATACGCTGAAGTCATTAATGAATACCTTGCTTCTAACTCTAAATCCTTGCGAACAATATCTTTCATTATCCTCTGATATTAGAAATTCTAAGATATCATCGTATCTTTCATTATAAATATCCTCCATATTTCTGGAGATATTTCCATAATTATTCTTATCATTTACCTCTTTGTGCTGTCTGTATTACATCATAAAAGAAACTAGTTTAGTATCTAAATTCTGAAACTTTCGAGTTTAAAATAGGAATATTTTTGAAGTAGTGTTGGGAACTGAAGCATGAGTTAGTATAATATAATGACACTTGATCAACGTGATTATATTACAGTAAGTCATGTTAAGTTTCTAAAATGGAACATGATGATTCACAGATCATAACGTCATCATGTGCTATGTTACACGACTCTTGTATTCTATTTAACCTCTAAAATATCAAGAAAATATTTTCTTGATGATTCGGTCTTTTTCAGGGTATTCTGGTAATTTAACAAATCAAAATCGTTCCATTACCATTTCTTTATTAGAACATTAACAATGTTTATTCCGAAATTCATATCTGCGAATTCTGGATCATTACAAGAGGTGCTTAATCGCAAGAAGAAGAAACAAAAGGACAAAACTCAGAAATAGAAATTGGGGTATAAATCGTAGCAAATAAAAGAGAGCATTAACTGAGGATGACAATGGTTATAGAAGACAGAAGCAGGGACATCGAAATATAAGGGAAGATATAAAACCCAACAACAACCCAGAAATTACAAACCGTATATATCGATGCATATATATAACAACCCTCACTTTTCGACTTCCGATTTTACTAAAATACCTAGAGTTGTTATATACGAATAAATTTAACGTTGACCGAATAAACGTACGCTTAAAATAAATAATATAATTATAAATATTATAAATAAGATTATGATATATAATATAACATAATTACATCAATGAATATATATATATAATATTTATATTACTTTTATTATTTAGTTAATAGAATATATAATTAACTAAATAATACATAATATTATAACATTTATAAAACTAATAAAAACTATAAATTAATAATCATAAATTTTAATTTTTATAAAAACTAAATATAATAATAATTTTTATATAAAATTCGTATTTAATAATTAAACAAATATAGAAATAAAATGTTAAATGTTCTTAGAAATATATTAAACAAATTTTTTTTTAGAATTTTATACAAAAAAAAAATCAAAACTATATCTACTTTTAATAAATAAATAAAAAAATACAAACTACTTTTTCTTTTAAGATTTACTTTTAATAAAAATACAAACTACTTTTATTTTAAGATTTACTTTTAATAAAAATACAAACTACTTTTTCTTATTTTAACTTTTAAGATTTACTTTTAATAAAAATACAAACTACTTTTTATTATTTTAACTTTTAAGATTTACTTTTAATAAAAATACAAACTACTTTTTCTTATTTTAACTTTTAAGATTTACTTTTAATAAAAATACAAAATACTTTTTTTATTTTAACTTTTAAGATTTTACTTTTAATAAAAATACAAACTACTTTTTCTTATTTTAACTTTTATGATTTTACTTTTAATAAAAATACAAACTACTTTTTCTTATTTTAACTTTTAAGATTTACTTTTAATAAAAATACAAAATACTTTTTCTTATTTTAACTTTTAAGATTTTACTTTTAATAAAAATACAAACTACTTTTTCTTATTTTAACTTTTAAGATTTTACTTTTAATAAAAATACAAACTACTTTTTTTTATTTTAACTTTTAAAATTTACTTTTAATAAAAATACAAAATACTTTTTCTTATTTTAACTTTTAAGATTTTACTTTTAATAAAAATACAAACTACTTTTTCTTATTTTAACTTTTAAGATTTTACTTTTAATAAAAATACAAACTACTTTTTCTTATTTTAACTTTTAAGATTTACTTTTAATAAAAATACAAAATACTTTTTCTTATTTTAACATTTAAGATTTTACTTTTAATAAAAATACAAACTACTTTTTCTTATTTTAACTTTTATGATTTTACTTTTAATAAAAATACAAACTACTTTTTCTTATTTTAACTTTTAAGATTTACTTTTAATAAAAATACAAAATACTTTTTCTTATTTTAACTTTTAAGATTTTACTTTTAATAAAAATACAAACTACTTTTTCTTATTTTAACTTTTAAGATTTTACTTTTAATAAAAATACAAACTACTTTTTCTTATTTTAACTTTTAAGATTTACTTTTAATAAAAATACAAAATACTTTTTCTTATTTTAACTTTTAAGATTTTACTTTTAATAAAAATACAAACTACTTTTTCTTATTTTAACTTTTAAGATTTTACTTTTAATAAAAATACAAACTACTTTTTCTTATTTTAACTTTTAATATTTACTTTTAATAAAAATACAAAATAATTTTTCTTATTTTAACTTTTAAGATTTACTTATTTTATTTTAATTTTTTTTACCTAACATTTTCAACTATAAATACCACATACATTTCTCATTTCAAACTTACACCTTAATCTCTCATTTCTCTCTTAAAGAACTACTTCTAGTTGATATCTCGGTCACTTACTTGCTTTACTTTCCTTTTGCGTGGAATACTTCAACTGCTATTTAAGGTGAGTTTCATTTGCTCCCTTTTTATATATATTTTTGGGCTGAGAATACATGCGCTGATTTATAAATGTTTTACGAAATAGGCACAAGTACTAAAACTAATTCTATGTGGGTTTAAACCAGAAATATACCCTTAGCTTGGTAACATTAAACTACTTGTCTATGTACGATAGGCGCGAATCCTAAAGATAGATCTATTGGGTCTGACAAACCCCATCCTGACTATGGGATGCTTTAGTACTTCGAGGTTATTTTAAACACACCTGATCTGGTGTACTTCAGAGGGTAAAACATGAACGTTAAGGCTTGTTACCGGGTGCCTACAACTTATAGAATGCTTTTATACACTTGCTAGTGTACGGATATTTATGAAACTGAAATCTTGTGGCCTATTATTATAACGGAAATGATTGATTTTGATAAACTAATGAACTCACCAACCTTTTTGGTTGACACTTTAAGCATGTTTTGTCTCAGGTGACGAATAAGATGATTGCCATGATTGCTACCTGATGAGTTGAATGCTGCTACATGGAGTCTTCATTTCATTACATTATGGAGTCTTCATTTCATTACATTTACTTTGCATTAAGACTATTATTATTATTTCAGTTTAAATTTGATGTAAAACTTCTAATGCTTCCGCTGTTTTATTAATAAATGTTTTATTCAAAACGTCTCATATAGAGTCGTTCTCGTTTATACAACTGTGATTTGATATAATTAGTCACAAATATCCTAGGCCCTAATTTAGGGGTGTGACAGATTGGTATCAGAGCAGGTTGTTGTAGAGAACCAGGATTGCATTTTATGTGTGCCTTATACAATTAGGTACCTTAGCAATGTAGGACTACAACTTTCCTTGACCATAGTGCCTTTAATTGTTGCCTTTAATTGATAAATGCTACACTATACCTTAGAAACTATACTTAAATCTTAAGATTATAACATACACGATAATGTGAAATTACTCGAACGTCAACGCTACTTAAGGCCTAGGGTGATCCTTGGTACCACTATGGGACGCTTGTAGATTTCGAATGCCAAACTTAGATTTTGGTCGAGAATTTCTGGGCCAACCGGTAACAATTGATCATTCAAGTGACTCGTCGATGGCATAGATGTTTGGGTATGGTGCACAATATCAAACCTGACTATAGTGATCATACAACACTTAGTCACTTACGTACTTAATAAGTGGTGAACTTATTAAGAACAACTCACCTAGTCATCTATCCTGGTTTTGTGTATTACATATGTATTACATGAAATATTATCCAAGATTTTTGAAACTCCTATAATTCATACTCAAACGTATATAACTCCCTGTTATATCACGAACCTATATGCCTTATGCCTTTATGCATCGGTTTGCGAACCGAGAAATGTCATTGGGTTATCACAGTATACGAATTGAAAGTCTTTAATCGAAATATTATTATATTACATACTTATCATTTTATAATCTCGACACGTCATACTGCCATTATTAGAGTATAGACAAATCATATCTTAGCATATCTATTCTCAATAGACCTTGTCTAACACTTTTCCTAAATTTCCTCCGTAAATTACGGAAATCTTTCTGCTATATATACGTATTCAAGGAGATGAATATATCATTCAATATTCAACACCCATTTCATATCAAACCCTATTCCAAACACATAATATGGATTTCTCACCTAATTTCTCAAGTTCTTCTAGCTCCAAAGATAGCGTGACAGGAGCACACCCACCGATCAATTACCGTAATTTCTTTAGAAAATGGGGATGGGTTCACGAAATACTCACCCTATGGAGAAATGAAGAAGGTACTCCTTATCACGAGCCAAACTTACCACCAAACGTCGGAGTACTCGATCCTCTTACTGGCGAACCTGCTCGCAATACCGTTTTCACTCTTTTCGCAAGGATTTTCCGCCTCGAAGGTCGACTCGATGTAACCAACGACAATATTCGTCCTCTACTCTCGAATTCTAACCAGAAAGGGTTATTAGAAGAAGTTAGAAGACTTCGAACTAAATATCAAGAATTGACAAACCTTACAGAGGAATGGGTAGAACAAATCCATAGACTCGAGCGTAAAGTAGAAACCCTGGAGGAAATAGTGCGCGATTTGGTAGCTAGGCTCACACTTACTAACCAAGTACCACAAGCAGCACCAACAGCAGCACCAGCACCAGCACCAGCACCAGCACCACCAGTACTATCAGCATCACCACCAACAGCATCAGCTTCACCAACAACAACATCAGCATCCCACGTCTCAACATCATAATTGGTACCTCAAACATCGACATCATACGCCCATAGATACTAAGGAATATTAGTAATAATGAGTTAAGATGTATTGACTCATTCTTCCTGAAAAATTATATATGTATACTTTATATATATATGGTTTGGAACAATAATAAATCTTTTCGTACTAAACTATTACGTGTGAATCTTAACTAGTATGTACTACTTGGTTAATTCATATCACTAATACGCTATGATGTACATCCTTCGTTAATGACTTAACAATCATTAATCACTGCTTCAGTACAATAAACTCCATTTCATAATAAACTAAGTATATTATTCAAATGCATGTGTGATTTTACACTCCTATTTTTCGATGTACTCGAAAATTTCTAGAAAACATCATTTGTGCCTTATGAATTTCACAAGAAATCCACGAGCATCAACATCATTTACTGAGGTATATTAATAACAATGAACGATGAAGTATTGATTCATAACTTCATTAAAGAAATATTCCGCGACGATTATTTAATCTCTAAATTTTTGGAGATTATTTATTCTCATTTCAACCATAAATCAAATGAGTTTAATATTATATTAACTTATTAAATCCATAATTACATCTGAAGAAAATATATATGTATGTATATTTTCATAAAGATTGTATTTAAAAATTCTTTTGTACAAACTGTTAATTGTGAAAATATTTTAACGGGTAGGTAATACCCAAGAAATATCTAACATTCACATTAATATATTACATTGTACATTCTTCAAGATCCTTGAAAACATATCAGATTGATAATCAATGATTCAGATCAGTTAACCTTGAGAATGCTGATGAAGCAGCAAAAGCTGTAGATGGCCTTAATGACCAGAAGCTTGATAATAAAGAATTGTGTGTTGGAAAAGCTCAAAAGAATATCTGGTATTGAAAGACGGATTGAGCAAAACATGAAGGAGACCAAGGACAAATCCCAAGGACTAAACCTATAACCAAAGAATCTAGATGATTCGATTTCTGAAGGAAATCACAGAAGATCTTTTTACGCATTCTAAATCCTTACAGAAGAATTTCTTCATTATCCATCGATTTTAGAAATTCTAAAATATCATCATATCTTTCGTTATAAATATCCTCGATATTTCTAAAGATATCTTCATAACGATTCTTGTCCGCAATTAATTATCTCTTTGCAATATCTTTATTACATCATAAAGGAAAACTGTTTAAGTTTCTATATTCCGTAAAATTTAAATTCAAATTTTGAATGATTTGAAGTAGTGTTGAGAATTGAAGCATGAGTTAGTATAATATAATGACGTCAGGCCAACATGATTATATTACAGTAAGTCATGCTAAATTTTTAATGGAAGATGATGATTCATAGACTTTATAATCATCATTTGCCATGTTACACGACTCTTACATTCTACTTAATCTCTGAACATATCAAGCAAATATATTCTTGATAGTTCTATCCTCAGTAATTCTGGTAATTTACCAAATCAAATCGTGATATTACGCTTAGAACAGTAGGTCCATTCGAAACTTCATACCTACAAATTCTGGACCATTACTCGCTTTACTTAGAGTCGAGAGGAGAATAAAAAGGCAAAGAGCTCCGACATATAAGGGAAAATATGTAGCCCGATAACGATACCGAAATTACAAACCGTGTATATCAATACGTATTGCAACGTAAAGACATGGGAGAATTAAAAACACTATAACCCCAAAGTAATAGTAGAAGAAAACAAATTCCTCTAGTGGTAAGTGAAAAAGAAGAATGACTGAAATGATAGTCAGAAAAATATCCAGGATAAGAACTGGATGGAGCATTCTCACAATCTTTGGAAGTATGAATTGAGGAAGAAAGTATAGAAGTGGTGAAGATAATGAAACGGAAGAAGCTAATTTATAGCAAAATTCCAAACACAGCAATTGAAGCAATTCACCTCATTTAATCAAAGAAAATTTCAAATTCCTTAATTACCGGAGAATCAAATCTTATGGATTACAAAGATTTCCTTTAATCCCTTGAATTCCAAAAATCAATCGTGACTACGTCAAAAGTTAAGGCGAACATTTAATTTCTCATTCACTCTTTTACAATAGCTTCGTTTATACGCTTCCTATAATCAAATCGTTTTATCCATATTATTCAGTAGTGATAAAACTTTATTTTTTCAACTTATATTCATCATTACAATATTCTTGTTGTAAACAATGATGATCTCTATCAAACTTCATGACTATAATTTTCATAAACTACTCTCTGTTTTGTCTACCCTAATATTGTGACATAAACACTCAAAGTTTTAAATAAGCTCAATACTATTCATAACACATTTCATGTGTTCAGTTTACTAAAATGCTCGTATAACACCATCATCCCTTTTGAGGATAACCTAGTCAAATGACACTCTTATTAATCCTTTAGATAACCTCCGCATTAATGATAAAATGCACTTTATAGAAGAACCTGTAAGAAATTAGGGTTCGTATTATTTAAATGCATGAAACAGAACAATATTCTATCCGTTGGAATTCACGAAAGGCCCCGAACCTACCTGGGAACGTGAAGACCAGATAAAACGTAAATATCCTCGTTTAGGTACGAACAACGCTGATTGATGGCAAAAACTAAATTTCGGGACCAAATTTCTTTTAACGGGTAGGTTCTATAACAACCCTCACTTTTCGACTTCCGATTTTACTAAAATACCTAGAGTTGTTATATACGAATAAATTTAACGTTGATCGAATAAACGTACGCTTAAAATAAATAATATAATTATAAATATTATAAATAAGATTATGATATATAATATAACATAATTACATCAATGAATATATATATATATAATATTTATATTACTTTTATTATTTAGTTAATAGAATATATAATTAACTAAATAATACATAATATTATAACATTTATAAAACTAATAAAAACTATAAATTAATAATCATAAATTTTAATTTTTATAAAAACTAAATATAATAATAATTTTTATATAAAATTCGTATTTAATAATTAAACAAATATAGAAATAAAATGTTAAATGTTCTTAGAAATATATTAAACAAATTTTTTTTTAGAATTTTATACAAAAAAAAAAAATTCAAAACTATATCTACTTTTAATAAATAAATACAAAAATACAAACTACTTTTTCTTTTAAGATTTACTTTTAATAAAAATACAAACTACTTTTATTTTAAGATTTACTTTTAATAAAAATACAAACTACTTTTTCTTATTTTAACTTTTAAGATTTACTTTTAATAAAAATACAAACTACTTTTTATTATTTTAACTTTTAAGATTTACTTTTAATAAAAATACAAACTACTTTTTCTTATTTTAACTTTTAAGATTTACTTTTAATAAAAATACAAAATACTTTTTTTATTTTAACTTTTAAGATTTTACTTTTAATAAAAATACAAACTACTTTTTCTTATTTTAACTTTTATGATTTTACTTTTAATAAAAATACAAACTACTTTTTCTTATTTTAACTTTTAAGATTTACTTTTAATAAAAATACAAAATACTTTTTCTTATTTTAACTTTTAAGATTTTACTTTTAATAAAAATACAAACTACTTTTTTTTATTTTAACTTTTAAAATTTACTTTTAATAAAAATACAAAATACTTTTTCTTATTTTAACTTTTAAGATTTTACTTTTAATAAAAATACAAACTACTTTTTCTTATTTTAACTTTTAAGATTTTACTTTTAATAAAAATACAAACTACTTTTTCTTATTTTAACTTTTAAGATTTACTTTTAATAAAAATACAAAATACTTTTTCTTATTTTAACATTTAAGATTTTACTTTTAATAAAAATACAAACTACTTTTTCTTATTTTAACTTTTATGATTTTACTTTTAATAAAAATACAAACTACTTTTTCTTATTTTAACTTTTAAGATTTACTTTTAATAAAAATACAAAATACTTTTTCTTATTTTAACTTTTAAGATTTTACTTTTAATAAAAATACAAACTACTTTTTCTTATTTTAACTTTTAAGATTTTACTTTTAATAAAAATACAAACTACTTTTTCTTATTTTAACTTTTAAAATTTACTTTTAATAAAAATACAAAATACTTTTTCTTATTTTAACTTTTAAGATTTTACTTTTAATAAAAATACAAACTACTTTTTCTTATTTTAACTTTTAAGATTTTACTTTTAATAAAAATACAAACTACTTTTTCTTATTTTAACTTTTAAGATTTACTTTTAATAAAAATACAAAATAATTTTTCTTATTTTAACTTTTAAGATTTACTTATTTTATTTTAATTTTTTTTACCTAACATTTTCAACTATAAATACCACATACATTTCTCATTTCAAACTTACACCTTAATCTCTCATTTCTCTCTTAAAGAACTACTTCTAGTTGATATCTCGGTCACTTACTTGCTTTACTTTCCTTTCTTGCGTGGAATACTTCAACTGCTATTTAAGGTGAGTTTCATTTGCTCCCTTTTTATATATATTTTTGGGCTGAGAATACATGCGCTGATTTATAAATGTTTTACGAAATAGGCACAAGTACTAAAACTAATTCTATGTGGGTTTAAACCAGAAATATACCCTTAGCTTGGTAACATTAAACTACTTGTCTATGTACGGTAGGCGCGAATCCTAAAGATAGATCTATTGGGTCTGACAAACCCCATCCTGACTATGGGATACTTTAGTACTTCGAGGTTATTTTAAACACACCTGATCTGGTGTACTTCAGAGGGTAAAACATGAACGTTAAGGCTTGTTACCGGGTGCCTACAACTTATAGAATGCTTTTATACACTTGCTAGTGTACGGATATTTATGAAACTGAAATCTTGTGGCCTATTATTATAATGGAAATGATTGATTTTGATAAACTAATGAACTCACCAACCTTTTTGGTTGACACTTTAAGCATGTTTTGTCTCAGGTGACGAATAAGATGATTGCCATGATTGCTACCTGATGAATTGAATGCTGCTACATGGAGTCTTCATTTCATTACATTTACTTTGCATTAAGACTATTATTATTATTTCAGTTTAAATTTGATGTAAAACTTCTAATGCTTCCGCTGTTTTATTAATAAATGTTTTATTCAAAACGTCTCATATAGAGTCGTTCTCGTTTATACAACTGTGATTTGATATAATTAGTCACAAATATCCTAGGCCCTAATTTAGGGGTGTGACAATATAGCAATATAAAGACATGGGAGAACTAAAAACACTATAAAACCAAGGGTATAGTAAAAGTAAATAGATTCTTCTGGAGACAGATGATAAAGAAAAACTACAGATATGAAAGTGAGGAGTATATCAAGAATCAGCACTGGATGAAACATATTGACGAACACTTTACAATATGAGTTGAGGGAGAAAGATCGGAAGGTGTGAGTTCTAAGGAAACAAAGGGGGTGGATTTATAGAAGAAAAAAAATATTCGACAGAGCAATCAAAACAGATGATCGTATTTAAAGCGGATCCTAATTTCCTTGATTTCCGAATAATCAAATCTTATTACGAAGATTTTCTCCAATTCCCTTGAACTCTGGAAATCAATCCGGTCTGTGTCAAAAGGTATGACGAATCTACACTTACTCATTTCGCTCTTTTGTGATAGTTTCACTTGTACTCTACACAAAATCAAATGGTTTTTCTATATTACTCAATGATGATAAAACTCTAATTTTCAGCTTATATGCGTCATGAAAACCTACTTATTGTTAGCCATGACCATCCTAATCAAATTTCGGGACGAAATTTCTTTAACGGGTAGGTACTGTGACAACCTGGAAATTTTTGACCAAATTTAAACTTTATCTTCATATGATTTAATATTTCTGACACGATAAGCAAAGGCTGTAATGTTGAAATCTCAAAAAAAACTTTGAACTATGTTCATGTATTCATTTACCTTTCGACTGCTCTCGACGATTCACGAACAATTATGTGTAAATAGATATGTATGAATATATACATATGTGTGATTATTAAATTGAGAAATATTAATGAAACATTAAACGGTTTGATTAATATGAAAATAAGTTACGAAATCTATTATATAAATTGAGAACGTTAACAAGGTATTAGATGAATAATACTTTACATGAATGTAATTATTTCAAGATATTTTTCAACGGAATTAAAAGATAATATCAAATGATTTATTTATCAGATACATTGTATGATTATGAGTCTCTGTTGAAAGATCCACTTTGATTTAGAAAACCTTTCCTTTTTAACGGTATTCGAAATGATTGGTAAAGTGATTTACAAGTAAGAACAAAAGTGTCAATTAACGGTAACTGGACAAAAGTTAGTAGAGATTCATGTTTAATTTTCAATGCATGCTTTACAATAACTTTCTCGTGACTCTTGATAAGTTAATTATTTAACTTTCATAAAATTAATAGTAAGAACATGAAATGTAAATGGATGTCGACAAGGTAAGCAAATGGATATGTTGATTTAAAATGATTTCATACGTTTAATTGTCCTTTGGACTTAACCCTGCGATTTACGAATAAACTGTAAGTAAAAACTACAAATCCATTATGACTTATATATTATATGATTTTACTTTATGAAATGAAAATGTTTTATGATATAACAATTTCTATTATTTAAACCTTTTAATAAAATGATATTGAATATAAGTAGTTTTGGAAAAACTAAACCTTATAGTATTATTTGATTTAGTTTCAAACGTACGAAAACATTTTTATTCTTTCGATATAATAGAATTTGATTATAAAATATTTTTATGGATTTTCAATGATATGAAAATAAAAATAAAGATAAAATAAAGATTTCTAATGGGCACCAAAAGACTATAACATTTCGTCTCAAGATCGCAAGTTAAAATGATGGAAATCACTAAGCATGCGCACTTTCACGAGAAAAATCATAACTAATAATTATTATTATTATTAGTATTATTATACATAAAATACTACGACGATGTCATGAGCGAGTTATTTCGAAACGGGTTTTTCGAGCGGGATAGAGCTAAGGAAATTATGGGTTATAGCTATGGAGGTTATGGGTATTGCTTGGGGGTTATGATCATGAGTCAAAGGTCAACCTAGTGTTATCATCTCCGTCGCGTTTACGTACCTTTTCTGCAATATTGAATCTCAATATTGATACGTGAGTACTCATAAATTAACTTTTATATATTAATAGTGTATCCCTGACTAGTGCTCGAGTATATAGGATTATGCGTGCTTGTACTTTTGATATTGCCATTAGATAGGTTATGTTAAATCCTGAATTAGTTACATATGCGGTTGAGATAAGGTATAAGATATGCATGTCCTTGGAAAGCTAGCGAAAAATTAAGAACTTTTCCTTTAGATATCGAATGGTTTCGATGAACGGATTAGAAGTTATAATCAATTGAATTTTCGATATTTTTATTAAAAATGATTATTATTATCGTCGTTTTTATCGTCATTCTAGTTTTATCTTATTATAATCATTATTATTATCTTTATCAATAAAAGGGATTTATCATTAAAAATTGTTATTTTTTTTTATTATTACTATCGTTATTATCGTTAGAGTTATAATTAGTATTATTATTATTATCCAATTATTATTATTATTATTATTATTATTATTATTGGTATTATTATTATTATTATCATTATTAATATATATATCATTATTTAAAAATGGTTATTGTTATTGTTATTATTATTATTACTATATTATCATTAAGATAATTATTAGTATTATCGTTAATACTGTTATAGTAACTATCATTATTAATATTAGTGTAATTAAAACAAATATTTGTAACACCTAATTATTTTGATTACTATTATTATCATTATTATGAACACGATATAAAAGACGATTAAAAGCTATTAAACGAAACGATTAGGAAATAATGGGTAAGAGTATCATGATGAAATTAAAATATTATAAGAAATTGATTTAGATAAAATTATCGTTCTTATTATTTTTATCATTACTATTATTATTAAAAGTATCATTAGTATTAAAACTATCATTTTAACAAAAATTATCATTTTAATACAAATGTCATTGTTACTATAAAATATCATTATTATTATTATTTTAAATAGAATTATTATTTTAAAGATAATATTAAAAATTATTGTAAATAATAAGGTTATCATAATTAGAATTATCGTTTTATCATAATGTCATCTTAGTAATTATAAATATTGATATTTTTATAATAATAATTATTATTACAAAATAATACAACTTTTACTTACTAACATTATAGATATTATTTTATCAAATAAATATGTGATACAAACATATTTTACTACGTGTAATAACTTACTTTAATAATACCTATCATATTATCTTTATGATATTAAATGAACCCTATAAATTTTATTACTTAATATATATAAAAGTATATTTTATTATATAAATTTAATATAAAATTTTATTTATTAATAAATAAATTATATTATTTACTCTAATAAATCTTTTAAAAATATTTAAAAATATAAAACGACGATATTTAAACTATATATTAATCATGTATAGATTTTTGGAAATTATTTTGAGTCAAATTTACTTTTGTTGACTTTTGCATATTAGTCTCGAGCATTAGGATTGTGGTACACTATGACTTGACCTAATTTGTTAGACAAATATTGACCAACACATAAATATATATAATTAATTTAGGTTCATGAATCCGAGGAAAACCTTGCACTTGTTCAATGACGTTATATATATTTTTACTACGAAATACAGTATGGTGAGTTTCATTTGTCTTTTTACCCTTTATATTTTTTGGACTGAGAATACATGCGCTTTTATAAATGTTTGACAAAATAGACACAAGTAATTGAAATTACATTCTATGGTTGAATTACCGAAATTGAATATGCCCTTTTTTATTAAAGTCTGGTAATCTAAGAATTAGGGAACAGACACCCTAATTGACGCGAATCCTAAAGATAGATCTATTGGGCCTAACAAACCCCATCCAAAGTACCGGATGCTTTAGTACTTCGAAATTTATATCATGTCCGAAGGAGGATCCCGGAATGATAGGGGATATTCTTATATGTATCTAGTTAATGTCGGTTACCAGGTGTTCACCATATGAATGATTATTTTTGTCTCTATGCATGGGACGTATATTTATGAGAACTGGAAATGAAATTCTTGTGGTCTATTAAAATGATGGAAATAAATGATTATGATAAACTAATGAACTCACCAACCTTTTGGTTGACACTTTAAAGCATGTTTATTCTCAGGTGTTAAAGAAATCTTCCGCTGTGCATTTGCTCATTTTAAAGATATCACTTGGAGTCTTTCATAGCATATTTCAAAGAACGTTGCATTCGAGTCATTGAGTTCATCAAAGATTATTATTAAATCAATTTATAGTTGGATAGTGGATATTGTGAAATGGTATGCATGCCTGTCAATTTTCGATGTAAAGAAAGATGGTCTTTTAAAAACGAATGCAATGTTTGTAAAATGTATCATATACAGGTCAAATACCTCGCAATGTAATCAACTATTGTGAATCGTTTATAATGTATATGAACGGGTCCTTTCAGGGGGGCACATTGCAAATTAGCTTTTAAGACTAATGAATCTAATCCCCAGATGGATGATCTCCGTAAAGATCAACCGCATCTATGTTTGACCGCGGTCAACATACATATGCCATAACAAATTGAGGTGTGCAAACTCATGGTTAACCGATGATATTTGGACACGTTATAAGTTTCTTCTAAAACTTGTGCTATTTTATGAACTATATTGTGTAAAATCATTTTTAGGACATTCGGTTTCAAGTTCCATGATACTTCAATCATGGGGACGGATAGCTTACTAATCGCCGACTGAGACTACGGTTTTCAGTTACCCTCGACCGGAATTTGAGGTTAAAACCGGAAAACGTGTCTAGTGTAAAAACTAGCATGCCATTTTATAAAATCATAAAACGTTTTCACAAGTTCCAATTTTTCCTAAGGATCCAAATTTTTAAACCTTAATCACGAGTTTCAACTTTGTTTCTGTTGTCAGAATTTCATTTCGTGTGGTGTGCGTGTGATCCAATAAATATTGTGTAGTGTTTCCAACTTGTTTCCAACTTATTCCTTATAGCGTGTGTTTTCATTTCGTGTGGCGTGTGTTGTGTGATTTAATTTTTGACATGGAAAAATATGTAATGTTTCGATTCTATTTAAAAGATGTAATTGGTTGAGGACAAGCAACATTCAAGTGTGGGGTATTTTGATATTGCTTTAAACATACATATATTTCGACGCAATATCATTTATATTTCATTGAGCCTAATTAAAAGAACCATTATTATGTATTTAGATATTTAACCCTTGTCACTTAATTTATTGGATTCAAATAACGAAAGTTATTTTATTTATATAAATTAAGCTTCAACATTAATAGTGATTTAGACGAACTTATGAATAAGTTATTAACATTAATTTAGAAATAAAGTTCGGTGGTTTGGGTGATATCATTAGTTATATAATAGTGAAATTGTAAAAAGGGAAACCGTTATGATTTGGGTTTTGGCGAAAGTCAAAACTAGATTGGGTCTCAATTTAAATACTTGGGGAATAGTAACTATCTAAATAAGATCAAATGAAAATTAGATTTAATTTAGTTTGTTGTAACTTTATATATTCGAAAGAAAAATATAAAGTTTATTACTATAACATTTTAATAGAGCTTAAATTTAAAACAATCCATGGATCTAGAGGTGAAACATTTAAGTGAACACTCCCATTTATATATTGAAAATAATTATTATTATTATTTTTACGTATTATTATTCAACTAAAATTAAAAATTATAACTCAAATATACTTCAGCTTAATATATACTGTTTTGTCACATCGTATAAAACATACGCGTATCGCGTATAAATTCACACGAATCGTGTATCTCCAAAATATACGCGGAATGCGTATATGTCTACGCGAAACGCGTAAGTGTAATACCAGTACTGTTACGAATTTTATTAAATTCCAAGTTTTTAATTAAATCTTTTATTATTACTTTTAAGTATTTAATTTATAATTAGTATAATTAATATAATTTCCTTTCATCCATCTTTAATTTAATTAAAACTTAGTATTTAGTTAATTTAAATATATTTGTATTTTATTGTTAAAACAAATTCCTAATCATTTAGTTTTATTAAAAATTATTGTTGTACGTATTACCATTTAATAAAATATTTCTATCACAAATAATATAGTTTCAATCAGTTCACTTTTAAGTTAATAATTATAAATCATGTAATCTTGTAATTTTAATTAATAAGTAGTTCAATTAAATTAAGATTAAGCTATATATTATTATTATTATGCTAAATATAAATTCCAAATCCAAAACCCCCTTTAAATAAGTTTAACTTCAAAGACTATTAAAAACCATTAACACTCCATCTCCCTGTGGAACGAATCGGATTTACCTATAAAACTAAACTACGCGGATAGGACTAGTTGCCTATATATGTGTGAAATCAACCATAATTCATTAAAACACCATATTTACAATAAATCAATTCGTGTAACAAAACAACTCAAATCCGTTCATAAATAAAGGTATAGTTTCACCACATCACTAAGATCTTTAACAAAATAATGAAAGTAATGAGACCATAAGCTAAAAAGCTAAGATCTTTAACAAAATAATGAAAGTAATGAGATCATAAGCTAAAAAGTTAAGATCTTTAACATAATAATGAGACCCTAAGCTAAAAAGCTTGGATCTTTAGTGTTCTTGAAGATCTTGAAGCATAAAGCTTGAATCTTTAAGATACATGAAGATTACAAACACAAGTTTGAATCTTTATAACAAAATAACAAGATTAAAGCTAAAAGATTTAGATCTACAAAGTAGGTGAAGATTCAAAGCTAGAAAGCTTGAATATTCCATGTTCTTGAAGGATTCAAATCCATGTTTGAATCTACAAGATGTAATCAAGATCAAAAGCTAAAAAGCTTGATCTTCTAATGATGATGATGAACTCGTGATGATGAGAAGGAGAAGAAGAAAAGAAATTCAGAATACTTACAAGCTTTAGACTAGAGAGAAAATAAATGAACAAGTGTGTGTAAATTGTGAATGGAAATCAAGTGTGAATGGTGAGGAAATGGCTTAATATTTATAGGAGGTGAGGTGAGGGTGGTGGTGGTTAGGCCGTGGTTTTCCAAGGGGGACACCTTTTTGATTTTTGGTTAATGGTTGTCTAAAGTTGGTGCTTGTGTTAGGATCCCATGCAACATTAAGGATAATACTTGACAAAAATGCTAGCATGTTCCCTCTAATAAATGAGCATTTGTCTTACTTATTAATGGGTCACTAGTTACTTATAATTGGGCTAATTAAATAGTCCACTAACTAGTGTAGGGTGGGCTAAGGTCCAACAAGGTAGAAAGTCCAACAAGACTAACTAGTGTGCTCTAGTAAAAACTAAGTGTAATTAAGCATCCAAAAACCCAAGTAATTGTTATTATAAAATAACAATTAGTATTTCATAGTCATAATATTCTGATTACGACAAAAGTTAAACATGTACGCAGTTCGTTAAAAATGTCAAATGACACTGATGTTTCGCGAGGTGTATATAAAATAGTTATTAATTTTAGCAGAAAATACTATTAAATACGATACAATTTTACACAAGATATTTATTTATTTATAGAATGGATATACTTAAACCTTGCTACAACACTTATAGGCAGTGTACCTAATCGTACAGTAGTGTAGTTTTTAGTAAGTCCGGTTCGTTCCACAGGGAAATCTTTAAGCAAAGCTCAACGCTATATTAGTTTACTTTTATAAAAGTACAAATATATATATAAGTAATATTATTATTATAAAGGGGGGTTTTTACCGTTTAATGACCGGTTTGTCGATTTTAAAACTTTAGTCACAGTTAAAACCTAATGTAAAATATAAAATAAATACAAGACTTTAAATTAAAGCGTAAAGTAAATAACGATAATGAAATTGCGAATAATAAAAATGCGATAAAATTAAATTGCGATAATTAAAAAGTACGATAATTAAAAGTGCGATTAAATAAAATAACAATAAATAAAAGTGCGATAATTAGAAGTGCAATTAAATATAAAATAAAGGGAATAAAATATGAAATAAAAGAATTATGCTTATTTAAACTTCCGTAATCATGATGTTTGACGTGTTGATTTTAGTTTTATGCCCTTGGGTTAATTGTCCTTTGTCCTGGATTATTCAATAAGTCCGTCTGGTTTTTGTCCATAACAGTCCATCAGTCATAAATATAAATTGCAAGTGTCCTTGTCAAATTATTATTATACCCGAAGATAAATATTCCAACTAATTGGGGATTCGAATTGTAACAAGGTTTTAATACTTTGTTTAATGAATACACCAGGTTATCGACTGCGTGTAAACCAAGGTTTTACTACTTTGTTAACAATTACACCAATTACCCTTGAATGTAATTTCACCCCTGTTTTAATTATTCTAGTGGCTATTAATCCATTCCCGTGTCCGGTTAAATGAACGATTATTCGTACATATAAATACCCCGCCCATCGTGTCCGATCGAGTGTATATGGTAATTTATAGGGACGCCCAATTGTAAATCTTTATATTAACATTAACAAACTTTCATTTAGTTAAACAAATATAAAGCCCATTAATAGCCCATAGTCTAGTTTCCACAAGTGTCGTTCTTTTATCCAAACCTCAATTATGGTACAAAGCCCAATTACCCAATTTTAGTAATTAGCCCAACATCATGATTACTTCGTTTTAAACAAGCATAATAATAACTTAGCTACGAGACATTAATGTAAAAAGGTTGAACATAACTTACAATGATTAAAAATAGCGTAGCGTTACACGGACAGAATTTCGACTTACACCCTTACAACATTCGCTAACATACCCTTATTATTAGAATTATAATTAAAATTAAAATATAAATTATAAATATAAATATATATTACTCGTATATATTGAGAGAGATGAAAAAATTGTGTTAAATTCGATCAGAATTCGGTTGGCTTTATAGCCAGAAATGATTTTTGGGGCTCCGCGACTCGCGGCAAAAAGCCCTTCAAACTCCGCGAGTCGCGGAGAGGTATTTTCAATTTACTCCCTTGGAGTTTCTGGCTGCCGACGGTTTTTAAATATATATATATAATATATATATAATTAATATAATTAATTATATATTATATTATATTTATATATATAGTTAACTTGTAATTTTTAGTCCGTTGCGTCGAGCGTTAAGAGTTGACTCTGGTCCCGGTTCCGGATTTTCGAACGTCCTCGCGTACAATTTAATATCTTGTACTTTGCGTTTTGAATCTTGTACTCTTGTGAATTTGAGACGTTTCTTATCAATAATTGGAACCTTTTTGATTGTCTTTTGTTCTTTTGAGCTTTTTGGTCGTTTGCGTCTTCAATTCGTCGAATCTGTCTTTTGTCTTCACCTTTTATTATTTAAACGAATATCACTTGTAAATAGAACAATTGCAACTAAAAGCTTGTCTTTCTTGAGGAATAATGCAATGAAATATATGTTCGTTTTTAGCATTATCAAATATTCCCACACTTGAGCGTTGCTTGTCCTCAAGCAATATCGTCTTGAAATACTAGAATCACTTTTTTATTCTTCACACTTTGTACATCAGTGATTTCTATACGGCGGTATAAACAATGGTAGTAACGATATGGTTTACAGTCCCACATGACTATAAAAATTTAGATCCATTAAGGAAATTGGATCTTTATGAAAACATTTGATCTTTTGAAAATTAAATCTAGTTTTTACCCTAGATAAGTTTTCCGGAATAACCCTTTACCGGTGTTTGCAAAATATTTTTGTGGGTTTGGTGGGTTTTAGATTTAAAAATTTAGCTCAAAACTTGCGGTTTTGTGTCACCCACTTGCTAACCTTGTATTTGGAAAGCAACACGTCCAGTTTACTTGTTCCGTATATTACCTTTCGGCAAACTACCGTCCGGTTGTAAAGGAAAGCGTTGAACAAGCAACTGTTTAGGCAATGTCCCGTGACATGCTTTTGATTATGGTCTATAACGTGTCGGACGCAATTACTATCCTTGGTAGGAGCAATAGTAAAGCTCACCCTTATAATTTGTCGGTCTGGCACAAAGTCCTGTCTTTGACCATGCTATGCAACCACCGTTCTTACGGTTGACACCCGATTTAGTTCAGGTGACCTAATGAATTCCAGGTGAATTCCTAGGATTTTACGTTCAATCGTAATGAACGCATTGAAAAATAGGGTTTTCAGAAAACAAATCGGTTTGTATTTTTGATCAAAATATTTTCTCGTTCAAGCTCGAGTTTAGATATCATTGAATTCCATGAGTTTGTAATTCTCAATCTTTAAGGTCAATCTCAAGGATTGAGTAATATCAGGCTTAAAAGCTGATTTTTAATCTTTAAGGAGATTATCCTTTCTGGGGATCTGATTCATTAGTCTTATCCAGCTAATTTGCATAGTGCCCCCCCATTGTACGAGATAAATCCTTCTCATGGTTAGGATAAATCTGACCACTTGGCGACCCTGTTTAATGCTGAGGTCCGTGGATTTCCTGCTGATTTTAGTGATGACTTTTCTAGATTTTTCGTCAACCTACAGCTGGTCTGGACGACAACTTCATGACCTAAATCAAGAAGCGCGTGTCTTTTTCGGAAGACTTTACTTCCTTTTAATGATGGAATTGATTCATCGTGTAGATCCATCTCTTCTTTTCTTTTATTGGGTAAAACAGTTTAGTTTAGTTCAAAGCAAAAGTATTTTCAGTTATTTGTTACAAATATATGTGGCATATGTTTAAAATAACTTGGTAAATTTTCCCACACTTGGCTTTTTATTTTTCTTTTTATCGTCCTCTATTCCATTTTAAATGAATTTTAACATTTTAGTTTGTTTCTCAATTTATGTCCTTTCCGAGGTAACAATAATTTCGGTGTTAAAACCTAGTTTTATCGTTCATAAATATGTATAAACATGATTTGAATTCATTTAATTGAAAATTTTGAAAAATTTTACTAGAATTGGGTAGTCAGTATATAAGACTAGGGCTGTTCTTTTTTATCAGAGAGCACTAGATTCTAATACAACTACTGCTTTACTAGTATTTTTAATGGTAACCAAGTGTTTAATATAAAAATTTTAAAATCCGAAAGAATTTAATCCCTTCCCACACTTAAGATCTTGCAATGCCCTCATTTGCAAGAAATCAGTAACAATTTAAATTATTGAGGGTGATTTGTGTGAAAATGATTAAATTTTTACCAAAGTTTCCGAATATATTGGCGTTTGTTTGCTGAATGATAAATGGTGCACGTCATTTGTTCATTCCGTCTTGTTGTTATTTCACATGTATTTTGCATCATTGTCGTCAAAATTACTTGCTTTTGCTGAACTTAATGCCAGTCTTTGAAAATGCGTTGTTTTACCCTGTTGTGTACATAAGATAAACTGCAAACATATATACATATTTTTGAAGTTTGGTATATTACCCCACATTCAAAAATTATTAAAATCTAAGAATAAAAGTTAGATAAATATAAAAATGATTACAATATTAACAAAAAATATTAAACATATCAATAATTACAAATTACAAAATAAAAATAAAAATAAGTAAACTAAGGATGATATTGGTACCAATAGGGGTTCCACGCATAACCATAAGTGCTATAGAATGCCTCGGCAGGGTCATACGTAGGATATGGTGGCTGCATCTCTATCGACCAAGGAGGGAAGACGGGTTTCGGTGTAGGAATATAGTTTCTACCTATGTGTTGGCAATGCGCTATGATCTGGTTCTGATGAACTTGCCAATCTTCAAATGCTCTCTGTCTAGCATTTTCGTATTCCTGAGAAGCTATAAACCTTTGCATTTCTTGCATCTGGTTCCCCCCTCCTACATTACCTTGTTCCTGGTTTCTCTCTACCTGTGGATGTCTACCATTGTATCGTACTGCGGCGTTATTTCGCCGCTTCAACACTTTCGCACCATGGTATACATTTAAACCTATAGTGTCGCGGGGTTCCGGCTCTTCTACTAATAATCCCCCCCGACTTATATCCACACCGAGATATTCACCAATCAAAGTAATAAAAATACCACCTCCTATTATGCTATGTGGACGCATCCCTCGAACCATAGCTGATAAATAATAACCCACACAATATGGTATACTTACAGCGCTGTGTGGGTCTCGAATACACATATGGTAAAACAAATCTTGTTCATTTACCTTTTCTTTGTTTTTACCCCTTTGTGTAATCGAATTAGCTAAAAATCTATGTATTACTCTTAATTCGGCTCTATCTATATCCAAATAAGAGTAGTTTCCCCCTTTAAAACGGTGGTGGCTTGTCATTTGACTCCACACACCGTGTGTATCAAAATTCTCATCTATTTTCCTACCGTTTAGTATCAATCCTCTACAATCGGCAGACGCTAATTCCTCAGGCGTATATATACGTAAAGCCTGAGCCATGTCCAGTAAAGACATGTGGCGCATCGAACCGCCTAACAAAAATCTAATAAAAGAACGATCGGTTAAACTAGCTACCCGATCATTCAACTCTATACTACATAACAACTCTTCACACCATACTTTATATACAGGTCTGCGTATGGTGAATAAACATATCCAGTCATTAAAAGAAGAATTACCATACCTCTGTACCAGTAATTCCCTAATTGGCCCGGCCAATTCTACAGCTTCCAAGGGTCCCCATTCTATGACCCTTGGTACCTCAACAACCTTAGAGTGAAGAGTATGCAAACCCCGTTGATATTTTGGATAATCTATCCAAAGTCTGTCAAATCGCAGGTTCGGGTGCAACTGTTCCAAGTGCATATCTGAAAAGGTCATGACTGGATGAGGTACATCCTGCTTGTAGTAGTTATCTACCTCCTGTTGTTCCAAGTTCTCAGCAGGAGCATGACGGGCTTGGGATGAAGATTCACCCCTTTCAGTCTGCAAAACACATCAAACACAAATTTTGTGCATCCAAATATGCATTAGTGTCAGCAAAATCATCAATCAAAATAATTACAATGACATTATCAATTTATATCAAACTTAAGCTTATTTTCACATTTTTATCAAATCTACACTTTGTCAAATAAGCATATACGAAAAATGTACATCAAGTTCATAAGCATTTATCTCAAATAACATGCCAAAATAATCACTATTAGCAATGAAACAAGTTTCAAATGGCCTTTATATCAAATTATCCAAGTTCATGAATTTTTAGGCTTAAAAAGTCTACTTTAATTCTCAAAAACATGTTTAGGCTCAAAGTTTGGATCAATTAACTACCTAAACATGTTACACTACTTTATTTAGCAACAATTCATGACAAAAATCGGCCATAACCTGTTTATATCAAAAAGCCCCAAATTGCTCAAGAACACAAACCCTAGATTCTTAAAAATTTGAAGTTTTTAGCTTCAATTCATGCTAAATAGCTTCTATCTAGGATATACATGCATAATATAACAACAATTTAGCTCTAATTACACCTAAATTTAACAAAATCAAAATATAAATTTTCTAGCTCAAGAACACAAAAATTCGAATTTAAAGAGATTAGGGGTGAAATCTTTACCTTTCTCCTGAAGGGGTTGAGACTACTGAATCTAGGCATGATTATTGTGAAGTTTTGCAAGAAATTTGGTGAAAATTGGTGAAAAATTGAGAGAGTTTGGAGATGGTTCGTGTATGTGTGTGTTATTGTGAAAGAAAGAGCAGAACTCGGCTGGATTTTGTTCCTGTCCAGTTTTTAGTGGCCATGCGAGTCGCATGGCATAACCCTTTCCCTCATGCGACTCGCATGGGGGTATTTTCCAGGGTTTTTTATTTTTTTTTTTTTTTTTTTTTTTTTTTTTTTTTTAAAACATGAAATTTAATAAAATTTTAAAAATTTTGTTTCTTTTTAAGACGAGGTCGTTTCGGGACGATGCCCTAGTCCGTCCCTCGACAAAATTTTAAAATTTGTCTTTTTGTAGCGATTGTTTTAAAAGCTAAGATTTTTGGGTTTTTTTTTTTTTTAATGTTTTTGGCATACTTTAAATCAATAAGATTAAAAATAATGATAATAAAAGTTCTCGTCCCTCCCTCGGGTAAAGCAATTTCGGTTCAAAGACCTAGTCTTCAACTTACGACGAATTTTAAAAATCATATTCTTAACTTAATTAGATAAAGTAAATTTTTGTTTTTAAATTCACACAACATAAATATAAAATTCAAAATTAATAAAAAAAATAATCACACCAAACTTAAAATTTAAAATGCATAAAATTAAAAATTCATATTAAAAATTCACACCAAACTTATATTAATTTTTCAAATATTTACAATTTTTTTTAAAAATATTGTTTTTACAAGGTTTACAATATTAATTTAAGATTTAAATATTAAGATTAAAAAAAAAAAAAAAAAAAAAAAAAACATGGTAAAAATAAAATTAAAAATCTTTTTGTCTTTTTATCCCACTTTAATCAATCAAATATTATCAAAAATATGCGCCCCTCTTTTCGGTAAAGTAATTTCGGTTCCAAGACCTAATTTAACTCATGACGAATTTTTGAAATATTTTGGTTTGATTGTTTAAAGATATTTATACCTTAAGAATAAACGTTAAATTTCGCAGTGATGTAATAAATTTTTGAATGATATCAATAATTTCGGTCGCCAAACCTAATTTTATTTAATACCAATTTAATACTTTTTAGCGAACAAATTAGCGTTTATTATCAAAAGGTTAAAAATAAAAATAAAAATAAAAACTGTACAGACATACCTGTGAAATAGATTTCTTAGTTATATGATCTATTATATTCATAAGATAGTCGGTTTAATTGATTTTCCATGGCTGCATAGGCGTAACCTCGAGCATTCATTGTCTTTTCTTCTAAACATATGAACGGTCCGTCTCTGCATAAAGTAACAAATTCGGTATTTGAATAGGTTTGATTATTTGAACATTTACCTCCATGTGACCATTTTCCGCATTTGTGACATTTTTCTAGGTGTCGTGCTCTTCTTTTCGCTGCGGATTTTGATTTTCCTTTACCAAATTGTAACTTATTATCTTCGCATCTGGATCCTTTTCTAACTCCGTCCATTCTTTCTCTGATTACTGATACTAATTCACTCGGTAGTATGTCATTATTACGTTTAGTGATCAAAGCGTGTAGCATTAGACCATGGTTTAATTCACAGGCAGTCTTCATTTTGTAAAAACCTAAAAAAATAAAAATTCAGAATGGGGGGAGAAGACTAGTTCTTTAGGGTCTGCTAGGGAAAGACCATACGTGTTCCATTTTCGAGAACTACACGAAAACAGACAATCTAACTCTAACAGAAATACATATTATCCCTTAAACACTTGATTCTCCCCACACTTAGTTAGCTGTGGTGTCGAAATTGTGATTAACTTCGTTGTCGACTTCCATCGGACCCTGTATGTAATGTTTAACTCTGTGACCATTAACTTTAAATTCAATCCCATTTGAATTTATTAATTCTATCGTTCCGTATGGGAAAACTCTTTTGACTATGAATGGTCCAGACCATCTTGATTTCAATTTTCCAGGAAATAGCTTGAATCGTGAATTGAAAAGAAGAACTCTGTCTCCTTCTTTGAATTCTTTTGAACTTCTGATTCTTTTATCATGCCATTTCTTCGTTCTTTCCTTATAGATTAACGAATTTTCGTATGCTTCATGTCTTAATTCTTCTAATTCGTTTAGTTGACTTAATCGTAGACGTCCGGCTTCATGTAAATCAAGATTACATGTCTTCAAAGCCCAAAATGCTTTGTGTTCAATTTCTACTGGAAGATGACACGCTTTTCCATAAACAAGTCTAAAAGGTGTGGTTCCAATTGGAGTTTTGTAGGCTGTTCTAAAAGCCCAGAGTGCATCCTCCAATTTAATGGACCATTCCTTCGGATTTGATCCTACGGTTTTCTCTAGAATACGTTTTAAAGCTCGGTTTGTATTTTCAACTTGTCCACTTGTTTGTGGATGATATGCGGTGGAGATTTTATGAGTTACTCCATATCTTTTAAGAACTTTCTCAAGTTGATTATTACAGAAATGAGTACCCCGATCACTTATTAAAGCTTTCGGTGTTCCAAACCTTGCAAAAAGACGTTTTAAAAAGTTTACTACAACTCGTGCATCGTTAGTTGGGAGAGCTTGTGCTTCCGCCCATTTAGATACATAATCAATGGCTACGAGTATATATAGATTATTATGAGATTTTGGAAATGGACCCATAAAGTCAATACCCCAAATGTCAAATACTTCACATACTTGGATGACATTTTGTGGCATTTCATCACGTTGACTTATTTTTCCGGCCCTTTGACATGCATCACAGGATTTGCAGAGAAGGTGTGCGTCTTTGTAAATTGTAGGCCAATAGAATCCAGCTTCATAAACTTTTCTTGCTGTTAGTTGAGGCCCATAATGCCCTCCTGTTGGTCCTGTGTGACAATGGTTTAAAATTTTACTAGCTTCATCTCCAAATACACATCGGCGTATTATTCCATCGGGACAACTTTTAAACAGATGTGGATCTTCCCAGAAATAGTGTTTTATATCACTGAAGAATTTCTTTCGTCTTTGGTACGATAATCCTTTTTCAAGGAATCCACAAACTAAGTAGTTTGCATAGTCTGCAAACCATGGGATTTCTTTATAATCTATCTTCAATAGATATTCATCAGGAAAGTTGTCTTGTATGGCCGATTCATTTAGAACTTCTAATTCGGGATTTTCAAGACGAGAAAGATGATCAGCGGCGAGATTTTCTGCTCCTTTTTTATCTCGGATTTCAATATCAAACTCTTGTAAGAGTAAGATCCAACGGATTAATCTTGGTTTAGCATCTTGTTTTGAAAATAGGTATCTAAGAGCAGAATGGTCTGTATAGACCACCGTTTTTGCTAGAACGAGATATGATCGAAATTTGTCAAAAGCAAAGACAATAGCAAGGAGTTCTTTTTCAGTAGTTGTATAGTTCGTTTGTGCTCCTTGTAACGTCTTACTAGCATAGTATATAGGTTGAAATCGTTTTTCAATCCTTTGTCCTAAAACGGCTCCCATTGCAAAATCACTTGCATCGCACATTAGTTCAAATGGTAGATTCCAATTTGGTGTTATCATGATCGGTGCATTAGTGAGTTTTTCTTTAAGAATATTAAAAGATTTGATACATTCATCTGAAAAGATGAATGGCGCATCCTTTTCTAGGAGTTTATTCATAGGAGTGGCAATTTTAGAAAAATCTTTTATGAAACGTCGGTAAAAACCGGCATGCCCTAGAAAACTCCTAACTCCTCTAACATTGGTGGGATGTGGAAGTTTAGCAATTACATCTACTTTAGCTCTATCCACTTCAATTCCTTCTTTTGAAATTTTATGTCCAAGAACGATGCCTTCTTTAACCATGAAATGGCATTTCTCCCAATTAAGTACTAGATTTGATTTTTCGCATCTAATTAGCATTCGTTCCAGATTAACTAGACATGATTTAAATGTATCACCGAAGACTGAAAAGTCATCCATGAATACTTCCATGCATTCTTCTATCATGTCGTGAAAAATCGCCATCATACACCTTTGAAAGGTTGCAGGGGCGTTGCAAAGTCCAAATGGCATGCGTTTGTAAGCAAAAGTACCATAAGGGCACGTAAATGTGGTTTTCTCTTGATCTTCAGGTGCTATTGGAATTTGAAAATATCCGGAAAATCCATCTAGAAAACAATAGTAACTATTTCCGGCTAATCTTTCCAACATTTGATCTATGAAAGGTAAGGGAAAGTGATCTTTTCTGGTGGCGTCATTTAATTTTCTATAATCAATACATACACGCCATCCTGTTACAGTCCTAGTAGGAATAAGCTCATTTTTCTCATTTGTGATGACAGTCATGCCACCCTTCTTAGGTACGCATTGAACTGGGCTTACCCATGGACTATCAGAGATTGGATAAATTAAACCTGCATCTAGCAGTTTAATAATCTCTTTCTTAACTACATCTTGCATATTAGGATTTAGTCTTCGTTGGCGTTGCACATACGTTTTATGACCTTCTTCCATAAGGATTTTATGTGTGCAATACGAAGGACTTATTCCTTTAATATCATGAATTTTCCATGCAATGGCTGGTTTATGAGCTTTCAACACAGAAATGAGTTGTGATTTCTCATTTTCAGTAAGAGAAGACGATATTATTACAGGTAATTCAGATTCACCATGTAAATAAGCGTATTCCAAATGGTTTGGAAGTGGCTTTAACTCTAATTTCGGAGGTTCTTCTATCGATGATTTATATCGATATCTGTCTTCTTCTTTTAGCATTTGAATTTCTTCTGTTGTTGGTTCATATCCATTAGCTATAAGTGTAGCTAACATTTCAGCTTCATCAATTGGTTCATTTCCTTCTCCTAAAGAACATTCTCCTGTTCCTTGTAATTCTGGAAATTCTTCTAATAATTCTGCATGTGCATCTATAGTTTTAATATAATAACATGTATCATCTGCAGATTGTGGTTGTTGCATGGCTCTATCCACTGAAAAGGTAACACTCTCATCCTCTATACTTAGGGTCAGTTTCTTACCGAACACGTCTATCATTGCTTTAGCCGTGTTTAAGAATGGTCTTCCTAATATGAGAGGAACTTGAGAATCTTCTTCCATATCCAAAACAACAAAATCTACTGGAAATACTAAAGTACCAACTTTAACTAGCATGTTCTCCATTATCCCTCTAGGATATTTTATTGATCTATCGGCTAGTTGTATGCTTATTCTGGTTGGTTTCAATTCTCCAAGGTCTAGTTTAGCGTATAGTGAATACGGCATTAGATTTATACTAGCACCTAAATCAGCCAATGCTTCTATTGAACTAAGGCTACCCAGAAAACATGGAATTGTGAAACTTCCTGGATCAGATAATTTTTCTGGTATCTTATTCAACAGCACTGCTGAACAATTGGCATTCATAGTAACAGCCGAGAGTTCTTCCATTTTCTTTCTATTCGTGATTAGATCTTTCAAGAATTTAGCATATCTTGGCATTCCTGAAATCACATCAATGAAAGGAAGATTTACATTTATCTGTTTAAACATATCCAGGAATTTGGATTGCTCGGCTTCAAGTTTTTCCTTCTTCATTTTACTCGGATAAGGAAGTGGTGGTTGATATGGTTTAACATAAGGTTTATCCTTAACTGTGTTATCTTCATTAACCTTTTCAACTACCGGTTCTTTTTCCTTATCTTGATCAGGTTGTGGTTCTTGTGGAGTAGGAATAGTTTCATCAGAAGTTACAGGTATTTCAGGTGGTTTAAGTGTTGTACCACTTCTTGTGGTAATAGCTTTAGCTGTTTCATTCCGGGGGTTAGCATTTGTATCACTAGGTAGACTTCCCGGTTTTCTTTCACCTATTAACCTTGCTAGGTTACTTACTTCTTGTTCTAGATTTTGAATAGAAGCTTGTTGATTTCTAAATGCTTGAGCATTTTGTTCATTGGTTTGTTTTTGAGATGTGAAAAACTGCGTTTGAGTTTCAACTAGCTTCGTCATCATATCTTCTAAATTCGGCTTTTTATCATCGGTTTGTTGTGGTGGTTTGTTTTGAAAATTCGGTCTTTGCTGATTATAAGTATTATTGGATAATTGTTGATTGCTAGGACCTTGTTGGTTGTTGTATGGAATATTTCGGTTATAATTCTGGTTTTGATTGTAAATCGGTCTTGGCGGTTGATAATTATTCTGATAATTATTTCCAGGCCTTTGGTTTATGTATGAAATATTCTCTCTTTGTTCCATTGTTAATTCAATGCTGAGACAATCTTTTGTCAAATGTGGTCCTCCACACTGCTCACAACTAATTCGTATTGAGTGAATATCCTTAGTCATCTTTTCCATTCGTCTTTCCACAGCATCTATCTTTGCGGAAATGGAATCTAAGTCATGGCTAGAATCGGCTCTAGCTGCTTTAGATGATCTAATGATGTCTTTTTCTTGGTGCCACTCATGTGAGTGGGAAGCAGTATTATCAATAATTTTGTAAGCATCAGTTTCGGTTTTCTTCATAATAGAACCACCAGCTGCTATATCTATGTCTTTTCTTGTAGTGATGTCGCATCCTCGGTAGAATATTTGTACTATTTGACAGGTGTCTAAACCATGTTGCGGACATCCTCTTAACAACTTTCCATATCTAGTCCACGCCTCATATAGAGTTTCATTTGGCTTTTGTGTGAACGTAACAATTTCTGCTTGAAGTCTTACGGCTTTAGATGCAGGAAAGAATTGTTTAAGAAATTTGTCAATTAAAACATCCCATGTATCGATCGCCCCTTCAGGTAACGATTCCAACCAATCTTTGGCTTCTCCCTTTAAAGTCCAGGGAAATAACATGAGATATATCTGTTCATCCTCCACTTCTCGGATTTTAAATAGTGTGCAGATCCTATTAAAGGTACGTAGATGTTCATTTGGATCTTCCTTCGGCGCACCACTAAATTGGCATTGATTAGTCACCATGTGTAGAATTTGTCCTTTGATTTCATAATCTGGCGCATTAATGTCTGGATGAGTAATTGCGTGACCTTGGCCAGTGCGTTTAGCTCTCATTCGGTCTTCCATACTTAAAGGTTCCAGATTCTCCATAATTGAATTTGTTGAATCGGTATCACTAGATGGTTCTGATTTAATAGTTCGTTCCTCAACAATCTCTGTTTGAATGATTGGTGGTTCCGGAGGAAAGTTTAATGGTTCAGGATCTATGAACCGTTCCTGAATATTTTCTGGATTCTCAATTGTGAGGTTGGTTTCAAAAAATGGATTATCGGAAATTTGAACTGAAGTACTTGGTCGACTGGATGACGATTCTAAAGAAAAATCAACGGCGGTTATATTTGTTAAACGATGTCTTGATCGAGTTACAGGTGGTGAACGTACAAAAGGTGGTGAACGTCTTGCTCGGTGCATTCACAGAATATCCTATTAGTTTTTAAAAAGGAAAGAAAAATTATAATAAGTTATCCAATCAATAGACTTTTCTGATTTTGCCCACGTTTCGAATAGCCAAAAGATGCAGCAGAGGGGCAGGATTCGTTTGGTCTCAATATAATTGAGGACTGTTTGGCTCCAATAACCCGGTCCACGTACAAATCCAACTATTACTACGAACCAGAAAATTTTGATGTCTATTAATTTAACCACTTAAAATAAATTTTCGTAATTTTAAGAAATTTAGATAAGAAGTAGAATAAAATTCTAAGTCCTAAAAACTAGAATGGCGAGAATTAAGAAAGAAAAAGATTGCGCGTCGAAAAATGTCGAAAAAGAAAAATGGTTGAAAAATAAAAGGTGACGGAAAAATAAAAGAAACTTATAAAAACTTAAAAATACTTAACTAATTTAACCTTATTACTACAACTAACTTAAAATTATAATCGCAAATTGAAATTACTAATTGGAATGATAATTGGTACATAGTAAAAGGTCTCTAAAAATATTAAAGCTTACAGGAAAAACTAAATCCCAAATGGAAATAACTTAAAAAGAAACTAAAACTTAAAAAGGCGTCGCAAAATTCTAAAGCACCTAAATCTTAGTCTAAAGAAAAAGCACTTAAGGAATTCTACGGCAAAGCCTAAAAATCTAGGAGTAAAAATAACTATAGCAAAAACTAAGTTTAAAATTAAATATGAGCTAAAAAATACAAATATTACGCTACAACGATTAAAAAGGTACAAAATATAAAAATATACAAAAAGTTGTAAAAAGTACAATTTTTATAAAAATATTATTTTTATATTATTTATTTAATAAAACTACAAATTTTACAATTTTAATTAAACTAATTAAACAAAATACATAAATATAAATAAAAAGTAAAAATAAAACTAAAATTAATAATAATAATAATAATTAAGTAATTAATAATAATAATAATAAATTAAAACCCGTGATTAGGGTTTTGTCCGTGTGTCAGAAACCCTCCGCGAGTTGCGGTGAATAAAGAGTAAAACCCCGCGAGTCGCGGGGATCCAGAAATCAGTTGACAGGTTTTGTTTTTACGCGTTTTTCTTTTTTTTTTTTTTTTTTTTATTTTCTTTTTTCTGTTTTTAGTTTAAATAAACGATTTTTAATAAAATTTATATTTTTATAAATTAAAATAAAGATAAAGAAACTTATAAAACTTAAATATTTAACAAAATCCTAAAAATACTTATATTTTTGTTTTTCTTTTTATATTTTTGAATAATTAAAACGTAATTTTTACAAAAACGACTTTTAATAAAAGTAAATAAAAATCTTTTTTTTTTTATATTAGCGTTGCGCTTCCGGCTTTTAAGAGTAAGTCCCCGGCAGCGGCGCCAAAAATACTTGATGTTTCGCGAGGTGTATATAAAATAGTTATTAATTTTAGCAGAAAATACTATTAAATACGATACAATTTTACACAAGATATTTATTTATTTATAGAATGGATATACTTAAACCTTGCTACAACACTTATAGGCAGTGTACCTAATCGTACAGTAGTGTAGTTTTTAGTAAGTCCGGTTCGTTCCACAGGGAAATCTTTAAGCAAAGCTCAACGCTATATTAGTTTACTTTTATAAAAGTACAAATATATATATAAGTAATATTATTATTATAAAGGGGGGTTTTTACCGTTTAATGACCGGTTTGTCGATTTTAAAACTTTAGTCACAGTTAAAACCTAATGTAAAATATAAAATAAATACAAGACTTTAAATTAAAGCGTAAAGTAAATAACGATAATGAAATTGCGAATAATAAAAATGCGATAAAATTAAATTGCGATAATTAAAAAGTACGATAATTAAAAGTGCGATTAAATAAAATAACAATAAATAAAAGTGCGATAATTAGAAGTGCAATTAAATATAAAATAAAGGGAATAAAATATGAAATAAAAGAATTATGCTTATTTAAACTTCCGTAATCATGATGTTTGACGTGTTGATTTTAGTTTTATGCCCTTGGGTTAATTGTCCTTTGTCCTGGATTATTCAATAAGTCCGTCTGGTTTTTGTCCATAACAGTCCATCAGTCATAAATATAAATTGCAAGTGTCCTTGTCAAATTATTATTATACCCGAAGATAAATATTCCAACTAATTGGGGATTCGAATTGTAACAAGGTTTTAATACTTTGTTTAATGAATACACCAGGTTATCGACTGCGTGTAAACCAAGGTTTTACTACTTTGTTAACAATTACACCAATTACCCTTGAATGTAATTTCACCCCTGTTTTAATTATTCTAGTGGCTATTAATCCATTCCCGTGTCCGGTTAAATGAACGATTATTCGTACATATAAATACCCCGCCCATCGTGTCCGATCGAGTGTATATGGTAATTTATAGGGACGCCCAATTGTAAATCTTTATATTAACATTAACAAACTTTCATTTAGTTAAACAAATATAAAGCCCATTAATAGCCCATAGTCTAGTTTCCACAAGTGTCGTTCTTTTATCCAAACCTCAATTATGGTACAAAGCCCAATTACCCAATTTTAGTAATTAGCCCAACATCATGATTACTTCGTTTTAAACAAGCATAATAATAACTTAGCTACGAGACATTAATGTAAAAAGGTTGAACATAACTTACAATGATTAAAAATAGCGTAGCGTTACACGGACAGAATTTCGACTTACACCCTTACAACATTCGCTAACATACCCTTATTATTAGAATTATAATTAAAATTAAAATATAAATTATAAATATAAATATATATTACTCGTATATATTGAGAGAGATGAAAAAATTGTGTTAAATTCGATCAGAATTCGGTTGGCTTTATAGCCAGAAATGATTTTTGGGGCTCCGCGACTCGCGGCAAAAAGCCCTTCAAACTCCGCGAGTCGCGGAGAGGTATTTTCAATTTACTCCCTTGGAGTTTCTGGCTGCCGACGGTTTTTAAATATATATATATAATATATATATAATTAATATAATTAATTATATATTATATTATATTTATATATATAGTTAACTTGTAATTTTTAGTCCGTTGCGTCGAGCGTTAAGAGTTGACTCTGGTCCCGGTTCCGGATTTTCGAACGTCCTCGCGTACAATTTAATATCTTGTACTTTGCGTTTTGAATCTTGTACTCTTGTGAATTTGAGACGTTTCTTATCAATAATTGGAACCTTTTTGATTGTCTTTTGTTCTTTTGAGCTTTTTGGTCGTTTGCGTCTTCAATTCGTCGAATCTGTCTTTTATCTTCACCTTTTATTATTTAAACGAATATCACTTGTAAATAGAACAATTGCAACTAAAAGCTTGTCTTTCTTGAGGAATAATGCAATGAAATATATGTTCGTTTTTAGCATTATCAGACACTAACGGTCATAAAGGCTTCCGAGGATTAAGTTAAGTATCCTACGTACTGAATGATACGCTTTGATGTTAAAGCTAAGGGGTATAAAATACTATTAAATTTTAGCAGGAAATACTATTAAATACGATACAATTTTACACAAGATATTTATTTATTTACAGGATGGATATACTTAAACCTTGCTACAACACTTATAGGCAGTGTACCTAATCGTACAGTAGTGCAGTTTTTAGTAAGTCCGGTTCGTTCCACAGGGAAAATATTTAAACAAAGCTTAATGCTATATTAGTTTACTTTTATAAAAATACAAATATATATATAAGTAATATTATTATTATAAAGGGGGGTTTTTACCGTTTAATGACCGGTTTGTCGATTTTAAAAACTTTAGTTGCAGTTAAAACAAAATGTAAAATATTAAATAAATAAAAGACTTAATTTAAAGCGTAAAGTAAATAACGATAATGAAATTGCGAATAATAAAAGTGCGATAAAATAAACTTGCGATAATTAAAAAGTACGATAATTAAAAGTGCAATTAAATACAATAACAATAAATAAAACTGCGATAATTAGAAGTGCAATTAAATATAAAATAAAGGAAATTAAATATGAAATAAAAGAATTATGCTTATTTAAACTTCCGTAATCATGATGTTTGACATGTTGATTTTAGTTTTATGCCCATGGGTTAATTGTCCTTTGTCCTGGATTATTTAATATGTCCGTCTGGTTTTTGTCCATAACAGTCCATCAGTCATAAATATAAAGTGCGAGTGTCCTCGTCAAATTATCCTTATACCCGAATAAATATTCCAACTAATTGGGGACTTAAACTGTAACAAGATTTTAATACTTTGTTTAATAATTACACCAGGATGTCGACTGAGTGTAACCCAAGGTTTTAATACTTTGTTAAAGCAGCGCTAAAAATACTTGATGTTAAAGCTAAGGGGTATAAAATACTATTAAATTTTAGCAGGAAATACTATTAAATACGATACAATTTTACACAAGATATTTATTTATTTATAGGATGGATATACTTAAACCTTGCTACAACACTTATAGGCAGTGTACCTAATCGTACAGTAGTGTAGTTTTTAGTAAGTCTGGTTCGTTCCACAGGGAAAATCTTTAAACAAAGCTTAACGCTATATTAGTTTACTTTTATAAAAATACAAATATATATATAAGTAATATTATTATTATAAAGGGGGGTTTTTACCGTTTAATGACCGGTTTGTCAATTTTAAAAACTTTAGTTGCAGTTAAAACAAAATGTAAAATATTAAATAAATAAAAGACTTAATTTAAAGCGTAAAGTAAATAACGATAATGAAATTGCGAATAATAAAAGTGCGATAAAATAAACTTGCGATAATTAAAAAGTACGATAATTAAAAGTGCAATTAAATACAATAACAATAAATAAAAATGGGGTAATTAGAAGTGCAATTAAATATAAAATAAAGGAAATTAAATATGAAATAAAAGAATTATGCTTATTTAAACTTCCGTAATCATGATGTTTGACGTGTTGATTTTAGTTTTATGCCCATGGGTTAATTGTCCTTTGTCCTGGATTATTTAATATATCCGTCTGGTTTTTGTCCATAACAGTCCATCAGTCATAAATATAAAGTGCGAGTGTCCTCGTCAAATTATCCTTATACCCGAAGTTTAAATATTCCAACTAATTGGGGACTTAAACTGTAACAAGATTTTAATACTTTGTTTAATAATTACACCAGGATGTCGACTGAGTGTAACCCAAGGTTTTAATACTTTGTTATCAATTATGCCCAGTGTCCTTGTACATAATTTCACCCCTGTTTTAATAATTCTAGTGGCTATTAATCCATTCCCGTGTCCGGTTAAATGAACGATTATTCGTACATATAAATATCCCGCCCATCGTGTCCGATTGAGTGTATATGGTTATTTATAGGGACGTCCAATTGTAAATCTTTATATTAACATTAACAAACTATCATTTAGTTAAACAAATATAAAGCCCATTAATAGCCCATAGTCTAATTTCCACAAGTGTCGTTCTTTTGTCCAAACCCCAATTATGGTACAAAGCCCAATTACCCAATTTTAGTAATTAGCCCAACATCATGATTACTTCGGATTAAATAAGCATAATAATAACTTAGCTACGAGACATTAAATTAAAAAGGTTGAACATAACTTACAATGATTAAAAATAGCGTAGCGTTACACGGACAGAATTTCGACTTACACCCTTACAACATTCGCTAACATACCCTTATTATTTGAATTAAAATTAAAATTAAAATAATATTATATATATATATATATATATATATATATATATATATATATATATATATATATATATATATATATATATATATATTACGTTTGTTGGATAGAGAGATAGGTGGATATATTTTGGCCAAAACGCGTTGAATTTATAGGACCTGAGCTGGATTTCAGAGCCATGTGATCGCATGGCTTTTGTGCCTCCAGGCCATGCGATCGCATGGCCAGCTGGGAGAAGTCACATATCTTTGTTTTCTTTCTTGCCGACGTTTATAAATAATAATATAATATATAAATAATTATAAGAATTATTTAAATATTATATTTTATTTATGTGCATAGTTAACTTGTAATTTTTAGTCCGTTGCGTCGAGCGTTGAGAGTTGACTCTGGTCCCGGTTCCGAATTTTCGAACGTCCTTGCGTACAATTTAATATCTTGTACTTTGCGTTTTGAATCTTGTACTCTTGTAATTTTGAGACGTTTCTTATCAATAATTGGAACCTCATTGATTGTATTTTGTACTTTTGAGCTTTTTGGTCGTTTGCGTCTTCAATTCGTCGAATCTGTCTTTTGTCTTCACCTTTTATTATTTAAACGAATATCACTTGTAAATAGAACAGTTGCAACTAAAAGCTTGTCTTTCTTGAGGAATAATGCTATGAAATATATGTTCATTTTTAGCATTATCACGCTTTAACATATAAATGAAAGTAGTCAACATGTAGGGAGTTCCCAGAGTATAATATAGCTCAGTACGCACAAATACGCAGTTTCGTGAAAACACAAAGCACAAAAGCAAGTTGAAAAAGTCGGGTCGTTACATCACTCGTACCCCCTTCATGGTTCTCGGGTCCGTTTCTCGTCTTCATACTATAAAACGGAAATAGGTTAAACAATGAAACGAAAGGACATAACATAAAAGCATATATGTACATCTCACACCGCCCCATCTTGCTCAACAATCATCGTACATCGCTTGTTTGACACGATTTGAACCCGTAACAATGGCAGCTAATCATTGTTACGGGAGCATGTCGCATTAACTTGCTAGTACAATGTCTATCTCGCTTGATGATTGCTAATACAACACAAAACAATTAGCGCATAGTTAATTCACCTAAACCTAGGCACTAACAAATCCCCGGTACGACCCGTCTCCTAAAATTCCTGCATAAAGCGCATTCACAATAAAGTCTAAGTCTAGGCACCTATCTCAAGTCGCCTAAATCCCTTAGACCATGCTCTGATACCACTTGTAACGACCCAACCCGTTATACAATCGATTACGCGAAATAATTTTTTTTTTTTTTAAAACAAGCCAGGCTGGCCTGACAGGCTTAACCCGCGGCGCGGTCAGCCAGCCGCGGCGCGGTCAGCCAGCCGCGGCGCGGCTTAACTCAATTCCAAATGGGTCAGAACCATTAAACCCTCGACATCCAAAACACCTTATAGCCCGCGACGCGCCCATAAGGGCCGCGGTGCGCCCCACCCCTGTTGCTGATTCTTACTTATCAAAATTTCACAAGTGCCAAATTTCCGCAAATACGAGGTCCAAAACTTTCAAAAGGCTTCACGCCACATCAATAAGCAAAGTTTACAAGTTTTAAGACTCCCGTTCAAATATTTGACCATCGAGCATCGTTCGCTCATTACAATTCAAAATATAAGTTTCGACCGACAAGTTTAAATACCAAACATAAACCCGAGCATGGTGTTTGGGGTTAAACTAGCCAAAGCTAGGTCGAACTTCAAAAACCTATACTCCCAAAAGCTTTTCCTAGCATAACGAAAGCGGGATCACTAATCCATATGAACGCCCTTGCCCTTGTCCACGTCGGAGCCTAAAAAGAGTAAACAATGAGAGGGTAAGCAAAACGCTTAGTGGATGCAATAATTATACACATACATATATAATATACCTACTTGCAATTGTAGTGGCCCGAACTTTTCCATGTTTATATATATTAAATGAAATTGATATTTATATGATTAAGTGTTTCCAACATGTTAAGCAATCAAACTTGTTAAGACTTGATTAATTGGAATAGGTTTCATATAGACAAATGACCACCCAAGTTGACCGGTGATTCACGAACGTTAAAGCTTGTAAAAACTATACGATGACATATATATGGTTATATATATAGTTAACATGATTTTATTATAAGTTTGTATCTCATTAGGTATTTTAACAATGAGTTATATACATAAAAATGAGACTATTAAATTAAGAAACTCGAAAAAGATATATATAACGATTATCGTTATAACAACGTCTTACTAGGTACATATGAATCATATTAAGATATTGATACACTTGGTTAATTATGTTAAATGATAAGTAAATATATCATTAAGTGTATTAATAATGAACTACATATGTAAAAATAAGACTACTAACTTAATGATTTCGAAACGAGACATATATGTAACGATTATCGCTGTAACGACATTTAACTGTATATATATCATACTAAGATATATTATATATCATAATATCATGATAATGTAACAATTTAACATCTCATTTGATATAATAAACAATGGGTTAACAACATTTAACAAGATCGTTAACCTAAAGGTTTCAAAACAACATTTACATGTAACGACTAACGATGACTTAACGACTCAGTTAAAATGTATATACATGTAGTGTTTTAATATGTATTTATACACTTTTGAAAGACTTCAAGACACTTATCAAAATACTTCTACTTAACAAAAATACTTACAATTACATCCTCGTTCAGTTTCATCAACAATTCTACTCGTATGTACCCGTATTCGTACTCGTACAATATACAACTTTTAGATGTATGTACTATTGGTATATACACTCCAATGATCAGCTCTTAGCAGCCCTTGTGAGTCACCTAACACATGTGGGAACCATAATTTGGCAACTAGCATGAAATATCTCATAAAATTAAAAAAAATATGAGTAATCATTCATGACTTATTTACATGAAAACAAAATTACATATCCTTTATATCTAATCCATATACCAACGACCAAAAACACCTAAAAACACTTTCATTCTTCAATTTTATTCATCTAATTGATCTCTCTCAAGTTCCATCTTCAAGTTCTAAGTGTTCTTCATAAATTCCATAAGTATAGTTTCATAAAAATCAAGAATACTTCCAAGTTTGCAAGTCTACTTCCAAGCTTTCTAATCCATTCCAAGTAATCATCTAAGATCAAGGAACCTTTGTTATTTACAGTAGGTTATCTTTCTAATTCAAGGTAATATTCATATTCAAACTTTGATTCAATTTCTACAACTATAACAATCATATTTCGAGTGAAAATCTTACTTGAACTGTTTTCGTGTCATGATTCTTCTTCAAGAACTTTCAAGCCATCCAAAGATCCTTTAAAGCTAGATCCATTTTTCTCATTTCTAGTAGCTTTATCCAGAAAACTTGAGGTAGTAATGATGTTCATAACATCATTCGATTCATACATATAAAGCTATCTTATTCGAAGGTTTAAACTTGTAATCACTAGAACATAGTTTAGTTAATTCTAAACTTGTTCGCAAACAAAAGTTAATCCTTCTAACTTGACTTTTAAAATCAACTAAACACATGTTCTATATCTATATGATATGCTAACTTAATGATTTAAAACCTGGAAACACGATGAACACCATAAAATCGGATATACGCCGTCGTAGTGAAACCAGGGGCTGTTTTGGTTTGGATAATTAAAAATTATGATAAACTTTGATTTAAAATTTGTTCTTCTGGGAAAATGATTTTTCATATGAACATGAAACTATATCCAAAAATCAAGGTTAAACTCAAAGTGGAAGTATGTTTTCTAAAATGGTCATCTAGACGTCGTTCTTTCGACTGAGATGACTACCTTTACAAAAATGACTTGTAACTTATATTTTCGACTATAAACCTATAATTTTTCTATTTAAATTCATAAAATAGAGTTCAATATGAAACCATAGCAATTTGATTCACTCAAAACGGATTTAAAATGAAGAAGTTATGGGTAAAACAAGATTGGATATTTTTGATCTTTTTAGCTACGGGAAATGTTTAACAAATCTATACAAATCATATCCTAGCTAACTTATATTGTATTATACATGTATTATAATATATTATGTAATCTTGGGATACCATAGACACGTATGCAAATGTTTTGACATATCATATCGACCCATGTATATATATTATTTGGAACAACCATAGACACTCTATATGCAGTAATGTTGGAGTTAGCTATACAGGATTGAGGTTGATTCCAAAAATATATATACTTTAAGTTGTGATCTAGCCTGAGACGTGTATACACTGGGTCGTGGATTGATTCAAGATAATATATATCGATTTATTTCTGTACATCTAACTGTGGACAACTAGTTGTAGGTTACTAACAAGGACAGCTGACTTAATACACTCAAATCTTTAAAACATAATAAAAATGGTTGTAATTATATTTTGATCATACTTTGATATATATGTACATATTTGTATAGGTTCGTGAATCGATCCGTGGCCATGTCTTATTTTCGAGGAAGGAAATATCTGTGAAAGTGAGTTATAGTCCCACTTTTAAAATCTAATATTTTTGGGATGAGAATACATGCAGGTTTTATAAATGATTTACAAAATAGACACAAGTACGTGAAACTACATTCTATGGTTGAATTATCGAAATTGAATATGCCCTTTTTTATTAAGTCTGGTAATCTAAGAATTAGGGAACAGACACCCTAATTGATGCGAATCCTAAAGATAGATCTATTGGGCCTAACAAACCCCATCCAAAGTACCGGATGCTTTAGTACTTCGAAAATTATATCATATCCGAAGGGTGTCCCGGAATGATGGGGATATTCTTATATATGCATCTTATTAATTTCGGTTACCAGGTGTTCACCATATGAATGATTTTTATCTCTATGTATGGGATGTGTATTGAAATATGAAATATTGTGGTCTATTGTTACGATTTGATATATATAGGTTAAACCTATAACTCACCAACATTTTTGTTGACGTTTAAAGCATGTTTATTCTCAGGTGAATACTAAGAGCTTCCGCTATTGCAAACTAAAATAAGGACAAGATTTGGAGTCCATGTTTGTATGATATTGTGTAAAAACTGCATTCAAGAAACATATGTCGATGTAATATATTTCTATTGTAAACCATTATGTAATGGTCGTGTGTAAACAGTATATTTTAGATTATCATTATTTGATAATCTACGTAATGTTTTTAAAACCTTTATTGATAAAATAAAGGTTATGGTTGTTTTAAAAATGAATGCAGTCTTTGAAAAACGTCTCATATAGAGGTCAAAACCTCGCAACGAAATCAATTAAAATGGAACGTTTATAATCAATATGAACGGGACATTTCAGTTGGTATCCGAGCGTTGGACTTAGAGAACCAGAAAATTTGCATTAGTGTGTCTTATCGAGTTTGTTAGGATGCATTAGTGAGTCTAGACTTCGACCGTGTTTTCTTTAAAAATGATTGCTTAACATTTTTGTTGGAAACTATATATTATTAACATGTAAATATTATGTGATATATTAATCTCTTAACATGTTTGATATTGTGTGATAGATGTCTACCTCTAGCACAAATCTCATTGACTCACCTAATAATAACGAAGAGTCGAATATATATTGGCAAGATTCACAAGTTCCCGAAGAACCGAAAGAAGAGGAAACGGAACCGGAAGAAGAGGAACTAGAAGAAGAGGAACCAGAAGAAGAGGAACCGGAAGAAGAAGAGGTTCCGGAGGGGGGAATAGTAGGAACCACAGAAAACCGGTCAAATAAAAGAAAATCCTCAACCAATGGACCAAAGTTAATAATGGTCAATGGTGTTTCCGCTAAGGAAGCAAAATATTGGGAAAATTACCAATTTTCCGATGAATCAGATCCTGATGAGGATTCCGATGATGTTATAGAAATTACCCCGACCCAATTTAATGAGGCAAAATAAAATAATAAGGAAAAAGGCATCAAAATAGAGAAATCTAATTCCGACCCCGATGAACTTTATATGTACCGTCAACACCCGTATTTTCAATATCGTGACAATAACCCGGGAACCTCTAAACCACCGGGTTTTTCTAAACCAATGTGGAAAACGACGACTCGTATTAGAGGAACACCATATATTCCTAGAAAATTAGGAAAACGAACCAAGTCCAAAGAAGAAGAAACCAGTGATTCAGATTAGAGGGTTGTAATCATGTTGTGTATTATATGTATTGTAGTGTGCTTGTACTTTTATCTTTTATGAAAAAATTGCTTGTATTGTTTGTTAATTATCTTTTACGAATCTAATCCTTGTCTATTTTACAGTATAAAAAAAAATGGACGTTAAGGGTAGACAACCGAATATTTTAGAAGACTTACCAGAGGATATGATTGAGGAAATCTTGTCTAGAGTCGGTCAGAATTTATTAGCATATTTAGTTATGGTGAAATTAACTTGTCAAACATTTGACAGACTTTCCAGAAATGCCTTAATTTATAAAAGGCTTTCCTTTGATAGGTGGGGTATATCACATTGGGGAGACCGTAAGTTACGCCGTGTTTTCTTTAAAGTGTTAAATGCGGGGAACCCAAATGCAATTTTACGCTACGGGTTAAGAACCTATTTTGACTCAACATATCCCAACATAGGATTTCGTGAATTAGAAAGAGCTTCTAACATGCAACATAAAGAAGCATGTTATGCATACGGGTTAGTGATGTTCTCTTCTTACCAAAGTGAGAAAAAGAACATCGGATTACAACTTTTAAATAAAACCTTCCCACAAGTGACGGATTCAGTAGTTGGGGTGAGAAACTAGGTTTTTAGATTATTACGAGGCTGTTGGACATTACGAAACCCTCATCCTTTTGACGACATTACAACATGCTGCCTAGCTAATGGTCATAACGGTTATTTTCCACAAGAACAAGGATGGGAAGTCGTCTTAGTAAAACCAGAATGCATGACTTGTTTCTGGACTTATGAATTACGTGTCTTTATTTCCTTTGCTGAACAACTTGCGTATTAACTAGATTTATCTTCAAAACTTTCATGTATCATAGTGTACTATATTTCATGTTATATGTAATATAGCGAAGTTGTAAGTTTGAAGAATATTTGTATGTGATATATTATTATAATCAGTTTTTCATATGGAATTGTAGTAGTTGAATTGTATATTAGCTACTAAGTATGAACTAAACGGGTAGGTAGTACCCGAATTTAAACTTATAAAACGCTAATATGAAGAAAAAGCTTTTATAAATGAGTTCATATTATGCTACGAAATACTATTGACTACTCTTAATATTCTGTATGATTAACTCGATTCACTTGGCTATTTTGAAGGAAATGGCACTGACTACTCGACAGACCATGAATATGAGCGAAGAGGAATTTCGTACCTTTCTTGCTGCAAACATAGCCGCAGTACAGGTTGTGCTTCATACCAACAATAACTCTGAATCTAGCAATGCAGCTAACGGCGCAAGAAATTGTGTAGGATGCTCCTACAAAGAATTCACTGCCTGCAAACCTTTGGAATTTGATGGAACTGAAGGACCAATTGGATTGAAATGGTGGACCGAGAAAGTCGAATCGGTGTTTGCCATAAGTAAGTGTACTAAAGAGGACAAAGTTAAGTACGCTACGCATACCTTCACAGGTACCGCATTAACATGGTGGAACACCTATCTTAAACAGGTAGGACACAATGCTGCTTACGCACTACCGTGGTCGGCATTCAAGCAATTGATGAACGAGAAGTACCATCCCAGAACTGAGGTCAATAAGCTCAAGTCAGAACTTAGAGGGTTACGAACACAGGGATTCGATATTACTTCGTACGAAAGACGATTCACAGAATTGTGCCTATTGTGTCCGAGAGCGTTCGAAGATGAGGAAGAGAAGATCGACGCGTTTGTGAAAGGGTTACCAGAGAGAATCCAAGAAGATATAAGTTCACACGAGCCTGCCTCCATACAAAAGGCATGTAGAATGGCTCACAAACTAGTGAACCAGATTGAGGGAAGAATTAAAGAACAGGCGGCCGAAGAGGCCAACGTGAAGCTAGTCAAAAGAAAGTGGGAGGAAAACGGTGATAAGAGTCACCAATACAATAACAACAATCCCAACAATCGCAACATCAATCGCAACTACAACAAACGGCACAACAACAACAACAACAACAACAACAACAACAACAACAACAACAATCATCCCAACAACAATAACAACCACAACCACAACAACAACAACAATCAGAAGCAGCTATGCCAAAGGTGTGAAAAGTATCACTCGGGGTTCTGCACCAAATTTTGCAACAAGTGTAAAAGAAATGGTCATAGCGCGGCGAGGTGTGAGGTCTACGGACCAGGGGTTAATAGAGCAAAAGGAACAAATAGTGTCGGAACGAGTAATGGTGGAGCAAGTAGTGTCGGAGCAAGTTATGCCAATGTAGTTTGTTATAAATGTGGAAAACCGGACCACATTATTAGAAATTGCCCGAACCAGGAGAACACGAATGGACAAGGCCGCAGAAGAGTTTTCAATATTAATGCGGCAGAGGCACAGGAAGAGCCGGAGCTTATTACGGGTACGTTTCTTATTGATAATAAATCTGCTTACGTTTTATTTGATTCGGGTGCGGATAGAAGCTATATGAGTAGAGATTTTTGTGCTAAATTAAGTTGTCCATTGACGCCGTTGGATAGTAAATTTTTACTCGAATTAGCAAATGGTAAATTAATTTCAGCAGATAATATATGCCGGAATCGAGAAATTAAACTGGGTAGCGAAATATTTAAGATTGATTTGATACCAGTAGAGTTAGGGAGTTTTGATGTAATAGTTGGCATGGACTGGCTGAAGAAGATGAAAGCAGAGATCGTATGTTACAAAAATACAATTCGCATTGTACGAGAAGAAGGAGAACCCTTAATGGTGTAAGGAGAAAAGGGCAACATGAAGCTACATCTTATTAGTAATTTGAAGGCACAAAAACTAATAAGAAAAGGTTGCTATGTTGTTCTAGCACACGTCGAGAAAGTACAAACTGAAGAAAAGAGCATCAATGATGTTCCCGTCGCAAAAGAATTTCCCGATGTATTTTCGAAAGAATTACCGGGACTATCTCCACATCGATCTGTTGAATTTCAAATAGATCTTGTACCAGGAGCTGCACCAATAGCTCGTGCTCCTTACAGACTCGCACCCAGCGAGATGAAAGAACTGCAAAGCCAACTGCAAGAACTATTAGAACGTGGTTTCATTCGACTAAGAACATCACCATGGAGAGCTCCTATTTTGTTTGTAAAAAAGAAGGATGGTACATTTAGGTTATGTATTGACTACAGAGAGTTGAATAAACTTACCATCAAAAACCGTTATCCACTGCCGAGAATTGATGACTTATTTGATCAACTACAAGGCTCGTCGGTTTATTCGAAAATCGATTTACGTTCTGGATATCATCAAATGCGAGTAAAGGAGGATGATATTCCAAAAACTGCTTTTAGGACGCATTATGGTCATTACGAGTTTATGGTTATGCCGTTTGGATTGACTAACGCACCAGCTGTGTTCATGGACCTTATGAACCGAGTGTGGGCCATATCTTGACAAGTTTGTCATTGTTTTCATCGATGACATACTTATTTACTCAAAGAATGATCAAAAGCACGAAGAACATTTGAGAAAAGTGCTAGAAGTATTGAGGAAAGAAAAACTGTACGCTAAGTTTTCAAAGTGTGCATTTTGGTTGGAAGAAGTTCAATTCCTCGATCACATAGTGAACAACGAAGGTATCCAAGTGGACCCGGCAAAGATCGAAACCGTTGAAAAGTGGGAAACCCCAAAAACTCCGAAGCATATACGTCAATTTTTAGGATTGGCTGGTTACTATAGAAGATTCATCCAAGATTTCTCCATAATAGCAAAACCCTTGACTGCATTAATGCATAAAGGGAAGAAATTTGAATGGAAGGATGAAGAAGAGAAGGCGTTTCGGTTATTGAAGAAAAAGCTAACTACGGCACCTATATTGTTATTGCCTGAAGGGAATGATGATTTTGTGATTTATTGTGACGCATCAAAGCAAGGTCTTGGTTGTGTATTAATGCAACGAACGAAGGTGATTGCTTATGTGTCTAGACAATTGAAGATTCACGAGCAAAATTATACGACGCATGATTTGGAATTAGGCGCGGTTGTTTTTGCATTAAAGACTTGGAGGCACTACTTATATGGGGTCAAAAGTATTATATATACCGACCACAAAAGTCTTCAACACATATTTAATCAGAAACAACTGAATATGAGGCAGCGTAGGTGGATTGAATTGTTGAATGATTACGACTTTGAGATTCGTTACCACTCGGGGAAGGCAAATGTGGTAGCCGACGCCTTGAGCAGAAAGGACAGAGAACCCATTCGAGTAAAATCTATGAATATAATGATTCACACTAACCTTACTACTCAAATAAAGGAGGCGCAACAAGGAGTTTTAAAAGAGGGAAATTTTGTGACACCCCCAAATATGGGCCTGGGGTATTTGTGTCTAATTATATCAAATCACAGTTGTATAAACGAGAACGACTCTACATGAGACGTTTTGTTGAGTATTGCAGCGGAAGATAAATATGTCTTTAATTGATATGATATGTAATGAAGACTCCAAGCATAGCAAGCAATCATCATCAGAGCAGTAGATATACAGTGGAAGCAATATTTAAGTACCTGAGAATAAACATGCTTAAAAAGTCAACACGAGATTGAGTGAGTTCATAGGTTTGTCATAAATCATGATTTCAGTAATAGTGTTAAACCACAAGATTTAGTTTGTAAAGTAGATCTCGCTAGATCCAAAAGTTGATCTCCCGCAAGATCAAAAAGTTATGCCAGTGCGTGATATTTAGACTAAACGTTGTTTGCCCCGTGACAAGTTGTTCTGTCCTTGTCGTTTAATTTCATTACCAAGTAATACAAAGACTTAGTCAAATGTATCGGGGACGTTACTCCCGATAGGCCTATCCCCAATAATTAAGAATGCCGCAGCAATTAAAAATATCACTGTAGGGACTTAGTCGGACATAGCCGGGTATAGCATTGTTTAACAGTTGGTACTGATATTTAGACTAAACTTTCAAGTTTACCCCGTACAAGTTATCGTTTATACTTGTCGGTTGGGGACTTGCTGGTCATAGCCCAACATATCACAGTTTAATAGTTGGTACTGATATTTAGACTAGACTTTCAAGTTTGCCCCGTACAAGTTATCGTTTATACTTGTCGGTTGGGGACTTGCTGGTTATAGTCCAACATATCACAGTTTAATAGTTGATACGTGTAAAACAGTTATAAAAGTTGCGCATGTATTCTCAGCCCAAAAATATATAAAAAGGGAGCAGATAAACTCACAATACAATAGTTTGTATGATATGCGTGTGATAGCACTGAACAAGTACAGAGTTGTCCTCGGATTCACGAACCTATATCAAGTTTACATATTAACACGTATAATCATAATTGAACACGTTTATATGTATTATTATTAATAATATGCTTGTTGTATTGTATGTCATCTTAAAATAGTGAATTAAATATATTTATAAGATATATTTTAAATAAATAAGCAATGTTTATTATAAAAACATAGTTATATTATAAGTTTTAAACTAGTATTTATTTGGTAAAATAATATTAATAGTTATAAATAAAAATTGTATCTTTTTATGATAATGATAATAATAACTTCTATAATTTTAATTCTAATAATAATACTTGTAGTTTTTAAATGAAAATTTTAATAATAATGATAATGAAAATAATCATTTTCATAATAATACTTCACACTTAATAATAATAATAATAATATTAATGATTAATAATAAATAAATAAAAAACTAGAGTTGAAAACTACCTTAGGAGTTTCTCTAAAAAGAATATGCCCAAGACGGGACTTGAACCCGTGACCTCTTGCTCACCCGTCAACACCCTTAACCATTCCTCTGTCTTCACATTTCTGATTTATACCGTGTATTTAATTTATTTAACCCAAACTTATTCTGTTCTATATTCTACTTCTTCTTCGCTTAATACAATCGATTAGACTGAATCATACACGTCTAAGTAAGTTGTTTGGGTTTGAGACTTAAATTAGAAACAGAAATAATCGGTAATTGAGAATTAAATTAATAGAATAAATAAATAAAAAAAATTAAAAACAGAAAAACTGCTGCTGTTCGCAAAAGTAAAAAATAAGAAAATTGATTTCGAGTTTTGGGATCGTTTTAGACTTCGATTTCAACATGAAAGTGGTAGTAAATCACACTTATAAACTTTTCAAATCCTTAATTTAACCTATAACATAAAAACGAGCTCGAATTTCTCAATGAACACTTTGTTTGACTTTTAAAACCGAAACTTTGACTTCGAAATTCGACTTTGATTTTGCGAATTAAGAGTTGAAACTTTGCAGATAGTTAGGGTGGGTAATTCCTAACACAACTGCAATTCCAGATTTTTAAATTGAAAAGCAAAATCGAGGTTTTGAATTTTTGAGCAAGAACAGGGACCGACGGCTGTTTTTGGTTTTATTTTTGTGCTTTGATTTTCCATTTATAGCAATCTACCACTAGATATATAAATGATAATGATGGTGTAAATCGGATGTGTAACGCAGTAATGGAAATCCATTTAAAATCTCGATCAGCAGAAGAATATAAAAAAAAAAAAAAGATGATAGAAAAAATAAAAAAATAATGCAAAGACAGTACCAGAATTAGGTCGAATCTATTTTCTAGTGATATTTAGGTCGATCATAATGTAAAGAAGAATTAAAATCAAAAAGCAGATAAAGTTATAACCTAATTTTGTTATCTGCACTTTTTATTTTTAATTACTACTACAATTAAATAAATAATACTAATTAATAATTATTATATTAATAATAATACTAATACTAATAATAATTATATATATTAATTATAATAAAAAAAATACTAATAATTCATATAAATGATAATGATAATAATAATTTTTAATAATGATGTTAATAATAATAATAATAATAATAATAATAATAATTGTATTAATGAAAATTTTAATAAGTTGTTTTATAATGGTATTAATAATATTGATATTAATGATAATGATATTTCATTATATTAATATAAATGTTAAGTACTAATACTAGTACTAATAATATTAATAATATATTATTAATTATATTAATGATAACGATAATTATTAATAATAATAATTATAATACTGTTAATCATAATGGTTGTAAATGATGTATATATACACGCATATATATTTTCATATTTTTTTATAATCGTTTGTTCATGAATCATCGGAACTGGTCAAAGTTAGGTTTGAATTTAGTCAAAATTTTCTGGGTTGTTATAGTACCTACCCGTTAAAAGAAATTTCGTCCCGAAATTTAGTTGTTGCCATCAGTCGGCGTTGTTCGTACATAGACGAGAATATTTACGTTTTGTTTGGTCTTCACGTTCCCAGGTATGTTCGGTGCCTTGCGTGTTTTCTAACGGATAGAATATTGTTTTGTTTCAAGCGTTTAAGTCATACAAACCATAATTTCTATAGGTTCTTCTACGAAGTGCATTTTATCATTAATGCAGAGATCATTCAAAATGATGATGTTATGCAAGTCATTTCAGTAAATTGGATACATGAAATGTGTTATGAATAATATTGAGCTCATTTAAAACCTTGAGCGTTTATGCTGCAATATTAGGGCAGACAAAATAGAGAGGAGTTCATGAAAATCATAGTCATGAAATTTGATAGAGATCGTCATTCTTTACAACAAGAATGATGAATTAGAGTTTTATCGACATTAAATAATATGGATAAAGTAATTCGATTATAGAAAGAGTATAAACGAAGCTATCGTAAAAGAGTGAATGAGAAAATTAAATGTTCGCCTTAACTTTTGACGGAGTTACGATTGATTTTCGAATTTCAAGGAATTAAAGAAATCTTCAAAATCTTTATAAGATTTGATTCTCCGGTAATTACGGAAATTAGGATTTTTTTTAATTAAATGCGGTGAATTGCTTTGTCTGAAATTTTGCTATAAATTTGCTTCTTCCGTTTCATTATCTTCACCACTTCTATACTTTCTTTCTCAATTCATACTTCCAAAAGTTTTGTTAATATGCTCAATCCAGTTCTTGTTTTTGACCTTATATTGGTTATCGCCACAATCATCCTTCTTTTCCAACTCCCACCAGAGGAGTCTGTTTACTTCTACTATGACCTAGGATTTATTGTGTTTTTAGTTCTCCTGTGTCTTTATATTGTTATACGCATTGATATACACGGTTTGTAATTTCAGTGTTGTTATCGGGCTTTATATTTTCCCTTATATGTCGAAGCTTCATGCTTTTGTAAAGCAAGTAACGGTCCAGAATTCGTAGATATGAAGTTTCGAATGATCAAGATATTCAAAGCAGAAGGAAAGGTAATAGCACGATTTGATTTGTCATATTACCAGAATATCCGGAAAAGACCAAATCATCAAGAAAAATATTTTCTTGATATGTTTAGAGTTTAAATAGAATGTAAAAGTCGTGTAACATGGCAAATGATGATTATAAAGTCTATGAATCATCATCTTCCATTAAAAATTTAGCATGACTTACTGTAATATAATCACGTTGGCCTGACGTCATTATATTATACTAACTCATGCTTCAATTCCCAACACTACTTCAAATCATTCATAATTTAAACTTGAATTTTACAGAATATAGAAACTAAAATAGTTTTCTTTATGATGTGATAAAGATATCGCAAAGAGATAATTAATGGCTGACAAGAATCGTTATAAAGATATCTTCAGAAATATAGAGGATATTTATAACGAAAGATACGGTGATATCTTAGAATTTCTAAGATCCAATGACGAGGAAAATTCTTCTGTTTCCTCTGCATTTAATGCAGCCATATTTGAATCATCGGTTATCAATGGTTTCAAGAAATTTTATTTTTTGATGATTAAACGCTGACTGTAATCGTCAACGGATCTAATGGTTGACGAATAGGCGTTGTTGATTTTAAAAGTAATGAATGATAATTTCGGTGGTTTGATGTGATAATTCATTGCAGAATACGAATGAATATAATTCATGAATGTAGTAATCTTTAGGAAGATAACACCTGCTAAAGCTTTACTTGAATTTCGATATGTTAATTTCAGAATGTGTAATTGATTTTGTATGAAGATGATTGTGTATCATTGTGAAGGTAGTGCGTATAATTAATGATTTATGAATCGAAATTGAAGAATGTACAGTGTATTAATGTGAGATGTAAATATTTCTCGGGTATTACCTACCCGTTAAAATATTTTCACAATTAACAGTTTGTACAACAGAATTTACAATCTTTATGAAGATATACGTTCATATATGTATTCTTCAGATATAATCATGGATTTAATGAGTTAATATATATTAAACTCATCTGATTTGCGGTTTGAAATGAGAGTAAATAATCTCCAAATCCTTAGAGATTTCATAATTGTCGCGAAATATTTCGCTAATGAAGTTATGAATTAATACATTCATCGTTACACTTGATTCATTATGAAATGGAGTTTATTGTGCTGAAGCAGTGATTAACAATTGTTAAGTCATTAACGAAGGGTGTACATCATAGCATATTAGTGATATGAATTAACCAAGTAGTACACACTAGTTGAGATTCACACGTAATTGCTTAGTACGACAAGATTTATTATTGTTCCAAATCATATATATATATACATATATATATATATATATATATATATATATATATATATATATATATATATATATATATATATATATATAAGGTATACTGATAAGGCTAAAAAGGAACATATATTTCATAGCAATATCCCTCCTAAATAATAGGTTTTCATATGTAATTGTATTATATTTTTATTGTAATTGTTTAAATAAATAAGTGCGAAGACAAAAGGCGAAAACGAAGATTTGAAGACAAAAACGTCCAAAAAGCTCAAATGTACAAGATACAATTCAAAAGGTTCAATTTATTGATGAAAAACGTCTAAAAATGACAAGAGTACAAGTTACAAAACGCAAAGTACAAGATATTAAATTATACGAAAGGACGTTCGAAAATCCGGAACAGGTACACGAGCCAACTATCAACGCCCGACGCAATGGACCAAAAATTACAAGTCTACTATGCACAAGAATATAATATAATATATAAATAATTATATTAATTATTTATATTTTATATTTATATATTTATTATGTCGACAAGCTAGGAGCCAAAAGTTTGTGAGCTGGATTTTCAAACTCCACGACTCGCGGAGTTTGAAGGCTTAAAACTCCACGACTCGCGGAGCTGTCAGAAATCAAAATGCCTATAAAAGACCACGAATTCTGCGAGTTTAAATAACATAATAATAATAATACTCCGTAGTATAATATATATATACATATATATATATATATATAATATATATATATATATAGTATAGATTAGTGTTATATTAGATTAGTTTGGGTTATGTAAAAGTTATTTTTACGGGTTTTAAAGTCGGAGCTCTGTTCATGTACCACTACGCGATAAATAATCAATGTAAGCTATGTTCTCCTTTTTAAATTAATGTCTCGTGCTTAAGTTATTATTATGCTTATTTGAGCCGAAGTAATCATGATGTTGGGCTAAAAATTAAAGACTGGGTAATTGGGCTTTGTACCATAATTGGGGTTTGGACAAAAGAACGACACTTGTGAAAATTAGACTATGGGCTATTAATGGGCTTTATATTTGTTTAACTAAATGATAGTTTGTTAATTTTAATATAAAGATTTACAATTGGACGTCCCTATAAATAACCATATACACTCGATCGGACACGATGGGCGGGGTATTTATATGTACGAATAATAGTTCATTTAACCGGACACGGGAATGGATTAATAGTCACTAGAATTATTAAAACAGGGGTGAAATTATGTACAAGGACACTTGGCATAATTGATAACAAAGTATTAAAACCTTGGGTTACACGCAGTCGATAACCTGGTGTAATTGTTAAACAAAGTATTAAAATCTTATTACAGTTTAAGTCCCCAATTAGTTGAAATATTTGACTTCGGACATAAGGATAATTTGACGAGGACACTCGCACTTTATATTTATGACTGGTGGACCGTTATGGACAAAAACCATATGGACTTATCAAATAATCCAGGACAAAGGACAATTAACCCAGGGTAATAAATAATCAAAACGTCAAACATCATGGTTACGGAAGCTTAAATAAGCATAATATATTTTATTTCATATTTCCTCGTACTTTTATTTATTGTCATTTTAATTATTGTTATTTATTTTATATTGTTAGTTAAATATCGTCATTTACTTTACGCTTCGTTTAAAATATAAAACCGACAAACCGGTCATTAAACGGTAAAACCCCCTTTTATATATTATTAATATAATATATTTTGTACGAATATAATTGTTTAAAATATAGTTTGCAATAAGCCCGTTCCCTGTGGAATGAACCGGACTTACTAAAAACTATACTACTCTACGATTAGGTACACTGCCTATAGTGTTGTAGCAAGGTTTAGGTATATCCCATTTGTAAATAAATAATTAAAACTTATGTAATTTGTAACGTATTTCGTAGTAAAATATAGTACTATCACGTACCCCCACGCTATGACATCATATACATATATAATTCTTCACGAAGAATGAGTTAATACATCTTAACTCATTATTACTAATATTCCTTGGTATCTATGGGCGTATGATGTCGATGTTTGAGGTACTGAGTGTGATGTTGAGGCGTGGGATGCGAATGTTGTTGTTGATGAAGCTGATGCTGTTGGTGGTGATGTTGATGGTACTGATGGTACTGGTGGTGATGCTGGTTATGCTGCTGGTGCTGCTGCTGGTGTTCGTAGGTTTCGCACCATATTATCTAGAGCCACTACTCGAGCGTGAAGCTCATTGACTTCTTTTATTATTCCGGGATGATTGGCGGTTGGAAAAAGGGGGTGAATAAGATCTAGAATCTTCGATATTATATATTCGTGACGGGATACCCTGGAAAGAAGAGAGAAAATGGTGTTTCAGACTGGTTCGCCGGTAAGTGCTTCAGGTTTTTCGCCAAGAGGTGAATTCGGTTGGTGAAAGGGATCACCTTCTTCTTGCCTCCTTTGATTGGGTCGGCTACGAACCCATCCCCAATTCATCCAGAATAGATGATGGCTGATTGGTTCGTTTGTTCCGGTTACGCTGCCGTTGGAGCTCGAGGAGTTCGAGAAATTCATATTACGTGTTTGGAATAGGGTTTGATATGAAATGGGTATTGGATACTGAATGATATATTCGTCTCCTTGAATACGTATTTATAGCAAAAAGGTTTCCGTAATTTACGGAGAAAATTTAGGAAAAGTGTTAGACAAAGTCTATTGGGATAGATATGATAAGATATGATAAGATATGATGCGTCCTCCATTTATGTAATAATGGTGGTATAATGTGTTGAGATGATAAATAATAAGTTTGTAATCAGATATTGATTAAAGAATTTTAATTCGTATACTGTGATAACCCAGTGACATTTTCCAGTTCGCAAACCGATGCATAAAGGTATAAGATACGTGAATGTTTGGAGTAGTAGCAGGAGCTTGTGGACGAACCATTTTCTTCAATAACATAAGGGTGTATAGAAGTTTGATAAATCTGATAGGTCATAAGTTTGAAAAAAAAAAAATTAAGTGGAATAAAGATGAATATGATATAAACGAAACACTTTATTTTATTAAGAATGAGGCTTTAAACAAGCCTTCTTATTACACGATTCGGGGATAGAAATAGTTTAAGGCCTAGCCTTTGCATAGATAGAAAATAGGAAAATAACTAGGAAATATTAAGATTGAAGTAGTCTTCATATTTCTTTTTCTCGTCCTCAACCTTCTTCATAAACTTTTCAACTTTCTCGTTCTTCTCCTTTTGTTCCTCATAAAGATACTCGAGGTTATCATAAAGATTGGAAACATCATTGTTGATTACATGGTACATGTAGTCCCTCATAGAAAGTTGACTATTCATGTGGTCTTCCTCCATCTTAAATCTAAGGTAGACATCTTCTCTCAAATAGGCAAGAGATTGCTTTCCCAAGCGGGTATTGCGTTCTTCATCGTCCTTCACTTTCATTACTTTCTCCATCACTTTTTCTGTGTTATACTTTACAAGTTTTTCTAGCCTTTCGGTTTGGGTTTCGAAGGATTCTATGATGATTTCTTTCAAGATTTTGTTTTCTTTCTCTAGGTTATTTAGACGTGCCTCTATCTGAGCGATGTTTTCACGAGATGGTGAGCTAGCCCTTTTTGATGGACCGGCTTTATCAGCAGTAGAGGTTTCGGTTTGCTTTCTCTTTAGAGATAAGTTTTTAGACGATTCCTCAATAGGCTCTTTTTCGGGCTCGTAGCCTGAGTAGTCACCATTGTAGTTAGGAAGGCTTTGAATAGCTTCCCATTTAGAAGTACTCGTTGGTTTATATACCGGTGAGTGATTAGAGCCAGAGTCAGCAGAATCAATAGGTGTCACATTTGAATGTGGTGGCATAATTGGAGAGTAGACAGAGTTCTCGGATTGGCTCGACATTCTAAGAAATATTAAAGAATTTAATAAGCATAGTTTCTAAGGCATAGTATAGCATTTAACAGTTAAAGGCAACAATTAAAGGCACTATGGTCAAGGAAAGTTGTAGTCCTACATTGCTAAGGTACATAATTGTATAAGGCACACATAAAATGCAATCCTGGTTCTCTACAACAACCTGCTCTGATACCAATCTGTGACACCCCCAAATATGGGCCTGGGGTATTTGTGTCTAATTATATCAAATCACAATTGTATAAACGAGAACGACTCTACATGAGACGTTTTGTTGAGTATTGCAGCGGAAGATAAATATGTCTTTAATTGATATGATATGTAATGAAGACTCCAAGCATAGCAAGCAATCATCATCAGAGTAGTAGATATATAGTGGAAGCAATATTTAAGTACCTGAGAATAAACATGCTTAAAAAGTCAACACGAGGTTGAGTGAGTTCATAGGTTTGTCATAAATCATGATTTCAGTAATAGTGTTAAACCACAAGATTTAGTTTGTAAAGTAGATCTCGCTAGATCCAAAAGTTGATCTCCCGCAGGATCAAAAAGTTATGCCAGTGCGTGATATTTAGACTAAACGTTGTTTGCCCCGTGACAAGTTGTTCTGTCCTTGTCGTTTAATTTCATTACCAAGTAATACAAAGACTTAGTCAAATGTATCGGGGACGTTACTCCCGATAGGCCTATCCCCAATAATTAAGAATGCCGCAGCAATTAAAAATATCACTGTAGGGACTTAGTCGGACATAGCCGGGTATAGCATTGTTTAACAGTTGGTACTGATATTTAGACTAAACTTTCAAGTTTACCCCGTACAAGTTATCGTTTATACTTGTCGGTTGGGGACTTGCTGGTCATAGCCCAACATATCACAGTTTAATAGTTGGTACTGATATTTAGACTAGACTTTCAAGTTTGCCCCGTACAAGTTATCGTTTATACTTGTCAGTTGGGGACTTGCTGGTCATAATCCAACATATCACAGTTTAATAGTTGATACGTGTAAAACAGTTATAAAAGTTGCGCATGTATTCTCAGCCCAAAAATATATAAAAAGGGAGCAGATAAACTCACAATACAATAGTTTGTATGATATGCGTGTGATAGCACTGAACAAGTACAGAGTTGTCCTCGGATTCACGAACCTATATCAAGTTTACATATTAACACGTATAATCGTAATTGAACACGTTTATATGTATTATTATTAATAATATGCTTGTTGTATTGTATGTTATCTTAAAATAGTGAATTAAATATATTTATAAGATATATTTTAAATAAATAAGCAATGTTTATTATAAAAACATAGTTATATTATAAGTTTTAAACTAGTATTTATTTGGTAAAATAATATTAATAGTTATAAATAAAAACTGTATCTTTTTATGATAATGATAATAATAACTTCTATAATTTTAATTCTAATAATAATACTTGTAGTTTTTAAATGAAAATTTTAATAATAATGATAATGAAAATAATCATTTTGATAATAATACTTCACACTTAATAATATTAATAATAATATTAATGATTAATAATAATAAAAAAAACTAGAGTTGAAAACTACCTTAGGAGTTTCTCTAAAAAGAATATGCCCAAGACGGGACTTGAACCCGTGACCTCTTGCTCACCCGTCAACACCCTTAACCATTCCTCTGTCTTAACATTTCTGATTTATACCGCGTATTTAATTTATTTAACCCAAACTTATTCTGTTCTATATTCTACTTCTTCTTCGCTTAATACAATCGATTAGACTGAATCATACACGTCTAAGTAAGTTGTTTGGGTTTGAGACTTAAATTAGAAACAGAAATAATCGGTAATTGAGAATTAAATTAATAGAATAAATAAATAAAAAAAATTAAAAACAGAAAAACTGCTGCTGTTCGCAAAAGTAAAAAATAAGAAAATTGATTTCGAGTTTTGGGATCGTTTTAGACTTCGATTTCAACATGAAAGTGGTAGTAAATCACACTTATAAACTTTTCAAATCCTTAATTTAACCTATAACATAAAAACGAGCTCGAATTTCTCAATGAACACTTTGTTTGACTTTTAAAACCGAAACTTTGACTTCGAAATTCGACTTTGATTTTGCGAATTAAGAGTTGAAACTTTGCAGATAGTTAGGGTGGGTAATTCCTAACACAACTGCAATTCCAGATTTTTAAATTGAAAAGCAAAATCGAGGTTTTGAATTTTTGAGCAAGAACAGGGACCGACGGCTGTTTTTGGTTTTATTTTTGTGCTTTGATTTTCCATTTATAGCAATCTACCACTAGATATATAAATGATAATGATGGTGTAAATCGGATGTGTAAAGCAGTAATGGAAATCCATTTAAAATCTCGATCAGCAGAAGAATATAAAAAAAATAAAAGATGATAGAAAAAATAAAAAAATAATGCAAAGACAGTACCAGAATTAGGCCGAATCTGTTTTCTAGTGATATTTAGGTCGATCATAATGTAAAGAAGAATTAAAATCAAAAAGCAGATAAAGTTATAACCTAATTTTGTTATCTGCACTTTTTATTTTTAATTACTACTACAATTAAATAAATAATACTAATTAATAATTATTATATTAATAATAATACTAATACTAATAATAATTATATATATTAATTATAATAAAAAAAATACTAATAATTCATATAAATGATAATGATAATAATAATTTTTAATAATGATGTTAATAATAATAATAATAATAATAATAATAATAATTGTATTAATGAAAATTTTAATAAGTTGTTTTATAATGGTATTAATAATATTGATATTAATGATAATGTTTTTTCATTATATTAATATAAATGTTAAGTACTAATACTAGTACTAATAATATTAATAATATATTAGTAATTATATTAATGATAACGATAATTATTAATAATAATAATTATAATACTGTTAATCATAATGGTTGTAAATGATGTATATATACACGCATATATATTTTCATATTTTTTTTATAATCGTTTGTTCATGAATCGTCAGAACTGGTCAAAGTTAGGTTTGAATTTAGTCGAAATTTCCCGGGTTGTTATAAATTTAAAGGATGAAATACCCAAAGGATCGGAGAAGCATATTAATATTCGGGAAGACGGAACCAGGTATAGGGCTGAAAGAATTTGGGTACCAAAATTTGGAGATATGAGAGAAATGATACTTAGAGAAGCTCATAAAACCAGATACTCAATACATCCTGGAACGGGAAAGATGTACAAGGATCTTAAGAAACATTTTTGGTGGCCAGGTATGAAAGCCGATATTGCTAAATATGTAGGAGAATGTTTGACGTGTTCTAAGGTCAAAGCTGAACATTAGAAACCATCAGGTCTACTACAACAACCTGAAATCCCGGAATGGAAATGGGAAAACATTACCATGGATTTCATTACTAAATTGCCAAGGACTGCAAGTGGTTATAATACTATTTGGGTAATAGTTGATCGTCTCACCAAGTCAGCACACTTCCTGCCAATGAGAGAAGATGACAAAATGGAGAAGTTGGCGCGATTGTATTTGAAGGAGGTTATCTCCAGACATGGAATACCCGTCTCTATTATCTCTGATAGGGATGGTAGATTTGTTTCAAGGTTCTGGCAGACGTTGCAACAAGCATTGGGGACTCGTCTAGACATGAGTACTGCCTATCATCCACAAACTGATGGGCAGAGCGAAAGGACGATACAAACGCTTGAAGACATGCTACGAGCATGTGTTATTGATTTCGGAAACAGTTGGGATCGACACCTACCGTTAGCAGAATTTTCCTACAACAACAGTTATCATTCTAGTATTGAGATGGCGCCGTTTGAGACACTTTATGGTAGAAAGTGCAGGTCTCCGATTTGTTGGAATGAAGTGGGGGATAGACAGATTACGGGTCCGGAGATAATACAATAAACTACCGAGAAAATCATCCAAATTCAACAACGATTGAAAATCGCTCAGAGTCGACAAAAGAGCTACGCGGACAGTAAAAGAAAAGATATAGAGTTTGAAATTGGAGAAATGGTCATGCTTAAGGTTTCACCTTGGAAAGGCGTTGTTCGATTTGGTAAACGGGGGAAACTAAATCCAAGGTACATTGGACCATTCAAGATTATAGATCGTGTCGGACCAGTAGCTTACCAACTGAAGCTACCTCAACAACTCGCGGCTGTACATAACACTTTCCACGTCTCGAATTTGAAGAAATATTTTGCTAAAGAAGATCTCACTATTCCGTTGGACGAAATCCAAATCAATGAAAAACTTCAATTCATTGAAGAACCCGTCGAAATAATGGATCGTGAGGTTAAGAGACTTAAAACAAAACAAGATACCGATTGTTAAGGTTCGATGGAATGCTCGTAGAGGACCCGAGTTCACCTGGGAGCGTGAAGATTAGATGAAGAAGAAATACCCGCATCTATTTCCAGAAGATTCGTCAACACTTTCAACAGCTTAAAATTTCGGGACGCAATTTATTTAATGGGTAGGTACTGTACTGACCCGAACTTTTTCATGTTTATATATATTAAATGAAATTTATATTTATATGATTATGTGTTTCCAACATGTTAAGCAATCAACCTTGTTAAGACTTGATTAATTGGAATAGGTTTCATATAGACAAATGACCACCCAAGTTGACCGGTGATTCACGAACGTTAAAACTTGTAAAAACTATACGATGACATATATATGGTTATATATATAGTTAACATGATTTTATTATAAGTTTGTATCTCATTAGGTATTTTAACAATGAGTTATATACATAAAAATGAGACTATTAAATTAAGAAACTCGAAAACGATATATATAACGATTATCGTTATAACAACGTCTTACTAGGTACATATGAATCATATTAAGATATTGATACACTTGGTTAATTATGTTAAATGATAATTAAATATATCATTAAGTGTATTAACAATGAACTACATATGTAAAAATAAGACTACTAACTTAATGATTTCGAAACGAGACATATATGTAACGATTATCATTGTAACGACATTTAACTGTATATATATCATACTAAGATATATTATATATCATAATATCATGATAATGTAACAATTTAACATCTCATTTGATATAATAAACAATGGGTTAACAATATTTAACAAGATCGTTAACCTAAAGGTTTCAAAACAACATTTACATGTAACGACTAACGATGACTTAACGACTCAGTTAAAATGTATATACATGTAGTGTTTTAATATGTATTTATACACTTTTGAAAGACTTCAAGACACTTATCAAAATACTTCTACTTAACAAAAATACTTACAATTACATCCTCGTTCAGTTTCATCAACAATTCTACTCGTATGTACCCGTATTCGTACTCGTACAATACACAGCTTTTAGATGTATGTACTATTGGTATATACACTCCAATAATTAGCTCTTATCAGCCCTTGTGAGTCACCTAACACATGTGGGAACCATCATTTGGCAACTAGCATGAAATATCTCATAAAATTATAAAAATATGAGTAATCATTCATGACTTATTTACATGAAAACAAAATTACATATCCTTTATATCTAATCCATATACCAACGACCAAAAACACCTACAAACACTTTCATTCTTCAATTTTCTTCATCTAATTGATCTCTCTCAAGTTCCATCTTCAAGTTCTAAGTGTTCTTCATAAATTCCATAAGTATAGTTTCATAAAAATCAAGAATACTTCCAAGTTTGCAAGTCTACTTCCAAGCTTTCTAATCCATTTCAAGTAATCATCTAAGATCAAGGAACCTTTGTTATTTATAGTAGGTTATCTTTCTAATTCAAGGTAATATTCATATTCAAACTTTGATTCAATTTCTACAACTATAGCAATCTTATTTCGAGTGAAAATCTTACTTGAACTGTTTTCGTGTCATGATTCTGCTTCAAGAACTTTCAAGCCATCCAAGGATCCTTTGAAGCTAGATCCATTTTTTTCATTTCCAGTAGCTTTATCCAGAAAACTTGAGGTAGTAATGATGTTCATAACATCATTCGATTCATACATATAAAGCTATCTTATTCGAAGGTTTAAACTTGTAATCACTAGAACATAGTTTAGTTAATTCTAAACTTGTTCGCAAACAAAAGTTAATCCTTCTAACTTGACTTTTAAAATCAACTAAACACATGTTCTATATCTATATGATATGCTAACTTAATGATTTAAAACCTGAAAACACGATGAACACCATAAAATCGGATATACGCCGTCGTAGTGAAACCGGAGGCTGTTTTGGTTTGGATAATTAAAAACTATGATAAACTTTGATTTAAAAGTTGTTCTTCTGGGAAAATGATTTTTCATATGAACATGAAACTATATCCAAAAATCAAGGTTAAACTCAAAGTGGAAGTATGTTTTCTAAAATGGTCATCTAGACGTCGTTCTTTCGACTGAAATGACTACCTTTACAAAAATGACTTGTAACTTGTATTTTCGACTATAAACCTATAAATTTTATATTTAGATTCATAAAATAGAGTTCAATATGAAATCATAGCAATTTGATTCACTCAAAACGGATTTAAAATGAAGAAGTTATGGGCAAAACAAGATTGGATATTTTTGATCTTTTTAGCTACGGGAAATGTTTAACAAATCTATACAAATCATATCCTAGCTAACTTATATTGTATTATACATGTATTATAATATATTATGTAATCTTGGGATACCATAGACACGTATGCAAATGTTTTGACATATCATATCGACCCATGTATATATATTATTTGGAACAACCATAGACACTCTATATGCAGTAATGTTGGAGTTAGCTATACATGGTTGAGGTTGATTCCAAAAATATATATACTTTGAGTTGTGATCTAGACTGAGACGTGTATACACTGGGTCGTGGATTGATTCAAGATAATATATATCGATTTATTTCTGTACATCTAATTGTGGATAACTAGTTGTAGGTTACTAACGAGGACAACTGACTTAATACACTCAAATCTTTAAAACATAATAAAAATGGTTGTAATTATATTTTGATCATACTTTGATATATATGTACATATTTTTATAGGTTCGTGAATCGATCCGTGGCCAAGTCTTATTTCCGAGGAAGGAAATATCTGTGAAAGTGAGTTATAGTCCTACTTTTAAAATCAAATATTTTTGGGATGAGAATACGTGCAGGTTTTATAAATGATTTACAAAATAGACACAAGTACGTGAAACTACATTCTATGGTTGAATTATCGAAATCGAATATGCCCTTTTTTATTAAGTCTGGTAATCTAAGAATTAGGGAACAGACACCCTAATTGACGCGAATCCTAAAGATAGATCTATTGGGCCTAACAAACCCCATCCAAAGTACCGGATGCTTTAGTACTTCGAAAATTATATCATATCCGAAGGGTGTCCCGGAATGATGGGGATATTCTTATATATGCATCTTGTTAATGTCGGTTACCAGGTGTTCACCATATGAATGATTTTTATCTCTATGTATGGGATGTGTATTGAAATATGAAATCTTGTGGTCTATTGTTACGATTTGATATATATAGGTTAAACCTATAACTCACCAACATTTTTGTTGACGTTTAAAGCATGTTTATTCTCAGGTGAATACTAAGAGCTTCCGCTGTTGCATACTAAAATAAGGACAAGATTTGGAGTTCATGTTTGTATGATATTGTGTAAAAACTGCATTCAAGAAACATATGTCGATGTAGTATATTTCTATTGTAAACCATTATATAATGGTCGTGTGTAAACAATATATTTTAGATTATCATTATTTGATAATCTACGTAATGTTTTTAAAACATTTATTGATAAAATAAAGGTTATAGTTGTTTTAAAAATGAATGCAGTCTTTGAAAAACGTCTCATATAGAGGTCAAAGCCTCGCAACAAAATCAATTAATATGGAACGTTTATAATCAATATGAACGGGACATTTCAGCAATCGCTTACACACATACCGCATACATGCTAGCAACATAATTAGCATACCATCTCAAGTACGAAGCTAATAATCTCCCAAACCGCAATTAGCATAATCAATAGCATAAAATTGACATAATACAATATGCTACAATACAATACACAACCATGGTTAACCATACTCGCGTCATGGTGCTACCGGCTCTTTGGTTCACACCATACGCATCGGTTATGACGCTACCGGCTCTTTGGTTCACATCACAACCCGAGTCATACGCGCGCTAAAGTGCTACCGGCTCTTTGATTCACACTCTAACAACTCGTGCCGTAGTGCTACCGGCTCTTTGGTTCACACTACAACACATGTACTATGACGCTACCGGCTCTTTGGTTTACATCATAGCACAACCGCACATACTATGGCACTACCGGCTCTTTGGTTCATACCATAGCATACAAATAAATACATTATATACATACGCATATAATTATTCCACTCACCTTGTATCCAAACGAAGGTAAGCCCACAAGCTCTTCAACCGTCAACGAACTCACCTATGATATTAACGCAAAATCAACACTTATCTAAATGGGACTCTTAATCCGCCCAAATAGACCACTTAGGGTAATGTTCACCCTTTGTTCCCTTAATACCAACCATAGGCCCCAAACCTACCAACAATCACTAAAACTAGTGATCATGGCATTAAATCACCCAACTATACACCACTAGGTCATTCAAAACTCTTTTGACCCAATTCGAGGTCAACACCCCCACTTGGGTCATTCATCACCCAAATACGCTCATTTATAAAGACAACCAAGTGTGTTAGAGATTAACTATCCATTTAAGGCTCATAATTACCAATTAATATTTTGAAACCCTAGGTTAGTTACTATTAAGTCTTCATGACTCAATCTTACCCAAGAATACCCAAAATCACCAAATATGGGTTTTATGTTCATCACTAAACCAAACCCTAACCCTTTGAACAATTGAAATAAGGAAATCAAGTTTAAGACTTACCACCACAACCAAAACGTAGCTAGTGATTAGATGAACATCTTTAACACACGCGCATTGGCCCGAAATCAACTTCTTCCTCTTAGATTTGGGCTTTCTCTCTCACAAAATGGGTCTCTCTCTCTAGAATTAAAGTGGAAGAGAAGAGGTGGTTGAAAATGGAGTAAATGATGATATAGATCTGATCTTGGGGCTTTAAATTCGTTTCCCATGTGAAATTACCAAAAAGCCCCTTTTAATATCTCAAAAGAAGAAGGCTGGCCCATCAGACCCCAGCCGCGCCGCGGCCCAAAACAGAAAAACAAGGCCGCTAGCATTTTAAATATATACAAATGTATGAAACGGTTTCGGGTCTTACAGATGAAAGCCGTCGTTAGAGTGTGAATATTCGTGAAATAACATGAAAAAGATGACCATGAGTCCGTGAGTCACAGGCATGGCTGCAGTACGAGATACGACATAAACTGCAATAAAACGAGAATTGCTGGCTATTGAAGCCTCATAATGGAAGTACCAAATAAATTAGTGAGGAGGGGAATTGAAGAACCTGCGGAACATCGACTAGAGGCCGTGGCCAAATAAGATGATCAACGACGAGTGGTGAGTGAGAGGAAGTGGCGAAAGTAAATGGAATTTGAAGCTTTGTAAAAATTGAGAGGAAAAGTCAACCTGGTCAGCGTTACAAGGCTTGTATAATAGATAGTTTGCTGCCGACAAACTTTGATTCTACAATTTTTTTTAACAGTAGTTTGGGGATCACTCAAGGGGAACTAAACCACCTACGCGTTCATCTCCCGCTCTCGCAGTTGCATAACATGCCCTTAACTACTGCCCAGGAGAAAACCCGGTCCAACTTTGATTCTACAATTAGTAGGGTAAATAAAAAGTAGATGGAAGGTATGTTTGGCCTACAATTTTATGGTAGCTTAAGCTTATTTTTTCATAAGCTCAAGCTAGAAGGTTTGTTTGAGTGACAAAAATTTCAGAGCTTATGAAAAAAATAAGCTCCAGAAAGGAAAGAAAAAAAAAAGTTTATTTAACTTTTAAAATAAATAAGCTCTCTAACATGTGAAATAAGAAATCACATCATTTGACATGATACAACTAAAATTTTAAATTTTTTATAGTCCTTTTGTATCAATTTAAGTTTCAACTTCTTTAGCTTAAAAAATAAGGTTTCGGTTTTCGCCATAAACTAAAACTAGGACAAAAGCGCGGGGTAACTTTACCACATAAAACCCTCTTCAACACCCGCCTAGGGTTTCGGTTCGGTTTTCGCCATTAATAAGCGTTAGAATCAAGCTTCAACCCATCTCCAATGGCGACGACGAAGTCCGTCGACGCTTCACTATGGTGGGATTCGTTTACAGACTTACTCACAGACCTCGAAAACCTATCTCCATCTTCTGAACTCCCAATTCCTTTGGTAATTTTGATTTATCTTTAATTAAACTTAGATTTATTTTGTAATTTTGTAAAGTTGAATTGGAAATGTGTGCGGATGCAGGGGAATAAGCTGAAGGAAAATCACTTATGGTTATTGAACTCTGTATCTATGTTCAAGCCTCCGAATCAGAAATCGAAAGAGGCGTTGGATTCGCAACATGTTCAAATTGGATCGCACAAGTTAACTATAGATGCAAAGTTGAAAGAGTTGGCTCTGGATATTAGTTCTTCATTGGTCAGTTTATTTGCTGCCTTTTTTTTTTTTTTTTCTGTCTATGTTATAATTCTGATTGGTAATTGGTAATTTTGTTGTAACCCTTTAGTGAAATTTATAACATTACTGATATAGTTATGAAGTATACGGAGTCCGTGATAGGGGTACACGTTCTAGTTTGTTGTACCTTTTTTATGTCATGCCAATTGCATATATGCATTTAGGAGTATATGTGCTGACTAACTCTACTACAACTATAAATTTAAATGTCCTTGTGGATTTATGGATGCACCATATATGTGGTGTGCTTTATTAAATGAAGAAAGGATAAGTAGTACTCCGTATCTGCTATGCAATTGTATTTTATTTTGTTATAGGCTTATAACACATCAGAGCTCATGTATGATGTATGTTAGTTTAGTTTGACACTTCGTATTTGATGTTAATATAATATGAATTTGCATTGTTGCAGTGTCTGGATGAAGTGCAATCTTATATACTCATTGAAAGATCATATGAACATGACTCATCAAATACTGTATCTCTTGAGCCACTTCATTTGGTTAGTTTTTTTGTCTTCTTCTTCTTCTTCTTCTTCATGTTTTCTTATATGACTCATGTACACAAAAAGTTTGTGTGGCTGGAGTATGTGTCCGAATCACTTAAATCCTTATATGTATAACAACCATCAAAGTTGCCATTGTGTTCAGTTTTGAAAAGGATTTTAGTTATGTAAACAGAATGTGCATCAATGCACGTACTTAAATATCTGAAAGTAAACTAGTGACTTTGTTCTTGCCTTTGGTGGTTTCTCTAAATATCTCCTTTATGTTGTAGACTAACTTGTTTTAATTCAATCTTAAAGAGTTTCTTCTATTCGAGAACATGACCTCTGATATGATTACCCATGGTTGTAATAATCAGTCGTGATTCTAGAGTAGTTCGACCCGGCTAGACCAATTTGGTCAAATGTCACCAGTCAAAGTTGGTCAAAATTAGTCTAAACAATTAAAGTCAAGGTTGGTCAACGTCCGACTTGATCGAGTAGAATTACGGTAGATGAGAAGGATGATTAGGTGGCTCTGCCTTTCCGGTGTATCTTCCTCCAGACTTCTAGGCAAATTAGTGTCTTACTTCTAGATATATGCATTAGTGCCCCTACATGTCTTATTGTTTGATCATATTTGCATATGCATATATATATGTGCGTATATATTATATACATGTATACATACATACTAAGGTTCAAATAAGAAGGCTTAGCACATGTCTCAAACCGGTATATCTGGATTTCATTGTCTGTAACAAAATTGATAACATGATCACCTTAAGTATAATTTAACATTTTTTTTTTATTTTTTATTTATTTTTTTTTTTTTTTAAGATATACATTGACTTTCTATGTCCCTGTTTTTCTGCCATTTTTGTCTTTCTTTTATCCAGAAGGTCATGCTTCAGTATTACATTGAGCGACAGTGTGTGTTGAAGTGTACCCGCCAGATTCTGATGCTTTCTTGTAAGTTCTTAATGCCCACTTAACTCTTTAATATTTTTAATTTTGTCGAAAGTATACATGTAAGCTTCATATTATTGAATTTATATATACTCTCATGAAACAATTGCCACTAATCATTTTTTTTTCTGACATGGAGAGCTCCATGTAAGTTTTTGGGATTGGTAGAATGTTACTTATACCCCACATAGATGAACAATGGCTGCATAATTTTGTATACCTTGATTTACAAGGTTTACAAACGTTTTTTTTTTTTTTTTTTTGGTACTTATCGAAGTTCTCATTAACTTCTCATTATGTGTCAGGGGTATTCAATTGAATTTAATTTCAAATAATATGGCGAGCCTGTTGGCTAATATGATATTGAGTAATAAAGTTGGGAGAGATCGCCTTTGTTTGCTGTCTGATAGTATCTCAAGCCACCATTAGTTATCAGCATAAACTGTCCTACATTGATGCATGTTTTATCTTCTGATAATCTGATGTGGTTATAATGCATACCTAATACCTAATACATTGACTTGTATGATCTCTAAGTATTGTAACGGCTCCTTGTTCAGTGTATGTTGAAGATGGCTCCGAAGCAGATCGTACTGTGAGGGAGATGGTGCTGAAGTTAATTTCTGATGGTCTGGAAAGCAAATTACTGTCTGTTATCGATCATCTACTATCTGCCACTTATCCTGAAAGCATGGTAAGCTAATTGGCAGTATACATTATCAATTAGAGTACAACAATATACAGTCCATTGCAACTGTCAGGCCTAATTGTTCTCGCACTTATTATCATTTGTCTTAAGTTGGTCTATAAGAAACTTGTAGCAGGTTTGCTCTGTACAAGAGAATATTGGTGGAAGTACTTTATGATAAAAGATATGTGATGAGGCAAATAATCTACTCATGTTTATAAACCAAATCATAGATCAGCATATTTGATTTTATATTTAATTGTTCATGTAGTAGTTGATCTTTCAGAAATTTGTCTTTTGGGTTATATGGTCTGTTTGAGTCTTCTATAAAGGACAGTTCTTCGACGTAATATATCTGTTTATTTTGCAGGATGTGGAAGTTTTCACCTTGTGGGCTGAGGAGATGCTAATTGAAGATAATTTGGTGTTAGACATTCTTTTTCTTGCATATTATGAATCAGTTTGTGCATGTGATGGCAAACAATGGAAGAAACTGTGTTTGCTTTTCGAGGTATATTTACCGTCTATCGCTATTTTTTTCTGATACCTATTTTTTTATATGGTTAGTAACTCAATAAGTGTTGAATGCAGAGGATGATAACCGGGAATTGTAACTTTGGCAAACTTGCTTTATCAACTGAAGCTTTGCAATCCATATATCATGCTAAAGTACAGCTTCTACTTATTCTTATAGAGACCCTTTACCTCGAAAATCTTCTCCAAATGGTCCATGATGAGACCCCTTTCAGGTTCAAACTTCTTACTTTTTCTTTGTTCACGATACAACATTGAAAAGTAACATTGTTTGTTTTGGCAAACTTGATTTTTCTAGTGTATCCAGCTTCTCAACCTGTTTTGTATTTGATTTTGCTGCAGGAAGGGCAATATTTCTTTTGCTATAAGCGATATTCAAGATGTCGATACGATTATCTCTAACCTTGATGCATTTGAGTCGAAAGAAGCGGGCCCACTAATTTTAACATGGGCAGTATTTCTCTGTCTCCTTTCATCTCTTCCAGAAAAAGAGGAATACAATGTGCTTATGGTACCAAACACTTGCAAGCTTTAATTTATTTCATGTTACATTTTATTAATTGTAACCATACTTTGGTTCCATATTACAGGAAATTGATCATGTGGGTTACGTTCGTCAAGCTATTGGAGCCGCATCTTTGAATTATTTCCATGAAATTCTTCACAGTAATCTCTTGAAGGATTCAGAGGTGAAGCAATTTTTCAACTTTCTTAATTTATTGAGCTTTTATAGTAGTAGTTAATAGTACTGGCAATTTCTGCCCAATTGCTCTATTCTGGGAAAATCTGGGTATTTTTCGTATACTTAGGGTGTTTTGTGTGGCAAAAATTGTTGAAACGGGTCGAGATGGGCAAATTCTGAACTAGCTACGGATCCAAATGCGTGGAAAGTTTAAGACACCTCTTGAACAATATATAGAAGGGAAAAAGCATATTTCACAAAAATACATACAAAAATACAGGCGGAGGGATGAGTTTTTTGGGGACAATGGGTTTTCGAAGTGTTTTTGCTATTTTCTGGCTTCATCGTTGTTATTTCCGTAGTGCTTAAACATAATGTTTCTTGTCTTGAAACACGCGGGCCATACTTTTGCTCTACAAGGGATAAATGTAACTTGTGTGTTTCCTTGTTATGTTTCTGGTTCTGGACAATTGCTCTTTAACAATTTTGAAAGTGCAAATATAATCGTACACATATATAAAATGAAAAACAATTACCTGATACTTTTAACTTGCTATTTATACATATTTTGACCTGTTCGCCAAACAATCCGTCCTGCCCGTTTAACCACCTTTAGTAATTAACATCTCATAAGTTAATAAAAAATTGCACTACCTTCTCTAGGGCCCAATTGCTGGTTCTCACAGTGTTTTGAGGACGTTTATCTCTGCATTTATAGCATCCTATGAGATCAGTCTTCAGGTAGCTCTTTTTATATGCATTTCTTTTGGTTATTTATTTTAAAAGCATGTCTTTTTCTTGTGCATATACATTTATAATGACTTCTTTGTTGTAGTTGGAGGACAATAATCTTAAATTGATATTGAGTATTCTTGGAGAAATTTATCGTGGAGAGGTTTAATTCTTTATCTTTCTATTTTTATAATGTTAGGTTAACTTCTGTCTTTTTTTCTTTCTATTGTAAGTTTATTTGACTTTGTTGACTTCAATGGTACAGGAGTCACTTTGTGTTCAGTTTTGGGACCGAGACAGTTTCATAGATGGCCCTATTCGGTGCCTACTTTATAACTTAGAAGGCGAATTCCCCTATAAGACCATAGAACTTATTTCCTTTTTATCAGCTCTCTCTGAAGGAGCTTGGCCTTCAGAATGTGTGTGAGTACCTGAACTGCTTTGCATCAATATATACCTGTTCTTTTGTGTTACTATATTGGATTTGATTACTTATATTTGCATGCATTGTCTTTTAACTTGTGAACAGGTATAATTTTCTTGATAAAACTGTTGGATTGTCTACTTTGGTTGATCTAAGAGGCAACCTTGAGATTGACAACAATTCAAGAATTGTTGAGACTCGTTTGCCACTGTCTGTTCCTGGACTCGAAGGTCTCCAAATACCTAGGGATTCACGAGGTCATGTTATAAAAGTCATCGATGATAATACCGCCCTTGTACGATGGGAGGTATTATTTAATCACTTTATTTTATTTCAGTTTATGATAATTGTCTATATTTAAAAATTATTTTGTGTGGTTTTAATGTTCGTCTACTTTTCTTTTTAAAATGACAGTCCTAGAACTAGTCATTTATTCCACAATTATATACATATTGTCTCCCCCGAGAGTTGAACCCACAAGCTTTTGGTTGATGGTCCCCTCACATAACGCCAGGCCAAAGGCCCTTTGTTGTTCGTCTACTTTTAGTATGCGTTCTTTTTGCTTATACATTATTTTCATGTAGAGCACACAATCTGGAGTGCTAGTGCTGCTTTTGCGTGTGGCACAAGAGATGTATCCGGATGGTTCTGAGGAAGTCCTTGTCACCCTTGATTTGTTTAGCCGGCTAGTAACTTTTAGCAAGGTATATTGTACGATAGTCTCTCTAATGTTACTTTTTACCCTGCCAGAGTTTAGCCTGTGTGTCATCCGGACCAAAGATGTTATCCTTCAGTAGCTACTGAGAGTACATTGATCATTAATTTTCACTTTTGTTTAAGGGCTTCAGGTTGTTATATGAAGTAGATAGTATAACTCAAAATTATGTTTTTGTATAAATGCTGTACAGGCTGTATGCTATTCTCTGATGAATGTTGGTGATACGTTCCATGGCAACGAGATTATCAGGTACTGAGAAAGTTATCCTTGCTATTGAAGTGCAGTTGTGTTATCAACTTTTTTTTTGGTTCTCTAATAAGCGATATATTACTGTCATATATAAAAACCTCTTGTTTTATTGTTTTGCACCTTCTTATATGCAGGTTAAACGTGGCTGAGATCATATGCACATTGATCAAGAATCTTTCTCCTAACGTTGGTGGAGCATTAATGATGTCAATGGGTGTTAACATTCTTGCTATGATGTTAAATTGGTTAGTCAATTATTGTTCTCACCTATATTGAATATAGGTGCTATTATGTAGTCGGGCTGAACTCTTTTGGGCCTTTTTTGGTATTGATGGTATATTTTCTTGCTTTCAGCTCTCCGTCTCATGTCACACCAACTGTTCTAAAGACCAATATCTTTGATGTTGTTTTAAGGACGAATCTCTTTAATAGTGGCTCTGATGGATTATCGAGGTTTGTTCACTTCAAATATTTTGACTCGTTTCACCTTTTCTAGTAAATGATTCAAAATCGAATCTGTTTTTTTTTTTTTTTTTTTTTTTTTTCTCCAGTGGCTCGTGGTTGCTTTCTGGAAGGCTTGCTAAGTTAATACTTCTCGACTGTGAACATAATGACAGTTCCTTGCCACTTGCTATATCAGGCATGCTATTTGATCTTCCTCTCCCTTTTTTTTTTTAATCCTCATTTTTTCTGATGATAAAAGTTAACCTTTCGTTTTCTTATTTAGTCGTTTTCTGTTTGCTTAACTGAACTTTATTTATACAAGCTATGCATCTGGTACATATTCTTAATTTCATATGTTTCATTTCAGTGCTAGAGTTCACGATTCAGCTGTTGGAGAAAGGAGTAGAAAATGAGTCTCTTTTGGCTCTTGTTATTTTCTCCATTCAGTATGTTTTAGTTAATCATGAGTACTGGAAATACAAATCTAGGCATACTCGTTGGAAGATTACGTTGAAGGTATGTCCTCTTGTTCTATCGAGTTCACATTTTTAAAGCTTCTAATACCCGTAATGTCAACCGGTGTTTGTTAGTCAAGTTAATATCATATTCGTGAGCTTTCAAGAATGGGAACTAATGTATTTACTTTTTACTTATTAATCTAGGTGCTTGAATTTTTGGAGACGTGCATTATGTCTATCCCACATTTCCCAAAAATGGGAGAGATTGTTCGTGACTTGCTACTTTGTGATTCTTCGATTCATAATGCTCTATTTCGCATTGTTTGTGTAACAACTCCAACTTTAGAGGTTTACTTTTATTTCCCTTTCTATCTATTACGTAGTAGTTCCAATCAATACTGGATCATTACTTAGTTGCAATGTTAAAATCACCACCTTCTTGCAGAATTTATATGTTAGCCGCCTGTATGAACTAACAGAAATTGAAGGACTACAATTGGCTATCTGTTCCGTACTCGAGATTTTTAGTATGCTTTCTGATCTTTCAAAGGTGTGTCCACAGAGATTATTTGCAGATGTTAAATCCAATCCAAGCTGACAACTGTTTTCTATTTATTATTCAAAAACACACACACACACACACACACATTCACGCGCGCACACACAGTCACACACTCTCACGCGCGCGAACACACACACACAGAGATATATAATTACATTACACAATATAGAGAAATTGTGGGAGCATAAACTAATAAGTGGCAATTATTATTATTTTTTAGGATTCTTTGCCTGGCTATCAAGTCTTCCATCAAGCAGTGTTGTCATCTGCAACCAAACCAATGCCCGTTGTCATGGCTATCATATCTTTGATATCATTCTCTCGAAATCCTGTAAGGGAGTACAAACATGAAGGATATTGTAACAGTTAGTTTTTTTTTATTTTATTAAACTTGTAACTCACTGCGTTACTTGTACAGAAGATACAACTGGGTGCGCTAAGTGCTCTTTCTATGTTACTCTTGAATGCTGATGATTTACAACCATACATGTCTGGGAATGCATGTTTTGGTCTAGATGACAAGCAGGTGTGACACTGTCTAAAGTTTTTTATTTATATATTTTTTTTAATATTCGTCAATATTTGTCAATAGTCAAGTCTAAGGCTGCTAATACCTATATCAACTCATGTATATGCATGCTGGTTATCAGATTGCAGATTTTAGGAATTCTGTTGTTATAATTGTGAATGATAAATCACCTTCAGATGAAGATATCATTGTCAGTACATTCAAGATGCTCGCTTCAGCAGCATATTACCAGGTATATATATTATATTTTTTTTATTTTTTTTGCATGCTTAACAAGTGAAGCAACGTGTCTCTAATGGTTTCTGTTTTATGATAAGTATAGATTTTTTTTTTTTTTTTTTTTTATTATTCTATTTTTTTTCGTGATGTATTTATGTTAACTGTTCAATTGCGCAGCCTGTGTTTCTTGCAGCCATTGTCGATTCAAAAGATAGTACGATCAAAGTCAAGGGAGAAAATCTGGTTGATGTTCTTGGGGAATACATTGCAAGATTTTCAGAACTGTTAAAAAGGTACATCTTTTATGGATAAATGTCTCCGAGAAATCGATATGCTCTCACCCTGTACCCACCAATTTAATTATAGATATATTTTTCAAATTAGGGATAATGGATTTGAACATTCTGGTGCCATGTCACCGTTTCACAAATACGGTTTTCTTTAGTTTTTGCTAATCTTTCGGGAAAAAAATAATACCGATTTTAGATTTTTCTTATCATAAACTTTAACTTAACATCTAACAGCAGTAATTTTATCGTATGAACGCATAAATCATTAGATAGTAGATTTACAATTCCATCATTTTTTATTTATTTATTTTGCAAACAACATTTTGAATTTCAAGAGTGGGATTTATATTAAATTCGCAAAACCGGGTTTACATATAGGAAGGATTTGCAAATGGTTTGCGAAATTTGGTTGTATTTTGGTGAAACCTGTAATTAGAGTTTTAAATGTAAATTAGGGTTAATATGTAATTCCCCTAACCTAAACTACCAAAAGGTGAAATGCATGCTGCTAAGTCTATGACATTTGCCCATGTTTCTAATATTGTATCACACAATGTAACGTTCTTTAAATTTGTGTGATAAACTTTTCTTTCAGTTCTCCCAAATTACTGGTTAACGTGCTGGACTTCTTATTGGCATTGTGGCAAGGAGCTTCTCAGTTTTTTAATATCCTCGAGCGTCTGAAGAAGTTTAATAATTTCTGGAGGCAGTTGTCTACGTGTATTACTCAGCAGAATCATCCTTCCGAGGACGCTTTAATCTCGTCGTACAGATATCAATGCCAGTCTGACATACTGCAAATAATGTCACTCGAGATGTTTTTGCAGAAAAAGATATTCTTGGAGTCGCTTAGGAAAGGTTCTGAATTATCAAAAGATGTAGCAAAAGCTAGTAATGCTGAACAAACAGATGGTGGTTTAAAAGACGTATTATCTAGCTGGTGCAAGAGCTCGGTTCTGAACAATCTAGTTAAGCTGTATGCGTCCTGTGAGTATGACAATGATAAGTATCTTCAAGTGCAGGTACTGGCACTTAACCCTTTTGTGTAAATCCAGTTACGTATATTTTATATAATTAATCATAAACTTTCCTTGGATAAGATGTCTGTGGAGTATTTTGTGTTCTCTTTTTGAAGATTCGAAAGTTAACCGCATATGCATATTACCATTTATGGTTTATTAATGTATTCAGATTTTGCAGGTTTCTGCTGCTCTATTATCTGTTCAAGTTATTGAGAAAATAAGAAATGGTAGAACAGGGAGTTTGTCTATATCGCTTGTTGAGAAATTAAGTAGTTTGGGGAAAAAGGTTTGTCTTGTTTCATGTTTACGTGGTTAACCATATTTTCCAGTTCTATGAAAGTACAACTTGCATCTATGTAGTTACTTCAAGCTTATGTCTTCTTTCTATTGCCGATGTGTTGTCTGTAACATGTTCTCTTAATGCAGTTACATGATCTGCCTGCGTTTTCTGAATTAGTAACTCAATACACACAACAAGGTTACAGGTATTAATTACTTTTCTGTCCTTACTATAACACGTTTTCAGTGAGTTCAGATGATCCCGTTTTTAGTCATATTATCATCACTATTGTAATGTAAAAGTCGTCAGAGTTGGCTAACGTGTCAGTTTGGCTACTAACCCGTCTCGCTAACGTCTAAAAAGTCGTGTCAAAGTCGACTGAGTGGGCCGAGTCGGGTCTTGAGTCGGTCAAAGTCTAAGTTGGTCAAAATTTAATATGTTTTAAAATTAGATTTTGTGCCTTGTATCTACGTTTGAAATATTCATGTTTTATGTTTCATATATCTATCTTGGTTTAATTTATTTATTACTAAAAGTCAACGTTGGTCAACTATTACAAGTATATATACCATTGTTTTATCTTGTTTGACAGTGAAGGGAGGGATCCGAAGAGTTTGATATTGAGTGACCTGTATTACCAGATACAAGGCGAATACGAAGGTCGTAAGATTGAACACAAGTTGTTCATAGAACTATTCCAATTTCTGATCGAATCCAACTTTCTAGATAGTTACCAGAATAAGGATGCTGGTGACGTGTCAATTCATGCTAAGGATATCTTATTATTTGACTACACGCGTCTAGAAAGGGATTTAGGGGTAAATTCATGGCTTAGCTCAGAGTGGGAAGGCTTAAAAGCAGTTGCAGAAACGATGATGTCTCAGTTGAAAATTGTGAACTCGATGTTGTTGCTCGGTAATTCAAAAACTTCAGCTTTAAAGGCGCTGTCAACCTTGTTGCCTTTGTATGGTGAAGATGTAAGTTACCACGATCTTAATTGCTCTTCAACTTACCTTCTATGTGTTAACTTTTTTACTAAACTTTGGTACTGAGTAGAGGTAGGCATGTAAACCCATTCGCTTATGAATGGGTTAATTTGGGTTGCATTTCTATCTCAAAAAGGTCTACTGGACGTGGTAAATTTTGTAGCCAGAGGGGGTTTAGTCGATTAGATTATTATTATAATATTTTTCCTCTAACCATCATTAACGGTTTACTTGTTTTGAAAATTTGGGTACAGCAAGTGTTTGTGGGTCAACCTGGTTGCCTTTTCGCATAGTAAAATTGACCCGTTTCAACCCAAATTGGTTTTGACTTGTTTCCCAACTCGACTTTGACTCCTTGTTCTAAAGAGTTTGGTCTGAACTTTGTTTAACATGATTTTTTTTTTCTCTATTGAAGGCTACAATTGGTGGAGGACTTTCAGAGCAACTGATTAGTGAATTCATCGAAATTATTTGTCGATCGTTCCACAAATTTACAGACTCATTAGTCTCGTCCACTTATGCTCGCAAGGACAGCCTTAATTTCCTCACAGCTCAAGCCGAATTACTTCACCATTTTATCGTATTTGTACAGAGAAAACTGTCTGTACCATCTTTGATACTCGTGATAAAAACCATTACTTCCATTATAAAAACATTGAAAGACTTGAAGATGTCATCCGTTGATCTTAAGCCTACATTTGAGCTTCTACTTACACTACTTCTCTCCACCGTTGGATCAATTAATAACGAATCCGAGGTATCGGTATCCGATCTGTATTTCAGACTTCTGCCAATTCTCTGCAGTTTCATCGAACCAGTTGAGTACTGTACTCTCTCATTGGCTGCTATCGATTTAATACTGAAACACTTCCAGACACCTACTTTATGGTTTCCCATTATCCAGAAACATCTACATGTGCAAAATATCGTTAAAAAGCTTCATGATAAAACTTATCTACCTTCGGTTCACGTGATACTCAAGTTCTTTTTGACATTTGCACGTGTGAGAGAAGGTGCAGAGATACTTACTAACACGGGTTTCTTTTCATCTTTGCGGGTACTATTAGAAAACGGAAACGAGTCCGAAAAAGCCGAAAACGATAAGTCGGACCACATATGGGGTCTCGGGTTGGCTGTGGTGTCTACGATTATTAATTCCCTAAGAGACAGTTCATCATTTTACGAAATGTTTGAGTATGTGTTTTCTTGTTTTATATTGGAAAAATCAGATTTAGTTTCGTATTGTTTGGATACACCGAACTTCCCATCTGGTATGGTCGATCGAAAAAAACGCGCTCGAGGTCAAAGAAAACAAATGAGTTTGACTGCACTTGAAGAAACACAGGATACACTTGTATTAATATGCATGCTAGCCAAATATCACTTGTGGACTCGAAACATAAAAGAAATGGACTCGTATTTAAGGGAACGGAGCATCCATTTACTAGCGTTTATTAGTCGGGACCCACATCTCGGAGAAAACTCTAGGGTTTCTCCGTTACTATGTTATCCTGTTCTTAAGGAGGAGTTTGAATGGTGCAAAAAGCCATCGTTCGTAAAAAGCAAGTGTGGTTGGTTTTCTATCTCCGCTGTTGGGTGCGGTCAAGAATCTAGGTTCTCGACGTCTTCGTCGAAAGCAATTGTAGTTAAGGAGCCGTTTGGGGAAAACTTAGATGTTCCTCAGCAAACATTTTTCTCGGACATGGCTGCAATACAGGTGTACAAAATCGCGTTTTATCTTTTGAAGTTTTTGTGTCTGCAAGCCGATGCTGCTGTCAAAAGAGCTGAAGAGGTGGGGTTTGTTGATATTGCTCATTTTCCTGATCTGCCAATGCCAGATATTTTACACGGGTTGCAGGTAAAATTTTTGATTTCTCTTTTCTTCCGATAGTTAACACTAATTTAAAATTTTATTATGTCACAAAATTATAAGCTGCATGAAGAAGATACGTTTTGCCAAATTATGGCTTTTTGCAGAATTTGGATATTTTGTTACATTTTGGATTTCTTTGCACATTTTGGATTTTACTTTATTTTAGCTGAACTTTTACATATGGCGATTTATTATATTTTTGTGCAAATTTTTGATTTTTTTTACAAGTTATTTTAGATTTTTGAGCAGAATCATGCCCTAAAATAAAATCCTAATTTGGAGCTGTCTTTAATTCAAGAAATTTATACGGTGAAAGCAGAATCAGTTTTGTGGAATCTAACACCACTTATAGATATTGTGTCGGTTAAAATTTTACGATGATAAATTTCTCAACATGACATACAACTAAAGTGATAAGATTTTCCCTCTTCGGGTTACCCGGGCAGGCGGGGTTTTTTTTTTTCTTTTTCTCTGGTGTATGCCTAACCGCTGGGCTCTTAGTGATTGGCTCAACATGATATGCAACTGAATGTGGTTATACAATAAATAAGCTAGCTGACTCAGCCAATTCAAACCATCACCCAAGATTGTGTCTGTTTTTAATTATTTTCCGTTTAACGCAGGATCAAGGAATTGGTGTTGTTAGGGAGTTATCCGAAGCCAACAGGTCGAAGCAGATGACACAAGAACAAAAGGGTGTTTGCTTATTACTTCTACAAATAACCGAAAAGTGTTTATATTTGGAATTCTGTGTCTCTCAAGTCTGCGGATTAAGACCCATGTTGGGGCGTACAGAAGATTTCTCAAAGGAACTCAAATTATTATTAAAAGGTACTTTTCCTTACTATATTTTATAAGAATATTCTCCCTGAATTGTTATGCTTCGTAGACATGTTTGACTGCAAGTCAAAAGGCGTATAGAATACCGTTCGATAATGACAAAATATTGGAAGTCATATGGATCAATATTGGTATGATCAACAATAATGACAGCACAAGGCATATTAGCTTGAAGTTTGCTAAAAAGTTGAAATGTTACTGTAGATGGTCTGAAAAATTCGAGTATTAATGCAATATGTTACTAAACATCCGAAATCATCTGATAATAAAATACGGAGAGAATCTTATACACCAAAAAATTTACAATGATACATAGTTAAAATTGTACTCTCTGCTTGAAAATGTAATTTGTTCACTCATTTTATGAGATGTAGAAACTTCATGTTTTATCTTTTATGTGAATTTTGTGTTTAACTGTTGCTATAAAATTTGTGCAGCAACTAAAGAGCATGCCTGTCTTGAAGATTCTATCAAGTCCTTGAAACAAATAACATCATGTGTCTACCCAGGATTGTTACAAACCGAAGGCTACTTTTGAAATCTTAACAGACTCATAAAGGCAGCATGTTGTTCATGTTTCAAATTTCTCAATATGACGTACAAAATTTATTGGCTAAAATTGTGTCAGTGTATTAGGTTTGAAGTATTTGGAGTTGGTAACGGGAGTCGCTCAAGCCTAACCGGGGCCTGAAGCTAGCTTTTTAAAATGGGGATTTTATGTTACTACTATTAGCTTTTAAGTTTAATCTATTTTTATAGCTTTTTTGATGCAAAATCTCCGATTACGTACTTAGAATCAGTTTCATCTTCTGTTAGCTTATTTTCGATTGATAAAGTAGCTAATCCATTTGACCTTTCTTGTGACATTGTCGATCTTAAATAATTTTTCACAATTTAAAGCTTTAAAAAAACTTCTTTCAAGCTACCGAGGTAACTGGAGTGATAAATGTAATTCTACATGTAATATAAGCATTTGGGAAAGAATTAAGGGCCCGTTTGGCTCGCCGAATATTTTTGGATGGAATGGAATTTGCTAAAGGAATTGCATTCTGAAGGAATTACTTTTCATGGAATTAGATTACATGCTCATTTGGTGATCAAAAAAATGGAAAGGAATGTAGTCAAGGAATTTGAAAGTGATTATGTAATTTGACAGAAATACCCTTTTAACAAATAATATATATATTTTCATTTATTTTGGTGACCAAAGAACTCAACCTCTAACCCTAACCTCCAAAACCCTAACCCCTAAACCCTAAGAATTAAGTTTTTTAATGTGATTTTGAGTTAAAAATCGATTATTACTAGATGAATAGAGTATAGAGAATTACACGGAGCCATTTGCTATTTTTTCCTTTTATTTTGTGAAAAAATGTAAATTGAGTTAACATGGAGAAGAGTACTAAAGTTGCAAGTGATAGAGATCTATGTTTGACTAGATTTGACTTGACCACTCTACATAAATGATCAACAAGAAACAAAACATTACAATATTAACACTAAACACTAATGAAACAAACAATCAAAACCAGTGGAGCCGTTTAAATTTGTAAGAGGAAAAGAAGTGTCAATTAGATCACAGATAATGGTGACGTTGATGTGGAGTGGATGAGGGGATTTTTTTGGGTTATGTCTATAATGTTTTATGGAGTTGTAATTGGGAATGTTGTTGAGTCGTTTGAGGGTGATGTGTCAAAATATATTTGGAGGTTTGGTTAAAAATTGGTGAAAAGAATAATATAAAAAAAAATCACAAACGCGCCAGAAATCTTCTATGTTCCTTTGAAAAATGCCCAAACACAAACTCCCCATTGCAGGCGTTTGTGGGGCGTTTGTGATGACACATCACAGTGGGTGGGGTGAAGCACGAGCGCGTTATCAGTGGTCTTATGATCACGAAATCACTTAAACTTCGTTTTGTATCTAAATCCCTTGAATATATTTCCACCTAATGGGTTATTGATCAAATGGGCTTTGTATGGTTAAAATTTTTAAAAATGAAATTTCAAAGTGTTTGTGTATTAGTGATAACCCGACTTCTTATAAAAGATGTCAAAACGTTCAATTCTCATGAAGTGCAAAATATTTTCCTTAAGGTTACGTCCCATTAAAGTTACCTGCCCATTCTATATGCCCATTCTATTCTATATGTAATATATACTATCAAAGTTTATATTTATCGCCCAGACTATATCTGAAATTGATTTCTTAAAGTATTTACAATTATACCCACCGGATGACAAAAATTCAATAACTGAAAATTACTTTCATTTTCTCCTAAATCACCCATTACTCTTTAATCAGCCCTGTATATATAAAGATATATGTGGGGCCTTGAGTAACCCTCTGAGTGGTGGTGCATGAGAATAGGATTCTGTAGCATTTGGAGTTGAAGAAGATGTGCTTTTGTTGAATGGTGGATATGTAAAGTCAAGTGATGCCTTCAATCATGTTTCATGATTTGCTTTGATATTTTTTTTGAACGGCGATTTTTTTGACATCAGTAGATCATTTCTTTCAACGACCCTCATCATTTGCACGTAACACACACGTTTGGGCGGGAACCCGAACCCGATCGACGGTACCCGGAAACACATCCATTCGGACAGTGGTTCCGGGTAGGGGTCCGTGAACGAATCCGGTAAAACCTCCCTATAGGGTCAATATATACCACCATTATCGGTGTTCAATTGAAAATCATGTCATCCTAAGGTCAATATATACCCTCTTACTGTTACTTCATTTCAATCATGGATGATAATTTGTAAATGGTATACGATGCTTATGTATAGAACTATCAATTAAATATAGCAAGTTAGAAACTTTTGAAATCTGAATCATATAATTGAGATTTTGATTTTTATTTCAAATATATATATATTAAAAAATAGATCTAAATGGAACTGTTTTAAAATAAGACTTAAATTGAACGATTTATGCATTTAACAAACCTCTTCTTATCTTCTTATGAGATGAGATAATAACATTTAGTGATTGGAGAATAGAAGTTACAATTGATAAACAGACTCTTGATCCTGAAACGTTTACCCTTTAAACTCTCATTTGACCTCATTAAAGGTTGAACGTTTCAGTTTTGAAAATTGGACCACTTAATTAATCCTTGAAACCTTAAGTCATTGCATTGAACCATAAATTGTCATCTTTTATTAGAATTAAAAGATATAATTATGTGGTTAGTCCTTATATCTGTTAAAACTTACATGGATGACCTTTTCCTAATTTTGACCCGAATGACCTTAAACTTTGCAATTGTAACACAGATGATCCTAACACTAACGATCGTTAGTGTTTTCCCATTAAATGAGGTCATGTGCATGGCATCTGAGGGCATTTTTGTTAATTCATCTCTTTTTTCTACAATTTCTATATTAAATTTCATTTCAAGAATTTTTTTCAAACAAAAAAATTTTGAAAGGTAGGAGAAAAAAATATTTATAATATATAGTACTATACTCCGTAATATATAAATAACAAATCTATTAACAGATCTATTATATGGAGTATAAGGTAACAAAAACAATGAGACCTAAATTCTTAATATACGAGAGTCTAAAGTAAAAAATTTTTTCACATACGGAGTATCAACTTATGACATTACTAGGGATGGTGCCCGCAAGGGACGGACGCACATCCTATATACTCGCGACCTGCCCGTCGGATTTTTTTTGCTCGTTGAGATCCGTCACCCGCCCATGCCCGTGACCCGTGGATACCTGTAACCCACGGGTAGTAAAATATACAACTTACTTAAAAAAAACCTTCTTAAAAATCAAATAATCTTATTAGTTATAAACCATATGTACAATGTAACATCCCTCCTTGTCGCGATCACAATATTGTCTGTTTTGCCCGTAGGCGCATGACTTTTTCTTTGAGACCACACAAGGACTTCCCAGGAGGTCACCCATCCTAGTACTACTCCCGCTCGAACACACTTAATTGCAGAGTTCTCATGGGATATGATGTGCTTGTAGCCCTAAAACGTGTTGTGTTTGATAACGATGAGAGTTACCTTATAAGGGACTCAATCTTACAAATTCTATCCGATGTGGGAAAGGTTATTACAAACTCCCCCACTTAGAATTCCGACGTCCTCGTTAGGCCGAAACAAATTGATACCTAAGATTTATACCTCAGAAGATGTACGAGTCGAGTGTCCGACACACCCCGGTTTACACCTCAGAAGATTTATACCTCAGAAGATGAACACCGCTCTCTGTAGAACAAATTGGTCAACTTACTTACTAGTTACTGCACGATCGGGTTTTAGTTGCCTGATATTTTGTGATAATTGTTAAGTTTTTAGCTAGTTATTTAATGTACGATTTCACATATCACTCTATATTGACCCAGGGGAGTTGTCTCCTGGATCCATTCAGGATTCAAACCCGTTCTGCCTTCCCTTATGAATGGTTTTTAAGGATCGAGTTCCTGCAATGTGAGTCGGTTTCCTCACGAAAGCACGTGCGTGCATAGCAAACGAGAGTATTCGATGCCGACTACTTGCCTTTAAAACATCAAAATTTTTCTGATGTGGGACGGGTTATTACAAATCTCTCCGATTGTGACGGGTAGCGGCTCGTGCATTTCTTGGGGCTGATTTGCGGGTCGTTTCATTTGGTATCAGAGCCATAGGTCTCTCGGAGTGTGTCGAACACTCAGTTCGTGCATCTCATGGGGTATCCTCATAAGGTGTGACGTGCAGAATGCTCATACATCTCATGGGGTATGGATCTTGGGTATTGATTATGTTTCGACCTGACGAGGACGTCAAGAGTTTAAGTGGGGGAGTTTGTAACAACCCGTCCCACATCAGATAGAGAAAGAAAATATTGGCCCCTTATAAGCTACAATTTATGGCTAACTAATATCTCATACCAGGGTTTTAGCTGAAAACTTAGAGATACCCGGTTAGTCCACTTCTTTAGCTTATGACGGGCAATTGTCTCTCGGGCTGTGGTCGGCTCCAAGAGATGCACGATTCGAGTACCCATCACAACCGAGAGACAATCGCCCCTCATAAGATAAAGTAGTGGACTAACAGGGTACCTCCAACTTTCAACTACAACCAAGGTGGAAGATATTAATTAGCCATCACTTTAAGATAATAAGGGACTCAGTCTTTTTTACTTGTCAATGTAGGACATGGTTATTACAAACTCCCCACTTAAACTCATAATTTCCTCTCCAGACCGTAACATAATCAATACCCAGGATTCATACCCCATGTAATGCATGAGCATTATGCACGTCACACCCCACGAGGATACCCCAGTGGATGCATGAGTCGAGTGCCCATCAGAGGCTTATGGTTCTGATACCATATGACACAACCCGCAATCGGCCCTAAGATATCCACAAGCCGAGTGTCCGTCGCAACCTGAAAGAAAATCGCCCCTCACAAGCTAAAGCAGTGTACTAACCTTGTATCTCCAAGTTTCAACTAAAAACCATGGTGAGTGATATTTATCAGCCACTACTTTAAGCTTATAAGGGATTAAAACTTTATTTCACTTGCCAATGTGGGACGAGGTTATTACATACAAGTTTTTTTTATTTTTTTGTAACCTGGGTATCCAACATTTTTTTAACTGACTAATTCCAGGGCGACTACCCGCTTTGCGAGCAGCCCGGAGTCATTGCAGGTGAACCTCCGTGGCCATGAGGGAGAATAACTCTGTGGGTGCAATACAAGTTACATGTAAAATGACGTGAAAATTAAATTTTTTACTTATATGTAATATTATATATTTAATCATTACTTAATTACAATTAAAATCATTTTTAAAATTAATAATTGTATGTATAAACTCGCGTGTAAATTATAAAAAAGTCTCATAGATTAGCAGATCGGGTTTTACCTGCGAAGGTAATATATATCTACGACTCGCCCGTGACCCGTAAGCGGGTATAAATTTTTACCCGTACCTATGCTCGCGGGTAAGGTTTAATGATTTTATCCGCCCATCGCGGATCGCAGGTTTTTTCTCGCTCATTGCCATCCTTAAACAAAACAATGGAGTACAACTCAAATCCTTCATATATGGAGTATCAACATACGAAATTACAATGGAGTAGTACAGTAGAAGAAAACAAATATTTGCCTCTATATCGATGAAAGAGAAAATAAATCTCTCCCTCTCTGACTCCGTTAACTACCCACCTCATTTAGGTTTTAAATCGTTTTGATCTACAACGATTTCTTTCATATCTACAAGGTTTTGGTTTCAAATCGTTTAAATCAATCAGATCGACGTGAGTTACCAGAATCGTTCAGATTGACGTTATCAACAACGGTCAGCCGGTGTTTGTAGAAGACGGGAGCGGTTGTGGTAGTTGAAGAAGATGGCTGTTGTAGTGGTTGAAGATGAGGCGGTTGCGGTGGTTGAAAATGATGATGGTTGTGGTGGTTGAAGATGTAGTGACCCGAACTTTTCCATGTTTATATATATTAATTGAGATTGATATTTACATGATTAAATGTTTCCAACATGTTAAGCAATCAAACTTGTTAAGACTTGATTAATTGAAATATGTTTCATATAGACAATTGACCACCCAAGTTGACCGGTGATTCACGAACGTTAAAACTTGTAAAAACTATATGATGACATATATATGGATATATATATAGTTAACATGATACTATGATAAGTAAACATATCATTAAGTATATTAACAATGAACTACATATGTAAAAACAAGACTACTAACTTAATGATTTTTAAACGAGACATATATGTAACGATTATCGTTGTAAAGACATTTAATGTATATATATCATATTAAGAGATATTCATACATGATAATATCATGATAATATAATAATTTAAAATCTCATTTGATATTATAAACATTGGGTTAACAACATTTAACAAGATCGTTAACCTAAAGGTTTCAAAACAACACTTACATGTAACGACTAACGATGACTTAACGACTCAGTTAAAATGTATATACATGTAGTGTTTTAATATGTATTTATACACTTTTGAAAGACTTCAATACACTTATCAAAATACTTCTACTTAACAAAAATTCTTACAATTACATCCTCGTTCAGTTTCATCAACAATTCTACTCGTATGCACCCGTATTCGTACTCGTACAATACACAGCTTTTAGATGTATGTACTATTGGTATATACACTCCAATGATCAGCTCTTAGCAGCTCATGTGAGTCACCTAACACATGTGGGAACCATCATTTGGCAACTAGCATGAAATATCTCATAAAATTACAAAAATATGAGTAATCATTCATGACTTATTTACATGAAAACAAAATTACATATCCTTTATATCTAATCCATACACCAACGACCAAAAACACCTAGAAACAATTTCATTCTTCAATTTTATTCATCTAATTGATCTCTCTCAAGTTCTATCTTCAAGTTCTAAGTGTTCTTCATATATTCTACAAGTTCTAGTTACATAAAATCAAGAATACTTTCAAGTTTGCTAGCTCACTTCCAATCTTGTAAGGTGATCATCCAACCTCAAGAAATCTTTGTTTCTTACAGTAGGTTATCATTCTAATACAAGGTAATAATCATATTCAAACTTTGGTTCAATTTCTATAACTATAACAATCTTATTTCAAGTGATGATCTTACTTGAACTTGTTTTCGTGTCATGATTCTGCTTCAAGAACTTCGAGCCATCCAAGGATCCGTTGAAGCTAGATCCATTTTTATCTTTTACAGTAGGTTTATCCAAGGAACTTAAGGTAGTAATGATGTTCATAACATCATTCAATTCATATATATAAAGCTATCTTATTTGAATGTTTAAACTTGTAATCACTAGAACATAGTTTAGTTAATTCTAAACTTGTTCGCAAACAAAAGTTAATCCTTCTAACTTGACTTTTAAAATCAACTAAACACATGTTCTATATCTATATGATATGCTAAGTTAATGATTTAAAACCTGGAAACACGAAAAACACCGTAAAACCAGATTTACGCCGTCGTAGTAACACCGCGGGCTGTTTTGGGTTAGTTAATTAAAAACTATGATAAACTTTGATTTAAAAGTTGTTATTCTGAGAAAATGATTTTTATTATGAACATGAAACTATATCCAAAAATTATGGTTAAACTCAAAGTGGAAGTATGTTTTCTAAAATGGTCATCTAGACGTCGTTCTTTCGACTGAAATGACTACCTTTACAAAAACGACTTGTAACTTATTTTTCCGACTATAAATCTATACTTTTTCTGTTTAGATTCATAAAATAGAGTTCAATATGAAACCATAGCAATTTGATTCACTCAAAACGGATTTAAAATGAAGAAGTTATGGGTAAAACAAGATTGGATAATTTTTCTCATTTTAGCTACGTGAAAATTGGTAACAAATCTATACCAACCATAACTTAATCAACTTGTATTTTATATTATGTAATCTTGAGATACCATAGACACGTATACAATGTTTCGACCTATCATGTCGACACATCTATATATATTTCGGAACAACCATAGACACTCTATATGTGAATGTTGGAGTTAGCTATACAGGGTTGAGGTTGATTCCAAAATATATATAGTTTGAGTTGTGATCAATACTGAGATACGTATACACTGGGTCGTGGATTGATTCAAGATAATATTTATCGATTTATTTCTGTACATCTAACTGTGGACAACTAGTTGTAGGTTACTAACGAGGACAGCTGACTTAATAAACTTAAAACATCAAAATATATTAAAAGTGCTGTAAATATATTTTGAACATACTTTGATATATATGTATATATTGTTATAGGTTCGTGAATCAACCAGTGGCCAAGTCTTACTTCCCGACGAAGTAAAAATCTGTGAAAGTGAGTTATAGTCCCACTTTTAAAATCTAATATTTTTGGGATGAGAATACATGCAGGTTTTATAAATGATTTACAAAATAGACACAAGTACGTGAAACTACATTCTATGGTTGAATTATCAAAATCGAATATGCCCCTTTTTATTAAGTCTGGTAATCTAAGAATTAGGGAACAGACACCCTAATTGACGCGAATCCTAAAGATAGATCTATTGGGCCTAACAAACCCCATCCAAAGTACCGGATGCTTTAGTACTTCGAAATTTATATCATATCCGAAGGGTATCCCGGAATGATGGGGATATTCTTATATATGCATCTTGTTAATGTCGGTTACCAGGTGTTCACCATATGAATGATTTTTATCTCTATGTATGGGATGTGTATTGAAATATGAAATCTTGTGGTCTATTATTATGATTTGATATATATAGGTTAAACCTATAACTCACCAACATTTTTGTTGACGTTTTAAGCATGTTTATTCTCAGGTGATTATTAAGAGCTTCCGCTGTCGCATACTTAAATAAGGACGAGATTTGGAGTCCATGCTTGTATGATATTGTGTAAAAACTGCATTCAAGAAACTTATTTTGTTGTAACATATTTGTATTGTAAACCATTATGTAATGGTCGTGTGTAAACAGGATATTTTAGATTATCATTATTTGATAATCTACGTAAAGCTTTTTAAACCTTTATTGATGAAATAAAGGTTATGGTTTGTTTTAAAATGAATGCAGTCTTTGAAAAACGTCTCATATAGAGGTCAAAACCTCGCAACGAAATCAATTAATATGGAACGTTTTTAATCAATAAGAACGGGACATTTCAGTTGGTATCCGAGCGTTGGTCTTAGAGAACCAGAATTTTGCATTAGTGTGTCTTATCGAGTTTGTTTGGATGCATTAGTGAGTCTGGACTTCGACCGTGTTTACTTGAAAAATGATTGCTTAACAAATTTTGTTGGAAACTATATATTTTTAACATGTGAATATTATGTGATATATTAATCTCTTAACGCGTTTGATATTATGTGATAGATGTCTACCTCTAGAACAAGTCCCATTGACTCACCTAATAATAATGAAGAGTCAAATGTAAATTGGAATGATTCGTGGACTGATTCACAAGTTCCCGAAGAGGAACTGGAAGAAGAGTCGAAACCGGAAGAAGAATCAGAACCGGAAGAAGAATCAGAACCGGATGAAGAAATAGAACCGGTGGGGGAAATAATAAAACGGTTAAGTAAAAGAAAATCCTCAACCAACCGACCAAGGTTAATTATGGTCAATGGTGTTTCCGCCAAGGAAGCAAAATATTGGGAGGATTACCAATTCTCCGATGAATCGGATTCCGACGAGAATTCCGATGATGTTATAGAAATTACCCCAACTGAATTTAAAAAGGCAAAAGAAAATAATAAGGGAAAGGGCATAAAAATAGAGAAATCTAATTCCAACCCCGATGAACTTTATATGTATCGTCAACCCCCGAAGTCCTTAAGTTGTAACAATGACCCGGGAACCTCTAAACCACCAGGTTTTTCTAAACCAATGTGGAAAATGACGGCTCGTATTAGGGGAACATCATATATCCCTAGAAACTTGGCAAAACGAACCAAAACCGAAGAAGAAGAAACAAGCGAGTTGGAATAAGATAGTTGTATTCGTGTGGTGTAATATATGTAATATAGTGTGCTTATGCTTTATGATATATGTAATATAGTGTGCTTATGCTTTATTAATAAGTATTTTTTTTTATGAATCTAACTCTTGTCTATTTTACAGTATAAAAACACAAAATGGATAGACAACCCAATATTTTAAGAGACCTACCCGGAGACATGATTGATGAAATCTTGTCTAGAGTTGGTCAGAATTCTTCGGCACAACTATTTAAGGCGAGATCAGTTTGTAAGACATTCGAAGAACGTTCCAAGAATGCCTTGGTTTATAAAAGGCTTTCGTTCGAAAGATGGGGGATATCACATTGGGAAATCCATAAGTTACGATGTGTTTACTTTGACGCATATATTGCGGGGAACCCAAATGCTATTTTACGCAATGAGTTAAGAAATTATTTTGACTCAATATATCCGAATATTGGACTTCGTGATTTAGAAAAAGTGGCTAACATGCAACATAAAGAAGCATGTTATGCTTACGGATTAGTAATGTTCGCTTCTCACCAAAGTGAGAACAAGAACATCGGGCTACAACTATTAAACAAAACGTTCCCACAAGTGACGGAGTCGGTAATTGGGGTAAGAAATGAGGTTTTTAGATTGTTACGGGACTGTTGGACATTACGTAACCCTCGTCCCTTTGACGACGTTACAACACGTTGTCTTATCAAAGGCCATAACGGTTATGTTCCACAAGACCAAGGATGGGAAGTAATCCTAGTAAAACCAGAATGCATGACTTGTTTCTGGACGTATGAATTACGTGTCTTTATTGCCTTTGCTGAACGACTTGTGTACTAGCTAGAATTATCTTCACAACCATCTTGTATCAAATTTATTGTGTGCTATATTTCATGCTATATGTAAAATAAGCGGTATTGTAAGTTTGTAAAATATTGTGTAAAAGTTTGAACGCGAAATATTATTATAATCAGTTTTTCATATAGAATTGTAGTAGTTGAATTGTATATTAGCTACTAAGTATGAACTTAACGGGTAGGTACTACCCGAATTTAAACTTATAAAACGCTAATATGAAGAAAAAGCTTTTATAAATGAGTTCATATTATGCTACGAAATACTATTAACTACTCTTAATATTCTGTATGATTAAATTGTTCCATTTGACTATTTTGAAGGAAATGGCACCGACTACTAGACACACCGTGAATATGAATGAAGAGGAATTCCGTACTTTTCTAGCTTCAAACATAGCCGCAGTACAGGCTGCGCTACATACCAACAATAACCTTGGATCTAGCAGTACAGGAAATCGTGTAGGATGCACCTACAAAGAATTCACTGCCTGCAAACCTTTGGAATTTGATGGAACCGAAGGACCGATCGGATTGAAACGGTGGACCGAGAAGGTCGAATCGGTGTTTGCCATAAGTAAGTGTACTGAAGAGGACAAAGTGAAGTACGCTATGCATACCTTCACAGGTTCTGCGTTAACATGGTGGAATACCTATCTAGAGCAAGTGGGACAAGACGATGCGTACGCATTACCGTGGTCAGCATTCAAGCACTTGATGAACGAGAAGTACCGTCCCAGAACCGAGGTCAATAAGCTCAAGACAGAACTTAGAAGGTTACGAACCCAAGGATTTGATATTACCACGTACGAAAGATGATTCACAGAATTGTGCCTATTGTGTCCGAGAGCATTCGAAGATGAGGAAGAGAAGATCGACGCGTTTGTGAAAGGATTACCGGAAAGAATCCAAGAAGATATAAGTTCACACGAGCCCGCCTCCATACAACAGGCATGTAGAATGGCTCACAAACTAGTGAACCAGATTGAAGAAAGAATTAAAGAACAGACTGCTGAAGAGGCCAATGTGAAGCAAGTCAAAAGAAAGTGGGAGGAAAACGGTGATAAGAATCACCAATACAACAACAGCAATTACAACAACAATTGCAACATCAATCGTAACTACAACAAACGGCCCAACAACAACAACAACAACAACAGCAACTACAATAATCATCCCAACAACAATAATAACCGCAACAACAACAACAATCAGAAGCAGCTATACCAAAGGTGTGAAAAATATCACTCGGGGTTCTGCACCAAATTTTGCAACAAGTGTAAAAGAAATGATCATAGCGCAGCGAAGTGTGAGGTCTACGGACCAGGGGTTAATAGAACGAAAGGAACAAATGGTGTCGGAACGAGTAATGGCGGAGCAAGTAGTATCGGAACAAGTTATGCCAATGTAGTTTGTTATAAATGTGGAAAACCGGGCCACATTATTAGAAATTTCCCGAACCAGGAGAACACGAATGGACAAGGCCGCGGAAGAGTTTTCAATATTAATGCGGCAGAGGCACAGGAAGACCCGGAGCTTGTTACGGGTACGTTTCTTATTGACAATAAATCTGCTTACGTTTTATTTGATTCGGGTGCGGATAGAAGCTATATGAGTAGAGATTTTTGTGCTAAATTAAGTTGTCCATTGACGCCTTTGGATAGTAAATTTTTACTCGAATTAGCAAATGGTAAATTAATTTCAGCAGATAATATATGTCGGAATCGAGAAATTAAACTGGTTAGCGAAACATTTAAGATTGATTTGATACCAGTAGAGTTAGGGAGTTTTGATGTGATAATCGGTATGGACTGGTTGAAAGAAGTGAAAGCAGAGATCGTTTGTTACAAAAATGCAATTCGTATTATACGAGAAAAAGGAAAACCCTTAATGATGTACGGAGAAAAGGGAAACACGAAGCTACATCTTATTAGTAATTTTAAGGCACAAAAACTAATAAGAAAAGGTTGCTATGCTGTTCTAGCACACGTCGAGAAAGTACAAACTGAAGAAAAGAGCATCAATGATGTTCCCATTGCAAAAGAATTTCCCGATGTATTTCCGAAAGAATTACCGGGATTACCCCCACATCGATCCGTTGAATTTCAAATAGATCTTGTACCAGGAGCTGCACCAATAGCTCGTTCTCCTTACAGACTCGCACCCAGCGAGATAAAAGAACTGCAAAACCAATTACAAGAACTTTTAGAGCGTGGTTTCATTCGACCAAGCACATCACCGTGAGGAGCTCCTGTTTTGTTTGTCAAGAAGAAAGATGGTACATTCAGGTTGTGTATCGACTACCGAGAGTTGAACAAACTTACCATCAAGAACCGCTACCCACTACCGAGAATCGACGACTTATTTGATCAACTACAAGGCTCGTCTGTTTATTCAAAGATTGACTTACGTTCCGGGTATCATCAAATGCGGGTGAAAGAAGATGATATTCCAAAGACTGCTTTTAGAACACGTTACGGTCATTACGAGTTTATGGTCATGCTGTTTGGTTTAACTAATGCACCAGCTGTGTTCGTGGACCTTATGAACCGAGTGTGTGGACCATACCTTGACAAGTTTGTCATTGTTTTCATTGATGACATACTTATTTACTCAAAGAATGACCAAGAACACGGTGAACATTTGAGAAAGGTGTTAGAAGTATTGAGGAAGGAAGAATTGTACGCTAAGTTTTCAAAGTGTGCATTTTGGTTGGAAGAAGTTCAATTCCTCGGTCACATAGTGAACAAAGAAGGTATTAAGGTGGTTCCGGCAAAGATAGAAACTGTTGAAAAGTGGGAAACCCCGAAAACTCCGAAACACATACGCCAGTTTTTAGGACTAGCTGGTTACTACAGAAGGTTCATCCAAGACTTTTCCAGAATAGCAAAACCCTTGACTGCATTAACGCATAAAGGGAAGAAATTTGAATGGAATGATGAACAAGAGAAAGCGTTTCAGTTATTGAAGAAAAAGCTAACTACGGCACCTATATTGTCATTGCCTGAAGGGAATGATGATTTTGTGATTTATTGTGACGCATCAAAGCAAGGTCTCAGTTGTGTATTAATGCAACGAACGAAGGTGATTGCTTATGCGTCTAGACAATTGAAGATTCACGAACAAAATTATACGACGCATGATTTGGAATTAGGCGCGGTTGTTTTTGCATTAAAGACTTGGAGGCACTACTTATATGGGGTCAAAAGTATTATATATACCGACCACAAAAGTCTTCAACACATATTTAATCAGAAACAACTGAATATGAGGCAGCGTAGGTGGATTGAATTATTGAATGATTACGACTTTGAGATTCGTTACCACCCGGGGAAGGCAAATGTGGTAGCCGATGCCTTGAGCAGGAAGGACAGAGAACCCATTCGAGTAAAATCTATGAATATAATGATTCATAATAACCTTACTACTAAAATAAAAGAGGCGCAACAAGGAGTTTTAAAAGAGGGAAATTTAAAGGATGAAATACCCAAAGGTTCGGAGAAGCATCTTAATATTCGGGAAGACGGAACCCGGTATAGGGCTGAAAGGATTTGGGTACCAAAATTTGGAGATATGAGAGAAATGGTACTTAGAGAAGCTCATAAAACCAGATACTCAATACATCCTGGAACGGGAAAGATGTACAAGGATCTCAAGAAACATTTTTGGTGGCCGGGTATGAAAGCCGATGTTGCTAAATACGTAAAAGAATGTTTGACGTGTTCTAAGGTCAAAGCTGAGCATCAGAAACCATCAGGTCTACTTCAACAACCAGAAATCCCGGAATGGAAATGGGAAAACATTACCATGGATTTCATCACTAAATTGCCAAGGACTGCAAGTGGTTTTGATACTATTTGGGTAATAGTTGATCGTCTCACCAAATCAGCACACTTCCTGCCAATAAGAAATGATGACAAGATAGAGAAGTTAGCACGACTGTATTTGAAGGAAGTCGTCTCCAGACATAGAATACCAATCTCTATTATCTCTGATAGGGATGGCAGATTTATTTCAAGATTCTGGCAGACATTACAGCAAGCATTAGGAACTCGTCTAGACATGAGTACTGCCTATCATCCACAAACTGATGGGCAGAGCGAAAGGACGATACAAACACTTGAAGACATGCTACGAGCATGTGTTATTGATTTCGGAAACAGTTGGGATCGACATCTACCGTTAGCAGAATTTTCCTACAACAACAGCTACCATTCAAGCATTGAGATGGCGCCGTTTGAAGCACTTTATGGTAGAAAGTGCAGGTCTCCGATTTGTTGGAGTGAAGTGGGGGATAGACAGATTACGGGTCCGGAGATTATACAAGAAACTACCGAGAAGATCATCCAAATTCAACAACGGTTGAAAACCGCCCAAAGTCGACAAAAGAGCTACGCTGACATTAAAAGAAAAGATATAGAATTTGAAATTGGAGAGATGGTCATGCTTAAAGTTGCACCTTGGAAAGGCGTTGTTCGATTTGGTAAACGAGGGAAATTAAATCCAAGGTATATTGGACCATTCAAGATTATTGATCGTGTCGGACCAGTAGCTTACCGACTTGAGTTACCTCAACAACTCGCGGCTGTACATAACACTTTCCACGTCTCGAATTTGAAGAAATGTTTTGCTAAAGAAGATCTCACTATTCCGTTAGATGAAATCCAAATCAACGAAAAACTTTAATTCATCGAAGAACCCGTCGAAATAATGGATCGTGAGGTTAAAAGACTTAAGCAAAACAAGATACCAATTGTTAAGGTTCGATGGAATGCTCGTAGAGGACCTGAGTTCACCTGGGAGCGTGAAGATCAGATGAAGAAGAAATACCCGCATCTATTTCCAGAAGATTCGTCAACTCCTTCAACAGCTTAAAATTTCGGGACGAAATTTATTTAACGGGTAGGTACTGTAGTGACCCGAACTTTTTCATGTATATATATATTAATTGAGATTGATATTTACATGATTAAATGTTTCCAACATGTTAAGCAATCAAACTTGTTAAGACTTGATTAATTGAAATATGTTTCATATAGACAATTGACCACCCAAGTTGACCGGTGATTCACGAACGTTAAAACTTGTAAAAACTATATGATGACATATATATGGATATATATATAGTTAACATGATACTATGATAAGTAAACATATCATTAAGTATAGTAACAATGAACTACATATGTAAAAACAAGACTACTAACTTAATGATTTTTAAACGAGACATATATGTAACGATTATCGTTGTAAAGACATTTAATGTATATATATCATATTAAGAGATATTCATACATGATAATATCATGATAATATAATAATTTAAAATCTCATTTGATATTATAAACATTGGGTTAACAACATTTAACAAGATCGTTAACCTAAAGGTTTCAAAACAACACTTACATGTAACGACTAACGATGACTTAACGACTCAGTTAAAATGTATATACATGTAGTGTTTTAATATGTATTTATACACTTTTGAAAGACTTCAATACACTTATTAAAATACTTCTACTTAACAAAAATGCTTACAATTACATCCTCGTTCAGTTTCATCAACAATTCTACTCGTATGCACCCGTATTCGTACTCGTACAATACACAGCTTTTAGATGTATGTACTATTGGTATATACACTCCAATGATCAGCTCTTAGCAGCTCATGTGAGTCACCTAACACATGTGGGAACCATCATTTAAAAGGAATCTAGACAACTAGTTACCTTATTTTAAGATATATTCGAAAAAAAAAAAATTTAAAAAAAGAAAAAAAAAATTCTCGTTTTTTAAAAAAAAAAAAAAAAATCTCGTTTTTAAAAAAAAAAAAAAAAAAAATTCTCGTTTTTTAAAAAAAAAAAAAAAAAACATCTTTTTTATTGGTTTTTAAATCATCACCAACCCACTTTAATTTGTCGCATTGGCAACTTGCACTCCATTTTTAAATATTGGTGATGAATTATTAGTGATAATTAAATCAAGTAAGATGCATATATATTTTACACAAATTTTTAATTAGTAAATCGAGTTAAAAATCTTTACCTTGAAAATCGAGTCCCATACACAGAACTTGAAATAAAAACATACATGAATCACTTTTTTATTCATCACATTTTGTACATCAGTGATTTTGATATAGCGGTATAAACAATGACAGTAATGATGGTTAAAGGTGGGTGTGTCATCAGTTTTTAGTAAGTCCGGTTCGTTCCACAGGGAAAGCTCGAGAAGTTTAACGCACACAAAATAGAAAAATAGAAAAATATATATATGTACTAGTAGTATTATTATATAAAAGGGGGGTTTTTACCGTTTAATGACCGGTTTGTCGATTTTTAAGACTTAAATCACAATTAAAACTTAATGTAAAATATAAAAATAACTAAAACTTAATTTAAAGAGTAAGTAAATGACGATAATTTAAATGACAGAAATTAAAGTGCAATAATTAAAAGTGCAATTAAATAACAATAAATAAAAGTGCGATAATTAGAAGTGCGATAATTACAGTTCGGATCCCTAATTAGTTGGATTATTGGACTTCGGGAATAAGGATAATTTGCCGAGCATTTTATAATTATGACCGGTGAACTATTTTGGACAAAAACCACATAGGTTTCAAATAATCCAGGACAAAGGACAATTAACCCATTGGACAATTAATTAAAATCAAAAAGTCAAACATCATGGTTACGGAAGTTTAAATAAGCATAATTGTTTTATTGTATTTTTCATCGCACTTTTATTTTCTGTCATTTTATTTATCGTAATTTATTTTACGCACTTTAATTTTTGTCATTTATTTTTACGCTTAAAATCGACAAACCGGTCATTAAACGGTAAAACCCCCATTTTATAATAATACTACTACTTATTTATATATATATTTTTACAAATAAACTTAATAATATAGCGTTAACTTCACCAGCTCCCTGTGGAACGAACCGGACTTACTAAAAACTACACTACTCTACGATTAGGTACACTGCCTATAAGTGTTGTAGCAAGGTTTAGGTATATCCACTCGATAAATAAATAAATAAAACTTGTGTAATATTTCGTCGCATTTTGTAGTAAAAATTAATACTATTTCGTACACCCCGCTGCACACATCAAGTTTTTGGCGCCGCTGCCGGGGAAAGCAATTTCGGTTCAACGACCTAATCTTCAACTCACGACGAAATAGTATTATTTTTAATACAAAATACTACAAAATATGACACAAGTTTTATTAATTTACGGATGGGATATACCTAAACCTTGCTACAACACTATAGGCAGTGTACCTAATCGTAGAGTAGTGTAGTTTTTAGTAAGTCCGGTTCGTTCCACAGGGAGCTAGTGATTACGTACTATATTTTTATAAAACTATATTTATATAAATATATATATATATAAGTAGTAATATTATTATAAAAGGGGGTTTTTTACCGTTTAATGACCGGTTTGTCGATTTTATATTTTTAAGCGTAAAGATAAATGACAATAATTAAAGTGCGTAAAATATATAAATGACGATAAATAAAATAACAATAAATAAAATTGCGATAGAATATGAAATAAAAGGGTTATGCTTATTTAAACTTCCGTAATCATGATGTTTAACGTTTTGATTTTAATTAATTGTTACTCGGATTAATTGTCCTTTGTCATGGTTTATTTGATACCTATCTGGTTTTTGTCCATAATAGTCCATCGGTCATAAATATAAAGTGCGAGTGTCCTCGTCAAATTACTCTTATACCCGAAGTCAAATATTCCAACTAATTAAGGATTTAAACTGTGACGCAGTTATCACTTCTGTCAACAATTACACCAGTTATCACTGTATGTAATCCACCCCTGTTTTGATTAGATATGAATATTAATTTACCCACTTGATCAGTTTGAATAATCAATTACCCAACCCGAATAATTAATTAAATGATTATAATAGATTCCATATGAACGTCACTAAATAGGACAACCATAATCATTATTAATTATTAGGATAATTAATTTGAAGATAGGTTCGACAAACTCCAATGAGTTGTCACTCAATTAGACAATACCCCCCATCTATTAATAGTCAATAGTCCAATTTCCACAAGTGTCGGTCTTTTGCCCAAACCTTAATTATGGTACAAAATCCAATAGTCCCGTCTTAATATAGTCTAACATCACGATTACTTCGGCTCAAATAAGCATAATAATAACTTAGTTACGAGACATTAAATTAAAAAGGAAGAACATAGCTTACAGTGGTGATTAATCGCGTAGCGTTGCACGGACAGAGTTCTGACTTAAAACCCGTAAATTAATTGTACCATAACTAAAACTAAATCATTATTATTAAATTTAAAAGTAAAATTAAAATTATAATGTATATATTACATATACGTTTACATATATATATAGAGAGAGAGATTTTGATTGATAAAGGGATGATTCATTTCATCGAATAACAATGCCTTTTATAGGCAAAATATCAATTTGAATTTTCACTTACGACCCCTGAACTATGCTCAATTAACAACTTTTTATTATTTAATATTATTCTTATTATGAATTATTTAAATATTATATTTTATTCTTGTGCATAGTTGGCTCGTAATTTTTAGTCCGTTGCGTCGAGCGTTGAGAGTTGACTCATGTCCCGGTTCCGGATTTTCGAACGTCCTTTCGTATAATTTAATATCTTGTACTTTGCGTTTTGTAACTTGTACTCTTGTCATTTTTAGACGTTTCTCATCAATAAATTGAACCTTTTGAATTGTATCTTGTACATTTGAGCTTTTTGGACGTTTTGGTCTTTCAAATCTTCGTTTTTGTCTTTAAATCTTCATTTTCGAGCGATTTGTGTCTTTCGTCTTCGCACTTATTTATTTAACTATTACAACTAAAAATAAGGAAATTACATTTAAAAACTTTACATATTGGAACGATATTGCTACTAAATATATGTTCATTTGGAACACTATCAAATATCCCCACACTTGAGCGTTGCTTGTCCTCAAGCAATACAGAACTTGAAATAAAAACATACATGAATCACTTTTTTATTCATCACATTTTGTACATCAGTGATTTTGATATAGCGGTATAAACAATGACAGTAATGATGGTTAAAGGTGGGTGTGTCATCCACAGTTGCCTTGGGTTTAGGTCAACGACACTTGCAATCAAATAGTCGATTTACTTTCGGTTTCCAAAGCAAAGTGCACATTTGAAAGGCGGTTTACAGTCCCACATGACTATAAAAATTTAGATCCTTTAGGAAATAGGATCTTTATGAAAACATTTGATCTTTTGAAAATTCAATCTAGCTTTTACCCTAGATAAGTTTTCTGATTTGATCCACCATTGGTGTTGCAAAATATATTTGTGGATCAATATTTTGGCTAAAAACATTTAGGTTCGTGTAATCCACTGCTATCCCGGTATCGGAAAGCACACATCCAGTTTACTTGTTCCGTATATTACCTTTCGGCAAACTACCGTCCGGTTGTAAAGGAAAGCGATGAACAAGAAACTGTTAAGGCAATGTCCCGTGACATGCAGATGATTATGGTCTTTTAACGTGTCGGATGCTAGAACTATCCTTGGTAGGAGCGATAGTAAAGATCATTCTATGATTTTTCGGTCTGGCACAAGGTCCTGTCTCCGACCATGCTATGCAACCACCGTTCTTACGGTTAACACCCGATTTGGTTCAGGTGACCTAATGAATTCCAGGTGAATTCCTAGGATTTTACGTTCAATGGTAATGAACGCATTGAAAATGGATTTTCAGAAAACAAATCGGTTTGCAATTTTGATCAAAATATTTTCTCGTTCAAGCTCGAGTTTAGATATCATTGAATTCCATGAGTTTGAATTCTCAATCTTTAAGGTCAATCTCTAGGATTGAGTAATATCAGTCTTAAAAGCTGATTTTTAATCTTTAAGGAGATTATCCTTTCTGGGGATCTGATTCATTAGTCTTATCAAGCTAATTTGCACGGTGCCCCCCCATTGTACGAGATAAATCCTTCTCATGGTTAGGATAAATCTGACCACATGGCGACCCTGTTTGATGCTGAGGTCCGTGGATTTCCTGCTGATTTTAGAGATGACTTTTCTAGATTTTTCGTCAACCTACAGCTGGTCTAGACGACAACTTCATGACCTAAATCAAGAAGCGCGTTTCTTTTTCGGAAGACTTTACTTCCTTTTAATGATGGAATTGATTCATCGTGTAGATCCATCTTTCTTACAGTAAATCGGGTAAAACTGATTAAAATCGTCCAAAACAAAAGTACCTGCAATAACTTTACAGAAACATGTGATAGATAGTTTTTAATTGAATAACTTGGTACATTCTCCCCACACTTAGTTTCTTTCTTTGCTTTTTTTATTCTCCTTTATTCCATTTTAAATGAATTCAATCGTTTTAGGGTGTTTTTCAATTTATGTCCTTTCCGAGGTAACGATAATTTCGGCATTAACACCTAGTTTTATCGTTCATAAATATGTATAAACATGATTTTGAATTCATTTAGTTAAAAAATTTTAAAATTTTCATAATATTTAGAAAATAAGCCAAGTATAAACCCGAGAGAATTTATAACCCTTCCCCACACTTGAGATCATGCAATGCCCTCATTTGCATGAAATCAGACTATAATTATAAATTCATGAGGGTGATTAGTGTAGGAAAGTGATTAAAAATACCCAGTTTGTAATTACAAAGCTCGTCGAATGATAGATGGCTCGCCTCATCGTTCATTCCTTCATCTATTATATCATATTTGTTGTTTTGCGTCTTGTCGTCAAAATTAGTACCTTTTGCTGAACTTTAATGACAGTCTTTGAAAGTGCATTGTTTTACCCTGTTTTGTACATAAGATAAAATACAAACATATATATATATATATATATATATATATATATATATATATATATATATATATATATATATATATATATATATATATATATATATATATATTTGAAGTTTGGTTTATAACCCCACTTTTCAAAAATTTATAAAGTATAATATTTTTGGCATACTTTAAATCAATAAAATTAAAAATAATGATAACAAAATTTGTCGCCCCGCCCTCGGGTAAAGTAATTTCGGTTCAACTACCTAATCTTCAACTCACGACGAATTTTAGAAATCATTTTTTTACTTAATGAAATAAAGTAAATTTTGTTTTTAAATTCACACAAAACTTAAATTTAAAAAGCATATTAATTTCATATAAAACCTACAAAATAAAAAAAAATTTGAATGGGGGGAGAAAACTAGTTCTTTAGTGTCTGCTAGCGGAAAAGACCAATCGGATTCCATTCTCGGAACTACACGAGAACAGAACAACTAACTCCAAACAGCATTTTCTTTTTAGAATATTTGAATCTCCTCACACTTAGGTAGCCGTGGTGTCAAAATTGTGATTAACTTCATCGTTAATTTCTCTTGGTCCATAATCAACTTGCATATCCGTGACTTTTTCTTTAAGCTATTGGTCGGATTCCTGTGTAATATCCACAATTTCAACTAGTTTCTCCTTTTCTTTAGGTGATAGATTGGATACTAACCGGTTACATAACTTAAAGTTCCCCTTGGTTCTAGCATCGCGAATCCGTTTAATAAGTTTCTTCATTGAACTATTAATAACGGGATCATTTAATTTTGTATCAACAACGGGGTTCTTTGTTATCATGTCATCATTAGGTGTTACTTCATTTTCTCCACACTTAGGCGTTTCATTATTGCTAAGTATTACCGTTGGAGTTGGTAAAACAACATGGTTCTTACCAATCGTTTTTGCTGGTTCAACGGTTTTGGTTGGTGGAGATTTAGTCTTTCGAATCATAAAGGTGATTGATTTGTCATCACTACTAAGTGTCATTCTACCATTTCTTACATCAAATAACGCCCTGGTGGACGCAAAGAATGGTCGACCTAAAATTAGAGGAATGTTTAGGTCCTCTTCTATGTCAATGACAATAAATTCGACTAGAAAGGTTAAATTACCTACTTGAACAGGTAGGTTGTCAGCAATTCCAACTGGGTGCTTAATGGTTTGATCAAGGAGTCGAACACTCATATCCGTTGGAGTTAACTCACCTACACCTAATCTCTTATATAATGAAAGAGGCATAACACTCACACTTGAACCTAAATCTGCTAGTGCATCATACATGACACAGTCACTAAGTAGACAAGGAACAATAAATTCACCCGGATCACCTACCCTAGGTGGAGGATTTGGTGGAACTGTCTTCACCGGGTTTACTTCTACTGTTTTTGTTTCTTGCACTTTTTTATTCTTCTTCTTCTTCTTTCCAGAGGTATCACAATCTTTATTACCTATTACTTGCTCATACTCAACTCCTTTTCTTGGAAACGGGAGGGGTGGTTTGTATGGTGTCACCACTTGCTTTACATACTCGGGTGGTGGTGGTGGTGGTGTAACTTCTTCATTGTTACTCACATCTAAAATCTTCCCATCTTCTGGTGCTGGTTTTTCAGAATTTGTTGACACCATATTAACATTCTCATTCCGAGGATTTACTTCAGTATTACTCGGTAGCTTTCCTTGTTCCCTCTCACTCATCATGCTAGCAAGAGTACCTATGTGTTTTTCTAGATTCAAAATGGAAGCTTGTTGAGTTCTTAATGACTGATCAAACCTCTCATTCGTTTGAGTTTGAGTTTCAATAAATTGTGTTTGAGATTCAACTAGCTTAAATACCACTTCTTCCATATTTGACTTTTTCTCTTCGGTTTGTTGTGGTGGTTTATACAAGCCAGGTCTTTGTTGATTGAAAGTGTTGTTTTGAGTTGGTTGGTTATTCGGACCTTGTTGGTTATACGAGTTATTGTCGGGTCCTTTTGGATTGTAAAGAATGTTTTGATTTCGATTGAAGTTTGGCCTTGGCGGTTGATAATTATTCTGATAACTATTTTCCAGCCTTTGGTTCATGTAGACAACATTCTCACGTTGTTCCATCGTTTGTTCAATGTGACAGTCTTTCATTAAGTGTGGTCCACCGCATTGCTCACAACTAATTTGTATTGCGTGAATATCTTTATTCATCTTTTCCATTCGTCTCTCGAAAGCATCTATTTTTGCGGAAACGGAATCAAAGTTATGGCTAGAATCGGCTCTAGCCGCTTTAGATGAACGATATATATCTTTCTCTTGGTGCCACTCATGAGAGTGGGAGGCTGTGTTATCAATAATTTTGTAAGCTTCAGTTGCGGTTTTCTTCATAATGGAACCACCAGCTGTTATGTCGATGTCTTTTCGTGTAGCAACGTTGACACCTTGGTAGAATATTTGTACTATTTGATAAGTGTCTAAACCGTGTTGAGGACATCCTCTCAACAACTTTCCAAATCTTGTCCACGCCTCATATCGAGTTTCATTTGACTTTTGTGTGAACGTAACAATTTCTCCTTGAAGTCTCACGGCTTTAGATGCCGGAAAGAATTGTTTAAGAAATTTTTCAACTAAAACATCCCATGTATCAATCGCCCCTTCAGGTAACGATTCTAACCAATCTTTGGCTTCTCCCTTTAAAGTCCAGGGAAATAACATGAGATAAATTTGTTTGTCTTCCACTTCTCGGATTTTGAATAGTGTACAGATCCTATTAAACGTACGAAGATGTTCGTTTGGGTCTTCATTCGGCGTACCACTATATTGGCACTGATTAGTTACCATGTGTAGGATTTGTCCTTTAATTTCATAATCTGGAGCATTAACTTCTGGTTTAATAATGGCGTGACCTTGGCCAGTGCGCTTAGCTCTCATTCGTTCTTCCATACTTAGAGGTTCTAGATTTTCCATGATTGGATTTGTTGTATCCGAATCACTAGAGGATTCTGATTTAACGGTTTGGGGTTCAGGATCTTGGAATTGTCCTTGAATATCCTCCGGGTTCTCAGTTGTGAAATCGGGTTCAAAAGATGGATTATCGGAAATTTGAGTTGGAGTTCTTGTTTGATTAGATGATGATTCTAAAGAAAAATCAACGGCGACAATATTGGCTAGATGTCTTGATCGAGTTACAGGCGGTGAACGTATGAAAGGTGGTGAACGTTTTGCTCGGTGCATTCACAGAATATCCTATTAGTTATAAAAATAAGAAAAACTTATATAAGTTGTCCAATTAATAGACTTTTCTGATTTTGCCCACGTTTCGAATAGCCAAAAGATGCAGCAGAGGGGCAGGATTCGTTTGGTCTCAATATAATTGAGTACTGTTTGGCTCCAATAACCCGGTCCACGTACAAATCCAACTATTACTACGAACCAGAAAATTTTGATGTCTATCAATTTAACCACTTAAAATAAATTTTCGTAATTTTAAGAAATTTAGAGAAGAAGTAGAAAAAAATCTAAGTCCTAAAAACTAGAATGGCGAGAAATAAGAGAGAAAAAGAGTGCGCGTCGAAAAGTGTCAAAAATGAAAAAGACGAAGAGTGGTTTGTAAACACGCGGTTAATCCAACCTTATAACGATCACTATCTTAAAAATAAAGCTACAAATGGAGATCACTAATTGGAATTGTAATTGATACATAGGTAAACGCGTCGAAAAATAAAAATAAGAAAATAGCGCGAAAAATGGCGTCGCAAAATTCTAAAGCACCTAAAACTTAGTCTAAGGAATAAGCACTTAAGGGATTTTACGGCAAAGCCTAAAAATCTAAAAATGAAAATAACTATGGCAAAACTAAACTTAATACTAAAAGTTGTGACTGAGTCTAAAAATCTAAAGGTAATAAAACTTAAAATAATTTTTTTTTTTACGTTTTTTTTTTTTTTTACGTTTTTGTTTTTTTTTTTTTTTACGTTTTTGTTTTTTGTTTTTTTTTTTGCGTTTTTTTTTTTTTTTTTATATTTTTGCAAATATAAATTAAAAATATAGCGTTTTAGTGCTCCCCGGCAGCGGCGCCAAAAACTTGATGATGTAGCGTGAGGGTACGAAATAGTATTATTTTTAATACAAAATACTACAAAATATGACACAAGTTTTATTAATTTACGGATGGGATATACCTAAACCTTGCTACAACACTATAGGCAGTGTACCTAATCGTAGAGTAGTGTAGTTTTTAGTAAGTCCGGTTCGTTCCACAGGGAGCTAGTGATTACGTACTATATTTTTATAAAACTATATTTATATAAATATATATATATATATAAGTAGTAATATTAATATAAAAGGGGGTTTTTTACCGTTTAATGACCGGTTTGTCGATTTTATATTTTTAAGCGTAAAGATAAATGACAATAATTAAAGTGTGTAAAATATATAAATGACGATAAATAAAATAACAATAAATAAAATTGCGATAGAATATGAAATAAAAGGGTTATGCTTATTTAAACTTCCGTAATCATGATGTTTAACGTTTTGATTTTAATTAATTGTTACTCGGGTTAATTGTCCTTTGTCATGGTTTATTTGATACCTATCTGGTTTTTGTCCATAATAGTCCATCGGTCATAAATATAAAGTGCGAGTGTCCTCGTCAAATTACTCTTATACCCGAAGTCAAATATTCCAACTAATTAAGGATTTAAACTGTGACGCAGTTATCACTTCTGTCAACAATTACACCAGTTATCACTGTATGTAATCCACCCCTGTTTTGATTAGATATGAATATTAATTTACCCACTTGATCAGTTTGAATAATCAATTACCCAACCCGAATAATTAATTAAATGATTATAATAGATTCCATATGAACGTCACTAAATAGGACAACCATAATCATTATTAATTATTAGGATAATTAATTTGAAGATAGGTTCGACAAACTCCAATGAGTTGTCACTCAATTAGACAATACCCCCCATCTATTAATAGTCAATAGTCCAATTTCCACAAGTGTCGGTCTTTTGCCCAAACCTTAATTATGGTACAAAATCCAATAGTCCCGTCTTAATATAGTCCAACATCACGATTACTTCGGCTCAAATAAGCATAATAATAACTTAGTTACGAGACATTAAATTAAAAAGGAAGAACATAGCTTACAGTGGTGATTAATTGCGTAGCGTTGCACGGACAGAGTTCTGACTTAAAACCCGTAAATTAATTGTACCATAACTAAAACTAAATCATTATTATTAAATTTAAAAGTAAAATTAAAATTATAATGTATATATTACATATACGTTTACATATATATATAGAGAGAGAGATTTTGATTGATAAAGGGATGATTCATTTCATCGAATAACAATGCCTTTTATAGGCAAAATATCAATTTGAATTTTCACTTACGACCCCTGAACTATGCTCAATTAACAACTTTTTATTATTTAATATTATTCTTATTATGAATTATTTAAATATTATATTTTATTCTTGTGCATAGTTGGCTCGTAATTTTTAGTCCGTTGCGTCGAGCGTTGAGAGTTGACTCATGTCCCGGTTCCGGATTTTCGAACGTCCTTTCGTATAATTTAATATCTTGTACTTTGCATTTTGTAACTTGTACTCTTGTCATTTTTAGACGTTTCTCATCAATAAATTGAACCTTTTGAATTGTATCTTGTACATTTGAGCTTTTTGGACGTTTTGGTCTTTCAAATCTTCGTTTTTGTCTTTAAATCTTCATTTTCGAGCGATTTGCGTCTTTCGTCTTCGCACTTATTTATTTAACTATTACAACTAAAAATAAGGAAATTACATTTAAAAACTTTACATATTGGAACGATATTGCTACTAAATATATGTTCATTTGGATCACTATCAGGCAACTAGCATGAAATATCTCATAAAATTACAAAAATATGAGTAATCATTCATGACTTATTTACATGAAAACAAAATTACATATCCATTATATCTAATCCATACACCAACGACCAAAAACACCTACAAACACTTTCATTCTTCAATTTTATTCATCTAATTGATCTCTCTCAAGTTCTATCTTCAAGTTCTAAGTGTTCTTCATATATTCTACAAGTTCTAGTTACATAAAATCAAGAATACTTTCAAGTTTGCTAGCTCACTTCCAATCTTGTAAGGTGATCATCCAACCTCAAGAAATCTTTGTTTATTACTGTAGGTTATCATTCTAATACAAGATAATAATCATATTCAAACTTTTGTTCAATTTCTATAACTATAACAATCTTATTTCAAGTGATGATCTTACTTGAACTTGTTTTCGTGTCATGATTCTGCTTCAAGAACTTCGAGCCATCCAAGGATCCGTTGAAGCTAGATCCATTTTTCTCTTTTCCAGTAGGTTTATCCAAGGAACTTAAGGTAGTAATGATGTTCATAACATCATTCAATTCATATATATAAAGCTATCTTATTCGAAGGTTTAAACTTGTAATCACTAGAACATAGTTTAGTTAATTCTAAACTTGTTCGCAAACAAAAGTTAATCCTTCTAACTTGACTTTTAAAATCAACTAAACACATGTTCTATATCTATATGATATGCTAACTTAATGATTTAAAACCTGGAAACACGAAAAACACCGTAAAACCGGATTTACGCCGTCGTAGTAACACCGCGGGCTATTTTGGGTTAGTTAATTAAAAACTATGATAAACTTTGATTTAAAAGTTGTTATTCTGAGAAAATGATTTTTATTATGAACATGAAACTATATTCAAAAATTATGGTTAAACTCAAAGTGGAAGTATGTTTTCTAAAATGGTCATCTAGACGTCGTTCTTTCGACTGAAATGACTACCTTTACAAAAATGACTTGTAACTTATTTTTCCGGCTATAAATCTATAATTTTTCTGTTTATATTCATAAAATAGAGTTCAATATAAAACCATAGCAATTTGATTCACTCAAAACGGATTTAAAATGAAGAAGTTATGGGTAAAACAAGATTCGATAATTTTTCTCATTTTAGCTACGTGAAAATTGGTAACAAATCTATACCAACCATAACTTAATCAACTTGTATTGTATATTATGTAACCTTGAGATACCATAGACACGTATACAATGTTTCGACCTATCATGTAGACACATCTATATATATTTCGGAACAACCATAGACACTCTATATGTGAATGTTGGAGTTAGCTATACAGGGTTGAGGTTGATTCCAAAATATATATAGTTTGAGTTGTGATCAATACTGAGATACGTATACACTGGGTCGTAGATTGATTCAAGATAATATTTATCGATTTATTTCTGTACATCTAACTGTGGACAACTAGTTGTAGGTTACTAACGAGGACAACTGACTTAATAAACTTAAAACATCAAAATATATTAAAAGTATTGTAAATATATTTTGAACATACTTTGATATATATGTATATATTGTTATAGGTTCGTGAATCAACCAGTGGCCAAGTCTTACTTCCCGACGAAGTAAAAATCTGTGAAAGTGAGTTATAGTCCACTTTTAAAATATAATATTTTTGGGATGAGAATACATGCAGGTTTTATAAATGATTTACAAAATAGACACAAGTACGTGAAACTACATTCTATGGTTGAATTATCGAAATCGAATATGCCCCTTTTTATTAAGTCTGGTAATCTAAGAATTAGGGAACAGACACCCTAATTGACGCGAATCCTAAAGATAGATCTATTGGGCCTAACAAACCCCATCCAAAGTACCGGATGCTTTAGTACTTCGAAATTTATATCATATCCGAAGGGTGTCCCGGAATGATGGGGATATTCTTATATATGCATCTTGTTAATGTCGGTTACCAGGTGTTCACCATATGAATGATTTTTATCTCTATGTATGGGATGTGTATTGAAATATGAAATCTTGTGGTCTATTATTATGATTTGATATATATAGGTTAAACCTATAACTCACCAACATTTTTGTTGACGTTTTAAGCATGTTTATTCTCAGGTGATTATTAAGAGCTTCCGCTGTCGCATACTTAAATAAGGACGAGATTTGGAGTCCATGCTTGTATGATATTGTGTAAAAACTGCATTCAAGAAACTTATTTTGTTGTAACATATTTGTATTGTAAACCATTATGTAATGGTCGTGTGTAAACAGGATATTTTAGATTATCATTATTTGATAATCTACGTAAAGCTTTTTAAACCTTTATTGATGAAATAAAGGTTATGGTTTGTTTTAAAATGAATGCAGTCTTTGAAAAACGTCTCATATAGAGGTCAAAACCTCGCAACGAAATCAATTAATATGGAATGTTTTTAATCAATAAGAACGGGACATTTCAGAAGACGACACCGATAATGACGTAACCAACCATACCAACCATTGCCAATTTCCGGTTTCTGTCGTATTATTTTCTTCATTTTCCACTTTATTTTCCATTTCATTGATTTCTAGTTGGTTAAAGTTTTGTGAGAGAGTGTCGTAGCGTACACAGATAATATTTCTGGTTATTTGAGGTAAAGAAATAATTTGTGACAGATACACATATATTTGTGTTTTGTATGTATGTATATGTATATATAATGATGTGAGATTGAAGAACATGAAGCTTTTTTAATTTGAAACATGAATTAAATATTTGGGTAGATTGATAGATACACAGATTATTGTTAATTTTGTTGTTATTGCTAATGTTATCCCTCATACACCATTCGACATAACTAGGTAGTTACAAACAGATTATTGCTAAATTTATTGATGTTGTTGTTGGTCAAATAATAGGTTCATATATGTTATTTTTAAGATGGAACTAGGACATTCATTTCATAACTTTTCAAAAAAAAAAAAAAAATGGTGAAAAAAAGATCATATATTACTAGGTACCCTCATCAAATCAATGAAGAATATCACATCAAAAAACAATGCAAAAGGCTTATAATGCCCAACAAAATTACGTGAAACCATGAAAGAAGCCCAACCTAAACTTAGATTTGTAATAAGAGAGGGTTAATTTCCCATACATATGCTTGAAGACTATGACAAAAAATTAGATTCGCCGACCAAAGGAACACTTTAAGCTTGATGTTCTGCACGATAACCGACCGAAAAGTATGAATTCATGATTTGACGAAAGCATCGGCTATATTGTAGGAACCATCAGACACATAACATGGGTCCACATAACCAAATCCTCCTGATGTTCTTTCAATTGAATTCTTCCTAGAAAACTTTGAAGTTCCAATACTTTTAGGGAGTCATACATTGGAAGAGGTAAAGGTGATTGAAGATCCCACCCATATTGAGGCAAACTCGTTGACTTAGGAAGGCGAGAAAAAAAATCACATATGCAGATTGGTCTCGGATAACTAGAAAAAGTGAAGGACATTCATCCTTTAGGATGTGATTATCGATCCAAGAGTCGATCCTCATTGTTTTGAAGTAATGGTAGTGGATTCCTCTTCTACCATATTCTTCATAAGTACATCAAACTTTATCATCTCTTCTTTGAAAGTTAATTTTTTTGCCCCAACCAATTGCCTATTAAGATTGAATTTTTTGATTTTAAACTCTTGAGCCACAACATGGCTAATTTCATTTGTTGTGTCAAACACATTGGAAATATTAGAAACTTTTTCAGTCCAGTGAATGGTATTGGATGTGGATACAAATTATGAGGTTAAAGGTTTGGATAATTCGACATGTTTCTGATTTTTGTTACGAATAAGATCACATTCTGGTCTGTAATCTTCACCAAAACACTGCTCATGTATAGAATCAGGGTTACACTTTGTTGATTTATTATTGGAAGCTGGAGTGGTTGTCTTTCAATTTTCAGTATTAGAATTTGAGCAGGCTTTTTTAAGTATTTGACTAGAATTGATCTTTTTGTGTAAGTTTGGATTTATGTGAAAGGGTAGGAAAGTCATTTTGGTTAAAAGAAAACGATTTTACATGGGAAATAGGTGAAACAGTTGGAGGTAAAGGTGCTCTGGTATCAGTTTTGTGTTGTACCTTACGTATAAAAAGAGACTTTTTGATCTCATCCTCCTTTTCCTTTTGTGTTTTGACAGCTATAGTGACCTTTTCCAATGAAAAATGCACATATTTTGAATTTTTACCATTGCAAGGAGATTTAACCGAGGTTAATAAATTTGACTCATTATCCTCAATGAATATTTCACCTTCCTCAGGTTGGAGTTCCGACGAAACTACAGGATTTTCCGTGTAATCCTCCACGTTCACCTTGGTTTTTCTTTGTTCTTCAACAACACATATTATACATAAATGGTTGTATTTGTCTATACTTTTATCTGACACAACCTCTATTCTATCAACATAATGAAACTCCTCCACCCATAACTTGCACTTTGATAGATTTGATACATTAGCTGAGACATATATTTTGATTGGTTTTGGATCTGCCACTTCAACCATAGCGAACAATGTGTCATATTGTTTTAGGCGGTGAGAATTCTTATCGACGTGAATAATTCTCTCGAATTCGTTTGCAACCTCAATGGTGCAATCCAGTGAGCAACATTCAAAAGGGATTCCTTTAATAGCTAACCGGGTGATCCTTGAATACTTGAGTCGTTTATGAACCATCGATTAAACTTCTAGGAATTCCAATTCATTCATTGTTGGTCCCATGGTCATTCTCTTGAAATTCGCACTAGGCGCTCACTTTTTTTTTTGTCTGGATGGAAGCTGGGCGACGGGGCTTGCTTAGCAGAGTCCTGTGTTTTTAATAAACAGTCGTTGAACTCATGCTTCCAGCTTGAGCACTTCTATCTATCAATTCTGGTTCAAGATTTATGGTTCCCCTTCGATTTTCTCTCTCTTCATCTTTACATTGTACTATGTACCCGAATAGACCCCATAACTGCTCTTTTAGCTATACTACGGCTCTTTAACCATTTAATCAATTTAAGGGCTTTGATAGGAACTTTATCGATAATGCATGCAGTGAATTCCAACCCTTCATTGATTTCTTGATTGATCAAAGAATACTGTTGTGCCCATTATGAAATGCCCCGTTCATATACATTATAAACGATTCACAATAGTTGATTACATCGTGAGGTATTTGACCTCTATATAATACATTTTACAAACATTGCATTCGTTTTTAAAAGACAAACTTTCTTTACATTGAAAGTTGACAGCATGTGTAATTACCCGTCCTAATCCACCTGGACGAAGTCATCAACATTTGGTCCCATTGCGAGGTGCTGTCCTAAATATGCCATGAATGACTCCATGTAATATGAGCAAATGCACAGCGGAAGATTTCTTTCATACCTGAGAATAAACATGCTTAAATGTGTCAACCAAAAGGTTGGTGAGTTCATAGGTTTATCATAACAATCATTTCAATATATTAATAGACCACAAGATTTTCGTTTATAAATATATGTACACTCGCAAGTGTATAAAAGTATTCTATAAGTTGTTGAGCGCTTCGATAACCATACTTAACAATTAATGTGGCATATTCCCTTTATTATGAAATCTCCCTATACTGTACCAAGTGTAGTAAAAACGAAGTACTATGCAACCGTTTACGATACTAGAGCGACTAGCCCGGTTGGAGTTGTCAAACCCGATAGATCTATCAATAGGATTCGCGCTTACATGTTCTTCCAACATGTAAATGTTAGTTACCAAGCTATTAGGGAAGATATGCAAAGTGGTACAACTCAACTTAGAATATATTTTAAATACTTGTGTCTATTTCGTCAAACATAAAAGCAGCGCATGTATTCTCAGCCCAAAAATATATATTGCAAAAGCAATTAAAAAGGGAGCAAATGAAACTCACCTAATGTATTTTGTAGTAAAAATACATATGACTATATTGAACAATGTAGGTGTGATGACCCGAAAATTTTTGACTTATTTAAACCAATTCTCTATACGATTTATTATTTTAACACGTTAAACAAAGTCTGTTAGATTGAGTCTCAAAATTTTAGAACTGTTACATATATACAATTACCTTTGACTACTCTCGACGATTCATGAACAATTATATGTATGTATATATATATGTACAAGTAAAAATGACTTTCTACAGTAAAAATTACTTTGCTACAGTAAAACACAATTTGCTACAGTAAAACACTATTTGCTACAGTGAAACCGTATTTTGCTACAGTGCTACAGTGAAAATGAGTTTGCTATAGTTTGACGGTTTATCGATCAATATCAAAGGAAATGTTACATCGTCCAAACCGAATACGATGCAGGAAGCCATGACAATGGCACACCAACTCATGGACCAGATCACAGAGAGTTCGATTAAGGCACCAATTACCGAAGTCAAGACAACTGAAGGAAAGAGGAAATGGGAAGACTATAAGGGCAAAAGTACTCACCTGAAGAAACAAGAAACTTTTAAAGGTAAACAAGATGGGGCAACTGCAAGTCCAAACTATAAGGGACCCCATCCGTTCTGCAAAAGATGTTACACACATCATGCAGGTTATTGTCAAGTGGTCTGTGATAAGTGCAACAAGAAAGGACATGTGACGAAAGATTGTTATGCCACCGTTTCTGAAGTAAAGACAAAACTGACCGATGTCAAGAAATGTTTTGGATGCGGGAAGTCTGGTCACTTTATAAATCAATGCCCTGATAAGGAGAAGAACAAAGAACCCGCACGTGGGAGGGCATTTAATGTTAGTGCCAGTAAAGCACGTGAGGATCCTAATCTTGTCACGGGTACGTTTACCGTTAATAATCAACTAGCTTCTATTATGTTTGATACGGGTGCTGATAGAAGTTATATGTGTAAAGACTTTAGTTTTAAACTAAAATGTGCATCATTACCTCTAGACGATAAATATACTATTGAATTAGCTAATGGTAAACTGATAAAAGCCGATAAAATTTGCCATGGTTGCGAAATGAATCTCGCTGGTGAAACCTTCAAAATCGATTTGATACCCGTAGAATTAGGAAGTTTTGACGTAATCGTTGGCATGGACTGGATGTCCAAAACAAGAGCGGAAGTTGTTTGCGCTGAGAAAGCAATCCGCATCCCTCGTAAGGATGAAACGTCATTAATGATTTATGGGGAGAAGAGCAACTCAAAGCTGAACTTTATCAGCTGTATGAAGGCCCAGAAACTTATAAGAAAAGGTTGTTATGCTATTCTGGCACATGTAAAGAAGATCGATACTGAAGAAAGAAGCATTAATGACATGCCGGTTGTAAGAGAATATCCCGGAGTATTTCCAGAAGAATTACCGGGGCTACCTCCACACAGATGTGTAGAATTCCAGATTGATCTCATACCAGGAGCTGCACCTGTAGCCCGATCTCCATATAGACTTGCACCTTCAGAAATGCAAGAATTACAAGACCAGTTGCAAGAATTATCGGACCATGGATTTATTCGTCCTAGTTTTTCACCTTGGGGTGCTCCTATTCTGTTCGTCAAGAAGAAGGATGGATCTATGAGAATGTGCATAGATTACCGAGAATTAAACAAATTAACGATCAAGAATCGGTACCCATTACCGAGGATTGATGATTTGTTTGATCAATTGCAAGGATCAAGTGTTTATTCTAAGATTGATCTACGCTCCGGATATCATCAACTGAGAGTGAAGGAAGAAGATGTTCCTAAAACCGCGTTCAGAACCCGTTACGGTCACTATGAGTTTCTAGTCATGCCTTTTGGATTAACTAATGCTCCAGCAGTATTCATAGATCTAATGAATCGCATCTGTAGACCGTATTTAGACAAATTTGTCATTATTTTTATCGACGACATATTGATTTACTCGAAGAACAAGGAAGAACATGAGCAACACTTAAGACTGGTACTGGAGATACTCAAGAAAGAAGAATTGTACGCAAAATTTTCGAAGTGTGATTTCTGGTTACAAGAAGTACAATTTTTGGGCCATGTTGTCAGTAAACATGGAATTAAAGTTGACCCCGCCAAGATCGAAGCCATTAGTAAATGGGAAACCCCGAAGACTCCAACACAAATTCGCCAATTCTTAGGTCTTGCTGGTTACTACCGAAGATTCATTCAAGATTTCTCTAGAATCGCCAAACCCTTAACTGCATTGACTCAAAAGGGAAAGAAGTATGATTGGTCCACAGAACAGGAATCCTCATTCCAGTTATTAAAGAAGAAGTTAACGTCTGCACCCATTTTGTCATTACCAGAAGGAAATGATGATTTCGTGATCTATTGTGATGCTTCATGCCAAGGTTTAGGATGTGTATTAATGCAACGCACAAAAGTCATCGCATATGCCTCACGACAACTAAAAATTCATGAAAAGAACTATACGACGCACGATTTAGAACTTGGAGCAGTAGTTTTTGCACTCAAAATATGGAGACACTATCTATATGGCACCAAGTGTACAGTGTACACCGACCATAAGAGTCTTCAGCATATTTTTGATCAAAAACAACTCAATATGAGGCAACGTCGCTGGGTAGAGTTGTTAAACGATTACGATTGTGAAATCCGTTACCATCCCGGAAAGGCTAATGTTGTAGCTGATGCCCTAAGTCGAAAAGAAAGAGTAAAACCTCTTAGGGTCCGAGCTTTGAATATTACAATTCGTACTGATCTCACAAAGAAAATTCAAGCAGCACAGTTAGAGGCTTTAAAAGAAGAAAACGAAAAAGGCGAAATAAGCAAAGGGTTAGAAAAACAACTTGAAGAAAAAGCCGATGGAACCCTGTATTTTGCTGGTAGGATATGGGTACCAAAACATGGTAACCTAAGGCAACTAGTACTGGATGAAGCACACAAAACGAGGTACTCAATTCACCCAGGAAACGGAAAAATGTACCACGATCTCAAGAAGTTTTATTGGTGGCCTAATATGAAAACAGAAATTGCTACTTATGTAAGCAAATGTTTAACGTGTGCAAAGGTCAAAGCTGAGCACCAAAAGCCGTCAGGATTACTGCAACAACCAGAAATTCCGCAGTGGAAATGGGAAAGAATAACCATGGATTTCATTACAAAATTGCCAAGGACTGCAAGTAGTCATGATACTATTTGGGTGATAGTTGATCGTCTAACTAAATCAGCTCACTTTCTACCAATAAAGGAGACAGACAGTATGGAGAAATTAGCACGCCTATATTTAAAGGAAGTAGTTTCCAGGCATGGTGTACCCATCTCTATCATACCTGATCGCGACACCCGATTCACATCACGTTTCTGGCAGTCATTACAAAAAGCATTGGGAACTCGATTAGATATGAGCACCGCTTATCACCCACAGACAGATGGTCAAAGTGAAAGAATAATACAAACATTGGAAGACATGTTACGGGCATGCGTGATTGACTTTGGAACCAGTTGGGATCGACACTTACCGTTGGCAGAATTTTCATACAATAACAGCTATCATACGAGCATCAACGCAGCGCCATTTGAAGCACTTTACGGTAGAAAGTGCAGATCTCCTATCTGTTGGAGTGAAGTAGGAGAAAGACAACTTACTGGACCAGAAATTATTCATGAAACCACCGAAAAGATCATTCAAATACAACAGCGATTGAAAACGGCCATGAGTCGCCAAAAGAGTTATGCTGATGTAAGAAGAAAACCGCTAGAATTTCAAGTGGGCGACAAAGTCATGTTGAAAGTGTCACCCTGGAAAGGCGTTGTACGATTCGGTAAACGAGGAAAGCTGAGTCCTAGGTACGTAGGACCCTTTGAAATCACCGAAAGAATTGGAACAGTTGCTTATCGATTAAAGCTACCGCAAGAACTTAGTAGTGTTCACAACACATTTCACGTGTCAAATTTGAAGAAATGTTTAACTGAAGAGGATGTCGTAATTCCTCTTGACGAAATACGAATCAATGATAAACTCCATTTTATCGAAGAACCTGTTGAAATCATGGACCGTGAGGTCAAACAATTAAAACAAAGCAAAATACCGATAGTTAGGGTTCGTTGGAACGCAAGACGAGGACCCGAGTTTACTTGGGAACGTGAAGATCAGATGAAGCAAAAGTATCCACATTTGTTCACTGATATCGCTCATGAAACAGGTACTACTCAAAATTTCGGGACGAAATTTTCTTTAACGGGGAGGTACTGTGATGACCCGAAATTTTTTGACTTATTTAAACCAATTCTCTATACGATTTATTATTTTAACACGTTAAACAAAGTCTGTTAGATTGAGTCTCAAAATTTTAGAACTGTTACATATATACAATTACCTTTGACTACTCTCGACGATTCATGAACAATTATATGTATGTATATATATATGTACAAGTAAAAACGACTTTCCTACAGTAAAAATTACTTTGCTACAGTAAAACACAATTTGCTACAGTAAAACACTATTTGCTACAGTGAAACCGTATTTTGCTACAGTGCTACAGTGAAAACGAGTTTGCTACAGTTTGACGGTTTATCGATCAATATCAAAGGAAATGTTACATCGTCTAAACCGAATACGATGCAGGAAGCCATGACAATGGCACACCAACTCATGGACCAGATCACAGAGAGTTCGATTAAGGCACCAATTACCGAAGTCAAGACAACTGAAGGAAAGAGGAAATGGGAAGACTATAAGGGCAAAAGTACTCACCTGAAGAAACAAGAAACTTTTAAAGGTAAACAAGATGTCGACGTACAGTGATTTGCTACAGTAAAACACTATTTGCTACAATAAAACACTATTTGCTACAGTAAAACACTATTTGCTACAGTGAACACTATTTGCTACAGTAACACTATTTGATGTCGACGAACTAGCAAACAAAAACAGAAAAGGCGGCCATGCGATCGCATGGCAAAAACACTGAAAACTCATGCGATCGCATGAGCTACAGTAAATCGAAAAGTACTATAAAAGTTCAGTTTTGCTCGACGAAATTTTTCATAAATATATATGTACGTAAATTTTATATTTATAATTATAATTATAATTTTAATTTTAAGTTTAATAATAATAAAGTATATTCGAGGGTATTTTTAATTTTGGTTTCAAACCGTTTTAAAATAAGGAAATATTGGGTATTGTTCGGGGTATTGTTCTTGAATCCAAGACCAACCATACAGTCGTCTACCGTTATTACGTCTACGCAATTTGCCTACAATATTGAATCGCAATATTGAACTGTGAGTTATAGTCTCCCTTTTTAAATACTTTAAATATTTTTGGGCTGAGAATACATGCAATTTATTTTAAACGCAATAAGACACAAGTACATACAAAATTCTACACTGAGTTAAACCGAAAATCCCTTAGCTTTGGTAACTAGTAGCTGCCAGTACATAGGATATGGACTGGTGGGCGCGAATAATTGTATATGGATCCATAGGGCTTGACATCCCCGTCCGAGCTAGAGCGCTAGCCTTTTAACGGACGTATGTTATTTGAGTTTAAGACACGTTGGTTTGCGCGTATTAAAACGAATGGGGTAATTATCACTATAGCGTTAAGTTTAGTTACCAGGGTGCTCTGTTACGTAGAATCTATTGATAAACTTTTGATGAAATCTTGTGGTCTATCTTTATATATGTTTATGACTCGAGCAATTAAACCTATAACTCACCAACATCCGTGTTGACTTTTTAGCATGTTTTATTCTCAGGTCCTTAGAATGCTTCCGCTGTGATGTGCTTGTTGCCTGCATGGAGTCTCTCATGCTTTGTACAAAGTTTATTGCATTCAAAATAAAACTGCGTTGTGTAATAAATAATTGGACTGTGATGTCAACCTGTAAATTAAAGACTTATGTATTTTGGGGTTTTGCTTATACCTAAGCACTCGCCCACATGTTTATAACTTTCTATGTTTAGAAAGTCACTTATTTTAATGAATGCAATATTTTATCAAAACGTATCATATAGAGGTCAAAACCTCACTGTGGAATCAATGATTAACGTGCAGCGTCAATAGCGATTTTGACGGGTCGTTACAGTAGGGTTGACCTCGGATTCACGAACCTATATTAGTAATATATATTAAAACATATAATCACATAATTCCATCTGATAATTTATATAGTATTTAATTATTAAGTATTTTATAATACTCATGCCCAATTCTAATTAAGATATATGTATATATACATATATATACTTTACCCATATTATATTTTTAATTATATGTTACATATATTTATTTTGTAAAATAATTAATATTCATACATATAGCCATATTAATATATGTATATAAGTAATTTAGTAAAATAAAAAAAAATCAATAGTTTGCTATATGTAATATTTATATAATTAATGTTAATGGGTTTATTAAAAGATTTATGTAATACTAATATCCTTATATTATGTATCAAAAATATTTTTATGTATCTAATTTCTATTTGAATAAATAATGTTAATAATAATTATTTTAATAAAAGTCATGTTAATGATAAGAATAATAATAATAATAATAATAATAATAATAATAATAATAATAATAATAATAATAATAATAATAATAATAATAATAATAAAAATAATAGAAATGCTACCTTAATTTAATAGGCCTTAAAAAAAGAAATAAACGACTCTGCCCAGGCTTGAACCTGCGACCTCTCGCAATCCCAATAAAACCCCAAACCAACCTTCTATCCTTGCTTTTGTAATTAAAATCGTATACCATATATATTTAGCCAATTCTTTCGGCCCAAATAGAATGGCAGCCCAACAACGGTTTCTCAAGCCCAACGTATATTTTATTTAAACCCACTCGGTCAAGAAGTCCGTTTAAAGGAAGCCCAAGACAAAAATCAAATCCCTGGTTTCGATTAACATCAAAGTGGGTAGACAACTATCAATTTCATCTTTTTTTTTTAAACATCATAATCTTCATCAATCATAACTCTCTTTCTTTTATATTATTATCATAAAATCGTTTATCGTCTTTATAATCCATCATCACTAACATTATGTGCATATCACTATCGTCACCAATTGTTATCATCGTGACTACTCAAATAGACTACCGAAGCATAGCAGCTGCAGTAAGTAATCGAAGGAAAGAGAAGCATAGCAGCAGCCTCGAACAAAACAGAAAGACCACAGCAGTCTTACGGTTTAGAGTTTAAATAGGAAAAATAGGAAGGCTGCAGCATGAACATGGTTGTTTATGGTGGCGGATGAGGGTGTTCATGACAGAAATACAAGTGAGGATAGTAGGGGGTGGTTGTGGTGTTAGTTTACGATGGGAAACAGAACACAGAAGCTGCACAGCAGCAGTAAGAAGATAGTTGCAGGTGCAGTTGTTTAGCTTACGTGGATGTTTGTTCGTGGTGATTATCGGTTGAAAATGAAAACAGAAAAAGAGAAAAAAAAATGAAACACGAGAGTGGTGGAGGGTGGATGATGGCGGTGATAGAATGGTTGCAGTAGTGGTGGTTTTGGTGTCACGGTGGTGCTGCAACAAAACATAAAAAGTCGAAAGATTTAATGACGTTTTATAATGGATAAAATGGTGGCGAGGGTGGTGGTTCATGATGGTAGTAAAAGTGGTGACTCAACGGAGAAGAACATGAATAAAAATGGGTGTCAGTTTTCTCTAAACGCATCTGAATATATGCATTATGTATCTACATATATAATAGAAAGATATTTAATATTTAATATAATCTAATATAATAATATACTAGAGAATTAGAAAAGAAAAGAAAGAATCAATTGAGTGATACGGGTGTCGGGTATGAAAAGGAAAGGAAACATAAAAGGTTAATTAGATTGTGGGTGATGTAAGAGGGATAAAAAAAAATCATTTAGTTTGTGGTTCTTATTATATGATGTATCATGTATGATGTATGATAAGAGAAGGGATAGTGAATTGATTTGAATTAGACAGAATCCGTTGTCCATCAATTTAAAGTGGGACTTTTATGTTCCAAAATTTACACTAGGGTACATATGTATATATAAATAATTGCACATCACATTTATAAGCATATAAATACAGTAATATATATATAATAATAAAAATCTTAAATCACATAAACGTGCTGGAAGGAATAGTAGTAGCCATGATTTTCTACCGACAGTTTTCATGGACTACTATTTCGTATCCCGTTGATGATTCAGTGGCGGATAAAAGTGTTCAGAAAAATCCCATATTTTTAAATTAACTATATTTATTTATTTTGGTCATTATGGTATAAAATTCGAGCATTAAATTGTTAAATAAAAATTACCTCAACTGTCCCTCTCATTTATGGGTGAAAAATAAAAAATGTTGAAATTTAATAACTAGGTCCTGAATATAATTTTAGTAAGCCTAAAATTTATAGAACTCATTTTCGTATCACCGTTTATTTTAAAATTACAATAGTTTGAATTTAACTTGCTTAATATCAATCGAAACATCAAATGAGTATTACAATTATTTAATATTTATTTTTTTAATATTCTTTATTTATATATAGAGATATATTTTAAATAATAATTATTATAATATCCTATTTTTATTTTATTCACTTTTTAATAACAACAACATATAATACTTCAAATTATATTTCGAATTATTATTTATATATATACATACACACACATCTATTTACAATTAATTATTCGTTAATCGTCGAGAGCAGTCGAAGGTCAATTGCATATATGAAAACAGTTCAAACTTTTTGAGACTCAACATTACAGACTTTACTTATCGTATTGAAACCATATAAAGATTACGTTTAAATTTGGTCAAAAATTTCCGGGTCATCACAGCATGCATACCATTTCATAATACATCCAACTATAATTGACTTAATAATAATCTTGATGAACTCAACGACTCGAATGCAACGTGTAGCGACCCGACAAAATCGTCATTGACGGCGCCGTCTACTTAGGTCCCGTTACGTGGTCATAAGTCTTTAAAACAACGTTTTACCAAAAGTATGTCGCATTCATTTCAAAAGTAAAGATGTTTCAAAGTTTACAAGGTAGTTCGACAACTAGTTACATAACAAAGTTTAAAGTACAATTTAAACATATGCGACACAAATGAAAGTAGCCAAAAGACGCTCCACGCATGCATGTTTACTCGACATCCAAGCAAGTATCAAAAGTAATGAGCGGAAGCATGTATCACACAAATGTTCAAGGACCTGAGAAAAACATAGAAATCTGTCAACGAAAACGTTGGTGAAATCATAGGTTTGAGTAAGTAAGTACAAGTGAACCACAAGATTTGCAACAATGATATAATAGTAATACATTCCAAAAGTTTGTTTCACGAGCACCCAATTATCAATGCTTAACATTCCTTCCATAGAACCCCATCACAATAGTGTTAGAACATACACTGTTTCTCGAAAATATATTTCATTCGTAAACGGTAGCGAACCGTTTGAATGAGGGTTTGTCAAACCCATATGGCCATATAACATAAGTTCTCGCTTACACCCGACAAGTGTAACTAATGATAATCGAATTGAGGATTTTTGTTCAAACTCGTATGTAGAATGTTTGTTTTCCTGTACTTGTGTTCACTTAGTAAAAAGAAACGTTTATGTTTTCTCATCCCAAATGTAAGTGCAAAAGAGTAAAAGTGGGACTATGATCTCACCTTGTGTGCACGAGTAATTAGTACTTCAACAAGTAATGTGTGCAAAGAACAATGCTAGTCTTGACCTAAACAAATAGGTTTATATCAATATCGGTAAACACGATAGGTCAAAGTGTTCAATTAGTCCTATGGCTTGTTAAGACTCGATCATAATAGCATGTGAATCAAATTGTCATGTTTCATGCAAGGTACAAGTATAAAAGCATGTTAGAACGATTGCACAAACATTTGGTTAAGTTTGATTAAAAGTCAACTTAGGTCGGGTCAAAGTCAATGAAAAAGTCAACACGTTCGGGTCGGGTCCCGAACTATTTTTCTGAGGTTTTTAATCATATATGAGCATGTTAGAACAAGTTACATGTGAATCGGAGGTCCATAGTATAGCAAACATTTTCCGTAAAATGACCAGCGAAGACAGAAGCTTGCCAGTGTATCTGGACGGCGTCCAGATTGTCTGGACGGCGTCCAGCTTTGAAGGCTGAGACGGAATCCAAAGATCTGGACGGCGTCCAGCTTTGAAAACTGGGATGGCGTCCAAGGATCTGGACGGCGTCCAGGTCCGTATTCAAGTCTGATGCAGAAAACTCCTAAGTGCACGAACCAAAAACCAAACTAACACATTTTATGATCCGCAAACAACCAAAACATGTATCTTATATCATCGGAAAGGTATTTTGACGAGGAAAACGAATAGACACATTTAAACGAGTAATTCAACACTTACAACAACCCAAAACCGGATTAAACGTTCATAATCAAAGGTTCAAGTTCTAAAAACGCATTTCATGATTCGGGCAACCAATTTACATGTATGATATGCCGTTTCGAAGGTAATCAAACACACATTGCAACAAAACACTTATCAACAATACTTCATAGCATTTGATACATCAAAAGTTCATATAAATCTTATCAAACCCTAACCAAAATCTCAAAACCAATAATCATGTTAATGTAAGGTTTTCATGTCAATCAACACACCAAAACGAAGCTAATGAAGTAACTAACACTTTGAACACACAACCATTAACATCTAAACACATTTCATCATCCAAAATCAAAGATTTAACAAGCTCTTTTTCAAGTTCATGCTAGTTATATCAATTCACAAGATCGAGCATACAAATTACATATACGACATCACAATGAGCCATAGAAACTAATTAACACACCTTTAAGTCAAGAACACTAAGATTATGAAATTTAGTGTTTTTAGAAAGTTACCCAATCGAGATGAAATTAGTATCAAAATGTAGAGAATGAAGAGAGGATTCCAAATATGTAATTTATTTTGATGTTAGCCTCCAAAATCGGATTTAGATGATGAATTAAGGATTGAATGTTGAGAGGATTTGGAAGTAGTAAAAGATGAGAATGAAAATGAATGGATGAAAGGGGTTTGACCCTTTGACCTAGTCAAGGGTTTGATCCCTTGTCAAATTTAGTCCCTCAACTTTCGTTCGGGTGCGTGAATTACCTAAACGAGATAATTTAAAACGCGTATTAACGGGAGATGTTATAGTCATATAACGGACTTTAAATAATTAAACGGAAAAGTAAACGGAAAAAGGCGGGATGTTACATTACCTACTCCTTAAAAGAAATTTCGTCCCGAAATTTAAGTAGGCGTAGTAGTCGTTGTTTCTTCCTCGAAATCTTGCGTTTCTGGAACCGGGAATAAGTGAGGGTATTTCCTTTGCATTTGATCTTGCCTTTCCCAAGTAAACTCGGGTCCCCTTTTGGCGTTCCAACGGACTTTAATAATCGAAATTCGGCTTTGTTTCAATGTCTTGACGGAGGTGTCCACAATTTCAACCGGTCCCTCCACAAAATGAAGTTTGTCATCAATAGTAAGTTCCTCGAGAGGAATGACGATATCGGGTTCGGCAAGGCACTTTTTCAAGTTAGATACATGGAAATTAGGATGAACGGAGTTCAATTGAGGCGGAAGATCTAAACGATAAGCAACGGTTCCAATACGCTCCAAGATTTCGAAAGGACCAATATACCGCGGATTTAATTTCCCCCTTTTTCCAAAACGAATTACACCTTTCCAAGGTGCGACATTTAACATTACTCGGTCGCCGACTTGAAATTCGAGATCGTTGCGTCGATTGTCGGTATAGCTCTTTTGACGACTCCGGGCCGTCTGAAGCCTATCTCGGATTTGTACGATTTTCTCGGTGGTTTCGTGAATGAGTTCGGGTCCGGTGATTTGCACGTCGCCTACCTCGGCCCAACAAAGAGGTGAACGACATTTTCGGCCATATAGCGCTTCAAAAGGTGCTGCTTTAATGCTCGCGTGATAACTATTGTTGTAAGAGAACTCGGCGAGAGGTAAGTGCTTGTCCCAAGCTTTTCCAAAATCAACGACGCAAGCTCATAACATGTCCTCCAAGGTTTGAATGGTGCGTTCGCTTTGCCCATCGATTTGGGGATGATATGCGGTGCTCATGTCTAAACGCGTTCCCAACGCTTCTTGCAAGGTACGCCAAAACCTAGAAACAAAACGGCCATCTCGGTCGGAGATGATCGATAAAGGTACACCGTGTCGGGCTACGATTTCCTTGATGTAAAGTTGTGCAAGTTTCTCCATTTTGTCGGTCTCCTTCATGGCGAGAAAGTGTGCGGATTTGGTGAGACGGTCAACAATAACCCAAATGGTATCATAACCGCCCGTCGTTTTTGGTAGTTTGGTGACAAAATCCATCGTTATCCTTTCCCACTTCCATTACGGGATCTCGGGTTGTTGAAGTAGTCCGGACGGTCTTTGGTGTTCGGCTTTGACTTTGGAACAGGTCAAACACTTGGAAACATAAGTAGCTATGTCCCTTTTGATGTTTGGCCACCAATATTGTTGTTTAAGGTCGTGGTACATCTTATTGGCACCGAGGTGAATCGAGTATCGTGACTTATGGGCTTCATCTAAAATAAGGCTTCGTAGGTCCCCATATCTAGGCACCCAAATCCTTCCGGCGTAATATCAGAGTCCGGTCTCCCTAATTTTAAATCGAGAGATGAGAATGTTCAAGAGCTCGTGTGAAACGTTTTCATCCTTGAGAGCCTCATCTTGGGCTACCCGAATTTGGCTATTAAGGTTGGTGTGGATGGTGATGTTTAAGGCTCGGACACGAAGAGGCACCGCTCTTTCTTTTCGACTTAAGGCATCGGCTACTACATTTGCCTTCCCGGGATGGTAACGAAGCTCGCAATCGTAATCGTTTAAGGTTTCAATCCACCTTCGTTGTCTCATGTTTAGTTGCTTTTGGTCGAAGATGTGATGGAGACTTTTGTGATCGGTAAAGATAGTACTTTTGGTTCCATAAAGATAGTGTCTCCACATTTTAAGTGCAAAAACAACGGCTCCGAGTTCGAGATCATGTGTCGTGTAGTTTCGTTCATGAATTTTGAGTTGTCGAGAAGCATAAGAAATGACTTTCGTTCGTTGCATCAACACACACCCAAAACCATGTTTCGAGGCATCGCAATACACAACAAAATCGTCATTGCCTTCGGGAAGTGACAAGATATGAGCGGTGGTTAGCTTTGTTTTCAAGATTTGAAATGCGGATTCTTGTTCGATCGCCCAATTGAATTTCTTTCCCTTGTGAGTTAAAGCGGTTAGAGGACGAGCAACCAAGGAGAAATCCTTGATGAATCTACGGTAGTATCCGGCGAGACCCAAGAATTGACGAATGTGAGTAGGAGTAGTAGGAGTCTCCCATTTACTAATGGCTTCGATTTTCGTTGGATCGACTTTAATACCTTGGTCACTTACAACATGACCAAGAAATTGAACTTCCTTTAACCAAAATTCACACTTGGAGAATTTGGCATAGAGTCGTTCCTGTCTTAAAAGTTCAAGCACCAGTCGGAGGTGTTCCTCGTGTTCTTCTTCGCTTTTAGAATAAACCAAAATATCATCGATGAACACGATAACGAATTTGTCAAGATACGGTTTGCACACGCGGTTCATAAGATCCATGAACACCGCCGGTGCGTTAGTGAGACCAAATGGAATTACAAGAAATTCATAGCTACCATAACGAGTTCGGAAAGCGGTTTTGGAGACAGCTTCCCCCTTAACCCTTAATTGATGATAGCCCGAGTGGAGATCGATTTTTGAATATACACAAGACCCTTGTAGTTGATCAAAGAGGTCATCGATGCGAGGAAGAGGATATCGGTTCTTAACCGTCAATTTGTTTAGTTCACGATAATCAATGCACATTCGTAGGGATCCGTCTTTCTTTTTAACAAACAAAATCGGAGCGCCCCATGGTGAATGGCTAGGTTGGATAAAACCACGGTCAAGTAGTTCTTGGATTTGACTTTGCAATTCTTGCATTTCGGATGGAGCAATTCTATATGGTGCACGAGCTACGGGTGCGGCTCCCGGAATAAGATCGATTTGGAATTCTACCGGTCGATGAGGTGGAAGACCCGGAAATTCGTCGGGAAATACATCGGAATAGTCACTAACAATTGGCACATCATCGATGTGCTTCTCATCGGACTCGACTTTCTTAACGTGAGCAAGGATCGCAAAACAACCCTTACGGAGTAGTTTTCTAACTTTAAGGCACGAAACGAGGTTGAGTCCGGTGCAACTCTTATTGCCATAAACAATCAAAGGTTCACCATTCTCGATAGGAATTCGGATTGCGTTAAGATCACAAAGGATGTGAGATTTCGTTTTGGCTAGCCAATTCATACCGATTATTACATCGAAGCTTCCTAGTTCCATGGGTATCAAGTCAATTTCAAACTCATTACCCAAAATGTTTAATGTGCACCCCCGGTAATATGTGTCGGCACTCAATAGTTTCCCGTTGGCCACTTCAATGGTATAAGTGGTATCTAGTGGGAGTGGTGGAGTGCTAAAAGAATGAATCAAAGTCTTGGATACAAAGCATTTATCGGCACTCGAATCGAGTAAACAAGTAACATAAGTTTTGTTGAGAAGAAACGTACCCGTGACTAATTCATTGTCATCTCGGGCTTCCTCGGTGTTGATGTTGAAAGCTCGGCCGCGCGTATTGGGGTTATCTTTCCTCTTCGGGCATGCATTTCTATAATGGCCCGTTTGGCCACATTCATAACAAGTGCCCGTTTTTGGTGCATTGGGCCCCTTTCGAGCGATGGGGGCAACACTTTTACACTCATTGGGCTTATGACCAACTTCTTGGCACCGGTGGCAAATTAACTTGCCACATTCACCAAAGTGATGTTTGTTGCATTTGTTGCAAAGAGGTAGGTTCCCGGCATAACCCTTCTTGCCGTCGGAGGTGTAAGGCTTCTTAGCAAAGTTGTTGTTGCTTGTTTGGGGGGCTTCCCACTTTTTTTTGTTGTTACCCAACTTATCCTCGGCTTTAGGTGCCGGCACTACAATTTCGTCCACCGTTTCTATCAATTTGCGGGCCATGTTCAAAGCTTCTTGATGATTAGTGAGTTTGGATGACATTACTCCGTGTTTGATACTCTTTGGAAGACCATCCATGTAAAGTTCAACCCTTAAAGCTTCGGGGTTCACAAGATTTGGGCATATCAAGGCTAGTTCGGAAAATCGTTGATTTTAAGCCTTGAGATCATTTCCGATCGCCTTTAAAGTTCTTAGCTCTTGTTCGAGCCTTCGGGTTTCTTCACGAGGGAAATATTCAACAATCATCTTTTCCCTCAAGTCGGCCCAAGAGAGGGCGTGAGCTTCATCGGTACCCACCGATTGTACATAGGTGTTCCACCATGTGAGGGTGACACCGGCGAAAGTGTGAGTGGAGTATTTGACCTTATCTTGGTCCCGACAACCGCTTATGCTAAAGACGGCCTCCGTTTGTTCGAACCATCGAGTGAGAGTAACCGGTCCCCCGGTCCCATCAAAAGTATGAGGTTTGCACCCCATGAAGGCTTTATAGGAGCATCCCTCGCTTGATTTACCGGCTCCTTGATTGTTGTTGTTGTGGTTGTTGTTATTGTTGGAGGAGTGATCGGCCATGGCCGCTTCAACGGCGGTGGCTATCATTCGTTGTAGAGCTTGTTCGGGAGTCTCATGGCGTGGCACATGAAGAGGAGGCATTGTTCCTTCAAAACACAAGAATACCGTTGATTAGTATTTTCAATAATACTAATCATGATATGGAATAAGGATAGAGAAAAAAATTTTCCTTGACTCGCCTTAAATTCTTTATGCCACAATATCGGAACGTTCATATGAGTCACCGTAATATAATCCCGGAAATTATAATACCCTGATTCATATGTGCATTCGACATCATTTCATATAGTCAAGGTGGCGCGTCAATCAAATTAAACAACGTGAGGTTAAGATGAAACAAGAGTAGATATAAGTAGAAATGTTCGAGTATAATGCACAAGTAGTCAAGTAATTCCTACTTCAAGTCTATATGCCGGTTGTAGTATAGACTCACTAATGTACCCTATGACTCGGGGTTGACACCAATGAACTCTAAATCCCTACAACCAATGCTCTGATACCATCTGTAGCGACCCGACAAAATCGTCATTGACGGCGCCGTCTACTTAGGTCCCGTTACATGGTCATAAGTCTTTAAAACAACGTTTTACCAAAAGTATGTCGCATTCATCTCAAAAGTAAAGATGTTTCAAAGTTTACAAGGTAGTTCGACAACTAGTTACATAACAAAGTTTAAAGTACAATTTAAACATATGCGACACAAATGAAAGTAGCCAAAAGACGCTCCACGCATGCATGTTTACTCGACATCCAAGCAAGTATCAAAAGTAATGAGCGGAAGCATGTATCACACAAATGTTCAAGGACCTGAGAAAAACATAGAAATCTGTCAACGAAAACGTTGGTGAAATCATAGGTTTGAGTAAGTAAGTACAAGTGAACCACAAGATTTGCAACAATGATATAATAGTAATACATTCCAAAAGTTTGTTTCACGAGCACCCAATTATCAATGCTTAACATTCCTTCCATAGAACCCCATCACAATAGTGTTAGAACATACACTGTTTCTCGAAAATATATTTCATTCGTAAACGGTAGCGAACCGTTTGAATGAGGGTTTGTCAAACCCATATGGCCATATAACATAAGTTCTCGCTTACACCCGACAAGTGTAACTAATGATAATCGAATTGAGGATTTTTGTTCAAACTCGTATGTAGAATGTTTGTTTTCCTGTACTTGTGTTCACTTAGTAAAAAGAAACGTTTATGTTTTCTCATCCCAAATGTAAGTGCAAAAGAGTAAAAGTGGGAATATGATCTCACCTTGTGTGCACGAGTAATTAGTACTTCAACAAGTAATGTGTGCAAAGAACAATGCTAGTCTTGACCTAAACAAATAGGTTTATATCAATATCGGTAAACACGATAGGTCAAAGTGTTCAATTAGTCCTATGGCTCGTTAAGACTCGATCATAATAGCATGTGAATCAAATTGTCATGTTTCATGCAAGGTAAAAGTATAAAAGCATGTTAGAACGATTGCACAAATATTTGATTAAGTTTGATTAAAAGTCAACTTAGGTCGGGTTAAAGTCAACGAAAAAGTCAACACGTTCGGGTCGGGTCCCGAACTATTTTTCTGAGGTTTTTAATCATATATGAGCATGTTAGAACAAGTTACATGTGAATCGGAGGTCCATAGTATAGCAAACATTTTCCGTAAAATGACCAGCGAAGACAGAAGCTTGCCAGTGTATCTGGACGGCGTCCAGATTGTCTGGACGGCGTCCAGTTTTGAAGGCTGAGATGGCGTCCAAAGATCTAGACGGCGTCCAGCTTTGAAAACTGGGACGGCGTCCAAGGATCTGGACGGCGTCCAGGTCCGTATTCAAGTCTGATGCAGAAAACTCCTAAGTGCACGAACCAAAAACCAAACTAACACATTTTATGATCCGCAAACAACCAAAACATGTATCTTATATCATCGGAAAGGTATTTTAACGAGGAAAACGAATAGACACATTTCAAGGAGTAATTCAACACTTACAACAACCCAAAACTGCATTAAATGTTCATAATCAAAGGTTCATGTTCTAAAAACGCATTTCATGATTCGGGCAACCAATTTACATGTATGATATGCCGTTTCGAAGGTAATCAAACACACATTGCAACAAAACACTTATCAACAATATTTCATAGCATTTGATACATCAAAAGTTCATATAAAGCTTATCAAACCCTAACCAAAATCTCAAAACCAATAATCATGTTAATGTAAGGTTTTCATGTCAATCAACACACCAAAACGAAGCTAATGAAGTAACTAACACTTTGAACACACAACCATTAACATCTAAACACATTTCATCATCTAAAATAAAAGATTTAACAAGCTCTTTTTCAAGTTCATGCTAGTTATGTCAATTCACAAGATCGAGCATACAAATTACATATACGACATCACAATGAGCCATAGACACTAATTAACACACCTTTAAGTCAAGAACACTAAGATTATAAAATTTAGAGTTTTTAGAAAGTTACCCAATCGAGATGAAATTAGTATCAAAACGTAGAGAATGAAGAGAGGATTCCAAATATGTAATTTATTTTGATGTTAGCCTCCAAAATCGGATTTAGATGATGAATTAAGGATTGAATGTTGAGAGGATTTGGAAGTAGTAAAAGATGAGAATGAAAATGAATGGATGAAAAGGGTTTGACCCTTTGACCTAGTCAAGGGTTTGATCCCTTGTCAAGTTTAGTCCCTCAACTTTCGTTCGAGTGCGTGAATTACCTAAACGAGATAATTTAAAATGCATATTAACGGGAGATGTTATAGTCATATAACGGACTTTAAATAATTAAACGGAAAAGTAAACGGAAAAAGGCGGGATGTTACACAGCGTCATTCGAAATATGCCATGAATGACTCCAAATAATATCCTTAAAATGAGCTAATGCACAGCGAAAGATTTCCTTAATACCTGAGAATAAACATGCTTTAAAGTGTCAACCAAAAAGTTGGTGAGTTCATTAGTTTATCGTAATCAATCATTTTCATAATTTTAATAGACCACAAGATTTCATTTATTCAATAATCATACACTCGCAAGTGTTTAAAATTCATTCATATGGATTGAACACCTGGTAACCGACATTAACAAAATGCATCTAGAATATCCCCAAACATATAAACATCGAAGTACTAAAGCAGTTCAAATTCTCTGACTGGGGCGTGTCAAAACCCATAGATCTATCTTTAGGATTCGCGTCAATTGGTGGAAATTATAATAAACACCAATTCTTAGGCTACCAAGTTCAACAAGGGCGATATCCGTTATAACAATTTAACCATAGAATGTAGTTTCGATTACTTGTGTCTATTTCGTCAAACATGTATAAAAGTGCATGTATTCTCAGTCCCAAAAATGTATATTGCAAAAGCATTTAAAAGGGAGCAAATGAAACTCACAATACTGTATTTCGTAGTAAAAATACATATGACGTCATTGAACAAGTGCAAGGTTAACCTCGGATTCACGAACCTATATTAAGTATATATATTTATATATTGGTCAATATCTGTCTAACAAATTCAGGTCAAGTCATAGTGTATCACAATCCTAATGCTCGAGATTATCATTCAAAAGTCAACAAAAATCAATTTGACCCAAAATGACTTCCAAAACTTCATACGTGTTTATTATATAGCTTAAATATAGTTGTTATATATATTTAAATATATTTATCAAATTTTATTAGAGTAAATAATAATACATGTCATTTATTAATAAATAAAAATTTATATTAAAATTTATATATAAAAATATACTTTTATATATTTTAAGTAATAAAATTTATACAGTTCACTCAATATTATAAAAACATGGTGATATGTATTATTAATGTAATTATATTACGTGTGGTAAAAATATCTTTGTATCACATATTTGTTTGATAAAATAATATTGATAATAATAATAATAATAATAATAATAAGTAACAATTGTATTATTTTGTAATAATAATAATAATAATAATAATTATTATTCTACTAATAATAATAACAATATTTATTTTTACAAATGATGATATTAATTATGATAAAATGATAATTCTAATCATGATAATTATAACGATACTTTTTAATATTAACTGTAATAATAATAATATCTTATATAATAGTAATAATTCTATTCAAAATGATAATTTTTAATATACTAAAATGATAATAAAAATGATATTTTATAATAACAATGACATTTCTATTAAAATGATAATTTTAATAAAAATGATAGTTTTAATATAAATGATACTTTTAATAATAATAATAATGATAAAAATAATGAAAAAGGATATTTTTCTCGTAAATTAATATCATACAATATTTTAATTTCATCATGATACTTATACTCGTTATTTCCTAATCGATTTGTTTAATAGCTTTTAGTCCTCTTTTAAATTGCATTCATAATATTGATAATAATATTAGTCATAATAATTAGATGATACTAATATTAGTTTTAATTGATAATGATACTAGTAATAATAAATATTAATGATAATAATAATAATAATATTAATATTATCAATAATATTAACAATAACGTTTAATGATAATAACGATAGTAATAACAATAACAATTTTTAATGATAATATTTATACTAATATTGATAATGATAATAATAATAATAATAATTATCTAGATAATAATAATAACGACGATAATAACGACGATAGTAATAATAATAATTATTTTAACAATAATACTTAAAATTATAGATAATTCAATTGACTACATCTTTTAATCCGTTCATCGAAACTATTCGATATCTAAATGAAAAGTTATTGATTTTTCACTAGCTTTCCAACGACATGCATATCATATACCTTATCTCAGTAGTATGTGTATTAAACTCATGATCTATCATAAAATATTTAACGACGAAATTAAACATACAAGCATGCATAATTATATATACTCAAGCACTAGTCAGGGATACATTACTAATATATAAAAGTTAAGTTATGAGTGCTCACGTATCAATATTATGATTCAATATTGCAGGAAAGTATGTAGACGCAACGGAGATGATAAACACTAGTTTGACCTCATGAGCATACTCCCGAACATTATTCATAACCTCCATAGCTATAACCCATAATTTCCTTAGCCCTATCCCGCTCGCAAAACCCATTTTGAAAACATGCGAGCAGAACCTCGTCGTAGTATTTTATGTATACTAATAATATCTTGAAATAATACAGAGTAAATATATATATATATATATATATATATATATATATATATATATATATATATAAAAATCGATTGAGAGAGTTTAGAGAAATATATTTTCAAGTTTCTATGAAATAATGAAACCTATTGAATTCTATTTATAATAGATTTTTGAATTATTAAAGTGAATTATTAAAGTATGAATTATTAAAGTGAATTATTAAAGTATGAATTATTAAAGTGAATTATTAAAGTATTAATTATTAAAGTGAATTATTAAAGTATAAATTATTAAAGTGAATTATTAAAGTTAAGGTAAAGTAAAAGTAAAGTAAAGGTAAAGTTAAAGTATAAAACTATGTACGTATAATACGCGTATAAATATATATATAATATTAATTTAATTCGTTATATATATTTAATAAAATAAAATATAAATATCTTTATCTTTATCATACTGGTTAAGTAATGAGTTGTCAAAAGTGATTCTAGATATGTATAAAAGTTATATACGTTTTAATAATAAATAAGTTCTTTTTAAACTGAAAACGTTTTTGTACGTCTGAAACTAAATCAAATAAATATGATAATTTTGTTTTCCAAAACTAAATATATTTAAGAATCATTTTGTTAAAAGGTTAAAATAATGAAAATCGTTATATCATAAAACGTTTTAGAAAAGTAGATTTATATATATTCATAATAGGTTTCAAGTTTTTAAATTATAGTCTGTTGGTGAAGCATGAGATAAAGTCCAAAGGTTAAATAAACGTATGAAATTATCTTAATGAAAAATGCCGAGTTACTTAACTTGTAGATATCCAACATCTAAGTTATTTACACTCCACGTTCTTACTTTCATATTAAATAAAATGAAAGTTAACATAGTTATCTTATCAAAGTCACGAGGAAAATATTATAAAACATGAATTGGAAATTAAACATGAATCTCTACTAACCCTTGTCTAGTTTCCGTTAATTGACATATTTGTTCTTACTTATAAATCACTTTATCATTTTCCGAATGTTATCAAAAAGAATAGATTTCTTAAATCACAGTGGACCTCATAACATAGACCCGTAATCATATCACAATGTATCTGATAATTCAATAATTTAATATTATCTTTTAATTCCGTCGATAAATATATTAAACATATATTGAAACAAATACGTTCATGTAAAGTATTATACATCTAATACTTTGTTAACATTTTCAATTAATATAACTATATATTATATATACATATCTATATACACATAAATGTTCGTGAATCGTCGAGCACAGTCAAAGGGTAATTGATTACATGAATATAGTTCCAAAACTTTTTGAGACTCAACATTACAGACTTTGCTTATCGTGTCGAAATAATATAAAGATTAAGTTTAAATTTGGTCGGAAATTTCTGGGTTGTCACACATTAAACAGGGGTTCGTTTGCCTCTTTAAGAAACATTTCATTCTTCGCAAACCCTACAAATATTTTTCTGATTAATATTTTTGCCATTCATGGTTGAAACTGTAGTGGATGCTTGATTAATGAATTCGAATTTCACAAATGCAAAACTCCTATTTTGTTTCCATGATATACCCTGAATATGGCCAAACTTTTGCAGATTGTTCTTGAGGATGGTTGGGTTTGTGAATCGTGAGAGACCTTCAAGAAAGAACGTTGATTTTTTGAGAAAGTTGAAGTGTTATGATAATTGGGCTGGGATGATTTCTAGGTACTGGTTTGAAGTTTTGGGTTGTGTTTGATTGGAATGGAGTTGGGGAATGTGGGTTTGAATTTTTGAGAGAAAAAGGAAGACAATTTTTTTCTCTAAATCGCTAAAATTGCATATCTTTTCAATTAGTAGTGATTTTTCTTTAATTTGTTAATGATTTGAGTCTTTTGAGTTGGAGGTTGCACATGGATTTTGTGTTTTAATTTGAAAGATAAAAGATGAAGATGGAGATGAAGATGTGATTTGATGAGTCACGCACATGATCTTACTTAACGGAATAATATTAACGGTCGTTAGTGTTAGGGTCATCTGTGTTACGGTTCAAAGTTTATGATTATCCAGATCAAAATTAAAGAAAAAGGTCATCCGTATAATTTTTTACAAGCTTCAGAGACCAACCACGTAATTTTCACTCATTTAAACTTAACACTTAAACATACTTTGATTATTATCGAACTTAACCAACATACCCTTGTGACTCGCCTTACCAGTACGGATTAACTAATTAGACCATAAAATACATCATTAAAATTATTTAATTTCAATTCAATATAATGTACAGAAAATGAAAGCAAAACTCCTTAGAGCATAATCAAAATAAACAGTTTCATAATTATATCATTTACAATTTTTCAATTAAATTAATCTGTATATTGAATTAATGATATATAATCAATACATAAGTGGTAGTCGATATACGTAATTATCTGTTTTACACAATTTATTTATATGAATACGAAATGCACATTAATTTTCATTATATGTGATACTATTTAATAATAATTTCAGAACTTAACGTGTGAAAAAAAAAAAGTTCTAACTTACTAGGAAATAACAAAAAACATATGTGTGGTCGAATAAGGTGAAATAAAACTAGGTTAATTTTTTAGTTGTTTATATTGTGTAGAACAAATAATAACTTTGGTTATATGATAACAGAAAGATTCAACGTTGACTATGCTCTATAGAATCTATAAACCTATAAAAAGTGACTCCTACTTCCATAAATATGGTGAGTTAACCATCTCCTTGACTAAGGTTAATTATTTTACCATCTCATTCACCACATATCATGGAGTAAAAAATCATTATATATATTTATTTATATTTATATTTATATTTATTATTAGACGTAATAAATGATATAGAATCCATAACAATAAACCTAAATAATATTTACAAGTTGCAAATATGTTGAGAAAATGAATGATCTACATGTAATAGTAATAACATATAGTCAGTGCATTAATTAATCGACCTTATATTGAAATCGATATTGATTGTTATGTAACGGATATAATTATGATGAGTATATGAAATGAACTCCACACATTATAAGTAAGTCATCATTTAGGTTGCCAAACAAAATTGAAGATTCTCCAAGGGTAAGTTACTTAGCTGCAAATGAAGTTATGTAACACGATAGTTACGGTGAGTTACTAACGATCCAACAAATCATATTTTGTTGAATTATTATGAAATCATGTAAACCTTCAATTTGAATAATCTATATATTTTTCTCACGATTTTCAATATGTGTATTTCCATTCAACAAGTCTAGGTGATTAGTTCCATGGGATATTTATTGTTAACGTGTTGTTTAGAGATAAATAGATTACTTATACCGAGTAATCAATAACTCTGCATGTTATAATTATAAGGTAAGTTTTTGTATTTTCTATTTTATTTTTATGTTGTTTTTATCATTGTGAAATGTTAAGTTATCTACACATGTGGTGAATTATCATGGTGGTAGTGTCTATTCAAAGGGCGTTTGACTAATATTGATAAAGGAACTTTTTGATAAGTCTCACTTGAGACATTGAGTTGCAATATTCGTGATGATTCTACATAAGATGTGCATTAAACTATAGGTTCGTCATTCGGAAAAATTAGTTAATCTTTATAATATTACACCGTTCAACCCGTAGATCTAAATATGCGAAAGATTAATTGTCTTTCACTAAGGTAATAAGATAAACAAACACTATGAAGAATCATATTTCACAATATGAATACAAATTTTGATTTATATTTGATAGTTTACGAACATTAAGTGTATCCATAATCCATCAAACGTGACAAACAACAGTTACGGCTTATATGCTAATTAAACAGATTGTTTTGATAACCTTCAAATACAAATATAACAATGATGAATAAAGGTTAATGCTTATTGAAATAAATTTTGCCCTCCCCCAATAGTTGATAATATGGTTAGTTAACCTTTTTTATTTTCTAGCAATAATGTTAAACAAATTTGATTATCAATGTAATGATAAATCATCAGTGTAATTATGATTGTGATATACTCTCTAATAAATGCTATAAAAAAGAAATTGAGTTATACGATGATTTACATAATAATAAAGGGTTTAATGATTTTTCAAAAACTGAATTACAGAATAGTAATTATGATTTACCTATTAATTTTCATAGTTCAATCTTTTCATTGTCCTTTATATTAAATAGCTAAGTTTTAACGTTTTCTTTTTTATATATAATTTTTAACCAACTACTTAAGTTGATATATCATTACTTATAAATACTTATTTTTAATTTGCACATTACATGTATTTTGCAAATGAAATAATTGATACAAATTTGGAATTTTATTCCGTCATCATCATCGTCATTTGAATAAGATATTTTGCTACTTAATTATTGAATTTCCGTAGTTTTAACGTTTTCTTTTTTATATATATTTTTGACCAGCTATTTAAGTTGATATATCATTACTTATAAATACTTATTTTTAATTTGCATATTACATGTATTTTGTAAATGAAATAATTGATACAATTTTGTGAATTTTATTCCGTCATCATCATCATCATTTGAATAAGATATTTTGCTACTTAATTATTGAATTTCCGTCAATTGTTGATGTCCTGCTTGCAAACTTCTTCCGAATCATGTTCACCGGCATATTAAAAACATCATGGAACTCATCGAGAAATGTAACAAGCTCACATTTGCATCCATTCAAATTATATACATCAAAATATTGAAATTTGGAACAAATCGTGCAACGCACGGGCATTGCCTACTAGTGTATTTAGAATTTTCACGATTACTAAGTGAACAATTCACACATTAACTATGCTCGATTGAATGTATTCAAAGTTTTCGCGATTACTAAGTGAACATATTACAATTCACATACTTACGTTTTGTTTCTTACTTTTAAAGAATTTCAAGCAAACTAAGTAATTAACTAACATAAGTATACAATTAGGTAAAAAGGTTGTGAGAACGGCCATATGATAATAATCATTCACGAAATTAATGTTTTAATTATTTTGGTTTGTCATAGAAATGTGTAGTGTATGATTAATTATGTATTATGCGTATATATTTCACATTCACATTCGCTTATGTTAGTTTAATTAATCAAAATCGGATTTTTTTTTAAGCGAGAAAACCTCCTATGAACGAGCATCTTCCCATAGAAGATAAAACCTCGGGTAATCAAGCCCCTCGAGCGCGAGACTTGGTACCGGGTGAATTGCGCATTATGTGCACTCTCTTGTCACACTCCCTTTTTGAACAATTTGACAAAAAAAAAAGAATTGAACCCGAGTGATGTGCTTTATTAGGCAACTCGGTAGCCACTCAAACAAGTCTGCCTGATTTTAATCAAAATAAGAATTAAAAATTGATTGTTTGAACTTTTTTCTTAAATACTCTAAAGTATCCTACTTTTGTCCTACTATAGTTAGGGTTAAGAGCTCAAGAACTACAATCATTCAATTTTAAAATACGAATTGGTGGATATCATTGTTAAGTTGTTATATCTTTATGATAAGTTATTCAATTTAAGAGCATGTAACAACTTATCCGAGCTTATAAGCCAGGTTGACCAAAATTCAAAATGATTAACAATAACCATACTTGGGATTGAAATTCAAACACTAAAAAATGAGTCTAGTAGAATGTTTTTAAACATATCGGGTCTTGTATACAATAAAGAGGAAAAAAAATAAAAAATCAAGCTCGAGTTCTCGACTCATATGTTAAGTTAAAAAAAAAAAAAAAAAAAAGGTCAACAAAACCTGTTGAAACCCATTTTAGAATCGTACAAAATAGACGACTTCGTCGAAACATCGTCAATGATAAATCATTTAGTACTTGGTAAGATATTTCATTTAGGCCGTAGATTTTGAAATCGTATATCGTTTGACTGAAATTGTATATATATATTTTTTTTTATCTACAATCATTTTAGTTATATACTTTCATTTTATTATAAATAATCGTTGTACCTTGTTAATTTTACTTATATCTAGCATATCTATAAATTTGTTTTCTTTCATGAAAATTACTCAATAGATATAAAGATGTTGGAAGCTTCGACGAGCCAAACACACTCATTATAGAGGACCTAGGTTATACTCACTCACTAGACCAACACTTTGACGTTTGTTAGCCTTTAATTTTATAAATCCTTAGTGCACAATAATATTTAGGCGGCAGTGTCGACCATATATCATTCAGGCGGTATAACCGACCATATATCACTTAGGCGGCAGAGCCGACCATATAATAAAAATAACACAAGTGCGCTAAGAACTTAAACACAAACTAAGGCTTAACCGAAAAACTTAACAAAGAACACTTTTATTAATACAAAATACAATTACAATATTACTTACTTACAAGCTTTTCTTCCCTACTCACACTCTTCTCACTTCTTATTTCTTCTCTACTTCTCAACTCACTCTTTTCACAACTTACTTCTTCTCTACTTCTACTTCTTCTCAACTTCTCAACTCACTCTTTTCACAACTTACCCAAATGAACTACTCATCACCCATATTTATACTACCCATGGAACATTCTAGAAACTAGATATTTTCATAGATAAATATCTAGATATTTTCTACACATACAAATATCTAGATTTTTTCTATCAAATACAAATTTCTAGATTTTTCCTACCATATTCTAAATTCTAGATATTTTCTTATACATATTAATATTTAGATATTTTACATATATACATCTACTAATTTCATATTTTATAATACCAAATTTGTATTGTATTTTAACACTTCCCCTCAATGCAAATTTTCTTCCAACGATGTCTTGCAGACCATTCCAATTGCTTCTCTGAATTTTGTAAACTTAGGTTTACTTAGGCTCTTGGTGAATATATCTGCAACTTGTTCATCTATTTTTGTTGGCACCATCTTGATCTCCCCTTCAAGGACCTTCTCGCGAACATAGTGATAGTGTACTTCTATATGTTTTGTTCTTGCGTGAAAGACTGGATTCTCTGCTAGACGTATAGCTGATAGGTTATCGCAGAAAAGCTCTACTTGATAGTCTGTTGATTGATGAAGATCTTCCATTAGTTGTTTCAACCATGTAATTTCTTGTGTTGCTGATGATGCCGATCGATATTCTGCTTCAGTGCTTGACAAGGATACTGTTGGTTGTCTCTTGCTGCACCATGATATTACTCCTTATCCAAGACTAAACATGTATCCAGTTGTTGACCGTCGTGTATCATAGTCTCCAGCGTAATCGGCGTCACAATATCCAGTCACATGACATTCTTTTGTTTTCTTGTATAAAATACCAAAGTTGATAGTGCCTTTAACATACCTTAAGATGCGTCGTACAACATCAAGGTGAGGCTTCTTCGGATTGCTCATGTATCGACTAACCACTCCAACTGCATAATATATGTCTGGCCGGCTTAGTGTGAGATAAATAAGACTTCCGACAATCTTTCGATACATGGTAACATCTTGAAGACTTTTTCCTTCATCTGCTCGTAGTTTTGTATTCGGATCCATCGGAGTTGAGATAGGTTTGCAATTAAGCATTCCGTACTTTTGTAAAAGATCTCGCGCATATTTCTGTTGTCCCGAAAATAACCCTTCTCTTTTCTGCTCTATTTCGAGTCCAAGAAAATGTTTGAGTTCTCCAAGCTCCTTCATATGAAATCTGATAGACAGATTCTCTCTTGTTCTTTGGATCTCCTCATAGTGATCTCCCGTGATGATTAAGTCATCCACATATACTAGCACTATGGCTAGTTTTCCTTGATCTTGTTTCACAAATAAACTAGAATCTGAAGGAGCAACTGTGAAACCACTTTGTACCAAGAACTCATCAATTTTCCCGTACCAAGCTCATGGAGCCTGCTTCAAGCCATATAGTGCTTTCTTTAATTTGCAGACACGCTCGGGATGGATTTTGTTCTCAAAACCTCTTGGTTGATCCATATAAATGTCTTTGTCAAGTTCTCCATGTAAGAAAGCGTTCTTGACATCCATCTGCCACAGCTTCCAAGATTTGCTAGCGGCTAAAGCTAGTAGAGCTCGAATTGTTGTGATCTTCGCCACTGGACTAAACGTTTCTTCATAATCCAGCCCATATTGTTGAGAAAAACCTCTAGCAACAAGTCGAGCTTTATACCTTTCAATGGAGCCATCTGATCGAGTCTTCACCTTGTAAACCCATTTACAAGATATTGGTTTTATATCTTTTAGCTTTGGAACTAAACTCCATGTCTGGTTTTCTTTTAGTGCATTAATTTCTTCTTCCATCGCTTTCTGCCATTCTCGACTTTGTGCTACTTCTTCATAAGTAGAAGGCTCAATAGGTATTGATTCATCCACATGAGCAGCATTGGCATACCTCGGATTAGGTTGCCTCGGTCTTGTTGATCTCGGTAATTCTTGTACATGCTCCTCGACATCCATTTGGCTTGGACGAACCTCCTTGGATACAGATTGATGCACACCAGTTTTCCATGGACTCGTTTCCTTAGAGTACGACTCTTCTCCTTCTTTAGTTGGATCTACTATTTACTCTTTACGTTCTTCTATTTCTTCTGGAACTTCTTCTAATCCATGAGATTCTGAAAGCTCTATCTTTTGAGGTGACCACCATGAAGAAGCTTCATCAAATACTATATTTCTTGAAGTATGACACTTTCCAGTATTTGGATCACAACATCTCCATCCTTTTCTTGATTCATCATAACCGACAAAAATGCATCGAATTGTCTTCTTATCAAATTTGCTTCGTAGATGATCTGGCACGAAGACGTAGCATACACATCCAAAAACCTTGAGATGGTTGACGGTTGGCTTGATCTTCCATAATCTTTCATACGGTGAAATATGCCCCAACTTTGTTTGTGGAAGCCTATTTATCACGTATGATGCCGTTCTCATACATTCAGTCCAAAATCTTCCTGGCACATTCTTACCATGAAGCATACTTCTACAAGTTTCGGCAAGGTGACGATTCTTGCATTCAGTGACTCCATTCTGTTGTGGAGTATTGGGACAAGTTAATTGTCTTCTAATCTTGTGCTTCTCAAGATAGATATTGAACTCAGTCGATAAATATTCTTCTCCATTATCTGTGCGTAAGCACCTAATCTTATTATTGAGCTCTCTTTCTATCTTCTTCTTGAACTCTTTAAACTTCTGAAAAGTCTTCGACTTTTCCTTCATGAAGTAAACCCTCACATACCTTGAGAAGTCATCAATGAATGTCACCATATACTTCATTCCTCCAAGTGATGTTTGTTTCACTGGGCCAAAGACGTCTGAGTGTATGAGCTCTAGTGGTATCTTGAACTGATGTTGTGACTAATTGAATGGCAATTGGTGAGCTTTTCTAAATTGACATCCATCACATATTGTATCTGTTCGGATATCAATTTGAGAAATCCCATTTACTATGTGTTTTACCATCATCTCCTTTAACTTGTTGTAGCCCACATGCCCAAGACGTTCATGCCACAGATCAGCCGTCTCATTCTTTCGAGTCTTATCCACATAAGATGTTTCAGCAGATAATACATAGACCAATTCTATTCTTCTTCCATGCATAACTGGATTGCCAACCATCTCTACTCTCTTGAATACGGATACATTTTCTGGTCCAAAGAGCACATAGTTCCCTTCTGCTGTTAATTGTGGTACTGACAGTAAATTCTTCTTTAGGCCAGGGACAAGATACACCTTCTTGAGTTGGAGCTTATGAGAGCCGCCTTCATTTGGAATTATATCTTTCCAATGTGAGAAATAGACAACCTTGAATTGTCGGCTGTCAACACGACTCTCTTTCCTTTGTAATCATCCATTTCTTGCAGCTTCGTCTCATCATTGGTCATATGATTTGAGCACCCAGAATCGATGACCCAATCATCTTTGTAGTTTATTGTTGACTTTAAGGTTGCTGCAAGAGCTTGATCATCTATGCCAGCTTCAATAGAAAATCCAGCTTCTGCATCCCATGTTTCCTCATTAATGGTTGCTTCAAATGTGACCTCTTTCTTCTCATCTCTTGCGGTGGCTACATTTCCTTCAAAAGTTCGCCTTTTGGGGAATTTACAATCTCGAGCAAAATGACCCTTCTTGCCACAATTGAAGCATTCACCATTCTTTCTCTTATTATTTTCCCCGTATTGTTGGCGATGATCTCTTCTTCCTTGTTGAGCTCCCCCTGAAGCGTTGCCTTTTGATTTTGGGTGACCCTTCCACCCATATGTCTTAATTTCTTTCATCGTCTCTTGTCTTCGAGATGTTGCTTTCTTCTTATTGGTGAAGAGTGCATCTTTTCCGTCTTTTATGGTTACTTCATTCATCTACTTGGCTAATGCCTCTTGATTAGCCAATAAATTCTCCAGCTCTATTAATGATGGTTGAGTAGGCCATCCTCTCACAGCGGCTATAAATCCATTATACTCTGATCTTAAGCCATGAATGATAATTCTCTTCATCCTTGCATCACTCACTTTCTCTTCAAGAGAAAGTTGAGATATCTCACGACAAATAGATTTCACCTTGGTGAAATACTGAGAAATAGATAGACTTCCTTGTGAGATAACTGCGAGTTCATTTTCCAAGAGCTGGAGGCGTGCTTCGTTCTTCTTTGAAAATAATTTTTCAAAAGTTTCCCAAGCTGCCTTTGGTGTTTTCTCGTTACGGATGTGCTCCAATAGATCCTCCTCGATTGTAGTCTTCAATATAAATAAAGTCTTCCCGGCCTTTATGTTCCATTTTCTCAAGGCTTCGGCATTTTCTTTTGGTGGAGGCGTTGTGTCACTGCCAGCAACTATTTCCCATAAATCCTGTCCTTGTAGGTAGGATTCTATGCAAGTCCGCCAATAACCATAGTTGTGGTTATTGAGACTCTTGATTCCACTGCTCGTACTTGCAAGATCTGCCATCATGACGTCCAACGTCCAATAAGCTTGGTCCCAGACTGTAGTGACCCGAACTTTTCCATGTTTATATATATTAATTGAGATTGATATTTACATGATTAAATGTTTCCAACATGTTAAGCAATCAAACTTGTTAAGACTTGATTAATTGAAATATGTTTCATATAGACAATTGACCACCCAAGTTGACCGGTGATTCACGAACGTTAAAACTTGTAAAAACTATATGATAACATATATATGGATATAAATATAGTTAACATGATACTATGATAAGTAAACATATCATTAAGTATATTAACAATGAACTACATATGTAAAAACAAGACTACTAACTTAATGATTTTTAAACGAGACATATATGTAACGATTATCGTTGTAAAGACATTTAATGTATATATATATCATATTAAGAGATATTCATACATGATAATATCATGATAATATAATAATTTAAATTCTCATTTGATATTATAAACATTGGGTTAACAACATTTAACAAGATCGTTAACCTAAAGGTTTCAAAACAACACTTACATGTAACGACTAACGATGACTTAACGACTCAGTTAAAATGTATATACATGTAGTGTTTTAATATGTATTTATACACTTTTTAAAGACTTCAATACACTTATCAAAATACTTCTACTTAACAAAAATGCTTACAATTACATCCTCGTCCAGTTTCATCAACAATTCTACTCGTATGCACCCGTATTCGTACTCGTACAATACACAGATTTTAGATGTATGTACTATTGGTATATACACTCCAATGATCAGCTCTTAGCAGCCCATGTGAGTCACCTAACACATGTGGGAACCATCATTTGGCAACTAGCATGAAATATCTCATAAAATTACAAAAATATGAGTAATCATTCATGACTTATTTACATGAAAACAAAATTACATATCCTTTATATCTAATCCATACACCAACGACCAAAAACACCTACAAACACTTTCATTCTTCAATTTTCTTCATCTAATTGATCTCTCTCAAGTTCTATCTTCAAGTTCTAAGTGTTCTTCATATATTCTACAAGTTCTAGTTACATAAAATCAAGAATACTTTCAAGTTTGCTAGCTCACTTCCAATCTTGTAAGGTGATCATCCAACCTCAAGAAATCTTTGTTTCTTATAGTAGGTTATCATTCTAATACAAGGTAATAATCATATTCAAACTTTGGTTCAATTTCTATAACTATAACAATCTTATTTCAAGTGATGATCTTACTTGAACTTGTTTTCGTGTCATGATTCTGCTTCAAGAACTTCGAGCCATCCAAGGATCCGTTGAAGCTAGATCCATTTTTCTCTTTTCCAGTAGGTTTATCCAAGGAACTTAAGGTAGTAATGATGTTCATAACATCATTCGATTCATACATATAAAGCTATCTTATTCGAAGGTTTAAACTTGTAATCACTAGAACATAGTTTAGTTAATTCTAAACTTGTTCGCAAACAAAAGTTAATCCTTCTAACTTGACTTTTAAAATCAACTAAACACATGTTCTATATCTATATGATATGCTAACTTAATGATTTAAAACCTGGAGACACGAAAAACACCGTAAAACCGGATTTACGCCGTCGTAGTAACACCGCGGGCTGTTTTGGGCTAGTTAATTAAAAACTATGATAAACTTTGATTTAAAAATTGTTATTCTGAGAAAAAGATTTTTATTATGAACATGAAACTATATCCAAAAATTATGGTTAAACTCAAAGTGGAAGTATGTTTTCTAAAATGGTCATCTAGACGTCGTTCTTTCGACTGAAATGACTACCTTTACAAAAACGACTTGTAACTTATTTTTTCGACTATAAACGTATACTTTTTCTGTTTAGATTCATAAAATATAGTTCAATATGAAACCATAGCAATTTGATTCACTCAAAACGGATTTAAAATGAAGAAGTTATGGGTAAAACAAGATTGGATAATTTTTCTCATTTTAGCTGCGTGAAAATTGGTTACAAATCTATTCCAACCATAACTTAATCAACTTGTATTGTATATTATGTAATCTTGAGATACCATAGACACGTATACAATGTTTCGACCTATCATGTCGACACATCTATATATATTTCGGAACAACCATAGACACTCTATATGTGAATGTTGGAGTTAGCTATACAGGGTTGAGGTTGATTCCAAAATATATATAGTTTGAGTTGTGATCAATACTGAGATACGTATACACTGGGTCGTGGATTGATTCAAGATAATATTTATCGATTTATTTCTGTACATCTAACTGTGGACAACTAGTTGTAGGTTACTAACGAGGACAGCTGACTTAATAAACTTAAAACATCAAAATATATTAAAAGTGTTGTAAATATATTTTGAACATACTTTGATATATATGTATATATTGTTATAGGTTCGTGAATAAACCAGTGGCCAAGTCTTACTTCCCGACGAAGTAAAAATCTGTGAAAGTGAGTTATAGTCCCACTTTTAAAATCTAATATTTTTGGGATGAGAATACATGCAGGTTTTATAAATGATTTACAAAATAGACACAAGTACGTGAAACTACATTCTATGGTTGAATTATCGAAATCGAATATTGTAGTGACCCGAACTTTTCCATGTTTATATATATATTAAATGAAATTGTTATTTACATGATTAAGTGTTTCCAACATGTTAAGCAATCAAACTTGTTAAGACTTGAAATATGTTTCATATAGACAATTGACCACCCAAGTTGACCGGTGATTCACGAACGTTAAAACTTGTAAAAACTATATGATGACATATATATGGATATATATATATAGTTAACATGATACTATGATAAGTAAACATATCATTAAGTATATTAACAATGAACTACATATATAAAAACAAGACTATTAACTTAATGATTTTTAAACGAGACATATATGTAACTATTATCGTTGTAAAGACATTTAATGTATATATATCATATTAAGAGATATTCATACATGATAATATCATGATAATATAATAATTTAAAATCTCATTTGATATTATAAACATTGGGTTAACAACATTTAACAAGATTGTTAACCTAAAGGTTTCAAAACAACACTTACATGTAACGACTAACGATGACTTAACGACTCAGTTAAAATGTATATACATGTAGTGTTTTAATATGTATTTATACACTTTTGAAAGACTTCAATACACTTATCAAAATACTTCTACTTAACAAAAATTCTTACAATTACATCCTCGTTCAGTTTCATCAACAATTCTACTCGTATGCACCCGTATATGTACTCGTACAATACACAGCTTTTAGATGTATGTACTATTGGTATATACACTCCAATGATCAGCTCTTAGCAGCCCATGTGAGTCACCTAACACATGTGGGAATCATCATTTGGCAACTAGCATGAAATATCTCATAAAATTACAAAAATATGAGTAATCATTCATGACTTATTTACATGAAAACAAAATTACATATCCTTTATATCTAATCCATACACCAATGACCAAAAATACCTACAAACACTTTCATTCTTCAATTTTCTTCATCTAATTGATCTCTCTCAAGTTCTATCTTCAAGTTCTAAGTGTTCTTCATATATTCTACAAGTTCTAGTTACATAAAATCAATAATACTTTCAAGTTTGCTAGCTCACTTCCAATCTTGTAAGGTGATCATCCAACCTCAAGAAATCTTTGTTTCTTACAGTAGGTTATCATTCTAATACAAGGTAATAATCATATTCAAACTTTGGTTCAATTTCTATAACTATAACAATCTTATTTCAAGTGATGGTCTTACTTGAACTTGTTTTCGTGTCATGATTCTGCTTCAAGAACTTCGAGCCATCCAAGGATCCGTTGAAGCTAGATCCATTTTTCTCTTTTCCAGTAGGTTTATCCAAGGAACTTAAGGTAGTAACGATATTCATAACATCATTCGATTCATACATATAAAGCTATCTTATTCGAAGGTTTAAACTTGTAATCACTAGAACATAGTTTAGTTAATTCTAAACTTGTTCGCAAACAAAAGTTAATCCTTCTAACTTGACTTTTAAAATCAACTAGACACATGTTCTATATCTATATGATATGCTAACTTAATAATTTAAAACCTGGAAACACGAAAAACACCGTAAAAACGGATTTACGCCGTCGTAGTAACACCGCGGGCTGTTTTGGGTTAGTTAATTAAAAACTATGATAAACTTTGATTTAAAAGTTGTTATTCTGAGAAAATGATTTTTATTATGAACATGAAACTATATCCAAATATTATGGTTAAACTCAAAGTGGAAGTATGTTTTCTAAAATGGTCATCTAGACGTCGTTCTTTCGACTGAAATGACTACCTTTACAAAAACGACTTGTAACTTATTTTTCCGACTATAAACCTATACTTTTTCTGTTTAAATTCATAAAATAGAGTTCAATATGAAACCATAGCAATTTGATTCACTCAAAACGGATTTAAAATGAAGAAGTTATGGGTAAAACAAGATTGGATAATTTTTCTCATTTTAGCTACGTGAAAATTGGTAACAAATCTATTCCAACCATAACTTAATCAACTTGTATTGTATATTATGTAATCTTGAGATACCATAGACACGTATACAATGTTTCGACCTATCATGTCGACACATCTATATATATTTCGGAACAACCATAGACACTCTATATGTGAATGTTGGAGTTAGCTATACAGGGTTGAGGTTGATTCCAAAATATATATAGTTTGAGTTGTGATCAATACTGAGATACGTATACACTGGGTCGTGGATTGATTCAAGATAATATTTATCGATTTATTTCTGTACATCTAACTGTGGACAACTAGTTGTAGGTTACTAACGAGGATAGCTGACTTAATAAACTTAAAACATCAAAATATATTAAAAGTGTTATAAATATATTTTGAACATACTTTGATATATATGTATATATTGTTATAGGTTCGTGAATCAACCAGTGGCCAAGTCTTACTTCCCGACGAAGTAAAAATCTGTGAAAGTGAGTTATAGTCCCACTTTTAAAATCTAATATTTTTGGGATGAGAATACATGCAGGTTTTATAAATGATTTACAAAATAGACACAAGTACGTGAAACTACATTCTATGGTTGAATTATCAAAATCGAATATGCCCCTTTTTATTAAGTCTGGTAATCTAAGAATTAGGGAACAGACACCCTAATTGACGCGAATCCTAAAGATAGATCTATTGGGCCTAACAAACCCCATCCAAAGTACCGGATGCTTTAGTACTTCGAAATTTATATCATATCCGAAGGGTGTCCCGGAATGATGGGGATATTCTTATATATGCATCTTGTTAATCTCGGTTACCAGGTGTTCACCATATGAATGATTTTTATCTCTATGTATGGGATGTGTATTGAAATATGAAATCTTGTGGTCTATTATTATGATTTGATATATATTGGTTAAACCTATAACTCACCAACATTTTTGTTGACATTTTAAGCATGTTTATTCTCAGGTGATTATTAAGAGCTTCCGCTGTCGCATATTTAAATAAGGACAAGATTTGGAGTCCATGCTTGTATGATATTGTGTAAAAACTGCATTCAAGAAACTTATTTTGTTGTAACATATTTGTATTGTAAACCATTATGTAATGGTCGTGCGTAAATAGGATATTTAGATTATCATTATTTGATAATCTACGTAAAGCTTTTTAAACCTTTATTGATGAAATAAAGGTTATGGTTTGTTTTAAAATGAATGCAGTCTTTGAAAAACGTCTCATATAGAGGTCAAAACCTCGCAACGAAATCAATTAATATGGAACGTTTTTAATCAATAAGAACGGGACATTTCAGTTGGTATCCGAGCGTTGGTCTTAGAGAACCAGAATTTTGCATTAGTGTGTCTTATCGAGTTTGTTAGGATGCATTAGTGAGTCTGGACTTCGACCGTGTTTACTTGAAAAATGATTGCTTAACAAATTTTGTTGGAAACTATATATTTTTAACATGTGAATATTATGTGATATATTAATCTCTTAACGCGTTTGATATTATGTGATAGATGTCTACCTCTAGAACAAGTCCCATTGACTCACCTAATAATAATGAAGAGTCAAATGTAAATTGGAATGATTCGTGGACTGATTCACAAGTTCCCGAAGAGGAACCGGAAGAAGAGTCGGAACCGGAAGAAGAATCGGAACCGGAAGAAGAATCGGAACCGGAAGAAGAATCGAAACCGGATGAAGAAGTAGAACCGGTGGGGGAAATAATAAAACGGTTAAGTAAAAGAAAATCCTCAACAAACCGACCAAGGTTAATTATGGTCAATGGTGTTTCCGCCAATGAAGCAAAATATTGGGAGGATTACCAATTCTCCGATGAATCGGATTCCGACGAGAATTCTGATGATGTTATAGAAATTACCCCAACTGAATTTAAAAAGGCAAAAGAAAATAATAAGGGAAAGGGCATAAAAATAGAGAAATCTAATTCCAACCCCAATGAACTTTATATGTATCGTCAACCCCCGAAGTCCTTAAGTTGTAACAATGACCCGGGAACCTCTAAACCACCAGGTTTTTCTAAACCGTTGTGGAAAACGACAGTTAGTATTAGGGGAACATCATATATCCCTAGAAACTTGGCAAAACGAACCAAAACCGAAGAAGAAGAAACGAGCGAGTCGGAATAAGATAGTTGTATTCGTGTGGTGTAATATATGTAATATAGTGTGCTTATGCTTTATGATATATGTAAAAATTGCTTGTATTAATAAGTATTTTTTTTTATGAATCTAACTCTTGTCTATTTTACAGTATAAAAACACAAAATGGATAGACAACCCAATATTTTAAGAGACCTACCCGGAGACATGATTGATGAAATCTTATCTAGAGTCGGTCAGAATTCTTCGGCACAACTATTTAAGGCGAGATCAGTTTGTAAGACATTCGAAGAACGTTCCAAGAATGCCTTGGTTTATAAAAGGCTTTCGTTCGAAAGATGGGGGATATCACATTGGGAAATCCATAAGTTACGATGTGTTTACTTTGACGCATATATTGCGGGGAACCCAAATGCTATTTTACGCAATGGGTTAAGAAATTATTTTGACTCAATATATCCGAATATTGGACTTCGTGATTTAGAAAAAGCGGCTAACATGCAACATAAAGAAGCATGTTATGCTTACGGATTAGTAATGTTCGCTTCTCACCAAAGTGAGAACAAGAACATCGGGCTACAACTATTAAACAAAACGTTCCCACAAGTGACGGAGTCGGTAATTGGGGTAAGAAATGAGGTTTTTAGATTGTTACGGGACTGTTGGACATTACGTAACCCTCGTCCTTTTGACGACGTTACAACACGCTCTCTTATCAACGGCCATAACGGTTATGTTCCACAAGACCAAGGATGGGAAGTAATCCTAGTAAAACCAGAATGCATGACTTGTTTCTGGACGTATGAATTACGTGTCTTTATTGCCTTTGCTGAACGACTTGTGTACTAGCTAGAATTATCTTCACAACTATCTTGTATCAAAGTTATTGTGTGCTATATTTCATGCTTTATGTAAAATAAGCGGTATTGTAAGTTTGTAAAATATTGTATAAAAGTTTGAACGCGAAATATTATTATAATCAGTTTTTCATATAGAATTGTAGTAGTTGAATTGTATATTAGCTACTAAGTATGAACTTAACGGGTAGGTACTACCCGAATTTAAACTTATAAAACGCTAATATGAAGAAAAAGCTTTTATAAATGAGTTCATATTATGCTACGAAATACTATTAACTACTCTTAATATTCTGTATGATTAACTTGTTCCATTTGACTATTTTGAAGGAAATGGCACCGACTACTCGACACACTGTGAATATGAATGAAGAGGAATTCCGTACTTTTCTAGCTTCAAACATAGCCGCAGTACAGGCTGCGCTACATACCAACAATAACCTTGGATGTAGCAGTACAGGAAATCGTGTAGGATGCACCTACAAAGAATTCACTGCCTGCAAACCTTTGGAATTTGATGGAACCGAAGGACCGATCGGATTGAAACGGTGGACCGAGAAGGTCGAATCGGTGTTTGCCATAAGTAAGTGTACTGAAGAGGACAAAGTGAAGTACGCTACGCATACCTTCACAGGTTCTGTGTTAACATGGTGGAATACCTATCTAGAGCAAGTGGGACAAGACGATGCGTACGCACTACCGTGGTCATCATTCAAGCACTTGATGAACGAGAAGTACCGTCCCAGAACCGAGGTCAATAAGCTCAAGACAGAACTTAGAGGGTTACGAACCCAAGGATTTGATATTACCACGTACGAAAGACGATTCACAGAATTGTGCCTATTGTGTCCGGGAGCATTCGAAGATGAGGAAGAGAAGATCGACGCGTTTGTGAAAGGATTACCGGAAAGAATCCAAGAAGATATAAGTTCACACGAGCCCGCCTCCATACAACAGGCATGTAGAATGGCTCACAAACTAGTGAACCATATTGAAGAAAGAATTAAAGAACAGACTGCTGAAGAGGCCAATGTAAAGCAAGTCAAAAGAAAGTGGGAGGAAAACGGTGATAAGAATCACCAATACAACAACAACAGCAATTACAACAATAATCGCAATAATTATCCTAACAATCACAACATCAATCGCAACTACAACAAACGGCCCAACAACAACAACAACAACAACAGCAGCAACTACAACAATCATCCCAACAACAATAATAACCGCAACAACAACAACAATCAGAAGCAGCTATGCCAAAGGTGTGAAAAGTATCACTCGGGGTTCTGCACCAAATTTTGCAACAAGTGTAAAAGAAATGGTCATAGCACGGTGAAGTGTGAGGTCTACGGACCAGGGGTTAATAGAACGAAAGGAACAAATGGTGTCGGAACGAGTAATGGCGGAGCAAGTAGAGTCGGAGCAAGTTATGCCAATGTAGTTTGTTATAAATGTGGAAAACCGGGCCACATTATTAGAAATTGCCTGAACCAGGAGAACACGAATGGACAAGGTCACGGAAGAGTTTTCAATATTAATGCGACAGAGGCACAGGAAGACCCGGAGCTTGTTACGGGTACGTTTCTTATTGATAATAAATCTGCTTACATTTTATTTGATTCGGGTGCGGATAGAAGCTATATGAGTAGAGATTTTTGTGCTAAATTAAGTTGTCCATTGACGCCTTTGGATAGTAAATTTTTACTTGAATTAGCAAATGGTAAATTAATTTCAGCAGATAATATATGTCGGAATCGAGAAATTAAACTGGTTAGCGAAACATTTAAGATTGATTTGATACCAGTAGAGTTAGGGAGTTTTGATGTGATAATCGGTATGGACTGGTTGAAAGAAGTGAAAGCAGAGATCGTTTGTTATAAAAATGCAATTCGCATTATACGAGAAAAAGGAAAACCCTTAATGGTGTACGGAGAAAAGGGCAACACGAAGCTACATCTTATTAGTAATTTGAAGGCACAAAAACTAATAAGAAAAGGTTGCTATGCTGTTCTAGCACACGTCGAGAAAGTAAAAATTGAAGAAAAGAGCATCAATGATGTTCCCATTGCAAAAGAATTTCCCGATGTATTTCCTAAAGAATTACCGGGATTACCCCCACATCGATCCGTTGAATTTCAAATAGATCTTGTACCAGGAGCTGCACCAATAGCTCGTGCTCCTTACAGACTCGCACCCAGCGAGATGAAAGAACTGCAAAGCCAATTACAAGAACTTTTAGAGCGTGGTTTCATTCGACCAAGCACATCACCATGGGGAGCTCCTGTTTTGTTTGTCAAGAAGAAAGATGGTACATTCAGGTTGTGTATCGACTACCGAGAGTTGAACAAACTTACCATCAAGAATCGCTACCCACTACCGAGAATCGACGACTTATTTGATCAACTACAAGGCTCGTCTGTTTATTCAAAGATTGACTTACGTTCCGGGTATCATCAAATGCGGGTGAAAGAAGATGATATTCCAAAGACTGCTTTCAGAACACGTTACGGTCATTACGAGTTTATGGTCATGCCGTTTGGTTTAACTAATGCACCAGCTGTGTTCATGGACCTTATGAACCGAGTGTGTGGACCATACCTTGACAAGTTTGTCATTGTTTTCATTGATGACATACTTATTTACTCAAAGAATGACCAAGAACACGGTGAACATTTGAGAAAGGTGTTAGAAGTATTGAGGAAGAAAGAATTGTACGCTAAGTTTTCAAAGTGTGCATTCTGGTTGGAAGAAGTTCAATTCCTCGGTCACATAGTGAACAAAGAACGTATTAAGGTGGATTCGGCAAAGATAGAAACTGTTGAAAAGTGGGAAACCCCGAAAACTCCGAAACACATACGCCAGTTTTTAGGACTAGCTGGTTACTACAGAAGGTTCATCCAAGACTTTTCCAGAATAGTAAAACCCTTGACTGCATTAACGCATAAAGGGAAGAAATTTGAATGGAATGATGAACAAGAGAAAGCGTTTCAGTTATTGAAGAAAAAGCTAACTACGGCACCTATATTGTCATTGCCTGAAGGGAATGATGATTTTGTGATTTATTGTGACGCATCAAAGCAAGGTCTCGGTTGTGTATTAATGCAACAAACGAAGGTGATTGCTTATGCATCTAGACAATTGAAGATTCACGAACAAAATTATACGACGCATGATTTGGAATTAGACGCGGTTGTTTTTGCATTAAAGACTTGGAGGCACTACTTATATGGGGTCAAAAGTATTATATATACCGACCACAAAAGTCTTCAACACATATTTAATCAGAAACAACTGAATATGAGACAGCGTAGGTGGATTGAATTATTGAATGATTACGACTTTGAGATTCGTTACCACCCGGGGAAGGCAAATGTGGTAGCCGATGCCTTGAGCAGGAAGGACAGAGAACCCATTCGAGTAAAATCTATGAATATAATGATTCATAATAACCTTACTACTCAAATAAAGGAGGCGCAACAAGGAGTTTTAAAAGAGGGAAATTTAAAGGATGAAATACCCAAAGGATCGGAGAAGCATCTTAATATTCGGGAAGACGGAACCCGGTATAGGGCTGAAAGGATTTGGGTACCAAAATTTGGAGATATGAGAGAAATGGTACTTAGAGAAGCTCATAAAACCAGATACTCAATACATCCTGGAACGGAGAAGATGTACAAGGATCTCAAGAAACATTTTTGGTGGCCGGGTATGAAAGCCAATATTGCTAAATACGTAGGAGAATGTTTGACGTGTTCTAAGGTCAAAGCTGAGCATCAGAAACCATCAGGTCTACTTCAACAACCCGAAATCTCGGAATGGAAATGGGAAAATATTACCATGGATTTCATCACTAAATTGCCAAGGACTGCAAGTGGTTTTGATACTATTTGGGTAATAGTTGATCGTCTCACCAAATCAGCACACTTCCTGCCAATAAGAGAAGATGACAAGATGGAGAAGTTAGCATGAATGTATTTGAAGGAAGTCGTCTCCAGACATGGAATACCAATCTCTATTACCTCTGATAGGGATGGCAGATTTATTTCAAGATTCTGGCAGACATTACAGCAAGCATTAGGAACTCGTCTAGACATGAGTACTGCCTATCATCCACAAACTGATGGGCAGAGCGAAAGGACGATACAAACTCTTGAAGACATGCTACGAGCATGTGTTATTGATTTCAGAAACAGTTGGGATCGACATCTACCGTTAGCAGAATTTTCCTACAACAACAGCTACCATTCAAGCATTGAGATGGCGCCGTTTGAAGCACTTTATGGTAGAAAGTGCAGGTCTCTGATTTGTTGGAGTGAAGTGGGGGATAGACAGATTACGGGTCCGGAGATAATACAAGAAACTACCGAGAAGATCATCCAAATTCAACAACGGTTGAAAACCGCCCAAAGTCGACAAAAGAGCTACGCTGACATTAAAAGAAAAGATATAGAATTTGAAATTGGAGAGATGGTCATGCTTAAAGTTGCACCTTGGAAAGGCGTTGTTCGATTTGGTAAACGAGGGAAATTAAATCCAAGGTATATTGGACCATTCAAGATTATTGATCGTGTCGGACCAGTAGCTTACCGACTTGAGTTACCTCAACAACTCGCGGCTGTACATAACACTTTCCACGTCTCGAATTTAAAGAAATGTTTTGCTAAAGAAGATCTCACTATTCCGTTAGATGAAATCCAAATCAACGAAAAACTTCAATTTATCGAAGAACCCGTCGAAATAATGGATCGTGAGGTTAAAAGACTTAAGCAAAACAAGATACCAATTGTTAAGGTTTGATGGAATGCTCGTAGAGGACCCGAGTTCACCTGGGAACGAGAAGATCAGATGAAGAAGAAATACCCGCATTTATTTCCAGAAGATACGTCAACACCTCCAACTGCTTAAAATTTCGGGACGAAATTTATTTAACGGGTAGGTACTGTAGTGACCCGAAATTTTCCATGTTTATATATATATTAAATGAAATTGTTATTTACATGATTAAGTGTTTCTAATATGTTAAGCAATCAAACTTGTTAAGACTTGAAATATGTTTCATATAGACAATTGACCACCCAAGTTGACCGGTGATTCACGAACGTTAAAACTTGTAAAAACTATATGATGACATATATATGGATATATATATAGTTAACATGATACTATGATAATTAAACATATCATTTAGTATATTAACAATGAACTACATATGTAAAAACAAGACTATTAACTTAATGATTTTTAAACGAGACATATATGTAACTATTATCGTTGTAAAGACATTTAATGTATATATATATCATATTAAGAGATATTCATACATGATAATATCATGATAATATAATAATTTAAAATCTCATTTGATATTATAAACATTGGGTTAACAACATTTAACAAGATTGTTAACCTAAAGGTTTCAAAACAACACTTACATGTAACGACTAACGATGACTTAACGACTCAGTTAAAATGTATATACATGTAGTGTTTTAATATGTATTTATACACTTTTGAAAGACTTCAATACACTTATCAAAATACTTCTACTTAACAAAAATGCTTACAATTACATCCTCGTTCAGTTTCATCAACAATTCTACTCGTATGCACCCGTATATGTACTCGTACAATACACAGCTTTTAGATGTATGTAATATTGGTATATACACTCTAATGATCAGCTCTTAGCAGTCCATGTGAGTCACCTAACACATGTAGGAATCATCATTTGGCAACTAGCATGAAATATCTCATAAAATTACAAAAATATGAGTAATCATTCATGACTTATTTACATGAAAACAAAATTACATATCCTTTATATCTAATCCATACACCAATGACCAAAAATACCTACAAACACTTTCATTCTTCAATTTTCTTCATCTAATTGATCTCTCTCAAGTTCTATCTTCAAGTTCTATGTGTTCTTCATATATTCTACAAGTTCTAGTTACATAAAATCAATAATACTTTCAAGTTTGCAAGCTCACTTCCAATCTTGTAAGGTGATCATCCAACCTCAAGAAATCTTTGTTTCTTACAGTAGGTTATCATTCTAATACAAGGTAATAATCATATTCAAACTTTGGTTCAATTTCTATAACTATAACAATCTTATTTCAAGTGATGATCTTACTTGAACTTGTTTTCGTGTCATGATTCTGCTTCAAGAACTTCGAGCCATCCAAGGATCCGTTGAAGCTAGATCCATTTTTCTCTTTTCCAGTAGGTTTATCCAAGGAACTTAAGGTAGTAATGATGTTCATAACATCATTCGATTCATACATATAAAGCTATCTTATTCGAAGGTTTAAACTTGTAATCACTAGAACATAGTTTAGTTAATTCTAAACTTGTTCGCAAACAAAAGTTAATCCTTCTAACTTGACTTTTAAAATCAACTAGACACATGTTCTATATCTATATGATATGCTAACTTAATGATTTAAAACCTGGAAACACGAAAAACACCGTAAAAACGGATTTACGCCGTCGTAGTAACACCGCGGGCTGTTTTGGGTTAGTTGATTAAAAACTATGATAAACTTTGATTTAAAAGTTGTTATTCTGAGAAAATGATTTTTATTATGAACATGAAACTATATCCAAATATTATGGTTAAACTCAAAGTGGAAGTATGTTTTCTAAAATGGTCATCTAGACGTCGTTCTTTCGACTGAAATGACTACCTTTAAAAAACGACTCGTAACTTATTTTTCCGACTATAAACCTATACTTTTTCTGTTTATATTCATAAAATAGAGTTCAATATGAAACCATAGCAATTTGATTCACTCAAAACGGATTTAAAATGAAGAAGTTATGGGTAAAACAAGATTGGATAATTTTTCTCATTTTAGCTACGTGAAAATTGGTAACAAATCTATTCCAACCATAACTTAATCAACTTGTATTGTATATTATGTAATCTTGAGATACCATAGACACGTATACAATGTTTCGACCTATCATGTCGACACATCTATATATATTTCGGAACAACCATAGACACTCTATATGTGAATGTTGGAGTTAGCTATACAGGGTTGAGGTTGATTCCAAAATATATATAGTTTGAGTTGTGATCAATACTGAGATACGTATACACTGGGTCGTGGATTGATTCAAGATAATATTTATCGATTTATTTCTGTACATCTAACTGTGGACAACTAGTTGTAGGTTACTAACGAGGACAGCTGACTTAATAAACTTAAAACATCAAAATATATTAAAAGTGTTATAAATATATTTTGAACATACTTTGATATATATGTATATATTGTTATAGGTTCGTGAATCAACCAGTGGCCAAGTCTTACTTCCCGACGAAGTAAAAATCTGTGAAAGTGAGTTATAGTCCCACTTTTAAAATCTAATATTTTTGGGATGAGAATACATGCAGGTTTTATAAATGATTTACAAAATAGACACAAGTACATGAAACTACATTCTATGGTTGAATTATCAAAATCGAATATGCCCCTTTTTATTAAGTCTGGTAATCTAAGAATTAGGGAACAGACACCCTAATTGACGCGAATCCTAAAGATAGATCTATTGGGCCTAACAAACCCCATCCAAAGTACCGGATGCTTTAGTACTTCGAAATTTATATCATATCCGAAGGGTGTCCCGGAATGATGGGGATATTCTTATATATGCATCTTGTTAATGTCGGTTACCAGGTATTCACCATATGAATGATTTTTATCTCTATGTATGGGATGTGTATTGAAATATGAAATCTTGTGGTCTATTATTATGATTTGATATATATTGGTTAAACCTATAACTCACCAACATTTTTGTTGACGTTTTAAGCATGTTTATTCTCAGGTGATTATTAAGAGCTTCCGCTGTCGCATATTTAAATAAGGACAAGATTTGGAGTCCATGCTTGTATGATATTGTGTAAAAACTGCATTCAAGAAACTTATTTTGTTGTAACATATTTGTATTGTAAACCATTATGTAATGGTCGTGCGTAAATAGGATATTTAGATTATCATTATTTGATAATCTACGTAAAGCTTTTTAAACCTTTATTGATGAAATAAAGGTTATGGTTTGTTTTAAAATGAATGCAGTCTTTGAAAAACGTCTCATATAGAGGTCAAAACCTCGCAACGAAATCAATTAATATGGAACGTTTTTAATCAATAAGAACGGGACATTTCAAATATGCCCCTTTTTATTAAGTCTGGTAATCTAAGAATTAGGGAACAGACACCCTAATTGACGCGAATCCTAAAGATAGATCTATTGGGCCTAACAAACCCCATCCAAAGTACCAGATGCTTTAGTACTTCGAAATTTATATCATATCTGAAGGGTGTCCCGGAATGATGGGGATATTCTTATATATGCATCTTGTTAATGTCGGTTACCAGGTGTTCACCATATGAATGATTTTTATCTCTATGTATGGGATGTGTATTGAAATATGAAATCTTGTGGTCTATTATTATGATTTGATATGTATAGGTTAAACCTATAACTCACCAACATTTTTTTTGACGTTTTAAGCATGTTTATTCTCAGGTGATTATTAAGAGCTTCCGCTGTCGCATACTTAAATAAGGACGAGATTTGGAGTCCATGCTTGTATGATATTGTGTAAAAACTGCATTCAAGAAACTTATTTTGTTGTAACATATTTGTATTGTAAACCATTATGTAATGGTCGTGTGTAAACATGATATTTTAGATTATCATTATTTGATAATCTACGTAAAGCTTTTTAAACCTTTATTGATGAAATAAAGGTTATGGTTTGTTTTAAAATGAATGCAGTCTTTGAAAAACGTCTCATATAGAGGTCAAAACCTCGCAACGAAATCAATTAATATGGAACGTTTTTAATCAATAAGAACGGGACATTTCACAGACCAATGAGCTTTCACAGTTCCTAACTGTGCTCTGACAGAATCTCCCTTAGAGCCTTGGTGAAACAAGTCGATGTAAACGTCCAACATTTACCGATGATTTCCTCCACTAGAGATGGTCCCGAACGATCCGCTCTGATACCAATTGTTGGAAGCTTCGACGAGCCCAACACACCCACTATAGAGGACCTAGGTTATACTCACTCATTAGACCAACACTTTGACGTTGGTTAGCCTTTAATTTTATAAATCCTTAGTGCACAATAATATTTAGGTGACAGTGTCGACCATATATCATTCAGGCGGTATAACCGACCATAATCACTTAGGCGGCAGAACCGACCATATAATAAAAATAACACAAGTGCATTAAGAACTTAAACACAAACTAAGGCTTAACCGGGAAACTTAACAAAGAACACTTTTATTAATACAAAATACAATTACAATATTACTTACTTACAAGCTTTTCTTTTCTACTCACACTCTTCTCACTTTTTACTTCTTCTCTACTTCTCAACTCACTCTTTTCACAACTTACTTCTTCTCTACTTCTCAACTCACTCTTTTCACAACTTACTTCTTCTCTACTTCTCAACTCACTCTTTTCACAACTTACCCAAATGAACTACTCATCACCCATATTTATACTACCCCATGAAACATTCTAGAAACTAGATATTTCCATGGATAAATATCTAGATATTTTCTACACGTACAAATATCTAGATTTTTCCTATCAAATACAAATTTCTAGATTTTTCCTACCATATTCTAAATTCTAGATATTTTCTTATACATATTAATATCTAGATATTTTACATATATACATCTACTAATTTCATATTTTATAATACCAAATTTGCATTGTATTTTAACAAAAGAAAGTGTTAGTGTAAAAAAATTAAAGATTAAAAAACTTAAATACAATGAGAATAAGATGATCTTAAAGTCACGAAAACGGAGTTTTGCACTAGACAAATATTGAAGGTGTAAAATTTGATCCAAAGAACAAGAATTCGGGTATAACTTGGTGAAAAATTAGTAGGGATTTTGTTGCCTTATTTATTTCTTCTAGAAAGATGAAGCATTGATACAAAAAATGAAATAAGATAGAAAATAGGTTGGAGATTAAGTTAAACTTGAAAGACGAGTTAAACCACTGGCTACTTCTACCTTATTAGGAAAAAGCAATCACATCACAATTAATCTCAGGTAAGCACAACATATAACAAACATAGACAGACATTTGTTCACAATCAAATGGTACACTAATAATTACAGCAATGTAACAAGGGCGTACCTTTCAAATTAAGAAGACTTCTTCTTATCTATCTTACAATTAACACATCGATCTCACCTGCACCCCTGACCGCGCCTCGATACTAGTATCTCATCACTGAAGCAACCGTAGTCGAAATCGGTTCTGGTTGTCTTCATTTCCATCTCATATATCTTTTTCTTCAATTCTCGTAATTCCTTCCATCACTGGATATTACATCAGTCTTTATCTATCTCAATACTTTGACGCGATGTTCTTGAATGGTCACACTCAATCCCGAGATCATCCAACAAAGCTCTGACAATGTTGAGGGTCAACGGGGCATCCCGCACAAAAGCTCAGTAGATAATCCGTTAGTACCTATCACTAACCATTATTATTATATTATTATTATTCAAATATGAGTCCTCTTTACAGGATTAATTACGTTACATATGTATGCAAAATACATGTCTCAATAACATGTTGTAATGTAGCTTTTATGACAAGAAAAATAATAATTGTGATAAAAATTGGAAGAAAGTGATTGGATAATAAATGTAGTTCATTTATTCTGACCAAGTTAAGTATATTAATATGTTTGTAAAAATAACGACAAGTTTCGTAGTCGAAATCTGTGGTTCCACGGGTCATTAAACTAAATGACTTTAACATTTACGTTCACTCAATACCTAAAACATATCATAAAACTGTTTCGTTTAACCTAACTCGTGGTTCCACGGGTGATTTCACTAGTATGGAATTAAAAGATGAGTTTGAGAGTACATGGAGTATTTGGGGTTTCCTAAATAGGAAAGTGTTTGACAAATGAAAACTAATCGTATATACATATATCTTTTATTAAGTTGTTGATCAACTAATCAATTAATCAACTTGCATCCATATTTGAAGGGAAATGATATATCTACCATCTAAATTACTTTTTTCACCAAATGTATGCATTATTTAATTGTACAGTACAACTTAGTAATGCACAGTTTATGGTGGAAGAAATAATTTGGATGGTGGATATATCAATTCTCATATTTGAATTTCGAATAACAAGATCAGCAGGTGCATTTGTATCTCGCATATATGTGCATTTTATAACTTATGTCCAATAAACGGGCTCATAAAACCATCTATCTATACATCTGTACATATATATAATATTAGATAATAATTTTATGTTTTTTAAAATTCAGCCAATGGTTACCTTAATCTTTCGATACTATTACATGTACACTTTTTTCGGTAACTAATAATCATGTAACGCACAGACTCAAAACGCGACATTTATATTTTTGAAAACACGAATTCACATGTCCGTGCATCGCACGATCTCATAAAACTAGTTAACATATATATTATGTAAACTTGTAAACTAATTGTAAAATTATTGACGTAGACATTTATCTTTTATAGCATCTCCCTTCTTATTAAATGAAGAGTCAAATAGTGAAATATATTTTCATTTTAGCTCCATAAATCAAATTTTAGCCATTAGATCTAAAATAACAAGTCTCATCCTACCATCAATCCTAAATACGAAATTTTATTACTAATCACATTTAACATGGATAATGCAATGACTAAGATACCCTTAAAACAATTCAAAATTACAAATTAGGATGATTTACATGACTGTCATTACGAGTAATAGTTTTGAAATAATTAAACTTCAAAAAAAAAAAACGTTCCCAATTAATTAGGAAACATTCCAAAACATTCTCAATTAAATATAAATTTTTATCCAGGATTTATATGTGTTTTATTCTTTTTATTAAATAAGTTCAATAAATCTATTTCTAATTTGAATTTAGGTAATACACGTTTAATAAAAATAATTTGTTACATACAGAAACATTACGTATTAACTCTTTGTTAATTTGTATTTTATGTTTTTCTATAATTTATACTGTATTAATTTATTATTTATTTTTATTATAATAATTATAATAAAATAATAAATAATAATGTTCTTTTGTCTATTTAAAAAACATATAAATCAAAGATGCCACGTACAGGACCCAAATTAAAAACCCTAATTTTCATCGGAGGCCTTTCACCTAAAAGAAATTTCATTGCATTTCAATCTAATGATTTGTTTTCTCCCTCAATTCTTATCCCAAATCTCTACTTAAAATAACAAAATCAAAACTTTCAACGATTCCATTCTTGAGATAAAAAAATACAGTCGAATTTGATTTTGAAATTCAAAATCATATCAAACGAACCCGTAATTCACTCAATTGATGATTATCTCACATATTTACAATTACCTCCAATTTTGTTAATCGAAATCAATTGAGTTGAGATGTGCTTTAAAGCTAGATAAATTCTCATTGATTTCTTCACTCTCATCCAACCCTACCACTTAATAGTTTTTTTTCCTTCTCTTATTGATTTTAACAAAATGGCTGCCAATCAAGAATTCGTGCCTTTGAATATGTTGAATGATGAATTGGTTAATCCTACTGTTCGAGTGAAGGTTTTTTCTATGTGGGAGAGAAACTACTGGACCACCCCAAACGTGTTAGCATCCATTGAAATGGTATTCATCAATTCTGAGGTATTGATTCGTGTTGCCTTAATATATACTTTCAATGTATTTTAGATACTGAATTCTGCTGTTGTTATACTGACGACGAAAAATGAATAATACATAAATACTAAATTAATCAAATATAAACTTGGTAGTATTCATATTTTCCTATATTACAATTTTGTTATGGTCAATGTTAAAAAACATGGAAACAAGATTGCTGCTACAATTTCAAAAAAGTTGATTGCATTCTTCCGCAGAACATTTGTTGAGGTGAATTTCTTGGTTCTCACCGGTTTTGGTGTAATCCAATACGAAGAACGGAACTATAGGATGGCAGCCAACCCTTGGAATATTGTTTTGTTGCGTGAAACTACTATTAGGAGGGTTGCACCTTTTGTGTTGCCCGAAGATGGTTTTTTCCCTGTGCCATATGCTGTTATTAATGATTGGGACATTGACGACTTAACTGCTTTTGGTAATGTAACGGCCTAACTTTTTCGACTTGCCATTGTGCTTTGTATTTTAGCGAAACTGTGTATATGTGCGTACTGTGTTACTTTATACTCTGTAAACTTGATATACGTGGTTTACTTCCAATTATATGTTAAAACGTGCCTTAGAGTACGTAGGGTACTTAACTTGTTCAACGGAAGCCTTTATAACCGTTAGTGTTACTTGCCGTTACGAATAAACCGCGGACTGCGCGCACGTTTGACTTTTGTCGGAACCGGAATATTTGGGCAGCGAAATATTAATTATTATTTTATAATAATAATTACTTGGGCCTTTGGATGCTTAATTTTATTTATTTAATTGCAAGAGCCCAATAATTAGTCTTGTTGGACTTTCTACCTTGTTGGGCTCAAGCCCACCCTACTCTAGCTAGTGACCCAATTAATTAGCCCAAGTATTATTACTAGTGACCCATAATAATAATAAATAAATAAATAAATAAATAATGAGTCATACTAGCATAATGGATAAGGATTATCAACTTTGTCACTTAGGATTCTAGCATAAGTACACACTTTAGACAACCATTATCCATAAAGCAACACTTTGTCTCCCCCTCCCCTCTAAAACCTTCGGCCACCATGGCCTTGTCCATGTCATCAATCCTTGTCATTTCATTTGCTTATAAATACTAGTCATTTGCCTCTCATTCCAACACTTGATCATTTGGTTTTCACACACACTTGTTCTTTCTTTCTTTCCTTTCTAGTATTACTTGTAAGTTTTCTCTTTTTCTTCTTCTTTTCCCTTCCAATTTAGTGAATCATCATCATTCTTTCATGGAGATCAAGTTCCTTTAACTAGATCTTGATTATATCTTGTTGATTCAAGCATGAATCCTTCAAGAACATGGAAGATTCAAGCTTTCTAGCTTTGAATCTTCACCAACTTTGTAGATCTACTTCTTTTATGCTTTAATCTTGTTATTTTATGATAAAGATTCAAACTTTTGTTTGTAATCTTCATGTATCTTCAAGATCCAAGCTTTATGCTTCAAGATCTTCAAGAACAACCAAGATGCAAGCTTTCTAGCTTGAATCTTCATATCTTATTAATGGATCTAAGTTTTCTAACTTATGATCTTGTTATTTTGTTAAAAATATTCAAACTTGTGTTTGTTATCTTCATATATCTTAAAGATCCAAGCTTTATGCTTCAAGATCTTCAAGAACAATAAAGGTTCAAGCTTTCTAGCTTTGCAACATTGTAACTTGTGTGAATAGGATCCAAACTCTCTAGCTTAGGGTTCCATCACCTCATTTGACTTAGATCATGTTCATACTTGTTTGATTGATGTAAAGTTTGTAACTTTGTTGTAAATAGGACTTGTAATTGTGTTAAGACTAAGGATATGATGTAACCTTGGTTCATCATCCATCTAAGACTCTTAAATGAGTTGAGTTACCACTTGGTCTTAACATATTGTGTATTGATGGTAGAATCTTGGTCAAAAGTGATGCTAAACCATTAACGACTTGAACATTTGAAGCTACAAGCATCAAGGATGAGAACCGTGATGAGCATCAAGCACCAAGAACCCCTCCGGAGCACTTGTCCACTGATTTTTTTATCTGATCAGACCACCTGTGCTACTGGAAAGTTGATTTTCAGTTAGTTAGGTTTTAGTAGATGATTTTCCGTTTAGGCCTCGTCTTAATCCGAGTTACGGTTTAGGATTTATGGCCCTCCGAGAGTCACTACACCCTATTAACGTTGTGCTGAAATTTCTGACCTACTCGCACTTAAACCGTCGCCACGGTCAAACGAAGATGAGTTAGGTTCTGAAAATTGGTCAGATGTTAGGGGACTCATATACGGAGCCATAGCCACTGACTATGCGTCTTTTTGATTTACGTAGAGGTCGTAGCAGCTGACCGAAGTCAGCCTATTGTTTCGATCTCTATTCTTGTCGAACTTACTTAGCTTTTATGATAATGAATGATGATGATGATGATGATGATGACACTTAAACTTATTTTATGCACTATTAGAATTTATAAAGACAACCTACTGACCTATTAACCTTTGATTTAGGTTGACGACCTTTTGGACCGACTTACTACTTGCGTACTTTCATTACCGACTTTACCGCTTTTATCACTGTGAGTTATATGATCCCTTTTTACTTTAATTATTTTGGGACTGAGAATACATGCGCTTTTTACATTTTACATACTAGGCACGAGTACTTAAACTTTATATGTGTGTGGGTTATACAACGGCATAAACATTCCCCTTAGCACGGTAACGTTTAGTCATTGGTTTTTGAACCGGTGAACGCAAATCTTAGATATGGATCCATAGGGTTTGACATCCCCACTCGGGCTAGTCGCGCTAGCATTTAACGGGTGTTTAATACTTCGTGAACATACGCACTCGCCAAGTGTACTTTTAGGGGGTTATAAACGTTAAGTCTAGTTACTGGGTGCCCACGGTTATACATATACTTTTCATACTGTTTTGTTACGCTGAAATCTCCTGGCCTATCTTACGTTACTATTACAACTTAAACTATAGCTCACCAACATTCGTGTTGACTTTTAAGCGTGTATTTCTCAGGTGCCTAGAGGTTTCTTGCTTCCGCTGTTAGATTTGCTGTCTTGCTGTTAAGGACCCGCTGTAATAGTTATCCGCTGCATTACTAGAGATGTCTCATTCATGGAACTTTTCTCTTGCATTCATAGTTTATGTTAATTTCAAACAATGGCTTTGTAACGACCTTGGGGTCAAGTACTTATGTTTATGCTCCTATTCGTAGGATGCACGTTATCTTTTGTAAAAAGCTATCTTTTTATGAATGCAATCTGGTTTTCAAACAGCATGTAGTACTTGACCGTGTAAAGATCCTGTTGTTGACGAATCGTACACGATGGTTTTGTACGGGGCGTCACAGGTACTCAATTTACTTTTTGATATTTGTTTGTATTTTACTTAACCTTTTCACATTACTTGCATTCAAATTAAAGGATTATCTCTATTTTTTGTTTACAGATGTTATTGGAAAACTTATTGAAAACAGTCCTATCATGATCAAATAGGACAAGGGAAGTGCTAAGAAGTCAATGTCTTTTTTCCTTCGTGACTTGGGGTCAGATTACCATCTTCGGATTTCAATCATAAATATTTTGTTTACTATAAAAAACTTCAATAAATAGTTTGCTGGCTTTTTGCAAATTAATTATAATGTTTTAATCGTATTATGCAGAGGTACCCGTATTAAGTGTATGCTATGGTCAAACCTTGCTGAACAGCTTTATCAGTACGTTGATGCTCATAAAGAAGATGGGTCTTTAATCATCTGCCTCATAAACAACTGCAAGCTGCGTGATTTTAATGGTTAGTAGTTAAAAGTATAAATACGATAGGATGAGCCATTTTTTGTTTTAATCATAATTAAATTAATATATTCAATATTCATAAATCAACAGGACCGCAGGTGAGTAACCAACTTTATGGATGCCAGCTCTTTATTGATCAAGACATAATGCTGATCAACGCTTTTAAGTCTGCGTACGTATTGTCATATGACATTCTTAAAATCAAATAGAATCAAATATATTAACAGTTCGTTATGTATTAAACAATTAACAAACTTTTTGTTTTTATGAAAGCCTTGAAGCCAACTTAACATCTGGAGTCCTACCCCCTGTGAATAAGGATGATTTGGTTTTGTTAACTAATGAGACATACTGATGTTATGCGAGGTGTATATGAAATAGCTTTATTTTTACAACGAAATACTATTAAATATAATACAATTTTACACAAGATATTTATTTATTTATAGAATGGATATACCTAAACCTTGCTACAACACTAATAGGCAATGTACCTAATCGTACAGTAGTGTAGTTTTTAGTAAGTCCGGTTCGTTCCACAGGGAAATCTTTTAAACAAAGCTTAACGCTATATTAGTTTTAATTTATAAAAATACAAATATATATAAGTAATATTATTATTATAAAAGGGGGTTTTTACCGTTTAATGACCGATTTGTCGATTTTAAAAACTTTAGTCGCAGTTAAAACCTAATGTAAAATATTAAATAAATAAAAGACTTAATTTAAAGCGTAAAGTAAATAACGATAATGAAATTGCGATAAATAAAAGTGCGATAATTAAAAAGTACGATAATTAAAAGTGCAATTAAATATAATGACAATAAATAAAAGTGCGATAATTAAAAGTGCAATTAAATATGAAAATAAAGGAATTATGCTTATTTAAACTTCCGTAATCATGATGTTTGACGTGTTGATTTTAGTTTATTCCCATGGGTTAATTGTTCTTTGTCCTGGATTATTTAATATGTCCGTCTGGTTTTTGTCCATAACAGTCCATCAGTCATAAATATAAAGTGCGAGTGTCCTCGTCAAATTATCCTTATACCCGAAGTCAAATATTCCAACTAATTGGGGACTTAAACTGTAACAAGATTTTAATACTTTGTTTAATAATTACACCAGGTTATCGACTGCGTGTAACCCAAGGTTTTAATACTTTGTTATCAATCATGCCAAGTGTCCTTGTACATAATTTCACCCCTATTTTAATAATTCCATAGACTATTAATCCATTCCCGTGTCCGGTTAAATGAACGATTATTCGTACATATAAATATACCGCCCATCGTGTCCGATCGAGTGTATATGGTTATTTATAGGGACGTCCAATTGTAAATATTTATATTAAAATTAACAAACTATCATTTAGTTAAACAAATATAAAGCTCATTAATAGCCCATAGTCTAATTTTCACAAGTATCGTTCTTTTGTCCAAACCCCAATTATGGTACAAATCCCAATTACCCAATTTTAGTATTTAGCCCAACATCATGATTACTTCGGTATTAAATAAGCATAATAATAACTTAGCTACGAGACATTAATGTAAAAAGGTTGAACATAACTTACAATGATTAAAAATAGCGTAGCGTTATACGGACAGAATTTCGACTTACACCCTTACAATATTCGCTAACATACCCTTATTATTAGAAATTAAAATTAAAATTATAATATATATATATATATATATATATATATATATATATATATATATATATATATATATATATATATATATATATATATATATATATATATGTACGTTAAGAGAGTTGGATGGATGGATATATATATTTTACACTGAACCAAACACGCGAATTTATAGGCATGTGAGCTGAAAAAGGGCCTCATGCGATCGCATGAGCTTTGCCCTTCAAGGCCATGCGATCGCATGGCCAGCTGGGAAGGCTCACATGTGGCTGTTTTCTTCTGCCGACGGTTTTATAATATAATATAATATATATTAATTTTAAGAATTAATTATATATTATATTATATTCATGTGCATAGTTGACTTGTAATTTTTAGTCCGTTGCGTCGAGCGTTGAGAGTTGACTCTGGTCTCGGTTACGGATTTTCGAACGTCCTTGCGTACAATATAATATCTTGTACTTTGCGTTTCGTGTCTTGTACTCTTGTAATTTTGAGACGTTTCTTATCAATAATTGGAACCACTTTGATTGTATTTTGTACTTTTGAGCTTTTTGGTCGTTTGCGTCTTCAATTCGTCGAATCTGTCTTTTGTCTTCACCATTTATTATTTAAACGAATATCACTTGTAAATAGAACAATTGCAACTAAAAGCTTGTCTTTCTTGAGGGATAATGCTATGAAATATATGTTCGTTTTTAGCATTATCAAATATTCCCACACTTGAGCGTTGCTTGTCCTCAAGCAATATAGTCTTGAAATATACTAGAATCACTTCTTTATTCTTCACACTTTGTACATCAGTTATTTCTATACGGCGGTATAAACAATGGTAGTAACGATGTGGTTTACAGTCCCACATGACTATAAAATTTAGATCCATTAGGGAAATTGGATCTTTATAAAAATATTTGATCTTTTTGAAAATTAAATCTAACTTTTACCCTAGATAAATTTTCCGGAATAACCCTTCACCGGTGTTTGCAAATTCTTTTTGTGGGTTTGGTGGGTTTTAGATTTGAAAATTTTAGTTCAAAACTTGCGGTTTTGTGTCACCCACTTGCTAACCTTGTATTGGGAAAGCAACACGTCCAGTATACTTGTTTCGAATATTACCTTTCGATAAACTACCGTCCGGCTGTAAAGGAAAGCGTTGAACAAGCAACTGTTAAGGCAATGTCCCCTGACATGCTTTTAATTATGGTCTATAACGTGTCGGACGCAATTACTATCCTTTGTAGGAGCAATAGTAAAGCTTACCCTTATAATTTTCCGGTCTGGCACAAGGTCCTGTCTTTGACCATGCTATGCAACCACCGTTCTTACGGTTGACACCCGATTTGGTTCAGGTGACCTAATGAATTCCAGGTGAATTCCTAGGATTTTACGTTCAATGGTAATGAACGCATTGAAAATGGGTTTTTAGAAAACAAATCGGTTTGTATTTTGATCAAAATATTTTCTCGTTCAAGCTCGAGTTTAGATATCATCGAATTCCATGAGTTTGTAATTCTCAATCTTTAAGGTCAATCTCTAGGATTGAGTAATATCAGTCTTAATAGCTGATTTTTGATCTTTTAAAGGAGATTATTCTTTCTGGGGGTCTGATTCATTATTCTTATCAAGCTAATTTGCACGGCGTCCTCCCCATTTTACAAGACAGATCCTCTCATGGTTAGGATAAGTCTGACCACTTGGCGACCCTGTTTGATGCTGAGGTCCGTGGATTTCCTGCTGATTTTAGAGATGACTTTTCTAGATTTTTCGTCAACCTACAGCTGGTCTGGACGACAACTTCATGACCTAAATCAAGAAGCGCGTTTCTTTTTCGGAAGACTTTACTTCCTTTTAACGATGGAATTGATTCATCGTGTAGATCCATCTTTCTTACAGTAAATCGGGTAAAACTGTTTAGTTTAGTCCAAAGCAAAAGTATCTTCAATTATTTGTTACAGAAATATGTGACATATGTTTAAAATAACATGGTAAATTTTCCCACACTTGGCTTTTATTTTCTTTTATTTGCCTTTTTATTGTCCTCTATTTCATTTTAAATGAATTCTAACATTTTGGTTTGTTTCTCAATTTATGTCCTTTCCGAGGTAACAATAATTTCGGTGTTAACACCTAGTTTTATCGTTCATAAATATGTATAAACATGATTTTGGCGCCAAAAATACTTGATGTTATGCTAGGTGTATATGAAATAGCTTTATTTTTACAACGAAATACTATTAAATATGATACAATTTTACACAAGATATTTATTTACTTATAGAATGGATTTACCTAAACCTTGCTACAACACTTATAGGCAGTGCACCTAATCGTACAGTAGTGTAGTTTTTAATAAGTCCGGTTCATTCCACAGGGAAATCTTTTAAACAAAGCTTAACGCTATATTAGTTTTAATTTATAAAAATACAAATATATATATAAGTAATATTATTATTAAAAAAGGGGTTTTTTACAGTTTAATGACCGGTTTTTCGATTTTAAAAACTTTAGTCGCAGTTAAAACCTAATGTAAAATATTAAATAAATAAAAGACTTAATTTAAACCGTAAAGTAAATAACGATAATGAAATTGCGATAAATAAAAGTGCGATAATTAAAAAGTACGATAATTAAAAGTGCAATTAAATATAATGAAAATAAATAAAAGTGCGATAATTAAAAGTGCAATTAAATATGAAAATAAAGGAATTATGCTTATTTAAACTTCCGTAATCATGATGTTTGACATGTTGATTTTAGTTTATTCCCATGGGTTAATTGTTCTTTGTCCTGGATTATTTAATATGTCCGTCTGGTTTTTGTTCATAGCAGTCCATCAGTCATAAATATAAAGTGCGAGTCTCCTCGTCAAATTATCCTTATACCCGAAGTCAAATATTCCAACTAATTGGGGACTTAAACTGTAACAAGATTTTAATACTTTGTTTAATAATTACACCAGGTTATCGACTGCGTGTAACCCAAGGTTTTAATACTTTGTTATCAATTATGCCAAGTGTCCTTGTACATAATTTCACCCCTATTTTAATAATTCCATAGACTATTAATCCATTCCCGTGTCCGGTTAAATGAACGATTATTCGTACATACAAATATCCCGCCCATCGTGTCCAATCGAGTGTATATGGTTATTTATAGGGACGTCCATGTGAAGACCCGTCCTAATCCATCCGGACTAAGTCCATATCGATTATAAACGATTCGCAACAGTTGATTACATCGCGAGGTACTTGACCTCTATATGATATATTTACAAACATTGCATTCGTTTTTGAAAAGACAATCTTTCATTACATCGAAAGTTGACGGCATGCATTACTATTTCATAATACATCTAACTATAATTGACTTAGTAATAATCTTGATGAACTCAACGACTCGAATGCAACGTCTTTTGAAATATGCCATGAATGACTCCAAGTAATATCTATAACATGAGCAAATGCACAGTGGAAGATTTCTTTCGTACCTGAGAATAAACATGATTCAAAGTGTCAACCAAAAGGTTGGTGAGTTCATTAGTTTAACATAAATAATCATTTTATAATTTTTAATAGACCACAAGATTTCATATTTCCATTTCTCATAAACATACGTCCCATGCATAGAGACAAAATATCATTCATATGGATTGAACACTTGGTAACCGACATTCACAATATGCATATAAGAATATCCCCATCATTCCGGGATCCTCCTTCGGACATGATATAAATTTCGAAGTACTAAAGCATCCGGTACTTTGGATGGGGCTTGTTGGGCCCGATAGATCTATCTTTAGAGTTCGCGTCAATTAGGGTGTCTGCTCCCTAATTCTTAGATTACCAGACTTAATAAAAAAGGCATATTCAATTAGATAATCCAACCACAGAATGTAGTTTTAAGTACTTGTGTCTATTTCGTAAAGCATTTATAAAAGCAGCGCATGTATTCTCAGCCCAAAAATATATATTGTCAAAAGCAATTTAAAAGGGAGCAAATGACACTCACCTAATGTATTTTGTAGTAAAAATACATATGACTATATTAAACAATGCAAGGTTGGCCTCGGATTCACGAACCTATATCATTTGTGTATATATTAAAACGTATAATCGTAATCGAACAAATATATATATTAATATTAGTGATATAATTTTTCTTATATTCGTAACTTTTATATTTCATCATTGATATATATTAGTTTTATATATTTAACAATATAAATCTTGTTATGTTATATGTATTAAATATTTTATTTATTTTTCATTTGTTTGTTAAGAATAGTAATTATAAAATACTATGATAATTTTTGTAGTAATAATAATAATGATAATACTGGTATTAATAATAATGATAATGATATTAATGATTATCATAAGAATAATATTAATGATAGTTTTATTAATAAATCTTATACAAATGTAAATAACAGTTTTTAAATGAAAAGTTTAATAATGTTAAATAATAATACTAATGTTTAAAAAAAAATATAAATACTAATATTAATTAAAATAGTAATAACATTAATAAACGTAATCATAATAATACTCATAGTACTTAGATGATAAGATTAATAATAATGTTAATAATATTTATATAAAAATATACAAATGATAATAGCGTCCCCAATACTTATAAATATAAATATGACATTAGCAATAATAATTATAATTCTACAATCATATTAATAATCCTAATTATAACAATCTTATTACTAATGTTAGTCTTAATAGAAAATACTTTTGTTACTAATAATCCTAAAATGATACTAATACTAATATTAATGAAAATAATAATAAATTTTATTATTTTCATAATAATAATAATTGTTTTAATCTTAATCATAATAATAATAGTGGTAACAATAATAATTCTTATACGATTAATAATAATAATAATAATAATAATAATAATAATAATAATAACGGTTGTAATACTTTATAATTATGGTTGTGATATTAATACAATAATAATAATTACTTTACTAATAACATTTATAATACTTACAATAACGATAATAATAATAATTACAATAATAATAAAGATAATCATAATAATAATAATGATAATAATAATAATTAATATTAATAAGAAAGCTACCTCACAAGAAAAAGTTCCCGAAAAAATTAGCTGATCATGCTGGGACTCGAACCCGGATCCCTCGTATACCCGTCAACACTCAACACCACTCTTCCATGCTTGCTTATCTGCTTTTATATACCCCGAAATATTTATAACCCTTTTTTAAAATCGTTCATCTCCTTCATTTGAAATCGGCCATAGCAGGATCAACACCAACAACAGGTTTATGATTTTATTAAGTTTTAAATACGAAACATAACAGTACCATATGGGAGTGAATTGGTTTATCAACACAAAACAGAAAAATAAATAAAATTAAATGGTTGTAACAGCCTTCTCATGAGCACGATGAACTCGATGATCAAACTCAAAATTTAGTACGTTTTAGGTCAAGAATCCTGAATGAAAAAGGTTTTAAATCGTTACAGGAAACTTTATGGATCTTCAATTTATCTTAAAACACATAAACGAATTTGAATTTTCTTGAAGAACACCCGATTGACTTTTTCTCTTCACAACTTTGACTCTAAAATTCTCAATCAAAATAACGAATTGGAACTTGGTACTTTGCAATTAGTTGGAATGTGATATTACTAACAAGATAGCGTTTACACAATTTGAAATTAAGTATAAAATCAAGACCTTGTGAAAAAGAAACAAGAACAGGGCCTCGTCTGTTCTTGCTTGTTTCTGTAAAAAAAATTAAATTAATACAGCGAGCTTTTGATTGATAAGTGATAATGTAATTGTGCTGTTGGTTGAACGTGATAATAATACAAAGTAATTCATTTGTTTTATTGTAGAAAGAAATCGACAGCAAAAAAAAATCAATCAGAGATATTTAAGAAAAGTTCTAACAGCTTTTGTTTGATTGTGGAGATAAAAGGAATCATTCGTACCAACTTGTATTAATAAAAACGATTTGTGAAATCCATATGATGTATCAGTTGTAACAAAACCGATTCTTTTTCTTGGATTTTTATAAAATATAATATATAATAATAATAGTTAATAATATAATTATGTAAATAATAATCATAATAATTTTAATGTAACAAAACTAACAATATCAATACTAAAATAATACTAGTAATATTATAAATATGATAAAAGTATTAAAGATTATGAAATGATAACTTTAATTAAAGTTAGAAATTTTTAGTAATAACATCAATAATAAACATACTAAAATCATAATATAAATAATAATGATATAACAAATTAAATATATATCAACTTTATATCTATATATTATAACATAACAACTTAATATTAATATAAATATCAATAATGATTAGAATAATAACATTATAACAATTTATATATAACAATTTTTATATAGTATGTTTTTTTATTGATACAAATACTAGTAATGACAATTAATATAACAATTATAATTACACTTGTATTTACCTTTAATATATTAGTATTACCATTGATTAACTATGTAATCCAATATTATATAGTAACATTTATCTAATATTTAATATCTATACATTTTTGTATGATTGTGTTTGCATATTACATCATATAGTATATATATATATATATATATATATATATATATATATATATATATGAATACATTGCTACTGTGTTATCTATATATTTATTATATATCTAAATATTATATCCTCTTATTAATTATATATAATATTTAATAGTCTTATATCATATGATGTTATTTACCAAACATTTAATATTTATATATTATATATATACCTATAATAGAAATCATATATAGCTTCAATATGACATTTATATATATATATATATATATATATATATATATATATATATATATATATATATATATATATATATATATATATATTTTAACAGTAATCTAATTATTCCAATTATTATTTTTACTTTTTAAGTTTAAATAAATTAAAGTATACTTTATTATTTCAAAACATTATATATATATATACTTATATTTATTTTCTTTATATCTACATATGTATTTGCATATTTACTTACAATGATTATTTGTGAATCGTCGGGAATAGACAAAGTCAAATGCATTCATGGAAATAGTTCAAACATTATGAGACTCAGTTTAATAGACTTTGCTTATCGTGTCGAAATCATATAAGATTAAGTTTAAATTTGATCGGAAATTCCCGGGTCATCACAGTACCTACCCGTTAAAGAAATTTCGTCCCGAAATTTGAGTGAGGTGGTCATGGCTAACAATAAAAATGTTTTCATGACGAATATGAGTTGATAAAAATAGAGTTTTATTACTATTGAGTAATATGGATAAAATAATTCGAGTACTCGAAGCGTACGCGTGAAGTTATCACCAAAGAGTGAAATAGGAAAGTAAAGATTCATCTTAACTTTTGACAGAGTCAGGGTTGAATTTAGAAAATAAGATGCATCTTAACTTATGACGTTGCCTTAGTTGAATTCCGAAATTCAAGGGATTTAGAAGAAAATCTTCGAAATCTAAAAGATTTGATTCTTCTGCGAATAAGGAAATTTAGATTTCTATTATTAAATGCGGTGATCTGCCTCGATTCCTCTGTCTGATATTTTCACTATAAATTTTTTACCCTTTTCCGTTCCATTAATCTTTACCACTTCAATACTAAATTCCCAAATTCAAAAGATCGTGAAATGCTTAATCCAGTTCTGATCCTTGTCCTTATCCTGATTATAACAACAATCATTCTCCTTTTCCAACTTCCACCAGAGGAATCTGCTTTCTTCTACTTCACCCTTGGGATTATAATGTTTCTAATTCTCCCGTGTATTTATGTTGCGATAAACATTGATATACACGGTTTGTAATTTATATGTTGTTATCGGGCTTTATATTCTCCCTTAAATTTCAAAGCTCTATGCTTTTGTTTTCTCTTTCCGACTTCAAGTCAAGCAAATAATGGTCCAGAATTTGTAGATATAGAGTTTCGAATGATTATAATGTTCTAAGCAGGAAGGAACGTGATAGCACGATTTGATTTTTAAATTACCAGAATCACAGAGAATAGAACTGTCAAGAAAATACTTTCTTGATATGTTCAGAAGTTAAGCATAATGAAAGAGTTATGTAAAATGGCACGTGATGACGTTAGGATCTGTGAATCATCACGTCCCATTAGAAACTCAGCATGACTTACTGTAATATAATCACGTTGATCAGGTGTCATTATATTATACTAACTCATGCATCAGTTCCCAACATTACTTCAATAACATTCATATTTTAAGCTCGAAAGTTTACAGAATATAGAAACTAACAGTTTCTATATGCTGTAATACTGATAGCACGAAGAGATTAATGATTTCAGATAAGAATAATTATAAAAATATCTTCAGAAATATGGAGGATATTTATAATGAAAGATACGATAATATCTTTGAATATCTAAGATCAGAGAATGATGGAAACTATTGTCTGCAAGGTTTTAGAGTAACGAGCAAGATATTCGTTAAAGACTTCAGCAGACATTGAATCATTTAGATTCTTTGAAGTCAAACTTATTCTTTGTGATTTGTCCACGGCTTTCTTCATAGTTTCGCATAATCTGCTTTTCAGTACTAAATTTTCTCTTGAATGCTTCCAATATAATGATACACAGGAAGTACGAAGAGGTATATAATTTCGGACGAGAATATTTTTGAAAATATCCTCAGAAATATTGAAGATATTGATGATGATATTTTGGAATTTCTAAGTTCGATGGTTGATGGAGAAAGATTTTCCGCAAGATTTTAACATGACTTCGGAGCAAGATATTCTCTAAAGATTTCATCGGATTCAGAATTACCTGGATTCTTTGAATATAATGTTTGGTCCTTGTATTTGTCCTTGGTCTCCTTCGTGGTTAGCGCAATCCGTTTTCCAGTTCCAACTTTTCTAAGCTTTTCCAACATACTATTCTTTTTCATCAAACTTCCGATGATTAAGGCCGTTTACGGTTGTCTATGGTTTCTGCTGCTTCATTCAACTTTTTCAACAGTCATAGTATTGATTTGTGACAGAGTGCTTTTCAGAATTTCAGAATGAGAGGTCATAATTCTAAGAGATAAATGTCATACATATAACTGTTGATGTAGGTATGATGTGAGTTTTCAAAGCACTGATTGCTGATTCCCGGTAATTGGTATGGCAGTTCTCGTTACAAGATGCAGATGAGTATATGATAGGGTTTCATTGAATAAATATAATGATTTGTCAGAGAGATCTAAGCCAAGAAGCAACGAGGTTGCCGGTATGTCTACTGATAATATGGTGGAATATAAAAGAATTCTCCGGTATCAAAAGGGTAATCGTATATATATCAAGATTATAGTAAGGCTGCTTCGAATGAAAAGTCGAAATTGACTTGCTGGAGCTGTGACAAAATTGACTACTTTGAAAAGGGATCACAAAATTATTTTTGCTAATAAATGCCAAAGGATCTAACGCGGCTACGTGTTAAACTTTTACTCAGTTGCCGAGAGTTTCTCAGGTGCATAACTATATGCATAAATCTTTCCTTCCGTAGATGAAGTGCGGTTGATTCATCCTATTGATTGAGGTGTTTTCAAGAATCATGAAAGGTTTGAACGCAGAATGTAATCGTGAAGATACAGATGAGGTTTAAGACGAAATCAAGTGGCAAACTTGAAGAAGTTTTTAGTTTCATATGTTATAATCAATATTTTAATTCATTTTAATTGTCCAACATTATTAGTCTACAGTCGATAGTTCACAGTTAGCGGTGTACAAATAATAATTCATATATAGTTTACTATATAATATTCGAATTAATTATTACGTGTCGTGACCCGTATACGTCTCAGACTCGATCACAACTTAAAGTATATATATTATTATAGAATCAACCCCAACCCTGTACAGAGAACTCGATCATTACTGCATATAGAGTGTCTATGGTGATTCCAAATTATATATATAGATGTGTCGATATGATATGTCAAAACTTTGTATACGTGTCCCAATATTTAAAGTGCGTAAAATAAATAACAGAAACTAAATGACGATAAATAAAATTGCGAGAATATAAATTGCAATAAAATAAATTGCGATAAATAAAATGTATTACGGAATTACCAGTTAGCTAGGAACAGTTAGCTAGGATTTTGTTAGCGTGGTTTCTTAATAAAATTTAATATTGTTAATTAGTCTGTTTCTAATCAATTTTTATTGTGTCCATTATTTCTTCATTATGCCACTTGTTGGATTCTTATAGGTCAAAATCCAAATATGAAATTGAATGGAAATGGTTATTCTGTGGTGAACGGATTCGTATATCGGCGGGTGTAAGTAGGATAGTAAATGACTGTTGAATCAGATTCGAAAAATGTACAGTATAACTTATTAATGTGAAATCTAAATATTCCTCGGGTATTACCTACCCGTTAAAATATTCTCATCATTAACAGTTTGTACGAAAAAAATTTTAATCACAATCTTTATGAAAACATATATACATATATATTTTCTTCATATGTATTCATGGATTTAATGAGTTAATATGATATTAAACTCATTTGCTTTTTGGTTGGAACTAGAATAAATAATCTCTAAAACTTTAGAGATTACATATTCGCCATGTCGAACGAAGATAAATGTGGTAGAACGATACGTAGCATGAAGATCATACTCAAAGTACAGATGATGATATTGAAGTATGGATTGTTGATGGTACTGGTGCTGTTATTGATGGTACTGTTGGTGCCGGTGATGTTGCTGAAGCTGGTACATTTTGTACCATATTCTCCGAATTGATTATTCGAGCGCGAAGTTCGTTGACTTATTACTCCAGGATGATTGTCGATCGGAACGAGCGGATGAATAAGGTTCAGAATTGTGGATAGAATATAATCTTGTCGAGTTACCCTGGAAATGAGACTGAAAATGGTGTCTCTAACAGGTTCGCCGGTAAATGCTTCCGGTTCATTGTGAGGTGAATTCGGTTGGTGGAAGGGATTGCCTTCTGCGCGTCTCCATTGATTAAGTCAACTACGAACCCATCAAATGAATTGATAATGGCTGATTGGTTGATTCATGCCGATGACGCTGTTTTCGGAGTTTAGGTGAACATCTATGTCGGAATAGCTGTCGGAATAACTATCGGAATAGCTATCGGAATCTGAGGGACTCGAACTGGTTGCAGGATTCATCTCGTACGATCAGATGAAGGATTTTCGATAAGAAATAGATTATAGGATGTAGATTAGTACCCTGCAATACATAATTTACATATGCATATATAATACTAAAATCCCATAAGTTACGGAGGAATCTACGAGAGTTGTCAGGCAAAGTTACAGTAACAGATACGCTAAGATATGAAGTAGCAGATACGCTAAGATATGAATTTTGTCTATACACTATTCATGCAGTCAATGCAGTAAAACGTGTCTAGACTAAGAATGATAAGCAAGTGATTCTCTAAGAATGATAAGCAGGTAATTTTTGACACAAAATGATAAGCAAAACTTTTGACATGCAGACACGGTCGAAGTCCAGACTCACTAATGCATCCTAACGACTTATCAGTTAGACACACTAATGCAGACCTGGTTCGCTAAGACCTCGGATCTGATACCAACTGTGAAGACTGAAAGGATCCGTTCATATACATTATAAACGATTCACAATAGTTGATTACATCGCGAGGTATTTGACCTCTATATGATACGTTTTACAAACATTGCATTCGTTTTTAAAAGACAAACTTTCTTTACATCAAAAATTGACGGCATGCATACCATTTCATATTACATCCAACTATAATTGACTTAATATTAATCTTGATGAACTCAACGACTCGAATGCAACGTCTTTCAAAGTATGTCATGAATGACTCCAAGTAATATCCTTAAAATGAGCTAATGCACAGCGGAAGATTTCTTTAATACCTGAGAATAAACATGCTTTAAAGTGTCAACCAAAAGGTTGGTGAGTTCATTAGTTTATCATAATCAATCATTTCTGTAATAGTAATAGACCACAAGATTTCAGTTTCTATAAATATCCGTACACTCGCGAGTGTATAAAAGTATTCTATAAGTTGTAGGCACCCGGTAACAAGCCTTAACGTTCATGTTTTACCCTCTGAAGTACACCAGATCAGGTGTGTTTAAAATAACCTCGAAGTACTAAAGCATCCCATAGTCAGGATGGGGTTTGTCAGGCCCAATAGATCTATCTTTAGGATTCGCGTCTACCGTACATAGACAAGTAGTTTAATGTTACCAAGCTAAGGGTATATTTCTGGTTTAAACCCACATAGAATTAGTTTTAGTACTTGTGCCTATTTCGTAAAATATTTATAAAACAGCGCATGTATTCTCAGCCCAAAAATATATATAAAAAGGGAGTAATGAAACTCACCATACTGTATTTCGTAGTAAAAATACATATAACGTCATTTAACAAGTGCAAGGTTGGCCTCGGATTCACGAACCTATATTAATTATATATATTTATATGTTGGTCAATATTTGTCTAACAATTTTTGGTCAAGTCATAGTGTACCACAATCCTAATGCTCGAGACTAATATGCAAAAGTCAACAAAAGTCAACTTAACCCAAAATGACTTCTAAAATTTATACGTGTTTATTATATAACTTAACTATAGTCATTTTATATATTTAAATATATTTATTAGATTTTATAATAATAAAAGTCATTTATTAATAAAAATTTATATTAACGTTTATATATTGATAAAATATACTTTTATATATCTTAAGTAGTAAAATTTATAAAGTTCACTTAATATCGTAAAACTATAGTGGTAAGTATTATTAATGTAATTATATTACGCGTGGTGAAAAATATCTTTGTATCCCCTATTTATTTGATAAAATAATATTGATCATAATAATAATAAGTAAAAGTTGTATTATTTTGTAATAATAATTATTATTATTCTATAAAAAAATAATAATATTTATATTTACTAAAAATGTTATTATGATAAAATGATAATACTAACATAATAGTAATAATGATATTTTATAATAACAATGATATTTCTATTAAAATAATAACGACGATAGTAATAATAATCATTTTAACAATAATACTAAAATTCAGTTGACTATAACTTCTAATCCGTTCATCGAAACCATTCGATATCTAAATGAAAAGTTCTTAATTTTTCGCTAGCTTTCCAATGACATGCATATCATATACCCTATCTCAGTAGCATATGTATCTAATTCAGGATTCAACAAACCTATCTAAGGACAATATCGAATGTACAAGCATGCATAATCCTATATACTCGAGCACTAGTCAGGGATACACTATTGAAATATAAAAGTTAAGTTATGAGTGCTCACGTATCAATATTGAGATTCAATATTGCAGGAAAGTACGTAGACGAAACGAAAATGATAAACGTTAGGTTGACCTCACGAGCAATACCCTCGATCAATACCCATAACCTCCATAGCTATAACCCATAATTTCCTTAGCTCTATCCCGTTTGAAAACTTATTTTAAAATCGTCTGAATATTACTCCGTCGTAGTATTTTATGTATACTAATAATATCTTGAAATAATACAAAGAAAATATATATGTGTAATTCGATTGAGAGAGTTTAGATAAATATATTTTCAAGTTTTTATGAAATAATAAAACCTATTGAATTCTATTTATAATAAATTTTTGAATTATTAAAGTGAATTATTAAAGTATAAATTATTAAAGTGTATTATTAAAGTATGAATTATTAAAGTGAATTATTAAAGTATGAATTATTAAAGTAAATTATTAAAGTATGAATTATTAAAGTGAATTATTAAAGTATGAATTATTAAAGTATGAATTATTAAAGTGAATTATTAAAGTGAATTATTAAAGTAAGAATTATTAAAGTTAAAGTAAAGTAAAAGTAAAGTAAAGGTAAAGTTAAAGTATAGTAACAGTATAAAACTATGTACGTATAATACGCGTATAAATATATATAATATTAATTTAAATCGTTATATATATTTGATAAAATAAAATATAAATATCGTTATTTTATCATACTAGTTAAGTAATGAGTGGTCCAAAAGAATAGATTTCTTAAATCACAGTGGACCTCATAACATAGACCCGTAATCATATCATAATGTATCTGATAATTCAATCATTTGATATTATCTCTTAATTCTGTCAATAAATATATCGAAACAAATACGTTCATGTAAAGTATCATATATCTAATACTTTGTTAATGTTTTCAGTTAATATTATATATTATATATACATATCTATATACACATAATTGTTCGTGAATCGTCGAACACGGTCAAAGGATAATTGATTACATGAATGTAGTTCCAAACTTTTTGAGATTCAACATTACAAATTCTGCTTATCGTGTCGGAAACATATAAAGGTTAAGTTTAAATTTGGTCGGAAATTTTCGGGTCGTCACAGTACCTACCCGTTAAAGAAATTTCGTCCCGAAATTTGATCGAGGTCGTCATGGCTAACTATAAAAATGTTTTCATGACGAATATGAGTTGATAAATAGAGTTTTATCATCATTGAGTAATATAGATAAAACAATTTGATTACGCGAAGAGTATAAGTGAAGCTATCGCAAGAGAGTGAAATGAGTAAACGTATATTTATTTTAACCGATGACGTAGTTATGATTGATTTCCAGAATTCATTGGATTTAAAGAAAATCTTTGCAATAAGATTTGGTTCTTCGGCGATTAAGAAAATCATGACCTTCTTTGATTAAATGCGATAATCTGTCTCGATTTCTCTGTCTGATATTTTACTATAAATCCACCCCCTTCGTTTCTTTATTTCCACAGCTCACACCTTCTAGTCTTTCTCCCCAATTCATACTTTAAAGCATTCGTTAATATGCTTCATCCAGTATTGATTCTTGATATACTCTTAACTTTCATATCTGTCATTCTTCTTTTTCATCTACCACCGGAGGAAGTTATTTTCTTCTACCATTACCTTGGGGTTATTGTGTTTTTCATTCTCCCGTGTCTTTATATTGCTATACGCATTGATATACACGGTTTGTAATTTCGAGGTTGTTATCGGGCTTTATATTCTCTATTATATTTCGGAGCTTCATGCTTTCATTTTCTCTTCCCAGCCTTAAGTCAAGCGGATAATGGTCCAGAATTCGTAGATATGAATTTTTGGATGAACATAGTTAATGTTCCAAGAAGAAAATCGTAATGGCACGATCTTAATTTGGCAACTTACCAGAATATCTGAAAATATAGAGCTATCAAGATGATATGTTCTTAATATGTTTGGAAATTGGGTAGAATGTAAGAGTCGTGTAAATAGTACATGATGACGGTATGTTCTATGAATCATCACGTTCCATATGAAACTCAGCATGACTTACTGTAATATAATCACGTTGATCAAGTGTCATTATATTATACTAACTCATGTTTCAGTTCCCAACACTGCTTTAAAAACATTCCTATTTTAAATTCGAAATTTTTTTTTTCTTCTGAATTTAGAAACTAACACAGTTTCTTTTTATGTTGTAACGCAGATATTGCGAAGAGATAAAAGATTTCGAATAAGAATAGTTGTGAAAATATCTTCAGGAATATCGAAGATATTTATAATAAAAGATACGATAATATCTTAGAATTCTTAACATAGATGGATGATGAAGAAGATTTGTCTGTGAAGGTTTAGAATAAGAAGTAAGGTGTTTGCTAACGATTTCAGTAGACACTGAAACATTTGGATCCTTTGAAGGCAGGTTTAGTCTTTGTGATTTGTCCACAGCCTCCTTCATGGTCTGCTCAATTCATTTTCCAGTTTCAAACCTTCTCTTTTTCTCAGCTTTACCACCATACTATTCTTTATCATCAAACTTTTGACTGTTAAAGTCGTTTACAGTTTTTGCTGCTTCATCAGCATTTTTCCAATTTCGGAGAACTAGTTCATAGTTTGGGATGTTTTTCAGAAAATTCACATTCGAAGTATGTAAGTCTAGGAGATAGACGTTATATGTATACATATAACTTTTAACGTAAAATTGTCGCGAAATTCAAAATACTGATTGCTAATTCCCAGTAGTTGGTGTGACAATTATTGTTACAGGATGTAGGTGAGTACATGATGGGGTTTTAATGAATAAGTATAGTGAATTTTCGGAGAGGCTTAAGTCGAAGGTTAATGAAGTTGTTGATAAGTTTACTGCTAATGTGACGAGATATGAAATGTTCCCCGGTAACCATGATGAAGGGTTTATTTGTATAAACAAATGAAGGTGATTTGCTGGAGTTGTGACAAAACTGTCTATTTTGGAAAGAGATTGAAAAATTATATTTGGTAATAAATATCAAAGGATCTGACATGGATACATGTTAAACTATAACTTTGGTTTCGAGAGCTTTTCAGGTGCATGACAGTGGTTAATGTGTGGTTGGATAATCATCTCGCATGTCTTTAGGAATTTCGAAGTGTTTGAACACATATTGTAATTGTTAATATACATATGATGTTTTAAGATTTTGAATGATACAAATATTTTTGTGAGTTCCATGAATAGAAATGAGGTTCTAGGACAGTTTTGAAGTCAAAGTATAGTTTTGAAAGATGTAGGAATCTAAGAGTGATGATTTCGGTTATATCTTGAATCGAATTCTGAGATTTTAAAATCAGAATATGTAATTAGATTTTGAATGAGTATGGTTGTTTTGATTTCTATAAAAGAATGTATATTGTTGTGAAAGTAGGGAGTATAATGGATGACTTGCTGAATCAGATTCGAAGAATGTAACATATTAATTGTGAATTTATATATCTCTCGGGTATTACCTACCCGTTAAAAAAAATCACAATTAATATTTTGTACAAAAGAATTTTATTACAGTCTTTATGGAAATATATATGTGTATATTTCTTCAGATGTAATATAGATTTAATGAGTTAATATTAAATTAAACTCATTTGATTTATGGTTAAGGCTAGGATAGATAATTTCTAAACTTTAGAAATTACATAATCGCCGTAGAATGTTTCCCCAATGAAGTTATGAATCAATACTTAATCGTTGTGGTATTCCTTGGTATCTACATGGCGTATGACGTCGATGCTCATGGGACAGATTGTGAAGTTGAGGTTTGCGATGCGGTTGTTGTTGGTGGTGGTAATGGTACTGTTGATGTTGTTGATGGTGGTACTGGTTATGCTGCTGGTGCTGCTGCTGGTGTTTGTAACCTTTGCACCATATTCTCCAAAGCCACTACCCGAGCGTGAAGCTCGTTGACTTCTTCTATTACACCGGGGTGATTGTCGGTTCGGACGAGCGGATAAATAAGATCTAGAATTTGGTGTAGTATATAATCATGACGAGATACTCTGGAAATGAGAGAAAAAATGGTGTTTCGGACAGGTTCGCCAGTAAGTGCTTCAGGTTCATTGTCAAGAGGGCAATGTGGTGGATGAAAGGGATCACCTTCTTCTTGTCTCCAATGGTTAAGTAGATTACGAACCCATCCCCATTTCATCCAGAATAGATGATGGCTAATTGGTTGATCCATTCCGGTCACGCTGCTTTCGGAGCTCATATGGAAATCCATATCGGCATAGCTGTCGGAATCCGAGGAACTCAAACTGGTTGAGGGATCCATCTTGTATGATCAGGGAAAGAATTTTTTTGTATGAAATAGATTGTAGAATTTAGATTTGGTATTCTTCAATACATAATTTACATATGTATATATAATACCAAAATCCCATAAATTACGGAGGAATCTTTGAAAGATGTCAGTCAAAGTTCACAGTAACAGATATGCTAAGATAAGAATTCGTCTATACACTATTATGCAATAAATGTAGGAAAACGCATCTAGACTTAAGAATGATAAGCAGGTAATTTCCTAAGGGTGGTAAGTAGATGATTTCAGACTAAAAATGATAAGCAACACTTTTGACATGCAGACACGGTCGAAGTCCAGACTCACTGATGCATCTTAACAACTATCAGTTAGACACACTAATGCAAGACCTGGTTCGCTAAGACCACCGCTCTGATACCAACTGAAAGGATCCGTTCATATACATTATAAACGATTCACAATAGTTGATTACATCGCGAGGTATTTGACCTCTATATGATACGTTTTACAAACATTGCATTCGTTTTTAAAAGACAAACTTTCTTTACATCAAAAATTGACGGCATGCATACCATTTCATATTACATCCAACTATAATTGACTTAATATTAATCTTGATGAACTCAATGACTCGAATGCAACGTCTTTCAAAGTATGTCATGAATGACTCCAAGTAATATCCTTAAAATGAGCTAATGCACAGCGGAAGATTTCTTTAATACCTGAGAATAAACATGCTTTAAAGTGTCAACCAAAAGGTTGGTGAGTTCATTAGTTTATCATAATCAATCATTTCCGTAATAGTAATAGACCACAAGATTTCAGTTTCTATAAATATCCGTACACTCGCGAGTGTATAAAAGTATTCTATAAGTTGTAGGCACCCGGTAACAAGCCTTAACGTTCATGTTTTACCCTCTGAAGTACACCAGATCAGGTGTGTTTAAAATAACCTCGAAGTACTAAAGCATCCCATAGTCAGGATGGGGTTTGTCAGGCCCAATAGATCTAACTTTAGGATTCGCGTCTACCGTACATAGACAAGTAGTTTAATGTTACCAAGCTAAGGGTATATTTCTGGTTTAAACCCACATAGAATTAGTTTTAGTACTTGTGCCTATTTCGTAAAATATTTATAAAACAGCGCATGTATTCTCAGCCCAAAAATATATATAAAAAGGGAGTAATGAAACTCGCCATACTGTATTTCGTAGTAAAAATACATATAACGTCATTTAACAAGTGCAAGGTTGGCCTCGGATTCACGAACCTATATTAATTATATATATTTATATGTTGGTCAATATTTGTCTAACAATTTTTGGTCAAGTCATAGTGTACCACAATCCTAATGCTCGAGACTAATATGCAAAAGTCAACAAAAGTCAACTTAACCCAAAATGACTTCTAAAATTTATACGTGTTTATTATATAACTTAACTATAGTAATTTTATATATTTAAATATATTTATTAGATTTTATAATAATAAAAGTCATTTATTAATAAAAATTTATATTAACGTTTATATATTGATAAAATATACTTTTATATATCTTAAGTAGTAAAATTTATAAAGTTCACTTAATATCGTAAAACTATAGTGGTAAGTATTATTAATGTAATTATATTACGCGTGGTGAAAAATATCTTTGTATCCCCTATTTATTTGATAAAATAATATTGATCATAATAATAATAAGTAAAAGTTGTATTATTTTGTAATAATAATTATTATTATTCTATAAAAAAAATAATAATATTTATATTTACTAAAAATGTTATTATGATAAAATGATAATACTAACATAATAGTAATAATGATATTTTATAATAACAATGATATTTCTATTAAAATAATAACGACGATAGTAATAATAATCATTTTAACAATAATACTAAAATTCAGTTGACTATAACTTCTAATCCGTTCATCGAAACCATTCGATATCTAAATGAAAAGTTCTTAATTTTTCGCTAGCTTTCCAATGACATGCATATCATATACCCTATCTCAGTAGCATATGTATCTAATTCAGGATTCAACAAACCTATCTAAGGACAATATCGAATGTACAAGCATGCATAATCCTATATACTCGAGCACTAGTCAGGGATACACTATTGAAATATAAAAGTTAAGTTATGAGTGCTCACGTATCAATATTGAGATTCAATATTGCAGGAAAGTACGTAGACGAAACGAAAATGATAAACGTTAGGTTGACCTCACGAGCAATACCCTCGATCAATACCCATAACCTCCATAGCTATAACCCATAATTTCCTTAACTCTATCCCGTTTGAAAACTTATTTTAAAATCGTCTGAATATTACTCCGTCGTAGTATTTTATGTATACTAATAATATCTTGAAATAATACAAAGAAAATATATATGTGTAATTCGATTGAGAGAGTTTAGATAAATATATTTTCAAGTTTTTATGAAATAATAAAACCTATTGAATTCTATTTATAATAAATTTTTGAATTATTAAAGTGAATTATTAAAGTATGAATTATTAAAGTGTATTATTAAAGTATGAATTATTAAAGTGAATTATTAAAGTATGAATTATTAAAGTAAATTATTAAAGTATGAATTATTAAAGTGAATTATTAAAGTATGAATTATTAAAGTGAATTATTAAAGTATGAATTATTAAAGTATGAATTATTAAAGTTAAAGTAAAGTAAAAGTAAAGTAAAGGTAAAGTTAAAGTATAGTAACAGTATAAAACTATGTACGTATAATACGCGTATAAATATATATAATATTAATTTAAATCGTTATATATATTTGATAAAATAAAATATAAATATCGTTATTTTATCATACTAGTTAAGTAATGAGTGGTCAAAAAGAATAGATTTCTTAAATCACAGTGGACCTCATAACATAGGCCCGTAATCATATCATAATGTATCTGATAATTCAATCATTTGATATTATCTCTTAATTCTGTCAATAAATATATCGAAACAAATACGTTCATGTAAAGTATCATATATCTAATACTTTGTTAATGTTTTCAGTTAATATTATATATTATATATACATATCTATATACACATAATTGTTCGTGAATCGTCGAACACGGTCAAAGGATAATTGATTACATGAATGTAGTTCCAAACTTTTTGAGATTCAACATTACAAATTCTGCTTATCGTGTCGGAAACATATAAAGGTTAAGTTTAAATTTGGTCGGAAATTTTCGGGTCGTCACAAAGACCCATCCTAATCCATCCGGACTAAGTCCATATCGATTATAAATGATTCGCAACAGTTGATTACATCGCGAGGTACTTGACCTCTATATGATACATTTACAAACATTGCATTCGTTTTTGAAAAGACAATCTTTCATTACATCGAAAGTTGACGGCATGCATTACTATTTCATAATACATCTAACTATAATTGACTTAGTAATAATCTTGATGAACTCAACGACTCGAATGCAACGTCTTTTGAAATATGCCATGAATGACTCCAAGTAATATCTATAACATGAGCAAATGCACAGCGAAAGATTTCTTTCGTACCTGAGAATAAACATGCTTCAAAGTGTCAACCAAAAGGTTGGTGAGTTCATTAGTTTAACATAAATAATCATTTTATAATTTTTAATAGACCACAAGATTTCATATTTCCATTTCTCATAAACATACGTCCCATGCATAGAGACAAAATATCATTCATATGGATTGAACACCTGATAACCGACATTCACAATATGCATATAAGAATATCCCCATCATTCCGGGATCCTCCTTCGGACATGATATAAATTTCGAAGTACTAAAGCATCCGGTACTTTGGATGGGGCTTGTTGGGCCCGATAGATCTATCTTTAGAGTTCGCGTCAATTAGGGTGTATGTTCCCTAATTCTTAGATTACCAGACTTAATAAAAAAGGCATATTCGATTAGATAATCCAACCACAGAATGTAGTTTTAAGTACTTGTGTCTATTTCGTAAAGCATTTATAAAAGCAGCGCATGTATTCTCAGTCCAAAAATATATATTGCCAAAAGCAATTTAAAAGGGAGCAAATGACACTCACCTAATGTATTTTGTAGTAAAAATACATATGACTATATTAAACAATGCAAGGTTGGCCTCGGATTCACGAACCTATATCATTTGTGTATATATTAAAACGTATAATCGTAATCGAACAAATATATATATTAATATTAGTGATATAATTTTTCTTATATTCGTAACTTTTATATTTCATCATTGATATATATTAGTTTTATATATTTAACAATATAAATCTTGTTATGTTATATGTATTAAATATTTTATTTATTTTTCATTTGTTTGTTAAGAATAGTAATTATAAAATACTATGATAATTTTTGTAGTAATAATAATAATGATAATACTGGTATTAATAATAATGATAATGATATTAATGATTATCATAAGAATAATATTAATGATAGTTTTATTAATAAATCTTATACAAATGTAAATAACAGTTTTTAAATGAAAAGTTTAATAATGTTAAATAATAATACTAATGTTTAAAAAAATATATAAATACTAATATTAATTAAAATAGTAATAACATTAATAAACGTAATCATAATAATACCCATAGTACTTAGATGATAAGATTAATAATAATGTTAATAATATTTATATAAAAATATACAAATGATAATAGCGTCCTCAATACTTATAAATATAAATATGACATTAGCAATAATAATTATAATTCTACAATCATATCAATAATCCTAATTATAACAATCTTATTACTAATGTTAGTCTTAATAGAAAATACTTTTGTTACTAATAATCCTAAAATGATACTAATACTAATATTAATGAAAATAATAATAAATTTTATTATTTTCATAATAATAATAATTGTTTTAATCTTAATCATAATAATAATAGTGGTAACAATAATAATTCTTATACGATTAATAATAATAATAATAATAATAATAATAATAATAACGGTTGTAATAATTTATAATTATGGTTGTGATATTAATACAATAATAATAATTACTTTACTAATAACATTTATAATACTTACAATAACGATAATAATAATAATTACAATAATAATAAAGATAATCATAATAATAATAATGATAATAATAATAATTAATATTAATAAGAAAGCTACCTCACAAGAAAAAGTTCCCAAAAAAATTAGCTGATCATGCTGGGACTCGAACCCGGATCCCTCGTATACCCGTCAACACTCAACACCACTCTTCCATGCTTGCTTATCTGCTTTTATATACCCCGAAATATTTATAACCCTTTTTTAAAATCGTTCATCTCCTTCATTTGAAATCGGCCATAGCAGGATCAACACCAACAACAGGTTTATGATTTTATTAAGTTTTAAATACGAAACATAACAGTACCATATGGGAGTGAATTGGTTTATCAACACAAAACAGAAAAATAAATAAAATTAAATGGTTGTAATAGCCTTCTCATGAGCACGATGAACTCGATGATCAAACTCAAAATTTAGTACGTTTTAGGTCGAGAATCCTGAATGAAAAAGGTTTTAAATCGTTACAGGAAACTTTATGGATCTTCAATTTATCTTAAAACACATAAACGAATTTGAATTTTCTTGAAGAACACCCGATTGACTTTTTCTCTTCACAACTTTGACTCTAAAATTCTCAATCAAAATAACGAATTGGAACTTGGTACTTTGCAATTAGTTGGAATGTGATATTACTAACAAGATAGCGTTTACACAATTTGAAATTAAGTAGAAAATCAAGACCTTGTGAAAAAGAAACAAGAACAGGGCCTCGTCTGTTCTTGCTTGTTTCTGTAAAAAAAATTAAATTAATACAGCGAGCTTTTGATTGATAAGTGATAATGTAATTGTGCTGTTGGTTGAACGTGATAATAATACAAAGTAATTCATTTGTTTTATTGTAGAAAGAAATCGACAGCAAAAAAAAAAATCAATCAGAGATATTTAAGAAAAGTTCTAACAGCTTTTGTTTGATTGTGGAGATAAAAGGAATCATTCGTACCAACTTGTATTAATAAAAACGATTTGTGAAATCCATATGATGTATCAGTTGTAACAAAACCGATTCTTTTTCTTGGATTTTTATAAAATATAATATATAATAATAATAGTTAATAATATAATTATGTAAATAATAATCATAATAATTTTAATGTAACAAAACTAACAATATCAATACTAAAATAATACTAGTAATATTATAAATATGATAAAAGTAATAAAGATTATGAAATGATAACTTTAATTAAAGTTAGAAATTTTTAGTAATAACATCAATAATAAACATACTAAAATCATAATATAAATAATAATGATATAACAAATTAAATATATATCAACTTTATATCTATATATTATATTAACATAACAACTTAATATTAATATAAATATCAATAATGATTAGAATAATAACATTATAACAATTTATATATAACAATTTTTATATAGTATGTTTTTTTTATTGATACAAATACTAGTAATGACAATTAATATAACAATTATAATTACACTTGTATTTACCTTTAATATATTAGTATTACCATTGATTAACTATGTAATCCAATATTATATAGTAACATTTATCTAATATTTAATATCTATACATTTTTGTATGATTGTGTTTGCATATTACATCATATAGTATATATATATATATATATATATATATATATATATATATATATATATATATATATATATATATATATATATATATATATATATATATATATATATGAATACATTGCTACTGTGTTATCTATATATTTATTATATATCTAAATATTATATCCTCTTATTAATTATATATAATATTTAATAGTCTTATATCATATGATGTTATTTACCAAACATTTAATATTTATATATTATATATATACCTATAATAGAAATCATATATAGCTTCAATATGACATTTATATATATATATATATATATATATTTTAACAGTAATCTAATTATTCCAATTATTATTTTTACTTTTTAAGTTTAAATAAATTAAAGTATACTTTATTATTTCAAAACATAATATATATACTTATATTTATTTTCTTTATATCTACATATGTATTTACATATTTACTTACAATGATTATTCGTGAATCGTCGGGAATAGACAAAGTCAAATGCATTCATGGAAATAGTTCAAACATTATGAGACTCAGTTTAATAGACTTTGCTTATCGTGTCGAAATCATATAAGATTAAGTTTAAATTTGATAGGAAATTCCCGGGTCATCACAGTCCAATTGTAAATCTTTATATTAAAATTAACAAACTATCATTTAGTTAAACAAATATAAAGCTCATTAATAGCCCATAGTTTAATTTCCACAAGTATCGTTCTTTTGTCCAAACCCCAATTATGGTACAAATCCCAATTACCCAATTTTAGTATTTAGCCCAACATCATGATTACTTCAGTATTAAATAAGCATAATTATAACTTAGCTACGAGACATTAATGTAAAAAGGTTGAACATAACTTACAATGATTAAAAATAGCGTAGCGTTACACGGACAGAATTTCGACTTACACCATTACAATATTCGCTAACATACCCTTATTATTGGAAATTAAAATTAAAATTAAAATTATAATATATATATATATATATATATATATATATATATATATATATATATATATATATATATATATATATATATATACACTTTGAGAGAGTTGGATGGATGGATATATATATTTTACACTGAACCAAACACGCGAATTTATAGGCCTATGAGCTGAAAAAGGGCCTCATGCGATCGCATGAGCTTTGCCCTTCAAGGCCATGCGATCGCATGGCCAGCTGGGGAGGTTCACATGTGGTTGTTTTCTTCTGCCGACGGTTTTATAATATAATATAATATTTATATATTAATTTTAAGAATTAATTATATAATATATTATATTCATGTGCATAGTTGACTTGTAATTTTTAGTCCGTTGCGTCGAGCGTTGAGAGTTGACTCTGGTCCCGGTTCCGAATTTTCGAACGTCCTTGCGTACAATTTAATATCTTGTACTTTGCGTTTCGTGTCTTGTACTCTTGTAATTTTGAGACGTTTCTTATCAATAATTTGAACCACTTTGATTGTATTTTGTACTTTTGAGCTTTTTGGTCGTTTGCGTCTTCAATTCGTCGAATCTGTCTTTTGTCTTAACCCTTTATTATTTAAAAGAATATCACTTGTAAATAGAACAACTACAACTAAAAGCTTGTCTTTCTTGAGGGATAATGCTATGAAATATATGTTCGTTTTTAGCATTATCAAATATTCCCACACTTGAGCGTTGCTTGTCCTCAAGCAATATAGTCTTGAAATATACTAGAATCACTTCTTTATTCTTCACACTTTGTACATCAGTGATTTCTATACGGCGGTATAAACAATGGTAGTAACGATGTGGTTTACAGTCCCACATGACTATAAAATTTAGATCCATTAGGGAAATTGGATCTTTATGAAAACATTTGATCTTTTTGAAAATTAAATCTAGCTTTTACCCTAGATAAATTTTTCAGAATAACCCTTCACCGGTGTTTGCAAATTCTTTTTGTGGGTTTGGTGGGTTTTAGATTTGAAAATTTTAGTTCAAAACTTGCGGTTTTGTGTCACCCACTTGCTAACGTTGTATTGGGAAAGTAACACGTCCAGTATACTTGTTTCGAATATTACCTTTCGATAAACTACCGTCCGGTTGTAAAGGAAAGCGTTGAACAAGCAACTGTTAAGGCAATGTCCCCTGACATGCTTTTAATTATGGTCTATAACGTGTCGGATGCAATTACTATCCTTTGTAGGAGCAATAGTAAAGCTTACCCTTATAATTTTCCGGTTTGGCACAAGGTCCTGTCTTTGACCATGCTATGCAACCACCGTTCTTACGGTTGACACTCGATTTGGTTCAGGTGACCTAATGAATTCCAGGTGAATTCTTAGGATTTTACGTTCAATGGTAATGAACGCATTGAACATGGGTTTTCAGAAAACAAATCAGTTTGAAATTTTGATCAAAATATTTTCTCGTTCAAACTCGAGTTTAGATATCATTGAATTCCATGAGTTTGTAATTCTCAATCTTTAAGGTCAATCTCAAGGATTGAGTAATATCAGTCTTAAAAGCTGATTTTTGATCTTTAAGGAGATTATCCTTTCTGGGGATCTGATTCATTAGTCTTATCAAGCTAATTTGCACGGCGTCCTCCCCATTTTACAAGACAGATCCTCTCATGGTTAGGATAAGTCTGACCACTTGGCGACCCTGTTTGATGCTGAGGTCCGTGGATTTCCTGCTGATTTTAGTGATGACTTTTCTAGATTTTTCGTCAACCTACAGCTGGTCTGGACGACAACTTGGTACAGAAATATGTGGCATATGTTTAAAATAACTTGGTAAATTTTCCCACACTTGGCTTTTATTTTCTTTTATTTGCCTTTTTATTGTCCTCTATTCCATTTTAAATGAATTCTAACATTTTGGTTTGTTTCTCAATTTATGTCCTTTCCGAGGTAACAATAATTTCGGTGTTAACACCTAGTTTTATCGTTCATAAATATGTATAAACATGATTTTGAATTCATTTAATTGAAAATTTTGAAAAATTTTACTAGAATTGGGTAGTCATTATATAAGACTAGGGCTGTTCTTTATTATCAGAGAGCACTAGATTCTAATACAACTACTGCGTTACTAGTATTTTTAATGGTAACCAAGTGTTTAAGTTAAAAATTTTAAATTCCGAAAGAATTTAACCCCTTCCCACACTTAAGATCTTGCAATGCCCTCATTTGCAAGAAATCAGTAACAATTTAAATTATTGAGGGTGATTAGCGTAGAAAAATGATTAAATTTTACCAAAGTTTCCAAACATATTGGCGTTTGTTTGCTGAATGATAAATGGTGCACATCATTTGTTCATTCCGTCTTGTTGTTTCATCACATTTGTTTTTCGTTTTGTCGTCAAAATTACTAGCTTTTGCTGAACTTAATGCCAGTCTTTGAAAATTCGCTGTTTTACCCTGTTTTGTACAATCGACAATATACATACATACAAATATAAACATGCATGGCAATTTGAAATGGGACTTAATATCCCACTTTCAAATCCTAAATGTGAAATATTAGTACACAATAATAATAAAAATGATAAAAATTACATAAATATATCCAATAACATAAGTTTAAACATGAAAAAGTAAAAAGATAAAAACATAAAAATCATAAAAATAACCAATGGAACTAAATCAGTCTGGATAGGGGTTCCAGTTCATCTCATCAGTTGGGTTCCATTGTTGGTTATAGGTGTCCTGATAGGCTTGGTTATAGTCATACCGGTTAAAGGGTGGTCGGATGTCGGGGTTGTGTGGTGGAAAATGAGCAGGTCGAGTAGGTACGTAATTATTTGGTACCTGATATGATAGCTGACTCATGATTTGGTGCTGATGAACTAACCAGCTATCGTGTTGGCGTCGCCTATAATCCTCGTATACTCGCTCGAAGTTCCACTGCTCGTACATACTATGTCTGGCCGCGCTCGTCATTGATTCCTCATCTATACGAACGTGGACATCAAGAATAGCATCTCGAATGACATCCCTAATGTCTTCCACTTCCTCCATTTCTTCGTCTGAACCCCTTTCTACCTGTGGATGATTACCTTCATAGGGCAATGCCTGGTTGCGTCTACTCTTCAATACTTTAACACCCACATAAACCCGCAATCCTATGGTCTCATCCTGTTCTCTACAAAGCTGTAATGGACCCCCTTGGTTCCTATCAACACCTAAATACTCTCCAATGAGAGTAACAAAAATACCTCCTCCTATTATACTCCCGTCCTGCATTCCTTCTACCATTTTAGATAAATAAAAACCAACACAGTAAGGGATATTAACAAAGCTCCTCGGGTCTCGAATACACTTTAGGTAAAATAAATCATGTAAGGTCATTTTCTCCTTATTGTGACCTCTCTGTGTAATCAAGTTAGCCAAAAATCTATGAATCACACAAAGCTCGGCTTTGTTAATATGTAAGTAGGAGTGTTTTCCTCCCAGTGTAAAAACATTATAGTTTGACATACACCTCCAAACGGCGTCAGCGTCAAAGTTCCTATCTACCCTTTTACCATGATAAATCAAACTCATACAATCGGGTAGTAGCAATTCACTAGGAGTGTAAATCTGTAATGCCCTGGCCATGTCCATCATGGACATTCTGTACATCCTACCACCAAGGATAAATCTAAGAAAACTTCTATCATCTAACCTATCTACATCTACATTTAACGCTATAGTACTCATCAGCTCAACACACCATTCCTTATATACAGGTCTACGAATGGTGAAAAGACGTTCCCAATCTGTAAAAGAAGAACTGCCATACCTTTGAATCATTTGCTGTCTAACACGGTCAGCTAGATGGACCGTTTCCAAAGGATTCCAATCAATTACCCTCGGCACCTCTACCTCTTTTGGTACCAATTTAAATTTGTTACTTTGATATGCCGGGTAATCTCTCCATCGTCTATCGAATCTCAGATTAGGATGTAACGTGTGTTCCGAAATTGTTGGGTATTCGACAGGCGGATGCGAGGGAAATACTATGAATTCATTAGGTAACTGTAGCAGATCATAATAAGGTACGTGCTGATCAGGCTGATGTTGTGGTTCCTGTTGTGGTTGTTGTTCAGGTTCATATTGCATTTCTGGTTCTGGTTCTGGAGCTGGAGCAGGCTGTCTAGATGATGATGATCCTGAACCTCCAGTATCGGCTTTCTGCAAAACACATTAAACACAAAATTTGTGCATCCAAATATGCATTAGTGTTAGCAAAATAACAACTTAAAACAATCACAATAACATGTTAAATCAAAATTAAACTTATACACATTTTCACAATTTTTCACAATTTTTCACAATTCTACACTTTTCCGAATAAGCACATATGAAAATGTATACAAAGTTCATAAGCATTTAACTCAAATAACATGTCAAAATAGTCATTACTAATAATTAAACAAGTCTTAAATGGCAAATATATCAAATTAATCATGTTCATGAATTTTGTACCTAAAAAGTCTTAAATGGCAAATATATCCATCCATCCAACTCTCTCAACGTATATATATATATATATATATATATATATATATATATATATATATATATATATATATATATATATATATATATATATATATATATATATATATATATATATATATATATATATATATTATAATTTTAATTTTAATTTTAATTTCCAATAATAAGGGTATGTTAGCGAATATTGTAAGGGTGTAAGTCGAAATTCTGTCCGTGTAACGCTACGCTATTTTTAATCATTGTAAGTTATGTTCAACCTTTTTACATTAATGTCTCGTAGCTAAGTTATTATTATGCTTATTTAATACCGAAGTAATCATGATGTTGGGCTAAATACTAAAATTGGGTAATTGAGATTTGTACCATAATTGGGGTTTGGACAAAAGAACGATACTTGTGGAAATTAGACTATAGGCTATTAATGAGCTTTATATTTATTTAACTAAATAGGTAGTGTACCTAAACCTTGCTACAATACTTATAGGAAGTGTACCTAATCGTACAATAGTGTAGTTTTTAGTACGTCCGGTTCGTTCCACAGAGAAATCTTTTAAACAAAGCTTAACGCTATATTAGTTTTAATTTATAAAAATACAAATATATATAAGTAATATTATTATTATTATAAAAGGGGTTTTTTACCGTTTAATGACTGGTTTGTCGATTTTTAAAACTTTAGTCGCAGTTAAAACCTAATGTAAAATATTAAATAAATAAAAGACTTAATTTAAAGCGTAAAGTAAATAACGATAATGAAATTGCGATAAATAAAAGTGCGATAAAATAAAATTACGATAATTAAAGAGTACAATAATTAAAAGTGTAATTAAATACAATGACAATAAATAAAAGTGCGATAATTAGAAGTGCAATTAAATATGAAAATAAAGGAATTATGCTTATTTAAACTTCCGTAATCATGATGTTTGACGTGTTGATTTTAGTTTATCCCCATGGGTTAATTATTCTTTGTCCTAGATTATTTAATATGTCCGTCTAGTTTTTGTCCATAACAGTCCATCAATCATAAATATAAAGTGCGAGTGTCCTCGTCAAATTATCCTTATATCCGAAGTCAAATATTCCAACTAATTGGGGACATAAACTGTAACAAGATTTTAATACTTTGTTTAATAATTACACCAGGTTATCGACTGCGTGTAACCCAAGGTTTTAATACTTTGTTATCAATTATGCCAAGTGTCCTTGTACATAATTTCACCCCTATTTTAATAATTCCATAGACTATTAATCCATTCCCGTGTCCGGTTAAATGAACGATTATTCGTACATATAAATATCCCGCCCATCGTGTCCGATCGAGTGTATATGGTTATTTATAGGGACGTCCAATTGTAAATCTTTATATTAAAATTAACAAACTATCATTTAGTTAAACAAATATAAAGCTCATTAATAGCCCATAGTCTAATTTCCACAAGTGTCGTTCTTTTCTCCAAACCCCAATTATGGTACAAATCCCAATTACCCAATTTTAGTATTTAGCCCAACATCATGATTACTTTGGTATTAAATAAGCATAATAATAACTTAGCTACGAGACATTAATGTAAAAAGGTTGAACATAACTTACAATGATTAAAAATAGCGTAGCGTTACACGGACAGAATTTTGACTTACACCCTTACAATATTCGCTAACATACCCTTATTATTGGAAATTAAAATTAAAATTAAAATTATTATATATATATATATATATATATATATATATATATATATATATATATATATATATATATATATATATATACGTTGAGAGAGTTGGATGGATGGATATATATATTTTACACTGAACCAGACACGCGAATTTATAGGCCTGTTAGCTGAAAAAGGGCCTCATGCGATCGCATGAGCTTTGCCCTTCAAGGGCATGCGATCGCATGGCCAGCTGGGGAGGCTCACATGTGGTTGTTTTCTTCTGCCGACGGTTTTATAATATAATATAATATATATATTAATTTTAAGAATTAATTATATATTATATTATATTCATGTGCATAGTTGACTTGTAATTTTTAGTCCGTTGCGTCGAGCGTTAAGAGTTGACTCTGGTCCCGGTTCCGGATTTTCGAACGTCCTTGCGTACAATTTAATATCTTGTACTTTACGTTTCGTGTGTTGTACTCTTGTAATTTTGAGACGTTTCTTATCAATAATTGGAACCACTTTGATTGTATTTTGTACTTTTGAGCTTTTTGGTCGTTTGCGTCTTCAATTCGTCGAATCAGTCTTTTGTCTTCACCCTTTATTATTTAAACGAATATCACTTGTAAATAGAACAATTGCAACTAAAAGCTTGTCTTTCTTGAGGGATAATGCTATGAAATATATGTTCGTTTTTAGCATTATCAAATATTCCCACACTTGAGCGTTGCTTGTCCTCAAGCAATATAGTCTTGAAATATACTAGAATCACTTCTTTATTCTTCACACTTTGTACATCAGTGATTTCTATACGGCGGTATAAACAATGGTAGTAACGATGTGGTTTACAGTCCCACATGACTATAAAATTTAGATCCATTAGGGAAATTGGATCTTTATGAAAATATTTGATCTTTTTGAAAATTAAATCTAGCTTTTACCCTAGATTAATTTTCCTGAATAACCCTTCACCGGTGTTTGCAAATTCTTTTTGTGGGTTTGGTGGGTTTTAGATTTGAAAATTTTAGTTCAAAACTTGCTGTTTTGTGTCACCCACTTGCTAACCTTGTATTGGGAAAGCAACACGTCCAGTATACTTGTTCCGAATATTACCTTTCGATAAACTACCGTCCGGTTGTAAAGGAAAGCGTTGAACAAGCAACTGTTAAGGCAATGTCCCCTGACATGCTTTTAATTATGGTCTATAACGTGTCGGACGTAATTACTATCCTTTGTAGGAGCAATAGTAAAGCTTACCCTTATAATTTTCCGGTCTGGCACAAGGTCCTGTCTTTGACCTTGCTATGCAACCACCGTTCTTACGGTTGACACCCGCTTTGGTTCAGGTGACCTAATGAATTCCAGGTGAATTCCTAGGATTTTACGTTCAATGGTAATGAACGCATTGAAAATGGGTTTTCAGAAAACAAATCGGTTTGAAATTTTGATCAAAATATTTTCTCGTTCAAGCTCGAGTTTAGATATTATTGAATTCCATGAGTTTGTAATTCTCAATCTTTAAGGTCAATCTCAAGGATTGAGTAATATCAGTCTTAAAAGCTGATTTTTGATCTTTAAGGAGATTATCCTTTCTGGGGATCTGATTCATTAGTCTTATCAAGCTAATTTGCACGGCGTCCTCCCCATTTTACAAGACAGATCCTCTCATGGTTAGGATAAGTCTGACCACATGGCGACCCTGTTTGATGCTGAGGTCCGTGGATTTCCTGCTGATTTTAGTGATGACTTTTCTAGATTTTTCGTCAACCTACAGCTGGTCTAGACGACAACTTCATGACCTAAATGAAGAAGCGCGTTTCTTTTTCGGAAGACTTTACTTCCTTTTAACGATGAAATTGATTCATCGTGTAGATCCATATTTCTTTCAAATATATTACAGTAAATCGGGTAAAACTGATTAAAATCGTCCAAAACAAAAGTGTCTTCAGTTATTTGTTACAAAAATATGTGACTTATGTTTTAAATAACTTGGTAAATTTTCCCACACTTGGCTTTTATTTTCTTTTATTTGCCTTTTTATTGTCCTCTATTCCATTTTAAATGAATTCTAACATTTTGGTTTGTTTCTCAATTTATGTCCTTTCCGAGGTAACAATAATTTCGGTGTTAACACCTAGTTTTATCGTTCATAAATATGTATAAACATGATTTTGAGTTCATTTAATTGAAAATTTAAAATTTTTTACTAGAATTGGGTAGTCAGTATATAAAACTAGGGCTGTTCTTTGTTATCAGAGAGCACTAAATTCTAATACAACTACTGCGTTACTAGTATTTTTAATGGTAACCAAGTGTTTAAATCAAAAAAATTTTAAAATCCGAAAGAATTTAACCCCTTCCCACACTTAAGATCTTGCAATCCCCTCATTTGCAAAAAATCAGTAACAATTTAAATTATTGAGGGTAAATAGCGTAGAAAAATGATTAAATTTTACCAGAGTTTCCAAACATATTGGCGTGTGTTTGCTGAATGATAAATGGTGCACATCATTTGTTCATTCCATCTTGTTGTTACATCACATTTATTTTTCATCTTGTCGTCAAAATTAGTAGCTTTTGCTGAACTTAATGCCAGTCTTTGAAAATGCGCTGTTTTACCCTGTTTTGTACAATCGACAATATACATACATACAAATATAAACATGCATGGCAAATTGAAATGGGACTTAATATCCCACTTTCAAATCCTAAATGTGAAATATTAGTACTCAATAATAATAAAAATGATAAAAATTACATAAATATATCCAATAACATAAGTTTAAACATGAATAAGTAAAAAGATAAAAACATAAAAATCATAAAAATAACCAATGGAACTAAATCAGTCTGGATAGGGGTTCCAGTTCATCTCGTCAGGTGGTTTCATTGTTGGTTATAGGTATCCTGATAGGCTTGGTTATAGTCATACCGGTTAAAGGGTGGTCGGATGTCGGGGTTGTGTGGCGAAAAATGAGCAGGTCGAGTAGGTACGTAATTATTTGGTACCTGATATGATAGCTGGCTCATGATTTGGTGCTGATGAACTAACCAGCTATCGTGTTGGCGTCGCCTATAATCCTCGTATACTCGCTCGGAGTTCCACTGCTCGTACATACTATGTCTGGCCGCGCTCGTCATTGATTCCTCATCTATACGAACGTGGACGTCAAGAATAGCATCTCGAATGACATCCCTAATGTCTTCCGCTTCCTCCATTTCTTCGTCTGAACCCCTTTCTACCTGTGGATGATTACCTTCATAGGGCAATGCCTGGTTGCGTCTACTCTTCAATACTTTAGCACCCACATAAACCCGCAATCCTATGGTCTCATCCTGGTCTCTACAAAGCTGTAATGGACCCCCTTGGTTCCTATCAACACCTAAATACTCTCCAATGAGAGTAACAAAAATACCTCCTCCTATTATACTCCCGTCATGCATTCCTTCTACCATTTTAGATAAATAAAAACCAACACAGTAAGGGATATTAACAAAGCTCCTCGGGTCTCGAATACACTTTAGGTAAAATAAATCATGTAAGGTCATTTTCTCTTTATTGTGACCTCTCTGTGTAATCGAGTTAGCCAAAAATCTATGAATCACACGAAGCTCGGCTTTGTTAATATGTAAGTAGGGGTGTTTTCCTCCCAGTGTAAAAATATTATAGTTTGACATACGCCTCCAAACGGCGTCAGCGTCAAAGTTCCTATCTACCCTTTCACCACGATAAATCAAACTCATACAATCGGGTAGTAGCAATTCACTAGGAGTGTAAATCTGTAATGCCCTGGCCATGTCCATCATGGACATTCTGTACATCCTACCGCCAAGGATAAATCTAAGAAAACTTCTATCATCTAACCTATCTACATCTACATTTAACGCTATAGTACTCATCAGCTCAACACACCATTCCTTATATACAGGTCTACGAATGGTGAAAAGACGTTCCCAATCTGTAAAAGAAGAACTGCCATACCTTTGAATCATTTGCTGTCTAACACGGTCAGCTAGATGGACCGTTTCCAAAGGATTCCAATCAATTACCCTCGGCACCTCTACCTCTTTTGTTACTAATTTGAATTTATTACTTTGATATGATGGGTAATCTCTCCATCGTCTATCGAATCTCAAATTAGGATGCAACGTGTGTTCAGGAATCGTTGGGTATTCTACAGGTGGATGCGGGAGAAATACTATGAATTCATTAGGTAACTGTAGCGGATCATAATAAGGTACGTGCTGATCAGGCTGATGTTGTGGTTCATGTTGTGGTTGTTGTTCAGGTTCATATTGCATTTCTGGTTCTGGTTCTGGAGCTGGTGCAGGCTGTCTAGATGATGATGATCCTGAACCTCCAGTATCGGCTTTCTGCAAAACACATTAAACACAAAATTTGTGCATCTAAATATGCATTAGTGTTAGCAAAATAACAACTTAAAACAATCACAATAACATGTTAAATCAAAATTAAACTTATACACATTTTCACAATTCTACACTTTTCCAAATAAGCACATATGAAAATGTATAAAAGTTCATAAGCATTTAACTCAAATAACATGTCAAAATAGTCATTACTAATAATTAAACAAGTCTCAATTGGCAATTATATCAAATTAATCAAGTTCATGAATTTTCGCCTAAAAAGTTCATTTTAATCTTTAAAAATCATGTTTAGGATCAATGTTTGGATCATTTAACTACCTAAACATGTTACACTACTCAATTAAGCAATAATTCATGACAAAAATTGGCCATAACTTGTTTATATCAAAAAGCCCCAAATTGCTCAAGAACACAAACCCTAGATTTCTAAAAATTTTGAAGTTTTTGGCTTCAAATCATGTTAAATAGCATCAATATAGGTTATACATGCATAAAATACTAACAATTTAACACTAATTACACTAGAAATTAACAAAATTGCATTAGGTAAAATATTGGTAATTATCACAAAAACTAGAAAATTTATGAGTTTAGGGGTGTAATTTTTATCTTTTTACTGAAGAATGAGAATCTAGGCATGATTAGAGCGAAAAATTTGACGAATTACGGTGAATTTTGGAGAATTTTAGAGGTGATTTGGGAGTTGGTTCGTATATGTGTGTGTGTTTATGGACAGAACTGCGAGCTGTTCTTTTTATCAAACTGGCCTGGAATCCAGCCTCATGCGATCGCATGAGGTTGGTGTGTAAATCCCATGCGATCGCATGGGGTGCCGGCTACAGTGTTTTCAGTTATTTTTTTTTTATTTTTTTTTACTCTTTTTTTTTTAATAAAACCTTATACCTTATATATAATTAATAAAATTTTAAAAATTTGTTTATTTTTAGGATCAGGGCGTTTCGGATCGTTGTCCTAGTCCGTCCCTTGACAAAAATTTTAAAATTTGTCATTTTTAAGTGCGGTTTTAAAAGCAAAGATTTTTGGGTTTTTTAATGTTTTTGGCATACTTTAATTCAATAAGATTAAAAAATAATGATAATAAAAGTTCTCGTCCCTCCCTTGGGTAAAGCAATTTCGGTTTAACGACCTAGTCTTCAACTCACGACGAATTTTAAAAATCATATTTTTAACTTAGCGAAATAAAGTAAATTTTTTTTTTAAATTCACACCAAACTTAAATTATATTTTTGTTTTTATACATACAAACTTATATTAAAAATATTAATTTTTCAGATATTTACAATTTTAAAGAAGTTTACAATATTAATTTAATATTTATATAATAATTTTAAAAACATGGTAAAAAAAATTGAAAATCTTTTTGGCTTTCATCCCACTTTAATCAATCAAATATTATCAAAAATATGCGCCCCTCTTTTCGGTAAAGTAATTTCGGTTCCATGACCTAATTTAACTCATGACGAATTTTTGAAATATTTTTGGGTGATTGATTAAAGATATTTATACCTTAAGAATAAACGTTAAATTTCGCAGTGATGTAATAAATTTTTGAATGATAACAATAATTTCGGTCGCAAGACCTAATTTTATCGAATACCAATTTAATACTTTATAGCGAACAAATTAGCGTTTATTATCAAAAGGTTAAAAATAAAAATAAAAATAAAAATGAAAACTGTACAAACTTACCTGTCAAAGAGATTTCTTAGTGATATGCTCTAGCCCACTCATAAGATAGTCGGACTAATTAGTTTTCCATAGCTACATAGGCGTAACCTCGAGCATTTATCGATTTTTCTTCTAAACAGTTGAACGGTCCGTCTCTGCATAAAGTAACAAATTCGGTGTTTGAATAGGTTTGATTATTTGAACATTTACCTTCGTGTGACCATTTTCCGCATTTGTGACATCTTTCAAGGTGTCGTGCTCTTCTTTTCACTGCGGATTTTGATTTTCCTTTACCAAATTGTAACTTATTATTTTCGCATCTGGATTCTTTTCTTACTCCGTCCAATTTACTTCTGATTAATGATACTATTTCACTTGGAAGGGTGTCATTATTACATAGAGTGATCAAAGCGTGTAGCATTAGACCATGGTTTAATTCACAGGAAGTTTTCATTTCATAAAACCTAAAAAAAATAAAAATTTAGAATGGGGGGAGAAGACTAGTTCTTTAGGGTCTGCTAGGGAAAGACCATTCGGGTTCCATTTTCGAGAACTACACGAAAACAGAAAATCTAACTCTAACAGAAATACATATTATCCTTTAAAAGACTTGATTCTCCCCACACTTAGTTAGCTGTGGTGTCGAAATTGTGATTAACTTCGTTGTCAACTTCCATCGGACTATCTATGTAATGTTTAACTCTGTGACCATTAACCTTAAATTCAATCCCATTTGAATTTATTAATTCTACTGTTCCGTACGGAAAAACTCTTTTGACTATGAATGGTCCAGACCATCTTGATTTCAATTTTCCAGGAAATAGCTTGAATCGTGAATTGAAAAGAAGAACTCTGTCGCCTTCTTTAAATTCTTTTGAACTTCTGATTCTTTTATCATGCCATTTCTTCGTTCTTTCCTTATAGATTAACGAATTTTCGTATGCTTCATGTCTTAATTCTTCTAATTCGTTTAGTTGACTTAACCGTAGACGTCCAGCTTCATGTAAATCAAGATTACATGTCTTCAAAGCCCAAAATGCTTTGTGTTCAATTTCTACTGGAAGATGACATGCTTTTCCGTAAACGAGTTTAAAAGGTGTGGTTCCAATTAGAGTTTTATAGGCTGTTCTAAAAGCCCAGAGTGCATCCTCCAATTTTATGGGCCATTCCTTCGGATTTGATCCTACGGTTTTCTCTAGAATATGTTTTAAAGCTCGGTTGGTATTTTCAACTTGTCCACTTGTTTGTGGATGATATGCGGTGGAGATTTTATGAGTTACTCCATATCTTTTAAGAACTTTCTCAAGTTGGTTATTACAGAAATGAGTACCCCGATCACTTATTAAAGCTTTCGGTGTTCCAAACTTTGCAAAAAGACGTTTTAAAAAGTTGATTACAACTCGTGCATCATTAGTCGGGATAGCTTGTGCTTCTGCCCATTTAGATACATAATCAATGGCAACGAGAATGTATAGATTATTATGAGATTTTGGAAATGGACCCATAAAGTCAATACCCCAGATGTCAAATACTTCACATACTTGAATGACATTTTGTGGCATTTCATCACGTTGACTTATTTTTCCGGCCCTTTGACATGCATCACAGGATTTGCAAAGAAGGTGTGCGTCTTTGTAAATTGTAGGCCAATAGAATCCAGCATCATAAACTTTTCTTGCTGTTAGTTGAGGCCCATAATGCCCTCCTGTTGGTCCTGTGTGACAATGGTTTAAAATTTTACTAGCTTCATCTCCGAATACACATCGGCGTATTATTCCATCTGGACAACTTTTAAACAAATGTGGATCTTCCTAGAAATAGTGTTTTATATCACTAAAGAATTTCTTTCGTTTTTGGTACGATAATCCTTTTTCAAGGAATCCACATACTAAGTAGTTTGCATAGTCTGCAAACCATTGAATTTCATTATAATCTATCTTCAATAGATATTCATCAGGAAAGTTGTCTTGTATGGCCGATTCATTTAGAACTTCTAATTCGGGATTTTCAAGACGAGAAAGATGATCAGCGGCGAGATTTTCTGCTCCTCTTTTATCTCGGATTTCAATATCGAACTCTTGTAAGAGTAAGATCCAACGGATTAATCTTGGTTTAGCATCTTGTTTCGAAAATAGGTATCTAAGAGCAGAATGGTCAGTATAGACCACCGTTTTAGCTAGAACGAGATATGAACGAAATTTGTCAAAAGCAAAGACAATAGCAAGGAGTTCTTTTACAGTAGTTGTGTAATTTGTTTGTGCTCCTTGTAACGTCTTACTAGCATAATAAATAGGTTGAAATCGTTTTTCAATCCTTTGTCCTAAAACGGCTCCCATTGCAAAATCACTTGCATCGCACATTAGTTCAAATGGTAGATTCCAATTTGGAGTTATCATGATCGGCGCATTAGTAAGTTTTTCTTTAAGAATATTAAAAGATTTGATATATTCATCTGAAAAGATGAATGGAGCATCTTTTTCTAGGAGTTTATTCATAGGAGTGGCAATTTTAGAAAAATCTTTTATGAAACGTCGGTAAAAACCGGCATGCCCTAGAAAACTCCTAACTCCTCTAACATTGGTAGGATGTGGAAGTTTAGCAATTACATCTACTTTAGCTCTATCCACTTCAATTCCTTCCTTTGAAATTTTATGTCCAAGAACGATGCCTTCTTTAACCATGAAATGGCATTTCTCCCAATTAAGTACTAGATTTGATTGTTCGCATCTAATAAGCATTCGTTCAAGATTAACTAGACATGATTCAAATGTATCACCGAAGACTGAAAAGTCATCCATGAAAACTTCCATGCATTCTTCTATCATGTCGTGAAAAATCGCCATCATGCACCTTTGAAAGGTTGCAGGGGCGTTGCAAAGTCCAAATGGCATGAGTTTGTAAGCAAAAGTACCATAAGGGCACGTGAACGTGGTTTTTTCTTGGTCCTCGGGTGCTATTGAAATTTGAAAATATCCAGAAAAACCATCAAGAAAACAATAGTAACTATTTCCGGCTAATCTTTCCAACATTTGATCAATGAAAGGTAAGGGAAAGTGATCTTTTCTTGTGGCTTCATTTAATTTTCTATAATCAATACATACACGCCATCCTGTTATAGTCCTAGTAGGAATAAGCTCATTTTTCTCATTTGTGATGACAGTCATGCCACCCTTCTTAGGCACACATTGAACTGGGCTTACCCATGGACTATCAGAGATTGGATAAATTAAACCTGCATCTAGCAGTTTAATAATTTCTTTCTTAACAACATCTTGCATATTAGGATTTAGTCTTCATTGACGTTGCACATACGTTTTATGACCTTCTTCCATAAGGATTTTATGTGTGCAATACGAAGGACTTATTCCTTTAATGTCATGAATCTTCCATGCAATAGCTGGTTTATGAGCTTTTAGCACAGAAATGAGTTGAGATTTTTTATTTTTAGTAAGAGAAGACGATATTATTACAGGTAATTCAGATTCACCATGTAAATAAGCGTATTCCAAATGATTTGGAAGTGGCTTTAACTCTAATGTCGGTGGTTCTTCTATCGATGATTTATATCAATATCTGTCTTCCTCTTTTAGCATTTGAATTTCTTCTGTTGTTGGTTCGTATCCATTAGCCATAAGTGTAGCTAACATTTCAGTTTCATCACTTGGTTCAGTTCCTTCTCCTAAAGAACATTCTCCTGTTCCTTGTAATTCTGGAAATTCTTCTAACAATTCTGCATGTGATTCTATAGTTTGAATATAATAACATGTATCATCTGCAGATTGCGATTGTTGCATTGCTCTATCAACTAAAAAGGTAACACTCTCGTCCTCTATACTTAGGGTCAGTTTCTTACCGAACACGTCTATCATTGCTTTAGCCATGTTTAAGAATGGTCTTCCTAATATGAGAGGAACTTGAGAATCTTCTTCCATGTCCAGAACAACAAAATCTACTGGAAATACTAAAGTACCAACTTTAACTAGCAAGTTCTCCATTATCCCTCTAGGATATTTTATTGATCGATCGGCTAGTTGTATGCTTATTCGTGTTGGTTTCAATTCTCCAAGGTCTAGTTTAGTGTATAGTGAATACGGCATTAAATTTATACTAGCACCTAAGTCTTCCAATGCTTCTATTGAACTAAGACTACCCAGAAAACATGGAATTATGAAACTTCCTGGATCAGATAGTTTTTCTGGTATCTTATTCAACAGCACTGCTGAACAATTAGCATTCATAGTAACAGCCGAGAGTTCTTCCATTTTCTTTCTATTTGTGATTAGATCTTTTAGAAATTTAGCATATCTAGGCATTCCTGAAATCACATCAATGAAAGGAAGATTTACATTTATTTGTTTAAACATATCCAAGAATTTGGATTGCTCGGCTTCAAGTCTCTCTTTTTTCATTTTACTTGGGTAAGGAAGTGGTGGTTGGTATGGTTTAACATAAGGTTTAGCTTTAACTGTGTTATCTTCATTAACCTTTTCAACTACCGTTTCTTTCTCCTTATCTTGTTCAGGTTGTAGTTCTTGTGGAGTAGGAATAGCTTCATCAGAAATTACAGGTATTTCAGGTGGTCTAAGTGTTGTACCACTTCTTGTGGTAATAGCTTTAGCTGTTTCATTCCGGGGGTTAGCATTTGTATCATTAGGTAGACTTCCCGGTTTTTTCTTTCACCTATTAACCTTGCTTGGTTACTTACTTCTTGTTCCAGATTTTGAATAGAAGCTTGTTGATTTCTAAATGCTTGAGCATTTTGTTCATTGGTTTGTTTCTGAGATGTGAAAAACTGTGTTTGAGATTCAACTAGCTTCGTCATCATATCTTCTAAATTCGGCTTTTTATCATCGGTTTGTGGTGGTTTGTTTTGAAAATTAGGTCTTTGCTGGTTGTAAGTATTGTTGGATACTTGTTGATTGTTAGGACCTTGTTGGTTGTTGTATGGAACATTTCGATTATAATTCTGGTTTTGATTGTAAATTGGTCTTGGCGGTTGATAATTATTCTGATAATTATTTCCAGGCCTTTGGTTTAGATATGAAACATTCTCTCTTTGTTCCATTGTTAGTTCAATACTGAGACAATCTTTTGTCAAATGTGGTCCTCCACACTGCTCACAACTAATTCATATTGAGTGTATATCCTTAGTCATCTTTTCCATTCGTCTCTCGACAGCATCTATCTTTGCGGAAATGGAATCTAAGTCATGGCTAGAATCGGCTCTAGCTGCTTTAGATGATCTAACGATATCTTTTTCTTGGTGCCACTCATGTGAGTGGGAAGCAGTGTTATCAATTATTTTATAAGCGTCAGTTTCTGTTTTCTTCATAATGGAACCACCAGCTGCTATGTAGATGTCTTTCCTTGTAGTGATGCCGCATCCTTGGTAGAATATTTGTACTATTTGACAGGTGTCTAAACCATGTTGCGGACATCCTCTCAATAACTTTCCAAATCTGGTCCATGCCTCATATAGAGTTTCATTTGGCTTATGTGTGAATGTAACAATTTCTCCTTGAAGTCTCACGGCTTTAGATGCCGGAAAGAATTGTGTAAGAAATTTTTCAGCTAAAACGTCCCATGTATCAATCGCCCCTTCAGGTAACGATTCCAACCAATCTTTGGCTTCTCCCTTTAAAGTCCAAGGAAATAACATGAGATATATCTGTTCATCTTCAACTTCTCTTATTTTAAATAGAGTGCAGATTCTATTAAATGTACGAAGATGTTCATTTGGATCTTCCTTCGGCGCACCACTAAATTGGCATTGATTTGTTACCATGTGTAGGATTTGTCCTTTGATTTCATAATCTGGCGCATTAATGTTTGGATGAGTAATTGCGTGACCTTGGCCAGTGCGTTTAGCTCTCATTCGGTCTTCCATACTTAGAGGTTCCAGATTCTCCATGATTGAATTTGTTGAATCTGAATCACTAAAGGATTCCGATTTAATGGTTCGTTCCTCAACAATCTCTGTTTGAATGATTGGTGGTTCCGGAGGAAAAATTAATGGTTCAGGATCTATGAATCGTCCCTGAATATTCTCCGGATTCTCAATTGTGAGGTCGGGTTCAAAAAATGGATTATCGAAAATTTGAATTAGAGTACTTGGTCGACTGGATGACGATTCTAAAGAAAAATCAACGGCGGTAATATTAGCTAGATGTCTTGATCGAGTTACAGGTGGTGAACGTACAAAAGGTGGTGAACGTTTTGCTCGGTGCATTCACTGAATATCCTATTAGTTTTTGAAAAGAAAGAAAAATTATATAAGTTATCCAATTAATAGACTTTTCTGATTTTGTCCACGTTTCGAATAGCCAAAAGATGCAGCAGAGGGGCAGGATTTGTTTGGTCTCAATATAATTGAGTACTGTTTGGCTCCAATAACCCGGTCCATGTACAAATCTAACTATTACTACGAACCAGAAAATTTTGATGTCTATCAATTTAACCGCTTAAAATAATTTTTCGTAATTTAAAGAAATTTAGATAAGAAATAGAGAAAATTCTAAGTCCTAAAAACTAGAATGGCGAGAAATAAGAAAGAAAAAGAGCGCGTCGAAAAACGTCGAAAAATAAAAGATTGGAAAATAATAGGCTTCGAAAAATAAAAATAAGAAAGTAGCGCGTCGAAACTTAAAAAGGAACTAAAAACTAAGAATTAAAAGTTGCGTCTAAAAATATTAAAGCTTACAAGGAATTCTATATCCCAAATGGCAATATCTTAAAAAGGTACTAAAAACTTAGAACAGCGTCGCAAAATTCTAAAGCACCTAAATCTTAGTCTAAAGAAAAAGCACTTAAGGGATTTTACGGCAAAGCCTAAAAATCTAGAAATAAAAATAACTATGGCAAAAACTATGTCTTGAAACTAAAAACGAGCGAAAAATACAAATATTACGCTAAAACGAATAAAAAGGGTACAAAATATAAAAATATACTTAAAGTTGTAAAAAGTATAATTTTTATAAAAATATTATTTTTATATTATTTATTTAATAAAACTATTAATTTTATAAATTATTAAAACTAAATTAACTAAAAATACAAATTAAAGAATTAAAACTAAACTAATTAAAAAATATTAAAACCTAATTAGGGTTTAATTATAAAAAATAATAATTACTCCGTATTTAATGTTGTTTAGGGTTTTACTGTGGCGTGTCAGGTGCCTTCATGCGATCGCATGAAGTTATGTCTTCAGGCTCATGCGATCGCATGAGATTGGATTTTGGGCCACGGTCTGGGCTGCTACAGTACCAGGCTGTGAGAGTTTTTAATTTTTTTTTTATATATATTAGCGTTGCGCTTCCGGCGTTTTAGCAGAATTGTTCCCCGGCAGCGGCGCCAAAAATACTTGATGTTATGCGAGGTGTATATGAAATAGCTTATATTTTACAACGAAATACTATTAAATACGATACAATTTTACACAAGATATTTATTTATTTATAAAATGGATATACTTAAACCTTGCTACAACACTTATAGGCAGTGTACCTAATCGTACAGTAGTGTAGTTTTTAGTAAGTCCGGTTTGTTCCACGGGGAATCTTTTAAACAAAACTTAGCACTATATTAGTTTTAATTTATAAAAATACAAATATATATAAGTAATATTATTATTATAAAATGGGGTTTTTACCGTTTAATGACCGGTTTGTCGATTTTAAAAACTTTAGTTGCAGTTAAAACCTAATGTAAAATATTAAATAAATAAAAGACTTAATTTAAAGCGTAAAGTAAATAACGATAATGAAATTGCGATAAATAAAAGTGCGATAAAATAAAATTACGAAAATTAAAGAGTACGATAATTAAAAGTACAATTAAATACAATGACAATAAATAAAAGTGCGGTAATTAGAAGTGCAATTACATATGAAAATAAAGGAATTATGCTTATTTAAACTTCCGTAATCATGATGTTTGACGTGTTGATTTTAGTTTATTCCCATGGGTTAATTATTCTTTGTCCTGGATTATTTAATATGTCCGTCTGGTTTTTGTCCATAATAGTCCATCAGTCATAAATATAAAGTGCGAGTGTCCTCGTCAAATTATCCTTATACCCGAAGTCAAATATTCCAACTAATTGGGGACTTAAACTGTAACAAGATTTTAATACTTTGTTTAATAATTACACCAGGTTATCGACTGCGTGTAACCCAAGGTTTTAATACTTTGTTATCAATTATGTCAAGTGTCCTTGTACATAATTTCACCCCTGTTTTAATAATTCCATAGACTATTAATCCATTCCCGTGTCCGGTTAAATGAACGATTATTCGTACATATAAATATCCCGCCCATCGTGTCCGATCGAGTGTATATGGTTATTTATATGGACGTCCAATTGTAAATCTTTATATTAAAATTAACAAACTATCATTTAGTTAAACAAATATAAAGCTCATTAATAGCCCATAGTCTAATTTTCACAAGTGTCGTTTTTTGTCCAAACCCCAATTATGGTATAAATCTCAATTACCCAATTTTAGTATTTAGCCCAATATCATGATTACTTCGGTATTAAATAAGCATAATAATAACTTAGCTACGAGACATTAATGTAAAAAGGTTGAACATAACTTACAATGATTAAAAATAGCGTAGCGTTACACGGACAGAATTTCGACTTACAACCTTACAATATTCGCTAAGATACCCTTATTATTAGAAATTAAAATTAAAATTAAAATTATAATATATATATATATATATATATATATATATATATATATATATATATATATATATATATATATACACGTTGAGAGAGTTGGATGGATGGATATATATATATTTTACACTGAACCAAACACGCGAATTTATAGGCCTGTGAGCTGAAAAAGGGCCTCATGCGATAGCATGAGCTTTGCCGTACAAGGCCATGCGATCGCATGGCCAGCTGGGGAGGCTCACATGTGGTTGTTTTCTTCTGCCGACGGTTTTATAATATAATATAATATATATATTAATTTTAAGAATTAATTATATATTATATTATATTCATGTGCATAGTTGACTTGTAATTTTTAGTCCGTTGCGTCGAGCGTTGAGAGTTCACTCTGGTCCCGGTTCCGGATTTTCAAACGTCCTTGCTTACAATTTAATATCTTGTACTTTGCGTTTCGTGTCTTGTACTCTTGTAATTTTGAGACGTTTCTTATCAATAATTGGAACCACTTTGATTGTATTTTGTACTTTTGAGCTTTTTGGTCGTTTGCGTCTTCAATTCATCGAATCTGTCTTTTGTCTTCACCCTTTATTATTTAAACGAATATCACTTGTAAATAGAACAATTGCAACTAAAAGCTTGTCTTTATTGAGGGATAATGCTATGAAATATATGTTCGTTTTTAGCATTATCAAATATTCCCACACTTGAGCGTTACTTGTCCTCAAGCAATATAGTCTTGAAATATACTAGAATCACTTCTTTATTCTTCACACTTTGTACATCAGTGATTTCTATACGGCGGTATAAACAATGGTAGTAACGATGTGGTTTACAGTCCCACATGACTATAAAATTTAGATCCATTAGGGAAATTGGATCTTTATGAAAACATTTTTGAAAATTAAATCTAGCTTTTACCCTAGATAAATTTTCCGGAATAACCCTTCACCGGTGTTTGCAAATTCTTTTTGTGGGTTTGGTGGGTTTTAGATTTGAAAATTTTAGTTCAAAACTTGCGGTTTTGTGTCACCCACTTGCTAACCTTGTATTGGGAAAGCAACACGTCCAGTATACTTGTTTCGAATATTACCTTTCGATAAACTATCGTCCTGCTGTAAAGGAAAGCGTTGAATAAGCAACTGTTAAGGCAATGTCCCCTGACATGCTTTTAATTATGGTCTATAACGTGTCGAACGCAATTACTATCCTTTGTAGGAGCAATAGTAAAGCTTACCCTTATAATTTTTTGGTCTGGCACAAGGTCCTGTCTTTGACCATGCTATAATTTTTCGGTCTGATTCATTAGTCTTATCAAGCTAATTTGCACGGCGTCCTCCCCATTTTACAAGACAGATCCTCTCATGGTTAAGATAAGTCTGACCACTTGGCGACCCTGTTTGATGCTGAGGTCCGTGGATTTCCTGCTGATTTTAGTGATGACTTTTCTAGATTTTTCGTCAACCTACAGCTGGTCTGGACGACAACTTCATGACCTAAATCAAGAAGCGCGTTTCTTTTTCGGAAGACTTTACTTCCTTTTAACGATGGAATTGATTCATCGTGTAGATCCATCTTTCTTTCAAATATATTACAGTAAATCGGGTAAAACTGATTAAAATCGTCCAAAACAAAAGTGTCTTCAGTTATTTGTTACAAAAATATGTGACTTATGTTTTAAATAACTTGGTAAATTTTCCCACACTTGGCTTTTATTTTCTTTTATTTGCCTTTTTATTGTCCTCTATTCCATTTTAAATGAATTCTAACATTTTGGTTTGTTTCTCAATTTATGTCCTTTCTGAGGTAACAATAATTTCGGTGTTAACACCTAGTTTTATCATTCATAAATATGTATAAACATGATTTTGAGTTCATTTAATTGAAAATTTTGAAAATTTTTACTAGAATTGGGTAGTCAGTATATAAGACTAGGGCTATTCTTTGTTATCGGAGAGCACTAGATTCTAATAAAACTACTGCGTTACTAGTATTTTTAATGGTAACTAAGTGTTTAAATCAAAAAAATTTTAAAATTCGAAAGAATTTAACCCCTTCCCACACTTAAGATCTTGCAATGCCCTCATTTGCAAGAAATCAGCAACAATTTAAATTATTAAGGGTAAATAGCGTAGAAAAATGATTAAATTTTACCAAAGTTTTCAAACATATTGGCATTTGTTTGCTGAATGATAAATGGTGCACATCATTTGTTCATTCCATCTTGTTGTTACATCACATTTATTTTTCATCTTGTCGTCAAAATTAGTAGCTTTTGCTGAACTTGATGCCAGTCTTTGAAAATGCGCTGTTTTACCCTGTTTTGTACAATCGACAAAATACATACATACAAATATAAACATGCATGGCAAATTGAAATGGGACTTAATATCCCACTTTCAAATCCTAAATGTGAAATATTAGTACACAATAATAATAAAAATGATAAAAATTACATAAATATATCCAATAACATAAGTTTAAACATGAAAAAGTAAAAAGATAAAAACATAAAAATCATAAAAATAACCAATGGAACTAAATCAGTCTGGATAGGGGTTCCAGTTCATCTTGTCAAGTGGGTTCCATTTTTGGTTATTGGTGTCCTGATAGGCTTGGTTATAGTCATACCGGTTAAAGGGTGGTCGGATGTCGGGGTTGTGTGGCGGAAAATTAGCAGGTCGAGTAGGTACGTAATTATTTGGTACCTGATATGATAGCTGGCTCATGATTTAGTGCTGATGAACTAACCAGCTATCGTGTTGGCGTCGCCTATAATCCTCGTATACTCACTCGGAGTTCCACTGCTCGTACATACTATGTCTGGCCGCGCTCGTCATTGATTCCTCATCTATACGAACGTAGACGTCAAGAATAGCATCTCGAATGACATCCCTAATGTCTTCCACTTCCTCCATTTCTTCGTCTGAACCCCTTTCTACCTGTGGATGATTACCTTCATAGGGCAATGCCTGGTTGCGTCTACTCTTCAATACTTTAGCACTCACATAAACCCGCAATCCTATGGTCTCATCCTGGTCTCTACAAAGCTGTAATGGACCCCCTTGGTTCCTATCAACACCTAAATAATCTCCAATGAGAGTAACAAAAATACCTCCTCCTATTATACTCCCGTCCTGCATTCCTTCTACCATTTTAGATAAATAAAAACCAACACAGTAAGGGATATAAACAAAGCTCCTCGGGTCTCGAATACACTTTAGGTAAAATAAATCATGTATGGTCATTTTCTCCTTATTGTGATCTCTCTGTGTAATCGAGTTAGCCAAAAATCTATGAATCACACGAAGCTCGGCTTTGTTAATATGTAAGTAGGAGTGTTTTTCTCCCAGTGTAAAAACATTATAGTTTAACATACGCCTCCAAACGGTGTCAGCGTCAAAGTTCCTATCTACCCTTTCACCACGATAAATCAAACTCATACAATCGGGTAGTAGCAATTCACTAGGAGTGTAAATCTGTAATGCCCTGGCCATGTCCATCATGGACATTCTGTACATCCTACCGCCAAGGATAAATCTAAGAAAACTTCTATTATCTAACCTATCTACATCTACATTTAACGCTATAGTACTCATCAGCTCAACACACCATTCCTTATATACAGGTCTACGAATGGTGAAAAGACGTTCCCAATCTGTAAAAGAAGAACTGCCATACCTTTGAATCATTTGCTGTCTAACACGGTCAGCTAGATGGACCGTTTCCAAAGGATTCCAATCAATTACCCTCGGCACCTCTACCTCTTTTGTTACTAATTTGAATTTATTACTTTGATATGATGGGTAATCTCTCCATCGTCTATCGAATCTCAAATTAGGATGCAACGTGTGTTCAGGAATCGTTGGGTATTCTACAGGTGGATGCGGGGGAAATACTATGAATTCATTAGGTAACTGTAGCAGATCATAATAAGGTACGTGCTGATCAGGCTGATGTTGTGGTTCATGTTGTGGTTGTTGTTCAGGTTCATATTGCATTTCTGGTTCTGGTTCTGGAGCTGGAGTAGGCTGTCTAGATGATGATGATCCTGAACCTCCAGTATCGGCTTTCTGCAAAACACATTAAACACACAATTTGTGCATCCAAATATGCATTACTGTTAGCAAAATAACAACTTAAAACAATCACAATAACATGTTAAATCAAAATTAAACTTATACACATTTTCACAATTTTTCACAATTCTACACTTTTCCAAATAAGCCCATATGAAAATGTATACAAAGTTCATAAGCATTTAACTCAAATAACATGTCAAAATAGTCATTACTAATAATTAAACAAGTCTCAATTGGCAATTATATCAAATTAATCAAGTTCATGAATTTTCGCCTAAAAAGTCCATTTTAATCTTTAAAAATCATGTTTAGGATCAATGTTTGGATCATTTAACTACCTAAACATGTTACACTACTCAATTAAGCAATAATTCATGACAAAAATCGGCCATAACCTGTTTATATCAAAAAGCCCCAAATTGCTCAAGAACACAAACCCTAGATTTCTAAAAATTTTGAAGTTTTTGGCTTCAAATCATGTTAAATAGCATCAATCTAGGTTATACATGCATAAAATACTAACAATTTATCACTAATTACACTAGAAATTAATAAAATTGCATTAGATCAAATATTGGGAATTATCACAAAAACTAGAAAATTTATGAGTTTAGGGGTGTAATTTTTACCTTTTTGCTGAAGAATGCGAATCTAGGCATGATTAGAGCAAAAAATTGACGAATTACGGTGAAAAATGGTGAATTTTAGAGAGAATTTGAGTATTTTCGTATGTGTTTGTGTGTTGTGGTGTTGAAGACAGAACAGACTGGCCTTTTGTTTCTGGCCTGATTTCCAGCTCCATGCGATCGCATGGAGTTGGAGTTTAAATCCCATGCGATCGCATGGGTATCCGGGAACAGTACTTTGGCCTTTTTTTTTATATAAAACCTTATACTTAATAAAACATAAAATTAATAAAATTTTAAAAATTTGTTTCTTTTTAGGATGAGGGCGTTTCGGATCGTTGTCCTAGTCCGTCCCTCGACAAAATTTTAAAATTTGTCAATTCAAAGCGCGATTTTAAAAGTAAAGATTTTTGGGTTTTTTAATGTTTTTTGGCATACTTTAATTCAATAAGATTAAAAATAATGATAATAAAAGTTCTCGTCCTTCCCTCGGGTAAAGCAATTTCGGTTCAAAGACCTAGTCTTCAACTCACGATGAATTTTAAAAATCATATTTTTAACTTAGCGAAATAAAGTAAATTTTTTGTTTTTAAATTCACACCAAACTTAAATTTAAAATGCATAAAATTAAAAATTCATATTAAAAATTCACACCAAACTTAAATTATATTTTTGTTTTTATACATACAAACTTATATTAAAAATATTAATTTTTCAGATATTTACAATTTTAAAGAAGTTTACAATATTAATTTAATATTTAAATGTTAATTTTAAAAACATGGTAAAAAAATTGAAAATCTTTTTGGCTTTTATCCCACTTTAATCAATCAAATATTATCAAAAATATGCGCCCCTCTTTTCGGTAAAGTAATTTCGGTTCCATGACCTAATTTAACTCATGACGAATTTTTGAAATATTTTTGGTTGATTGATTAAAGATATTTATACCTTAAGAATAAACGTTAAATTTCGCAGTGATGTAATAAATTTCTATATGATATTAATAATTTCGGTCGCAAGATCTAATTTTATCGAATACCAATTTAATACTTTATAGCGAACAAATTAGCGTTTATTATCAAAAGGTTAAAAATTAAAATAAAAAATGAAAACTGTACAAACTTACCTGTAAAATAGATTTCTTAGTGATATGATCTAGCCCACTCATAAGATAGTCAGACTAATTGGTTTTCCATGGCTACATAGGCGTAACCTCGAGCATTTAACGTTTTTTCTTCTAAACATATGAACGGTCCATCTCTGCATAAAGTAACGAATTCGGTATTGGAATATGTCTGATTCGTCGAATATTTTCCTTCGTGTGACCATTTTCCGCATTTGTGACATCTTTCAAGGTGTCGTGCTCTTCTTTTCGCTGGGGATTTTGATTTTCCTTTACCAAATTGTAACTTATTATTTTCGTATCTGGATTCTTTTCTTACTCCGTCTAATTTACCTCTGATTAATGATACTATTTCACTTGGAAGGGTGTCATTATTACGTTTAGTGATCAAAGCGTGTAGCATTAGACCATGGTTTAATTCACAGGAAGTCTTCATTTCGAAAAACCTAAAAAAAATAAAAATTCATAATGGGGGAGAAGACTAGTTCTTTAGGGTCTGCTAGGGAAAGACCATTCGGGTTCCATTTTCGAGAACTACACGAAAACAGAAAATCTAACTCTAACAGAAATACATATTATCCTTTAAAAGACTTGATTCTCCCCACACTTAGTTAGCTGTGGTATCAAAATTGTGATTAACTTCATTGTCAACTTCCATTGGACTATCTATGTAATGTTTAACTCTGTGACCATTAACCTTAAATTCAATCCCATTTGAATTTATCAATTCTACTGTTCCGTATGGGAAAACTCTTTTGACTATGAATGGTCCAGACCATCTTGATTTCAATTTTTCATGAAATAGCTTGAATTGTGAATTGAAAAGAAGAACTCTATCTCCTTCTTTAAATTGTTTTAAACTTCTGATTCTTTTATCATGCCATTTCTTCTTTCTTTCCTTATAGATTAGCGAATTTTCTTATGCTTTTTGTCTCAATTCTTCTAATTCATTTAATTGACTTAACCGTAGACGTCTGGCTCCATGTAAATCAAGATTACATGTCTTCAAAGCCCAAAATGCTTTGTGTTCAATTTCTACTGGAAGATGACATGCTTTTCCGTAAACGAGTTTAAAAGGTGTGGTTCCAATTAGAGTTTTATAGGCTGTTCTAAAAGCCCAAAGTGTATCCTCCAATTTTATGGGCCATTCCTTCGGATTTGATCCTACGGTTTTCTCTAGAATACGTTTTAAAGCTCGGTTGGTATTTTCAACTTGTCCACTTGTTTGTGGATGATATGCGGTGGAGATTTTATGAGTTACTCCATATCTTTTAAGAACTTTCTCAAGTTGGTTATTACAGAAATGAGTACCCCGATCACTTATTAAAGCTTTCGGTGTTCCAAACCTTGCAAAAAGACGTTTTAAAAAGTTGACTACAACTCGTGCATCATTAGTCGGGAGAGCTTGTGCTTCCGCCCATTTAGATACATAATCAATGGCAACGAGAATATATAGATTATTATGAGATTTTGGAAATGGACCCATAAAGTCAATACCCCAAATGTCAAATACTTCACATACTTGAATGACATTTTGTGGCATTTCATCACGTTGACTTATTTTTCCGGCCCTTTGACATGCATCACAGGATTTGCAAAGAAGGTGTGCGTCTTTGTAAATTGTAGGCCAATAGAATCCAGCATCATAAACTTTTCTTGCTGTTAGTTGAGGCCCATAATGCCCTCCTGTTGGTCCTGTGTGACAATGGTTTAAGATTTTACTAGCTTCATCTCCGAATACACATCGGCGTATTATTCCATCTGGACAACTTTTAAACAAATGTGGATCTTCCCAGAAATAGTGTTTTATATCACTAAAGAATTTCTTTCGTTTTTGGTACGATAATCTTTTTTCAAGGAATCCACATACTAAGTAGTTTGCATAGTCTGCAAACCATGGAATTTCATTATAATCTATCTTCAATAGATATTCATCATGAAAGTTGTCTTGTATGGCCGATTCATTTAGAACTTCTAATTCGGGATTTTCAAGACGAGAAAGATGATCAGCGGCGAGATTTTCTGCTCCTCTTTTATCTCGGATTTCAATATCGAACTCTTGTAAGAGTAAGATCCAACGGATTAATCTTGGTTTAGCATCTTGTTTCGAAAATAGGTATCTAAGAGCAGAATGGTCGGTATAGACCACCGTTTTAGCTAGAACGAGATATGAACGAAATTTGTCAAAAGCAAAGACAATAGAAAGGAGTTATTTTTCAGTAGTTGTGTAATTTGTTTGTTCTCCTTGTAACGTCTTACTAGCATAATAAATAGGTTGAAATCGTTTTTCAATCATTTGTCCTAAAACGGCTCCCATTGCAAAATCACTTGCATCGCACATTAGTTCAAATGGTAGATTCCAATTTGGAGTTATCATAATCGGCGCATTAGTGAGTTTTTCTTTAAGAATATTAAAAGATTTGATACAGTCATCTGAAAAGATGAATGGAGCATCCTTTTCTAGGAGTTTATTCATAGGAGTGGCAATTTTAGAAAATTCTTTTATAAAATGTCGGTAAAAACTGGCATGCCCTAGAAAACTCCTAACTCCTCTAACATTGGTGGGATGTGGAAGTTTAGCAATTACATCTATTTTAGCTCTATCCACTTCAATTCCTTCCTTTGAAATTTTATGTCCAAGAACGATGCCTTCTTTAACCATGAAATGGCATTTCTCCCAATTAAGTACTAGATTTGATTGTTCGCATCTAATAAGCATTCGTTCAAGATTAACTAGACATGATTCAAATGTATCACCGAAGACTGAAAAGTCATCCATGAAAACTTCCATGCATTCTTCTATCATGTCGTGAAAAATCTCCATCATGCACCTTTGAAAGGTTGCAGGGGCGTTGCAAAGTCCAAATGGCATGCGTTTGTAAGCAAAAGTACCATAAGGGCACGTGAACGTGGTTTTTTCTTGGTCCTCGGGTGCTATTGGAATTTGAAAATATCCGGAAAAAACATCAAGAAAACAATAGTAACTATTTCCGGCTAATCTTTCCAACATTTGATCAATGAAAGGTAAGGGAAAGTGATCTTTTCTTGTGGCGTCATTTAATTTTCTATAATCACTACATACACGCCATCCTGTTACAGTCCTAGTAGGAATAAGCTCATTTTTCTCATTTGTGATGACAGTCATGCCACCCTTCTTAGGCACGCATTGAATTGGGCTTACCCATGGACTATCAGAGATTGGATAAATTAAACCTGCATCTAGCAGTTTAATAATTTCTTTCTTAACAACATCTTGCATATTAGGATTTAGTCTTCGTTGGCGTTGCACATACGTTTTATGACCTTCTTCCATAAGGATTTTATGTGTGCAATACGAAGGACTTATTCCTTTAATGTCATGAATCTTCCATGCAATAGCTGGTTTATGAGCTTTTAGCACAGAAATGAGTTGAGATTTTTCATTTTTAGTAAGAGAAGACGATATTATTACAGGTAATTCAGATTCACCATGTAAATAAGCGTATTTCAAATGGTTTGGAAGTGGCTTTAACTCTAATGTCGGTGGTTCTTCTATCGATGATTTACATCGATATCTGTCTTCCTCTTTTAGCATTTGAATTTCTTTTGTTGTTGGTTCGTATCCATTAGCCATAAGTGTAGCTAACATTTCAGTTTCATCAATTGGTTCAGTTCCTTCTCATAAAGAACATTCTCCTGTTCCTTGTAATTCTGGAAATTCTTCTAACAATTCTGCATGTGATTCTATAGTTTAAATATAATAAATGTATCATCTGCAGATTGCAGTTGTTGCATTGCTCTATCAACTGAAAAGGTAACACTCTCGTCCTCTATACTTAGGGTCAGTTTCTTACCGAACACGTCTATCATTGCTTTAGCCGTGTTTAAGAATGGTCTTCCTAATATGAGAGGAACTTGAGAATCTTCTTCCATGTCCAGAACAACAAAATCTACTGAAAATACTAAAGTACCAACTTTAACTAGCATGTTCTCCATTATCCCTCTAGGATATTTTATTGATCGATCGGCTAGTTGTATGCTTATTTGTGTTGGTTTCAATTCTCCAAGGTCTAGTTTAGTGTATAGTGAATACGGTACTAAATTTATACTAGCACCTAAGTCTGCCAATGCTTCTATTGAACTAAGACTACCCAGAAAACATGGAATTGTGAAACTTCCTGGATCAGATAATTTTTCTGGTATCTTATTAAACAGTACTGCAGAACAATTAGCATTCATAGTAACAGCCGAGAGTTCTTCCATTTTCTTTCTATTTGTGATTAGATCTTTCAGAAATTTAGCATATCTAGGCATTCCTGAAATCACATCAATGAAAGGAAGATTTACATTTATTTGTTTAAACATATCCAAGAATTTGGATTGCTCGGCTTCAAGTCTCTCTTTTTTCATTTTACTCGGGTACGGAAGTGGTGGTTGGTATGGTTTAACATAAGGTTTAGCTTTAACTGTGTTATCTTCATTAACCTTTTCAACTACCAGTTATTTCTCCTTATCTTGTTCAGGTTGTGGTTCTTGTGGAGTAGGAATAGCTTCATCAAAAATTACAGGTATTTCAGGTGGTTTAAGTGTTGTACCACTTCTTGTGGTAATAGCTTTAGCTGTTTCATTCCGGGGGTTAGCATTTGTATCACTAGGTAGACTTCCCGGTTTTCTTTCACCTATTAACCTTGCTAGGTTACTTACTTCTTGTTCCAGATTTTGAATAGAAGCTTGTTGATTCTAAATGCTTGAGCATTTTGTTCATTGGTTTGTTTCTGAGATGTGAAAAACTGTGTTTGAGATTCAACTAGCTTCGTCATCATATCTTCTAAATTCGGCTTTTTATCATCGGTTTGTGGTGGTATTTTTTGAAAATTAGGTCTTTGCTGGTTGTAAGTATTGTTGGATACTTGTTGATTGTTAGGACCTTGTTGGTTGTTGTATGGAACATTTCGATTATAATTCTGGTTTTGATTGTAAATCGGTCTTGGCAGTTGATAATTATTCTGATAATTATTTTCAGGCCTTTGGTTTAGATATGAAACATTCTCTCTTTGTTCCATTGTTAGTTCAATACTGAGACAATCTTTTGTCAAATGCGGTCCTCCACACTGCTCACAACTAATTCGTATTGAGTGTATACCCTTAGTCATCTTTTCCATTCGTCTCTCGACAGCATCTATCTTTGCGAAAATGGAATCTAAGTCATGGCTAGAATCGGCTCTAGCTGCTTTAGATGATCTAACGATATCTTTTTCTTGGTGCCACTCATGTGAGTGGGAAGCAGTGTTATCAATAATTTTATAAGCGTCAGTTTCTGTTTTCTTCATAATGGAACCACCAGCTGCTATATCGATGCCTTTCCTTGTAGTGATGTCGCATCCTTGGTAGAATATTTGTACTATTTGACAGGTATCTAAACCTTGTTGCGGACATCCTCTCAATAACTTTCCAAATCTGGTCCATGCCTCATATAGAGTTTCATTTGGCTTCTGTGTGAATGTAACAATTTCTCCTTGAACTCTCACGGCTTTAGATGCCGAAAAGAATTGTTTAAGAAATTTTTCAACTAAAACGTCCCATGTATCAATCGCCCCTTCAGGTAACGATTCCAACCAATCTTTGGCTTCTCCCTTTAAAGTCCAGGGAAATAACATGAGATATATCTGTTCATCTTCAACTTCTCTTATTTTAAATAGAGTGCAGATTCTATTAAATGTACGAAGATGTTCATTTGGATCTTCCTTCGGCGCACCACTAAATTGGCATTGATTTGTTACCATGTGTAGGATTTGTCCTTTGATTTCATAATCTGGCGCATTAATTTTTGGATGAGTAATTGTGTGACCTTGGCCAGTGCGTTTAGCTCTCATTCGGTCTTCCATACTTAGAGGTTCCAGATTTTCCATGATTGAATTTGTTGAATCTGAATCACTAGAGGATTCTTATTTAATGGTTCGTTCCTCAACAATCTCTGTTTGAATGATTGGTGGTTCCGGAGGAAAAATTAATGGTTCATGATCTATGAATCGTCCCTGAATATTCTTCGGATTCTCAATTGTGAGGTCGGGTTCAAAAAATGGATTATCGAAAATTTGAATTGGAGTACTTGGTCGACTGGATGACGATTCTAAAGAAAAATCAACGGCGGTAATTTAACTAGATGTCTTGATCGAGTTACAGGTGGTGAACATACAAAAGGTGGTGAACGTTTTGCTCGGTGCATTCACTGAATATCCTATTAGTTTTTAAAAAGAAAGAAAAATTATATAAGTTATCCAATTAATAGACTTTTCTGATTTTGCTCACGTTTCGAATAGCCAAAAGATGCAGCAGAGGGGCAGGATTCGTTTGGTCTCAATATAATTGAGTACTGTTTGGCTCCAATAACCCGGTCCACGTACAAATCCAACTATTACTACGAACCAAAAAATTTTGATGTCTATCAATTTAACCGCTTAAAATAATTTTTCGTAATTTAAAGAAATTTAGATAAGAAATAGAGAAAATTCTAAGTCCTAAAAATAGAATGGCGAGAAATAAGAAAGAAAAAGAGCGCGTCGAAAAACGTCGAAAAATAAAAGATTGAAAAATAATAGGCGTCGAAAAATAAAAATAAGAAAGTAGCGCGTCGAAACTTAAAAAGGAACTAAAAACTAAGAATTAAAAGTTGCGTCTAAAAATATTAAAGCTTACAAGGAATTCTATATCCCAAATGGCAATATCTTAAAAAGGTACTAAAAACTTAGAATAGCGTCGCAAAATTCTAAAGCACCTAAATCTTAGTCTAAAGAAAAAGCACTTAAGGGATTTTACGGCAAAGTCTAAAAATCTAGAAATAAAAATAACTATGGCAAAAACTATGTCTTGAAACTAAAAACGAGCGAAAAATACAAATATTACGCTAAAACGAATAAAAAGGGTACAACATATAAAAATATACTTAAAGTTGTAAAAAGTATAATTTTTATATTATTTATTTAATAAAACTATTAATTTTATAAATTATTAAAACTAAATTAACTAAAAATACAAATTAAAGAATTAAAACTAAACTAATTAAAAAATATTAAAACCTAATTAGGGTTTAATTATAAAAAATAATAATACACTGTAATGATTGTTGTTTTAGGGTAAACTGTGGCGTGTCAGACACCTTCATGCGATCGCATGAAGTTATGTCTTCAGGCTCATGCGATCGCATGAGATTGGATTTTGGGCCACAGTCTGGGCTGCTACAGCACCAGGCCGTGAGAGTTATTAAATTTTTTTTATATATATTAGCGTTGCGCTTCCGGCATTTTAGCAGAATTTTTCCCCGACAGCGGCGCCAAAAATACTTGATGTAATGCGAGGTGTATATGAAATAGCTTTATTTTTACAACGAAATACTATTAAATATGATACAATTTTACACAAGATATTTATTTATTTATAGAATGGATATACCTAAACCTTGCTACAACACTTATAGGCAGTGTACCTAATCGTACAGTAGTGTAGTTTTTAGTAAGTCCGGTTCGTTCCACAGGGAAATCTTTTAAACAAAGCTTAACGCTATATTAGTTTTAATTTATAAAAATACAAATATATATAAGTAATATTATTATTATAAAAGGGGGTTTTTACCGTTTAATGACCGGTTTGTCGATTTTAAAAACTTTAGTCGCAGTTAAAACCTAATGTAAAATATTAAATAAATAAAAGACTTAATTTAAAGAGTAAAGTAAATAACGATAATGAAATTGCGATAAATAAAAGTGCGATAAAATAAAATTGCGATAATTAAAAAGTACGATAATTAAAAGTGCAATTAAATATAATGACAATAAATAAAAGTGCGATAATTAAAAGTGCAATTAAATATGAAAATAAAGGAATTATGCTTATTTAAACTTCCGTAATCATGATGTTTGACGTGTTGATTTTAGTTTATTCCCATGGGTTAATTGTTCTTTGTCCTGGATTATTTAATATGTCCGTCTGGTTTTTGTCCATAAAAGTCCATCAGTCATAAATATAAAGTGCGAGTGTCCTCGCCAAATTATCCTTATACCCGAAGTCAAATATTCCAACTAATTGGGGACTTAAACTGTAACAAGATTTTAATACTTTGTTTAATAATTACACCAGGTTATCGACTGCGTGTAACCCAAGGTTTTAATACTTTGTTATCAATTATGCCAAGTGTCCTTGTACATAATTTCATCCCTGTTTTAATAATTTCATAGACTATTAATCCATTCCCGTGTCCGGTTAAATGAACGATTATTCGTACATATAAATATCCCGCCCATCGTATCCGATCGAGTGTATATGGTTATTTATAGGGACGTCCAATTGTAAATCTTTATATTAAAATTAACAAACTATCATTTAGTTAAACAAATATAAAGTTCATTAATAGCCCATAGTCTAATTTTCACAAGTATCGTTCTTTTGTCCAAACCCCAATTATGGTACAAATCCCAATTACCCAATTTTAGTATTTAGCCCAACATCATGATTACTTCGGTATTAAATAAGCATAATAATAACTTAGCTACGAGAAAATAATGTAAAAAGGTTGAACATAACTTACAATGATTAAAAATAGCGTAGCGTTACACGGACAGAATTTCGACTTACACCCTTACAATATTCGCTAACATACCCTTATTATTGGAAATTAAAATTAAAATTAAAATTATAATATAAATAAATATATATATATATATATATATATATATATATATATATATATATATATATATATATATATATATATATATTGAGAGAGTTGGATGGATGGATATATATATTTTACACTGAACCAAACACGCGAATTTATAGGCCTGTGAGCTGAAAAAGGGCCTCATGCGATCGCATGAGCTTTGCCGTTCAAGGCCATGCGATCGCATGGCCAGCTGAGGAGGCTCACATGCGGTTGTTTTCTTCTGCCGACGGTTTTATAATATAATATAATGTATATATTAATTTTAAGAATTAATTATATATATATTATATTCATGTGCATAGTTGACTTGTAATTTTTAGTCCGTTGCGTCGAGCGTTGAGAGTTGACTCTGGTCCCGGTTTCTGATTTTCGAACGTCCTTGCGTACAATTTAATATCTTGTACTTTGCGTTTCGTGTCTTGTACTCTTGTAATTTTGAGATGTTTCTTATCAATAATTGGAACCACTTTGATTGTATTTTGTACTTTTGAGCTTTTTGGTCGTTTGCGTCTTCAATTCGTCGAATCTGTCTTTTGTCTTCACCCTTTATTATTTAAACGAATATCACTTGTAAATAGAACAATTGCAACTAAAAGTTTGTCTTTCTTGAGGGATAATGCTATGAAATATATGTTCGTTTTTAGCATTATCACATATAAAGCCAAGAAGTTTAATGGTCTGCCTAAACTGATCATGGCATATGTTCATTAAATCAAGAAGGTATGAAATCCTTATCGTTGATTTGTCAAATATATTTTTAAAGGGATTTGTTAGGTTAAAAGTTTTGTCAAACTTATGAAGATCTTTTGATTTTCTTTTTGTTAGGTTAAAAGTTTTGTCATACGTGGTAAAGTTAAACCCGTTTTCACTCATGGGCAGCTATATGTTACTGTTTCTCGTGTGACTAGCAAGAAGGGATTAAAAGTAGTCCTATTAGATGACAAGGGAAATGACACATGCAAAACGAAAAACGTAGTATACAAAGAGGTTTTGCAAAGTATAAGAACCAACTCATAGGTAATAGTGTTATGTCCATTTTTTTGCATTCTTAAGAATACTTGTATTTAATTTCACTCAATTAATATTTAAATATATCTTTACATTCCAGGGATGTGAAGATCATTTCTATGCTTTTCAACAGGTAAGTGCTTCTCAACATATCTTGGAGTCAACAAGCCATTTTAGGTAATGCATATTCGATTAAATTATTAACTTATATACACCTAATAGTCCCTTATTATCTTTTAATACTATACGAATCCTACAACACTGTCACCGAACATGGATAACTGTATTGGTTCACAAATGTTAGTTAAACCAATAATGTTGATTGATCTGTCCCCTCAAAGATTGAAAATGTGTCACTTTCATTGCGTTTGTTAAGTTAGCTAATGAACTTATTTCAGTAGTTATTCTCTGTTTACCACTTTAAAAGTCATTTCGGCGATTATCTTTTTTTCAGTATATCAAAGTTAGCTAATAACTAAGCTCACAATATAAAAAAAACTCCGGAAATAGATCTTCACACGTATTGGTTATGAATCATCAGAAAAATCCCAACATGGACAATCCAGACGAAAATATTGAAATTGGGCAGCCATCTAAACATAATCAAAGGAAGAAGCGTGGTAAATACAAGAAGAAACAATTGTCACCAAAGGAACATGTACATGATTTCGTTTTTTGATTATCATTTATTTTGGCTGATAGAAACGTTTATGTAGGTTACTTTTTGATCAAACTTAGGTACCTGTATTTACCACCATTACATTGTTCAGAATGACAAGTTAATATTATGTATAATACAGGAGATAAGGGATCAAGATATCAAGAACAAGAAAAGACAAGCAGTCCAGAAATGTCGCCAACAAAAACAGGTTTTTTATATAACTTTCACGTATGGATTTTTGTTATGATGCAATCTGTACTTACTTCGGTTCATATTGCTTACAATAAATTGATATATGATATGTTTTTGTATATGTTCAATTTTAACATTATAGGAATGAATAAACAGTTTGAAAATGACAATTCAACAACTAAATCAACAGCTTCAAGAACATGGGGGCAGCCGCTGAAAAGGTTTCAAACAATTCGTTATTTTATTGTAAACTGAAGTAACCTATTGTAAACATATTATTATTCAATCTAAAAACAACATTAATTCATTTTTTTCTTTTCTTTTTTTATCTACAACAATATATTGCAGGTTTTGAAATCTCATCAATACAACCCTGGTACTTTTGTAATACAATAAAATCAATAACTCATATGTAATTATTATCAATTTTTACAGATTTAAATTTTATGACTAAACAGTTAATTTTGGAGCAACATACAATGTCTGGATTCAAGGTCATGATCAACTGGTATTAAGTCTTCAGAAAACATTGTTGATGGAGTCTACTGATAATGATATTGATCCGATAAACAACCAAATATTGGATCATTACATTAAACTAACCAATCTTAAAAGTAATGCAGCAAAAATAAATGTATTCAGCTTTTTGTTTTTTTGGATCCTGGTTGTCGCATGTATAACAATTTCTTGCTTGGTTTGGTGGCTTACGACCGACGAATATATTAAAGGTTAGAAATATATATATATATATATATATATATATATATATATATATATATATATATATATATATATATATATATATATATATATATATATATATATATATATATATATATATATATATATATATAGTGTAATATTATTTAAAACAATAATGGAAATACTCTTTACGCCATACAACATCATAGTCTTAAAATAATATAATAAATATTAAACTATTTACTCTTTTGGACATGTAGTTAATTGTTAACCACGTAGGACTAAGTGAAGAACAGATTGGTAAGATGAAATCATTGAAATATAAGATTGTTGAAGAAGAAATGAAAATCACAAATAACGTTCATAATTTACAACATACTTTAACTGATGCGTTCAACGGCAAATCATTTGTTGATAAAGGGGCCCTTTCATCAATGAACAATTTCTCAAATCAAATGTCGGAAAATCTAGGGAAGATATCGGTTGTTAGCACCTTTTGCGATCAGGTTCTTTATCAATTATGACTTTTAATTTTATTTGAATTTACTAATAATTTTTGTTTCAGTATTATTGTCTAAATTAATTAAATGTCTCTTCTTCTACAGGCCGATGAATTACGTATCTCAACTCTTGAAAAAATTCAAACTATTTTCACTATAAGGCAAAGAGCTTTGGCATGGATCACACTACACAACTATCAAAAAAGATTAATTTCATTTAATCATCAATGGCAAGCAATACCTATATGAGAACCGAGCTATTTACTTTTACCTTTCAATATTTTGAATAATAATGTATGAGATTCTAAGTTTTTTATCAGACCAGACTACAACTGTTAAATGACTATATGAAATGATACTTTCATCATATTGCATCGATGGACCTTTCATTAAAATGCTAATTTTTAACTGCACCCGCGAAGCCGCGGGTCTTTACCTAGTATTATAGGAAACATAAACTATTGTATTTTGAAATTGATATGGTTTTGGAACTAATACGCCAATATGGCAATGGAATTAATTATTTTTTATTAACATCCTACATGAGTTTTAATTTTTTTTTTAAATTAGTAAATCGAAAGGATATGTGATGTGGCATACAATTTTTAAAAAAATTTATTAAGATGACAAATAAGATTTTTGTTTATATAACAAAAAAAGTATGCCACATAGGCTTTAGATAGTCTTTTAATTTTATAATTAGATAGTTAGAATATATATAGTATAATAGATCAAAACGTTCAAACAGATTACATAATTTGAGCAATATCTGATGATCTGCTGTTCAATACCCTACGTACAATCAAAACCCACAAACATTGAACGTTACAAGTGCACATCGAATTGAAATCTAACAAAACCATTATTAAAATCTTAGAACACCAATACAATATGAAAACCCAAGCAGCTAAAAACAAACAAACTGTAACCCTATCCCGATCCAAACTTATAAATATACAATCTTCAAGCCCGACCAAACTCAAAACCATCTGAGAGTCCCATCACCAGTAATATTAGATTACGGTTACTCTTATTTATATTTATTACTAGATTTTGAGCCCGTGCATTGCACGACTACTCAAAAATGATGTGAAAATTAGTTTATTTAAGGAGTTGTAGCAGTGAAACACTATAAATTACTAAGAAACATTAAAATATAAGAAAATCATCTACCATTATATTTATGATACTTCCAATTATTGTGATGGTTCAATATAGCCAGAAGCCAAGTCTTTCAAAACATCAATCTTCTTCTCGTAATGCTATGAGTTTTTCAACTGTAAGACTCTTCAAGTTTTCCTTCATATCAACTTTTTTGCACCCGGTAACGTTTATAAGCCCTGGTTTATAATCATTTCATCCCTAATTGAAAACCCTAAGATGACAACATGGTCCAACCCATAATGTCAACCCTATGTTGACAACATGGTCCAACCCATACCTAGAAAGTGACTTTAGGGCTTAACCTCATACGTCGCCAATATAGGAATAAAATCTAAAAAATTAAAAAGGTCTACAACTATCATTATATATTTTGCACTTGAAACCATTACCTGAATGGTAGCTAAATGGAGCCAACTAAATGCCATCTACAATTCTATAGTTGTAAAGATTGATTAATGATAATTAACATAGATATAGTAAGTAAGCATAAGTCATTTGCACATATTTGAAAAATTCAAATTAGTTTCAACATCCTATATATTTATACCCATTAAATTGCCATATGTGATCATAGCAATACTTAGGCCCTGAAACATCAAATTAAAACAACAAACTAAAGTAGTTATAGGCTTTATGCAATATTACAGATACACATGCTCATAGAGAAAGATATTAATAAGCTAAAATTTTACTATGACTACAACATTTGAAATACATATCGGGCCAAATATATAATACGCCATTGACATCAGTTGAGCGGCAACAAATAACAGCATCTTGTTCGTATTAGAATATTATAAGTCTCTGGTTATATGTCATAAATCAAATGACCAAATCTGTTGTGAATTTGGAATTTCATTGTTTTTTTACATCCAAATATGCAAGTTGGTCAAACGATTCGTGCTGAATTATGATAACGAAAACAACCAACCTTTATTAACATTGGTTTATATTTACACAAAATTAATATAAATTAGAAACACACAACCAACCTTGAATCGGTTTCAAGGTTTCCTCCCGGGCAGGGATGGTGGCGGGTTTAATATCGCTGCATCGGCATAGTCAAAACGGTAGATGATCGCAACGGGTGGATTAGTCCCCCTCGGGTGATCCCAATCGCTGTCAAAAAAAAAAGGTTCAACACATTTAAGGTCGCCTTTAAATAATAATATTTTGGACGTGTAACACCACATGATGATTACCAATGTGATGATATAAGTCGCTATGTATATTCCAAAACAAATGATATCCTTTCAATCGACCAGGATTATTAAATTCGAATGGAACTTAAATTGATAAATAATCGATAATATATATTCGCATAATTAGAAACTAATCATTGATAAATAAGGATAATTTCAACATCTTTATAATATTATATAAACAACTTTTAATTAGTAAATTCAAATATGCATAAGCTGAACAATAATTTTAAAATCAATCAATTGAACAATGGTAGAAAACAAAATTGAAAATCTTCCTTATTCTTTGATTACTTCCATTGATTCTTCTTTATTCTTTGATCACATCCTTTGATAATTTCTTGTGAATTTTGACAACATTAAGTTAGGGTTAGATCGGGGTTAGAGCGATTTGTTAAAATAGAAGAGATTAAATTCGTGAAAAAAGGATGAGGTATATCGGTTTACTTTATTTATTTCTTTTATTTATTTTGTTTAAAAAGTTAATTAATGTATGTATTTCCAAATTAACTTTTTTCTAATCTATAATTGTAGTCAACTCATTAATATTAATATTTATTATATTATTTATAAAATTAAAAATATTGAGGATGTGACATGTGTAAAATTAAATCTCAATTATACTATATACTAACTATGGACAATCGGTGACAAACCATGCCCCGCCGCCTCATCAAAATTACTGTTATACTGTAGCAAATTACTGTTACACTGTAGCAGAATTACTGTAGCATTTTTTATTTTTTTTACAGAACCTCCTTTACTAATTACAAACTTACAATTCCTTCCAGCCATCTGCCAACCATCACAATCAACCTTCATCAGCGACCACCCTTAACCACATTCACCGACCACCGTTAACCTCAGTTATCTACAAAAGAAAAATCTTCATAGATCCAACTAACAACCTAGAATCAAGATCAAATCACTAAATCGTCAAGTGTGACATGAAAATTACAAAAGCCACATACAATTCTGTGACGACCCGGAAATTTCCGACCAAATTTAAACTTTATCTTTATATTAATCTGAAATGATAAGCAAAGTTTGTTAAGTTTAAATCTCAAGGATTTTAAAACTGTGTCATACATTCATTTAACCTTGACCAGACCATGAAGATTCACGAACCATTATAATTGGATAAGAATATATACGTGTATATATGTGTATATATATTATAATTTGAAAACATAAACAAGGTATTAGGTATAATACTTTACATGATCGTATTTACCGACGGAATTAAAAGATGATACCAAATAATTGAGTTATCAGATTCATTATGATATGATTTACGTGTCTCTGTTGAGAGGTCCACTTTGATTTAAGAAATTGATAATGCTAAATACGAACATATATTTCATAGCATTATCGCTCAAGAAAGACAAGCTTTTAGTTGCAATTGTTCTATTTACAAGTGATATTCGTTTAAATAATAAAAGGTGAAGACAAAAGAAAGATTCGACGATTTGAAGACGCAAACGACCAAAAAGCTAAAAAGTACAAAGTACAATCAAAGTGGTTCAAATTATTGATGAGAAACGTCTAAAAGTTACAAGAGTACGAGCCGCAAAACGCAAAATACAAGATATTAAATTGTACGCAAGGACGTTCGAAAATCCAAAACCGGGGCCAGAGTCAACTCTCAACGCTCGACGCAACGGACTAAAAATTACAAGTCAACTATGCAAATGAATATAATATAATATATAATTAATTCTTAAAATTATATATATATTATATTATTTAATAAAACCGTCGACAAACAAGAAAACAAATCAATGTGAGCTGGAAAAGCAGGCCATGCGATCGCATGGCCTGGAAGTGAAAAAACCATGCGATCGCATGGCAGCAGATGCCTGGCCACATCTATAAATTTCAGCATTTTCGGTCGAATGTACACATCTTTTATCTATCTCTCTCTCAAACGTAATATATATATATATATATATATATATATATATATATATATATATATATATATATATACTAATTTTAATTTTAATTTTAATTTTAATAATAATAAGGGTATGTTAACGAATGTTGTAAGTGTGTAAGTCGAAATTATGTCCGTGTAACGCTACGCTATTATTAATCATTGTAAGTTATGTTCAACCTTTTTAAATTAATGTCTCGTAGCTAAGTTATTATTATGCTTATTTAAGCCGAAGTAATCATGATGTTGGGCTAAAATATTAAGACGGGGTAATTGGGCTTTGTACCATAATTGGGGTTTGGACAAAAGAACGACACCTGTGGAAATTAGACTATGGGCTATTAATGGGCTTTATATTTATTTAATTAAATGATAGTTTGTTAATTTAATATAATGATTTACAATTGGACGTACCTATAAATAACCACATACACTCGATCGGACACGATGGGCGGGATATTTATAAGTACTAATAATCGTTCATTTAACCGGACACGGGAATGGATTAATAGTCAATGGACTTATTAAAACAGGGGTGAATTATATACAAAGAAAATTGGTGTAATTATAGTTTAAGTCCCCAATTAGTTGGAATATTTGACTTCGGATATAAGGATAATTTGACGAGGACACTCGCACTTTATATTTATGACTGATGGACTGTTATGGACAAAAACCAGACGGACATATTGAATAATCCAGAACAAAGGAAAATTAACCCATGGTAATAAACTAAAAGCAACAAGTCAAACATCATGATTACGGAAGTTTAAATAAGCATAATTCCTTTATTTCATATTTAATTGCACTTTTAATTATCGCACTTTAATTTATTGTCATTTTAATTATCGTACTTTTTAATTATCGCAATTTTATTTATCGTCATTTTATTCATCGTAATTTCATTATTGTCATTTACTTTACACTTTAAATTAAGTCTTTTATATATTTAATATTTTACATTAGGTTTTAACTGCGACTAAAGTTTTAAAATCGACAAACCGGTCATTAAACGGTAAAAACCCCCTTTTATAATAATAATACTACTTATATTTATATTTATATTTATACAAATATAGTTTTAAAAATGTAGCGTTAAACTTGGCTAGTTCCCTGTGGACGAACCTGACTTACTAAAAACTGCACTACTGTACGATTAGGTACACTGCCTATAAGTGTTGTAGCAAGGTTTAGGTATATCCACTCTATAAATAAATAAATAACTTGTGTAAAATTGTATTGTATTTAATAGTATTTTGTAGTAAAAATATAACTATTTCATATACACCTCTACGCACATCAGAAATCTTTCCATCTTAACGATATTCGGAAAATGATAAAGTGATTTACGAGTAAGAACAAATGTTTCTATTATCGAGAATTAGACAAAGGTTAGTGGAAGACTAAATTACATAATAATCCTTTGATTTAGTTTCAAATGTACGAAAACGCTTTACGATATAATAGAACTCGATTATTTAAGATGTCTTTGATTAAATAACGTGAGATGGAATATTGGTTGTTATATATGTAGATAACTTGCAACGTGTACTTAAAACGTGTTTACGAATATTGAAGATACATATATAGTTTCAAATTAAGTAACACTTGATTCGATTGATATTTAGATATGTCATCTAGGACGTTTGATAAACGTTGGCGCATAAATGGATTACGCCAGATTAAGTTTTAAAGTATAAACGATACGTGTTATAATATTTTCTAAACAAAATTTAAAACGAACTTTGAAATATAATTAGTTTTGAAAAACTAAATATTATATCATTACATAAATATTTCCATTACTTATGATATATACAAGTTTATATTTTTTAATAAATATATATATATATATATATATATATATATATATATATATATATATATATATATATATTATGGTGTAATATTAATTTAGTTATAAGACGTGTCGATTTAAAATAATACTTTTTTTATAAATAATGAGACGATGATTCGTAGAAGCAAATGACCATAACACTCAAATATATAAGTTACATTTATTATAAGATAATTTATCGATGTATGAGTCTAATTTTTGATAAAGGTACACGTCGCGTAACGTAAAGTGCAAGTTTCTAAGCGTACGAGAGTGTGTTCGAGAAACCGGAACCAAGACATAAGTCGGGCTTTAACGTACAAGATTTCGGAACTAAAATTTTCAAGTTAACCACGCATATGAATATTATATAATATATAAATAATTATATAGATTATTAAATATTAATATATATATTATTATTATTATTAAACTGTGTCGGCAGCTAAAAACAAGCGAAGATGACCAGGAGAGGAAGCTCATGCGATCGCATGGCTTCTCCCCTTGCCTCCCATGCGATCGTAGAGATGGGTAGGTGGGATACATCCTTTAAATTTCTCGATATGGTTCGGTTGGTGCACACACTCAAAACTCTTTATCTCTCTGATACCCCGTATATAATTTATAATATATATTTATTATTATTATTATTAATCTTAATATTATTATTAGTAGTATTAGTATTATTATTATTAGTATTACACATAAAATACTATGACGGAGTGCTGCTCGAGTGATATAAAATGAGTTTTCAAAACTGGTTTTCGAGTAGGATAGGGCTAAGGAAATTATGGGTTATAACTATGGAGGTTATGGGAATTGTTTGGGGGTATGCTCGTGAGGTCAATCTAGTGTTTATCATCTCCGTCGCGTCTACGTACCTTCCTGCAATATTGAATCTCAATATTGATACGTGAGCACTCATAACTTAACTTTTATATATTATTAGTGTACCCCTGACTAGTGCTCGAGTAGATAGGATTATGCATGTCTGTATGATTAATTTTGTAGTTAGATAGTTTATGATAAATCCTGAATTAAATATATATGCTACTAGAATAAGGTTTATGATATGCATGTCGTTGGAAAGTTGACGAAAAATCAATAACTTTTCATTTAGATATCGAATGGTTTCGATGAACGGATTAGAAGTTATAGTCAACTGAATTATTATTACTTTTAGTATATTTATTGTTAAAATAATTATTATTACTATCGTCGTTATTATCGTCGTTATAATTATTATTTAATTATTATTATTCTTATTATCATTATTATTATCATTATCGTTATTAATAAAAGGTATTATCATTAAAAATTGTTATTTTTATTATTATTACTATCCTTATTATCGTTAAGGTTATAATTATTATTATTATTCTTATTATTATTATTATTATTATTATTATCATTAAAATAATTATTAGTATTATCATTAATATTATCATAATACTTATTATTATTAGTATTATTATAATTAAAACTAATATCAGTATCATCTAATTATTATGATGTTTATTATTATCATTATTATGAATGCGATATAAAAGAGTACTAAAAGCTATTAAACAAATCGATTAGGAAATAATGAGTATAAGTATCATGATGAAATAAAAATATTGTAAGTTATTGATTTAAATAAAAAAATATCATTCTCATTATTTTATCACTATTATTATTATTGAAAAGTATTAGTAATATTAAAACTATCATTTTTACTAAAATTATTATATCATTGTTATTATAAAATATCATTATCATTTTAATATTATTATTAATAAAAATTATCATTTTATCATAATTAATATCATTTTTTGTTATTTTTATTAGTAGAATAATAATAATTATTATTATAAGATAATACAACTTTTAATTATTATTGTTATTATCAATATTATTTTATAAATATGTGATACAACTACATGTAATATAATTACATTAATAATACCTATCATTATATTTTTATGATAATAAATGAACTTTATAAAATTTATTATTTAAGATATATAAAGGTATATTTTTTTTTATCATATATATATATATATTTTAGTATAAATTTTTATTAATAAATGACTTTTATTATTTACTCTAATAAAATCTACTAAAAATATTTAAATATATAAAACGACTATATTTAAACTATATAATAATCATGTATAGATTTTGGAAATTATTTTGGTCAAAATGACTTTTGTTGACTTTTGCATATTAGTCTCGAGCATTAGGATTGCGATACACTACGACTTGACCTAAATTGTTTGACAGATATTGACCAACATATAAATATATATACTTAATATAGGTTCGTGAATCCGAGGCCAACCCTACACTTGTTCAATGCTGTCATATGTATTTTTACTACAAAATACAATATTATGAGTTTCATTTGCTCCCTTTTTAAATGCTTTTGCAATATATATTTTTGGGAATGAGAATACATGCGCTACTTTATAAATGTTTTACGAAATATGTAACATCCCGCGTTTTTCCGTTAAATTTAATTTTAACACCGTCTTTTTTTTTAAAACATAATCTTTCGTATTTAAATTAATAGTTTCCGTGAGTAACGTTCATTATATTCCCGCTATTTAATTTTGACATCACCCGTTTACTCGAGCGTTTTAAAAATATTCGTTTGGTTAATTCCCGCACCCGACTACAAACATGAGGGACTTAAGTTGACAAGTGGGCAAAGTGGTGACTAGGTCAACTAGTCAACCACTTCACCTCCTCCATCCATTTCCATCCATCTCCCTCGTCTCTCTTTCTCTCTAGCAAGAACACACACACACAACACCCAATTCAATCATTCATCATCTAAATTCGATTTAGGAGGCTTACAACAAAACAAATTACATATTTGGAATCCTCTCTTCATCCTCTACAATTTGATACCAACTTCATCTCGTTTGGGTAACATTTCTAAAACTCTAGATTTCTCTAAATTCGTGTTTTTGATTTGAAATGGTGTTAGTTAGTGTCTATGGCTCAAGTCTAACATGAATATATGTTTGGTTTGCTCGATTTGTTGTTTTTGGAGTAACTAGCATGAACTTGAAATGGGTTTGCTTAATCCTTGATTTTGGATGAGTTAATGTTGTTAGATTGTTAAAGTGCATGTTTTAATTGTGTTACTAGTATCACTAGCTTCGTTTTGATGCGTAGGTTGATTAAGAAAACTTCAAAAACATGAATATTGATTTTGTGATGTTTGACTAGGGTTTGATAGTTCTTGACATGAACTTTTGATGCTTGAATGCCATGGAATGTTAATTGTTAGTGATTAGTTGTAATGTATGCTTAATTACCTTCGAAACGGCATATCGTATGTGTAAATTGGATTCCCGAAACTTAAAATGCAATTGATGAACTTGAAACTTTGAAAATGGACTTTTAAACGATCACTTGACGAGAAATCGGTTATGGAAAATGTTGTTTTTGTTTGATGAAACATGTTTAGTTGTGTTCCTTGTCAAAAGAGCTTTCCAACGGTATAAGATACGCTTCCTAATTGTTTACGGTTTGAGTTTTGCGTTTGTTTGAAATTTTACCAAGCCTTGAACAAGTGAAACAGGCCAGGGACCAGGCCACGGCCATTGTCGCGCCGCGGAGCAATTTGTCGCGCCGTGGCCCAAAGGGTGATTTTAGAACATGTTTTTCAGGCTTTCTGACCTTCAACATAGGCATTTGTCGCGCCGCGGAGCAATTTGTCGCGCCGTGACAATTGCCTGTTTCATCCGAACTTCAGCAAACTTGTTTTGGCCATAACTTTTTGACCGTAACTCCGTTTTCGATGAATCAAATATCGTTGGAAACGTAATAAGATTTCCTTTCTAATGGTAAGGTTTTGAAATGTCAACTCAAACTTTATTACAATCGTTCTAACATGCTTTTATACTTGATTCTTGCATGAAACTTGACAACGTGATTCACATGCTATACTATTCGAGTCGTAACGAGCCATAGGACTAATTGAACACATTTCACCCGACCTTGTGTCGTAACCGGTTAATTGATACAATTTACTTGTTTAGGTCAAGACTAAGCAACTTTCATGCACACGTTTACTTTGTGAAGTACTTTTATACTCGTGCACTCGAGGTGAGATCATAGTCCCACCTTTTCAACAACTTTTTATACTTTTAAATTGTGGGCTGAGAAACATATACTTTGTTACATTTTGTACTACTTACTTTTATACTTTGAACACAAGTACAAGGAAAACAAACATTCTACAGCGAGTTTAGAACGAAAATCCTCAATTCGATTATCATTAGTTACACTTGCCGGGTGTAAGCGAGAACTTATGTTATATGGCCATATGGGTTGACAACCCTCATCTTTGACGGTTCGCTACCGTCTACGGATGAAATATATTTTCGAGAATCAGTGTTTGTTCTAGCACTAAGTGATGGGGTATACAATGGAAGGAATGTTAAGATTTGATAATTGGGTGCTCGCGAACCAACTTTTGGAATGCAACTTTTGGATGATCAATTTATGGAAATACTAAATCTTGTGGTTCAAAATATAACGTTTACTAATACACCTATGATTTCACCAACGTTTTTCGTTGACAGTTTTCTATATGTTTCTCAGGTTCATACATGGCTATTTGATACATGCTTCCGCGTACATACATACTTGCTTGGGGTCAAGCATACATGCATACACTCTGATTTCTTGCTTGGAGTCAAGCATACATACATGCATACGCTAGTGATAGCACTTTTGGATTCAAACATATTGTTTACATACTTACGCTATTTATAGCAACTGTGTTTTTCAACTTATATTATGTCGCAAGTTATTTCATTTATACTTTATGACTTTTGTAAACTTAGACTTGCTGTCGAATGGTTTTGTAAACTAAACTTGCAAGTCTTGTGCCTTTCAAATGAATGCGACATAATTTTGGTCAAACGAGTCTCATATAGGGACTACGACCACGCAACGGGACCTAAGTTAACGGCGCCGTCAATAACGGTTTTGGTCGGGTCGTTACAAAATAGACACAAGTAATCGAAACTACATTCTATGGTTGGATTATTAAACCGAATATCACCCCTTTTAGCTTGGTAACCTAAGAATTAGGCAGACTAATTGACGCGAATCCTAAAGATAGATCTATTGGGCCTAACCCATTCAGGTTATGGATGACTTTAGTACTTCGAGATTATATTATACAGACGAGAGGTTCTGTTTGGGGATATTCTATGCATTAAAGTTAATGTCGGTTACCAGGTGTTCAATCCATATGAATGATTTTATCTTTATGCAGACGAGAGGTTCTGCTTATAAATATGAAAATATTGTGGTCTATTAAAATTATGGAAATGATCGATTATGATAAACTAATGAACTCACCAACCTTTTGGTTGACACTTTAAAGCATGTTTATTCTCAGGATTAAAAGAAATATTCCGCTGTGCATTTGCTCAATTTAAAGATATTACTTGGAGTCATTCATGGCATATTTCAAAAGACGTTGCATTCAAGTCATTGAGTTCAGTAAAGATTATGATTAAGTAAATGACAGATTAGATCATTTATAGTTGGATATTATGAAATGGTATGCATGCCTGTCAACTTTCGATGAAATGAAAGTTTGTCTTTTAAAACGAATACTGTAGTGACCCGAACTTTTCCATGTTTATATATATTAATTGAGATTGATATTTACATGATTAAATGTTTCCAACATGTTAAGCAATCAAACTTGTTAAGACTTGATTAATTGAAATATGTTTCATATAGACAATTGACCACCCAAGTTGACCGGTGATTCACGAACGTTAAAACTTGTAAAAACTATATGATGACATATATATGGATATATATATAGTTAACATGATACTATGATAAGTAAACATATCATTAAGTATATTAACAATGAACTACATATGTAAAAACAAGACTACTAACTTAATGATTTTTAAACGAGACATATATGTAACGATTATCGTTGTAAAGACATTTAATGTATATATATCATATTAAGAGATACTCATACATGATAATATTATGATAATATAATAATTTAAAATCTCATTTGATATTATAAACATTGGGTTAACAACATTTAACAAGATCGTTAACCTAAAGGTTTCAAAACAACACTTACATGTAACGACTAACGATGACTTAACGACTCAGTTAAAATGTATAGACATGTAGTGTTTTAATATGTATTTATACACTTTTGAAAGACTTCAATACACTTATCAAAATACTTCTACTTAACAAAAATGCTTACAATTACATCCTCGTTCAGTTTCATCAACAATTCTACTCGTATGAACCCGTATTCGTACTCGTACAATACACAGCTTTTAGATGTATGTACTATTGGTATATACACTCCAATGATCAGCTCTTAGCAGCCCATGTGAGTCACCTAACACATGTGGGAACCATCATTTGGCAACTAGCATGAAATATCTCATAAAATTACAAAAATATGAGTAATCATTCATGACTTATTTACATGAAAACAAAATTACATATCCTTTATATCTAATCCATACACCAATGACCAAAAACACCTACAAACACTTTCATTCTTCAATTTTCTTCATCTAATTGATCTCTCTCAAGTTTTATCTTCAAGTTCTAAGTGTTCTTCATAAATTCTACAAGTTCTAGTTTCATAAAATCAAGAATACTTCCAAGTTTACTAGCTCACTTCCAATCTTGTAAAGTGATCATCCAACCTCAAGAAATCCTTGTTGTTTACAGTAAGATATCATTCTAAATAAAGGTAATACTCATATACAAACTTTGGTTCAATTTCTATAACTATAACAATCTTATTTCAAGTGATGATCTTACTTGAACTTGTTTTCGTGTCATGATTCTGCTTCAAGAACATCGAGCCATCCAAGGATCCGTTGAAGCTAGATCCATTTTTCTCTTTTCCAGTAGGTTTATCCAAGGAACTTAAGGTAGTAATGATGTTCATAACATCATTCGATTCATACATATAAATCTATCTTATTCGAAGGTTTAAACTTGTAATCACTAGAACATAGTTTAGTTAATTCTAAACTTGTTCGTAAACAAAAGTTAATCCTTCTAACTTGACTTTTAAAATCAACTAAACACATGTTCTATATCTATATGATATGCTAACTTAATGATTTAAAACCTGGAAACACGAAAAACACCGTAAAACCGGATTTACGCCGTCGTAGTAACACCGCGGGCTGTTTTGGGTTAGTTAATTAAAAACTATGATAAACTTTGATTTAAAAGTTGTTATTCTGAGAAAATGATTTTTATTATGAACATGAAACTATATCCAAAAATTATGGTTAAACTCAAAGTGGAAGTATGTTTTCTAAAATGGTCATCTAGACGTCGTTCTTTCGACTGAAATGACTACCTTTACAAAAATGACTTGTAACTTATTTTTCCGACTATAAACCTATACTTTTTCTGTTTAGATTCATAAAATAGAGTTCAATATGAAACCATAGCAATTTTTTTCACTCAAAACGGATTTAAAATGAAGAAGTTATGGGTAAAACAAGATTGGATAATTTTTCTCATTTTAGCTACGTGAAAATTGGTAACAAATCTATTCCAACCATAACTTAATCAACTTGTATTGTATATTATGTAATCTTGAGATACCATAGACACGTATACAATGTTTTGACCTATCATGTCGACACATCTATATATATTTCGGAACAACCATAGACACTCTATATGTGAATGTTGGAGTTAGCTATACAGGGTTGAGGTTGATTCCAAAATATATATAGTTTGAGTTGTGATCAATACTGAGATACGTATACACTGGGTCGTGGATTGATTCAAGATAATATTTATCGATTTATTTCTGTACATCTAACTGTGGACAACTAGTTGTAGGTTACTAACAAGGACAGCTGACTTAATAAACTTAAAACATCAAAATATATTAAAAGTGTTATAAATATATTTTGAACATACTTTGATATATATGTATATATTGTTATAGGTTCGTGAATCAACCAGTGGCCAAGTCTTACTTCCCGACGAAGTAAAAATCTGTGAAAGTGAGTTATAGTCCCACTTTTAAAATCTAATATTTTTGAGATGAGAATACATGCAGGTTTTATAAATGATTTACAAAATAGACACAAGTACGTGAAACTACATTCTATGGTTGAATTATCGAAATCGAATATGCCCCTCTTTATTAAGTCTGGTAATCTAAGAATTAGGGAACAGACACCCTAATTGACGCGAATCCTAAAGATAGATCTATTGGGCCTAACAAACCCCATCCAAAGTACCGGATGCTTTAGTACTTCGAAATTTATATCATATCCGAAGGGTGTCCCGGAATGATGGGGATATTCTTATATATATGCATCTTGTTAATGTCGGTTACCAGGTGTTCACCATATGAATGATTTTTATCTCTATGTATGGGATGTGTATTGAAATATGAAATCTTGTGGTCTATTGTTACGATTTGATATATATAGGTTAAACCTATAACTCACCAACATTTTTGTTGACATTTAAAGCATGTTTATTCTCAGGTGAATACTAAGAGCTTCCGCTGTTGCATACTAAAATAAGGACAAGATTTGGAGTCCATGTTTGTATGATATTGTGTAAAAACTGCATTCAAGAAACTGATTTTGATGTAACATATTTGTATTGTAAACCATTATGTAATGGTCGTGTGTAAACAGGATATTTTAGATTATCATTATTTGATAATCTACGTAAAGCTTTTTAAACCTTTATTTATGAAATAAAGGTTATGGTTTGTTTTAAAAATGAATGCAGTCTTTGAAAAACGTCTCATATAGAGGTCAAAACCTCGCAACGAAATCAATTAATATGGAACGTTTTTAATCAATAAGAACGGGACATTTCAGTTGGTATCCGAGCATTGGTCTTAGAGAACCAGAAAATTTGCATTAGTGTGTCTTATCGAGTTTGTTAGGATGCATTAGTGAGTCTGGACTTCGACCGTGTTTTCTTTAAAAATGATTGCTTAACATTTTTGTTGGAAACTATATATTTTTAACATATGAATATTATGTGATATATTAATCTCTTAACGTGTTTGATATTATGTGATAGATGTCTACCTCTAGAACAAGTCCCATTGACTCACCTAATAATAATGAAGAGTCAAATGTAAATTGGAATGATTCGTGGACTGATTCACAAGTTCCCGAAGAGGAACCGGAAGAAGAGTCGGAACCGGAAGAAGAATCGGAACCGGAAGAAGAATCGGAACCGGAAGAAGAATCGGAACCGGAAGAAGAAATAGAACCGGTGGGGGAAATAATAAAACGGTTAAGTAAAAGAGAATCCTCAACCAACCGACCAAGGTTAATTATGGTCAATGGTGTTTCCGCCAAGGAAGCAAAATATTGGGAGGATTACCAATTCTCCGATGAATCGGATTCCGACGAGAATTCCGATGATGTTATAGAAATTACCCCAACTGAATTTAAAAAGGCAAAAGAAAATAATAAGGGAAAGGGCATAAAAATAGAGAAATCTAATTCCAACCCCGATGAACTTTATATGTATCGTCAACCCCCGAAGTCCTTAAGTTGTAACAATGACCCGGGAACCTCTAAACCACCAGGTTTTTCTAAACCAATGTGGACAACGACGGCTCGTATTAGGGGAACATCATATATCCCTAGAAACTTGGCAAAACGAACCAAAACCGAACAAGAAGAAACGAGCGAGTCGGAATAAGATAGTTGTATTCGTGTGGTGTAATATATGTAATATAGTGTGCTTATGCTTTATGATATATGTAAAAATTGCTTGTATTAATAAGTATTTTTTTTATGAATCTAACTCTTGTCTATTTTACAGTATAAAAACACAAAATGGATAGACAACCCAATATTTTAAGAGACCTACCCGGAGACATGATTGATGAAATCTTGTCTAGAGTCGGTTAGAATTCCTCGGCACAACTATTTAAGGCGAGATCAGTTTGTAAGACATTCGAAGAACGTTCCAAGAATGCCTTGGTTTATAAAAAGCTTTCGTTCGAAAGATGGTTATATCACATTGGGAAATCCATAAGTTACGATGTGTTTACTTTGACGCATATATTGCGGGGAACCCAAATGCTATTTTACGCAACGGGTTAAGAAATTATTTTGACTCAGTATATCCAAATATAGGACTTCGTGATTTAGAAAAAGCGGCTAACATGCAACATAAAGAAGCATGTTATGCTTACGGGTTAGTAATGTTCGCTTCTCACCAAAGTGAGAACAAGAACATCGGGCTACAACTATTAAACAAAACATTTCCACAAGTGACGGAGTCGGTAATTGGGGTAAGAAATGAGGTTTTTAGGTTATTACGAGACTGTTGGTCATTACGTAACCCTCGTCCCTTTGACGACGTTACAACACGCTGTCTTATCAACGGCCATAACGGTTATGTTCCACAAGACCAAGGATGGGAAGTAGTCCTAGTAAAACCAGAATGCATGACTTGTTTCTGGACGTATGAATTACGTGTCTTTATTGCCTTTGCTGAACGACTTGTGTACTAGCTAGAATTATCTTCACAACTATCTTGTATCAAAGTTATTGTGTGCTATATTTCATGCTTTATGTAAAATAAGCGGTATTGTAAGTTTGTAAAATATTGTATAAAAGTTTGAACGCGAAATATTATTACAATCAGTTTTTCATATAGAATTGTAGTAGTTGAATTGTATATTAGCTACTAAGTATGAACTTAACGGGCAGGTACTACCCGAATTTAAACTTATAAAACGCTAATATGAAGAAAAAGCTTTTATAAATGAGTTCATATTATGCTACGAAATACTATTAACTACTCTTAATATTCTGTATGATTAACTTGTTCGATTTGACTATTTTGAAGGAAATGGCACCGACTACTCGACACACCGTGAATATGAATGAAGAGGAATTCCGTACTTTCCTAGCTTCAAACATAGCCGCAGTACAGGCTGCGCTACATACCAACAATAACCTTGGATCTGGCAGTACAGGAAATCGTGTAGGATGCACCTACAAAGAATTCAGTGCCTGCAAACCTTTGGAATTTGATGGAACCGAAGGACCGATCGGATTGAAACGGTGGACCGAGAAGGTCGAATCGGTGTTTGCCATAAGTAAGTGTATTGAAGAGGACAAAGTGAAGTACGCTACGCATACCTTCACAGGTTATGTGTTAACATGGTGGAATACCTATCTAGAGCAAGTGGGACAAGATGATGCGTACACACTACCGTGGTCAGCATTCAAGCACTTGATGAACGAGAAGTACCGTCCCAGAACCGAGGTCAATAAGCTCAAGACAGAACTTAGAGGGTTACGAACCCAAGGATTTGATATTACCACGTACGAAAGACGATTCACAGAATTGTGCCTATTGTGTCCGGGAGCATTCGAAGATGAGGAAGAGAAGATCGACGCGTTTGTGAAAGGATTACCGGAAAGAATCCAAGAAGATATAAGTTCACGCGAGCCCGCCTCCATACAACAGGCATGTAGAATGGCTCACAAACTAGTGAACCAGATTGAAGAAAGAATTAAAGAACAGACTGCTGAAGAGGCCAATGTGAAGCAAGTCAAAAGAAAGTGGGAGGAAAACGGTGATAAGAATCACCAATACAACAACAACAGCAATTACAACAATAATCGCAACAATTATCCCAACAATCGCAACATCAATCGCAACTACAACAAACGGCCCAACAACAACAACAACAACAACAGCAACAATCATCCCAACAACAATAATAACCGCAACAACAACAACAATCAGAAGCAGCTATGCCAAAGGTGTGAAAAGTATCACTCGGGGTTCTGCACCAAATTTTGCAACAAGTGTAAAAGAAATGGTCATAGCGCGGCGAAGTGTGAGGTCTACGGACCAGGGGTTAATAGAACGAAAGGAACAAATGGTGTCGGAACGAGTAATGGCGGAGCAAGTAGTGTCGGAACAAGTTATGCCAATGTAGTTTGTTATAAATGTGGAAAACCGGGCCACATTATTAGAAATTGCCCGAACCAGGAGAACACGAATGGACAAGGCCGCGGAAGAGTTTTCAATATTAATGCGGCAGAGGCACAGGAAGACCCGGAGCTTGTTACGGGTACGTTTCTTATTAACAATAAATCTGCTTACGTTTTATTTGATTCGGGTGCGGATAGAAGCTATATGAGTAGAGATTTTTGTGCTAAATTAAGTTGTCCATTGACGCCTTTGGATAGTAAATTTTTACTCGAATTAGCAAATGGTAAATTAATTTCAGCAGATAATATATGTCGGAATCGAGAAATTAAACTGGTTAGCGAAACATTTAAGATTGATTTGATACCAGTAGAGTTAGGGAGTTTTGATGTGATAATCGGTATGGACTGGTTGAAAGAAGTGAAAGCAGAGATCGTTTGTTACAAAAATGCAATTCGCATTATACGAGAAAAAGGAAAACCCTTAATGGTGTACGGAGAAAAGGGCAACACGAAGCTACATCTTATTAGTAATTTGAAGGCACAAAAACTAATAAGAAAAGGTTGCTATGCTGTTCTAGCACACGTCGAGAAAGTACAAACTGAAGAAAAGAGCATCAATGATGTTCCCATTGCAAAAGAATTTCCCGATGTATTTCCGAAAGAATTACCGGGATTACCCCCACATCGATCCGTTGAATTTCAAATAGATCTTGTACCAGGAGCTGCACCAATAGCTCGTGCTCCTTACAGACTCGCACCCAGCGAGATGAAAGAACTGTAAAGCCAATTACAAGAACTTTTAGAGCGTGGTTTCATTCGACCAAGCACATCACCGTGGGGAGCTCCTGTTTTGTTTGTCAAGAAGAAAGATGGTACATTCAGGTTGTGTATCGACTACCGAGAGTTGAACAAACTTACCATCAAGAACCGCTACCCACTACCGAGAATCGACGACTTATTTGATCAACTACAAAGCTCTTCTGTTTATTCAAAGATTGACTTACGTTCCGGGTATCATCAAATGCGGGTGAAAGAAGATGATATTCCAAAGACTGCTTTCAGAACACGTTACGGTCATTACGAGTTTATGGTCATGCCGTTTGGTTTAACTAATGCACCAGCTGTGTTCATGGACCTTATGAACCGAGTGTGTGGACCATACCTTGACAAGTTTGTCATTGTTTTCATTGATGACATACTTATTTACTCAAAGAATGACCAAGAACACGGTGAACATTTGAGAAAGGTGTTAGAAGTATTGAGGAAGGAAGAATTGTACACTAAGTTTTCAAAGTGTGCATTTTGGTTGGAAGAAGTTCAATTCCTCGGTCACATAGTGAACAAAGAAGGTATTAAGGTGGATCCGGCAAAGATAGAAACTGTTGAAAAGTGGGAAACCCCGAAAACTCCAAAACACATACGCCAGTTTTTAGGACTAGCTGGTTACTACAGAAGGTTCATCCAAGACTTTTCCAGAATAGCAAAACCCTTGACTGCATTAACTCATAAAGGGAAGAAATTTGAATGGAATGATGAACAAGAGAAAGCGTTTCAGTTATTGAAGAAAAAGCTAACTACGGCACCTATATTGTCATTGCCTGAAGGGAATGATGATTTTGTGATTTATTGTGACGCATCAAAGCAAGGTCTCGGTTGTGTATTAATGCAACAAACGAAGGTGATTGCTTATGCGTCTAGACAATTGAAGATTCACGAACAAAATTATACGACGCATGATTTGGAATTAGGCGCGGTTGTTTTTGCATTAAAGACTTGGAGGCACTACTTATATGGGGTCAAAAGTATTATATATACCGACCACAAAAGTCTTCAACACATATTTAATCAGAAACAACTGAATATGAGGCAGCGTAGGTGGATTGAATTATTGAATGATTACGACTTTGAGATTTGTTACCACCCGGGGAAGGCAAATGTGGTAGCCGATGCCTTGAGCAGGAAGGACAGAGAACTCATTCGAGTAAAATCTATGAATATAATGATTCATAATAACCTTACTACTCAAATAAAGGAGGCGCAACAAGGAGTTTTAAAAGAGGGAAATTTAAAGGATGAAATACCCAAAGGATCGGAGAAGCATCTTAATATTCAGGAAGACGGAACCCGGTATAGGGCTGAAAGGATTTGGGTACCAAAATTTGAAGATATGAGAGAAATGGTACTTAGAGAAGCTCATAAAACCAGATACTCAATACATCCTGGAACGGGGAAGATGTACAAGGATCTCAAGAAACATTTTTGGTGACCGGGTATGAAAGCCGATGTTGCTAAATACGTAGGAGAATGTTTGACTTGTTCTAAGGTCAAAGCTGAGCATCAGAAACCATCAGGTCTACTTCAACAACCCGAAATCCCGGAATGGAAATGGGAAAACATTACCATGGATTTCATCACTAAATTGCCAAGGACTGCAAGTGGTTTTGATACTATTCGGATAATAGTTGATCGTCTCACCAAATCAGCACACTTCCTGCCAATAAGAGAAGATGACAAGATGGAGAAGTTAGCATGATTGTATTTGAAGGAAGTCGTCTCCAGACATGGAATACCAATCTCTATTATCTCTGATAGGGATGGCAGATTTATTTCAAGATTCTGGCAGACATTACAGCAAGCATTAGGAACTCGTCTAGACATGAGTACTGCCTATCATCCACAAACTGATGGGCAGAGTGAAAGGACGATACAAACGCTTAATGACATGCTACGTGCATGTGTTATTGATTTCGGAAACAGTTGGGATCGACATCTACCGTTAGCAGAATTTTCCTACAACAACAGCTACCATTCAAGCATTGAGATGGCGCCGTTTGAAGCACTTTATGGTAGAAAGTGCAGGTCTCCGATTTGTTGGAGTGAAGTGGGGGATAGACAGATTACGGGTCCGGAGATTATACAAGAAACTACCGAGAAGATCATTCAAATTCAACAACGGTTGAAAACCGCCCAAAGTCGACAAAAGAGCTACGCTGACATTAAAAAAAAGATAAAGAATTTGAAATTGGAGAGATGGTCATGCTTAAAGTTGCACCTTGGAAAGGCGTTGTTCGATTTGGTAAACGAGGGAAATTAAATCCAAGGTATATTGGACCATTCAAGATTATTGATCGTGTCGGACCAGTAGCTTACCGACTTGAGTTATCTCAACAACTCGCGGCTGTACATAACACTTTCCACGTCTCAAATTTGAAGAAATGTTTTGCTAAAGAAGATCTCAATATTCCGTTAGATGAAATCCAAATCAACGAAAAACTTCAATTCATCGAAGAACCCGTCGAAATAATGGATCGTGAGGATAAAAGACTTAAGCAAAACAAGATACCAATTTTTAAGGTTCGATGGAATGCTCGTAGAGGACCCGAGTTCACCTGGGAGCGTGAAGATCAGATGAAGAAGAAATACCCGCATCTATTTCTAGAAGATTCGTCAACACCTTCAACAGCTTAAAATTTCGGGACGAAATTTATTTAACGGGTTGGTACTGTAGTGACCCGAACTTTTCCATGTTTATATATATTAATTGAGATTGATATTTACATGATTAAATGTTTCCAACATGTTAAGCAATCAAACTTGTTAAGACTTGATTAATTGAAATATGTTTCATATAGACAATTGACCACCCAAGTTGACCGGTGATTCACGAACGTTAAAACTTGTAAAAACTATATGATGACATATATATGGATATATATATAGTTAACATGATACTATGATAAGTAAACATATCATTAAGTATATTAACAATGAACTACATATGTAAAAACAAGACTACTAACTTAATGATTTTTAAACGAGACATATATGTAACGATTATCGTTGTAAAGACATTTAATGTATATATATCATATTAAGAGATATTCATACATGATAATATCATGATAATATAATAATTTAAAATCTCATTTGATATTATAAATATTGGGTTAACAACATTTAACAAGATCGTTAACCTAAAGGTTTCAAAACAACACTTACATGTAACGACTAACGATGACTTAACGACTCAGTTAAAATGTATAGACATGTAGTATTTTAATATGTATTTATACACTTTTGAAAGACTTCAATACACTTATCAAAATACTTCTACTTAACAAAAATGCTTACAATTACATCCTCGTTCAGTTTCATCAACAATTCTACTCGTATGAACCCGTATTCGTACTCGTACAATACACAGCTTTTAGATGTATGTACTATTGGTATATACACTCCAATGATCAGCTCTTAGCAGCCCATGTGAATCACCTAACACATGTGGGAACCATCATTTGGCAACTAGCATGAAATATCTCATAAAATTACAAAAATATGAGTAATCATTCATGACTTATTTACATGAAAATAAAATTACATATCCTTTATATCAAATCCATACACTAACGACCAAAAACACCTACAAACACTTTCATTCTTTAATTTTCTTCATCTAATTGATCTCTCTCAAGTTTTATCTTCAAGTTCTAAGTGTTCTTCATAAATTCTACAAGTTCTAGTTTCATAAAATCAAGAATACTTCCAAGTTTACTAGCTCACTTCCAATCTTGTAAAGTGATCATCCAACCTCAAGAAATCCTTGTTGTTTACAGTAAGATATCATTCTAAATAAAGGTAATACTCATATACAAACTTTGGTTCAATTTCTATAACTATAACAATCTTATTTCAAGTGATGATCTTACTTGAACTTGTTTTAGTGTCATGATTCTGCTTCAAGAACTTCGAGCCATCCAAGGATCCGTTGAAGCTAGATCCATTTTTCACTTTTCCAGTAGCTTTATCCAAGGAACTTAAGGTAGTAATGATGTTCATAACATCATTCGATTCATACATATAAATCTATCTTATTCGAAGGTTTAAACTTGTAATCACTAGAACATAGTTTAGTTAATTCTAAACTTGTTCGCAAACAAAAGTTAACCCTTCTAACTTGACTTTTAAAATCAACTAAACACATGTTCTATATCTATATGATATGCTAACTTAATGATTTAAAACCTGGAAACACGAAAAACACCGTAAAACCGGATTTACGCCGTCGTAGTAACACCGCGGGCTGTTTTGGGTTAGTTAATTAAAAACTATGATAAACTTTGATTTAAAAGTTGTTATTCTGAGAAAATGATTTTTATTATGAACATGAAACTATATCCAAAAATTATGGTTAAACTCAAAGTGGAAGTATGTTTTCTAAAATGGTCATCTAGACGTCGTTCTTTCGACTGAAATGACTACCTTTACAAAAACGACTTGTAACTTATTTTTCCGACTATAAACCTATACTTTTTCTGTTTAGATTCATAAAATAGAGTTCAATATGAAACCATAGCAATTTGATTCACTCAAAACGAATTTAAAATGAAGAAGTTATGGGTAAAACAAGATTGGATAATTTTTCTCATTTTAGCTACGTGAAAATTGGTAACAAATCTATTCCAACCATAACTTAATCAACTTGTATTGTATATTATGTAATCTTGAGATACCATAGACACGTATACAATGTTTCGACCTATCATGTCGACACATCTATATATATTTCGGAACAACCATAGACACTCTATATGTGAATGTTGGAGTTAGCTATACAGGGTTGAGGTTGATTCCAAAATATATATAGTTTGAGTTGTGATCAATACTGAGATACGTATACACTGGGTCGTGGATTGATTCAAGATAATATTTATCGATTTATTTCTGTACATCTAACTGTGGACAACTAGTTGTAGGTTACTAACGAGGACAGCTGACTTAATAAACTTAAAACATCAAAATATATTAAAAGTGTTGTAAATATATTTTGAACATACTTTGATATATATGTATATATTGTTATAGGTTCGTGAATCAACCAGTGGCCAAGTCTTACTTCCCGACGAAGTAAAAATCTGTGAAAGTGAGTTATAGTCCCACTTTTAAAATCTAATATTTTTGGGATGAGAATACATGCAGGTTTTATAAATGATTTACAAAATAGACACAAGTACGTGAAACTACATTCTATGGTTGAATTATCGAAATCGAATATGCCCCTCTTTATTAAGTCTGGTAATCTAAGAATTAGGGAACAGACACCCTAATTGACGCGAATCCTAAAGATAGATCTATTGGGCCTAACAAACCCCATCCAAAGTACCGGATGCTTTAGTACTTCGAAATTTATATCATATCCGAAGGGTGTCCCGGAATGATGGGGATATTCTTATATATATGCATCTTGTTAATGTCGGTTACCAGGTGTTCACCATATGAATGATTTTTATCTCTATGTATGGGATGTGTATTGAAATATGAAATCTTGTGGTCTATTGTTACGATTTGATATATATAGGTTAAACCTATAACTCACCAACATTTTTGTTGACATTTAAAGCATGTTTATTCTCAGGTGAATACTAAGAGCTTCCGCTGTTGCATACTAAAATAAGGACAAGATTTGGAGTCCATGTTTGTATGATATTGTGTAAAAACTGCATTCAAAAAACTGATTTCGATGTAACATATTTGTATTGTAAACCATTATGTAATGGTCGTGTGTAAACAGGATATTTTAGATTATCATTATTTGATAATCTACGTAAAGCTTTTTAAACCTTTATTTATGAAATAAAGGTTATGGTTTGTTTTAAAAATGAATGCAGTCTTTGAAAAACGTCTCATATAGAGGTCAAAACCTCGCAACGAAATCAATTAATATGGAACGTTTTTAATCAATAAGAACGGGACATTTCAAATGCAATGTTTGTAAAATGTATCATATAGAGGTCAAATACCTCACGATGTAACCAAATGTTATTGTATTCGTTCTTATGGATTAGGACGGGTCTTTACAATTTCGAAATTAGTGAGCACAAATAATAAAGACAAAAATAAAAAATACATATTATACACCCGATGGAACACGGTAATTTGGTGGAGGCATATACGATGGTCTGTGGGTGAAGACATCGAAAGGATATTGCTGTGGCGGGTGCAACTTGAAAGGGAAGTGGGGGACGGCATTATAATCTCCGTAGGCTTAACATTAATCGTCGGCAGCGGGAAGACTAACGGATCCTAAACAGGGGTGGGGTAGCGGCGTTTGAGTGGTGGTATTGCTGGTCGGATTTGTAGAGGAAAGGACTGATTTAGATGAGGTTTTGATTTGTGTGATTTTTGATTTGCGAGGCAGGAAGTAGCAACTTAGCTTACATCTAGGTTGAAAAATACCCCGTATACTGTGTATCGTTACATGGCCTATTGTCACTCACCTAGCCCATTATGCCATTTTATTTTGACAAAACCAAAAGCAAGCCCACATCAATGACATAAATACTACTCCGTATTAAATTAAATTAATTCATATAGTTAAGTTAAGTACTTTTTTGTTTAATTAAAATACAGTTTTTTATAAATGGTTATAGTAAAATATACTTTCGAGATGCCAATTTACACTATTGATTTACGTATACTTTAAACGTTAAATTAAATTAACTAAGTGTTAACCTTAACCTTTAACCGTCAACCATTTTCAAAACATTCAGTTAATCGAGCGTTAATCGATCAAGTCCACCCCGCAGCGAAGCGCGGGTTTCCATCCTCATTTTATATAGATAGATAGAAGATAGATAGATCGAATAGATGTTTGTAAAAGTTATTTTCTTTCACGTAAATTACTCAATAAAAAAGAAAAAAAAATGGTGTTTAAAAAGATAGGAGTATCGGAGCACTCGGTGTCCACTACAAAATCGATCGTCCCCCCTAAATCGACGCCGGGATCGACGGTCGGTCGACACCGGCACGGCGTCGATCTGTCGTCGATTTCCGACCTCCAAAATTCGACGGTGGCGTTTTTGGCCGAAAACATTGAAAATTTAAAAAAACTAGCCGTTTAACGGCTAGTTTTGGTATATTTTTTTATTTCTTTTTTACTCTATAAATAACACTACATTTTCTCAATTAACACACACACACACACACACACACTCATTATTCACCTTTCACCACATTTTATCTTTATTCATCAATTTTTTTTATCTTTTTTTCCCAAAATATGTCGTCTTTTTCGAGTACTTCTGGCGACTCGTTCACAAACTATACACTAAACGTACTTGAAAATTTATCCGGTGAAGAATAAGTTAACTCACGTCGTTATATACGTCGAAATCATTATGAAGCACACGATCGTTTGATGGACGATTATTTTAACGAGGGTTGCAAATATACGGCTGATAATTTCAAACGAAGATTTCGAATGCGGCGACGTGTTTTTCTTAGGATTATGAATGATATTCTAAGCTACTCAGCAAATCCATTGCCGTATTATTTTTGATGGTTTCATCGAAGACAAGATACACGTGGTAAGTGGAGTATTAGCCCACATTTGAAGAAGACAACCGCGCTACGTCAGCTAGCATACGGTTATACACCGGATGCGTTTGATGAGTATCTTCAAATGTCTGAACGAGTTGCTCGGGAATCTCTACACAACTTTTGTATGTGTATCATCGATTTGTATGATAACATGTACCTAAGAGAGCCTACTTTGCACGACATTCACCGTTTGTATGAAGGTCATGAAAGGATTCATGATTTTCCGGGCATGTTGGGTAGTATAGATTGTATGCACTGGGCATGGGCAAAATGTCCGGTTGCGTGGAGAGGACAGTATATGCGAGGCGATCACAGTCATCCAACTATTATGCTTGAAGCGGTCGCCTCGTATGATAATTGGATTTGGCATGCGTATTTTGGTGTAGCGGGTTCAAACAACGATATTAATGTGCTAAACACTAGTGATTTGTTCAACTCAATGCTTAATGAGGAAATGTCCGACGTTCCTTATCAAATAAATGGGGTTCATTACAGCAGAGGGTATTATTTAGCTGACGGTATTTACCCAACTTGGGTGGCATTTGTTAAGGGATTTTCAAGCGCCGTTGACGAAAAACATACTTACTTTACAAAGAAACAAGCGAGCGCTTGCAAAGATGTTGAAAGAACGTTTGGGATCCTACAAGGCCTTTGGCATATTCTTCAGCAACCCGCACGAGCTTACGAAGTGAATATAATGAGACAACTAATGTACACGTGCATCGTGATACACAACATCATTATCGAAGACAATGGATACAACCTTGTTGAGAATGATTGGGTAGTTGAGCCCGTCCAACATATACAACGTACGTGGATCGATAGGCGTGACACTCGTGCAAGAAGAACAAGGGAGTTACGTGATAGAGAAGTGCATGAAGGCATACGATCTGATTTGGTTGAACATTTGTGGGATCTTCGTGACGACTTATGAATTTTATTACGTACTAGTTTATTTTATGAATTTTAATAAATGTAATGGTTTATTTTATGAATTTTAATAAATGTAATAGTTTATTTTATGAATTTTAATCAATTATTTTATTTTTATATTAAATTAGTTAAATACAATATTTAAAAATCAATTTAAAAAAAATAGACATTGAAATTGACACTGTGAACACCTCTACCTTACACACTGTCAGTCAATTTCAGTGTCAAAAATGGACACTGAAATTGATACTGAAAAATCGACACGGACACCTCGTGCTCTAAAGACGCGAGCCTCTCCATTTTCTTTTTAATTTTTATTTTCTACAAAAACAAATACTCCGTAAAAAATGTGGAATATTTAGGAAGCATATCCCACGTGATGCGTTCGTGATATAACGAAACCATGGTTAATCTCAATCTAACTCTAGTTCACCTACTCACCAAAACCTCACGACACGTGTTCAAATCCGACGGCCAATATCACCTCCCAAATATTAATCAACCGTCATACGTCGCTATAAAATATCACACAAACTTCACCTTCTAAACCCTAAAAAATCATCTATTTTGAATCAATCCACTTTTAATTTTTACTAAAATCATCAAATCATCAATGGCAAACCCTAAGGTTTTTTTCGATATGACCGTCGGCGGAGCTCCGGTCGGCCGGATCGTGATGGAGCTCTTTGCCGACACCACTCCCCGCACCGCCGAAAATTTCCGTGCACTTTGCACCGGCGAGAAAGGAAAAGGAACTTCCGGCAAACCGTTGCATTTCAAAGGATCAAGCTTCCACCGTGTGATCCCTAACTTCATGTGCCAGGGCGGTGATTTCACCAGAGGTAACGGTACCGGCGGCGAGTCAATCTACGGCAACAAATTCGCCGATGAGAATTTCATTAAGAAGCACACCGGTCCTGGAATTTTATCCATGGCTAACGCCGGTCCGAACACAAACGGATCTCAATTTTTCATCTGCACTGCTAAAACTGAGTGGCTTGATGGTAAGCATGTTGTTTTTGGTCAAGTTGTTGAAGGAATGGATGTTGTGAAGGCTATTGAGAAGGTTGGATCTGGTAGTGGAACTTGCTCTAAGCCTGTTGTGATTGCTGATTGTGGCCAGCTTTAGATGATTTGAATCGGTTTAATTTTAATTTTCCGTTTTATGTTTTCGTATTATGTGTGTGGTGGTGGTGAATTTTAATCGTTTTAATTGTGGTTGTCGTTTAGGGTTTATCTCTGTGTGGTACTAATAACTTCTTCATTGACTTTTTGTTGATGAATGGAGTTCATAAATGATTTGGTATAAATAAGATTAGTTTCACCTTACTTTTCTTGTTGATTTGCTTTTTGCTTATTATGGATATGATATGGTGTTTATGCTTTGTTAAAATCGATATTTTGGATGATAAATAAATCGAAAACGTTGGATCGGTATGTTTTGTCGTATTAGTAGTCCTGAGTCTTGAATTTTCATTTTGATTTTAGATGTGAACGGAATTAAAAAATTGTGGTAAAATGCTTTTATTGTCTACTTGTCCTCGTGCCTTTACTGTTTATGTGGATAGCATTTTTTTTTTTTTTTGGATTTGATAAGTGCTAGTTTAAAAGCACAGTAAATTATTTGTACCAACTTATTTGGTTAAAACGCATTACAAATACGTGGTGACAAATTTTTCACAATCTGAAGTTTTATGCTCAAATACCTACTAAAACATTGAAAATAAGTTGGCCTCACAAAAAAGTACACCTTACAAGGTTTTGCAAATATCCAACCTAAATCAATAGTCTAAGAAGCTTCCGTGTCTATGATTGCCTCTTGAGCACATATCATGACACACACATAGAATCAACGTGATCTAAATCACATTGAAGATAAAGGAGTTCAAAATCATTGATTTGTGCATAGATGTTGTCATTGATCGGATTTTGTGATCAAGTACTCTAAATGTTAAGCATATGAATCATCATCTATATAAAGTGGCGGATCTAGGAATTTTAGTCACTGTTTCACCCGTTAATTTTTTTTTAAAAAAGAATTATACTATCCAATAGTGGCGGATCCTCAAAAAGTTTATGATATAACGTGTAATCTTTAAAATAACATTCGGGAAATATATTTATTTTCCTTGTTGCCCTTTGCTAATTTTTCAAATGAAACACCCTTGCTATTTTCTCAAATGAAACGTGAACTGATTATTTGAATTAATGTAAACTATAAACCTTGATAAGATTAAAATTAAATTGAATACAATAATGGACTGATAATATTAAAGACTAATTAAACCTACAAGTTTGAGAGGTAAAAATACCCGTATAAATGTATAATAAAACCACCTAGGGGTTAAAATAAACACTAACGAGTAGAGGCTGAAATGATTTAAGTTACAAACTGGGAGGAGTTAAATTAAAATTCAACAAGTTACTGATTTAATTAGATCACGTACTATAGGGGGTTAAATCGAAATTTTAAGTAATAACAAGGTGGTAGAACATAAATACAATAAAGGTTTTGAAATCCGTGCATCTTCATCATCAGTTACCTACTCACTTCCAAATAAAAACTCCATTAAACTGAAAACCTATTTCTCTGTAAATTTTAATGTCCGACTTCAAAGTACACTAAAATACTAATATTTGGTCGAAATCCACTGGTTGCACGTGCAACCACTGATGATAAGGTAGATCCGCCCCTGTATATAATGAATACTGTTAATCACGGAAGCATTCAAAAGATAAGATGTCACTACGGTACTCAAAACAAAACATTGTCCACAAACTATAACTCTAGCTAACCAACCCTTTTCGCATCCCATTGATGGAACCCGTGACTGTTTACCCAAATTTCTTGCCCCTTTTAAGTGTCTATATGGCGTGTTTTTGATCTTATGCTCGAGCCTGATCCAAAACCAACTTAGATTTCAGACTCTTCAGAAGAACAATAATATTTTTTAACTTAGATTGGTGGTCCTGAGGTTTTGACGATAAATGAATTCTCTCTGGTGGACCATTTGATCGTCTCTCACTCAAATTGCGGGGATGTTAATATTTATAATCACTAGCAGTTATATCCACAATAGTTTATATTATACTAGCCATGCAATAGTTTATATTACTAATGTTAATGTATTAGGACTGGTAGTGGTTCGACAAAGGTTTTATTATCCTATGCAATTGAAAATCGGTCGAAGGAGAAATTTGTTCGTTTAAATGTTGACGGTGTGGTTGTTAAGCCGATCATAAAAACGCGGAAAGATAAATCTGTTGTCGAGTGGGTAGAGATTGGTTTGATGCTTTTGGGTTTTGTGTCGTTGGTTGGTTAGATTTGAGTTTTTGATTGGGCCTTGTATTTGGTTGTGTTTCTGGTTCGTTTTTGTTTTTTGTGATCCGGTTGCTAAAAGCTCGGTTTTAGTTAACTTTTGATCCTTGTTCAGTGATTAGGACTCGTTTACTGCTTTCGAGCTTTGCATTTTATATCTTTGTTAGTCTTTTTCATGTAATGATGAAAAAACATAGTTTTAGTGTTATAGTTATTTTAGCCAAATGAAAAAATAAAATAGTTTATATTAGCAAACTGCAGAGAAATGTAGCAGTTATCAAGCATTAACTCATATTAAAGGAAAATAAACCTTTGATTACAAAAACCAAAGAAATGACACAAATTAGTAGAATAAACTTAAAAAGGGCCAAAACAGAGAAACATACAAATAGCCAAACAAGAAGCATTTATCTTTGTAAGAAGATTTGAGATGACTCTGGTTATTGAGTTGACAACAAGCGTCGATCTATTGACTACTTGACTGACTTTTAGAGTCTAAAGTGAATTTTCAGGCAGGATTTAAAATTCATGGAAATTTGAATTTACCATTTTCATGGCGTTTCAATTTTATTTTTTAATTTAATTTTAATTTTTCAAAAACTTTTTCCTACTTATTGGCCGGAGGTCCACTCGGAAGCAATATCTCTATCCGTCGAATGGAGAGAGGGATAACTTTCTCTACTTTTGAGAGTGTTTCACACTGGGTGGAGAAATGACTTGTCTTTATTTTCGGATAGGGGAAGGATTGTCTACATCTCACCTCCCTCATGTTGGAAGCTTCGACGAGCCCAATACACCACTATAGAGGATCTAGACTATACTAGACTCACTACACCAACACTTTGACGTTGGTTAGCCTTTAATTTTATAAATCCTTAGTGCACAATGTACTTAGGCGACAGTGTCGACCATATATCTTTAGGCGGTATAACCGACCATGTATTACTTAGGCGGCAGAGCCGACCATATAATAAGAACAACAAAAGTGCACTAAGAACTTAAACACAAACTAAGGTTTGATCGGGAAACTTAATAAAAACACTTATATTAAATTACAATTACAATATTACTTACAAGCTTTATCTTCTCTACTTTCGCTAACTCACACTCTTCTTCTCTTCTTCACAACTCACTTCTTATTTCACTCTCACTTCACACTTCACTTACTCACTCCTTTTCACAACTTCACACACCACAAATGAAATCTCCACTCATATTTATACTACTCCATGAAAACTTCTACACACTAGATTTTTCCATGGATAAATATCTAGATATTTTTATCACATAAAAATATCTAGATTTTTACATTTTAACATCTAGATTTTTTTCTCATTAATATCTAGATATTTCTTTTACATTTTAATATCTAGACATTTACATATATACATCTACTAATACCAAATTTGCATTGTATTTTAACACTCCCCCTCAATGCAAATTTTCTTCCAACGATGTCTTGCAGACCATTCCAAGTGCTTCTCTGAATTTTGTAAACTTCGGTTTACTTAGGCTCTTGGTAAATATATCTGCAACCTGTTCATCTGTCTTTGTTGGCACCATCTTGATCTCCCCTTCAAGGACCTTCTCGCGAACATAGTGATAGTGCACTTCTATATGTTTTGTTCTCGCATGAAAGACTGGATTTTTTGCTAGACGTATAGCTGATAAGTTATCGCAGAAAAGCTTTACTTGATAATCTGTTGATTGATGAAGATCTTCCATTAGCTGCTTCAACCAAGTAATTTCTTGTGTTGCTGATGCTGCCGATCGATATTCTGCTTCAGTGCTTGACAAGGATACTGTTGGTTGTCTCTTGCTGCACCATGATATTACTCCTGATCCAAGACTAAACATGTATCCAGTTGTTGACCGTCGTGTATCATAATCTCCAGCGTAATCGGCGTCACAATATCCAGTCACGTGACATTCTTTTGTTTTCTTGTATAAAATACCAAAGTTGATAGTGCCTTTAACATACCTTAAGATGCGTCGTACAACATCAAGGTGAGGCTTCTTCGGATTGCTCATGTATCGACTAACCACTCCTACTGCATAAGATATGTCTGGCCGGCTTAGTGTGAGATAAATAAGACTTCCGACCATCTTTCGATACATGGTAACATCTTGAAGACTTTTTGCTTCATCTGCTCGTAGTTTTATATTCGGATCCATTGGGGTTGAGATAGGTTTGCAATTAAGCATTCCGTACTTTTGTAAAAGATCTCGCGCATATTTCTGTTATCCCAGAAATAATCCTTCTCTTTTCTGCTTTATTTCGAGTTCAAGAAAATGTTTGAGTTCTCCAAGCTCCTTCATATGAAATCTGATAGACAGATTCTCTCTTGTTCTTTGGATCTCCTCATAATGATCTCCCGTGATGATTAAGTCATCCACATATACTAGCACTATGGCTAGTTTTTCTTGATCTTGTTTCACAAATAAACTAGAATCTGAAGGAGCAACTGTGAAACCACTTTGTACTAAGAACTCGCCAATCTTCCCGTACCAAGCTCTTGGAGCCTGCTTCAAGCCGTATAGTGTTTTCTTTAATTTGCAGACATGGTCAGGATGGGACTTGTTCTCAAAGCCTTTTGGTTGCTCCATATAAATTTCTTTGTCAAGTTCTCCATGTAAGAAAGCGTTCTTGACATCCATCTGCCACAGCTTCCAAGATTTGCTAGCGGCTAAAGCTAGTAGAGCTCGAACTGTTGTGATCTTTGCCACTGGACTAAACGTTTTTTCATAATCCAGCCCATATTGTTGAGAAAAACCTCTAGCAACAAGTCGAGCTTTATACCTTTCAATGGAGCCATCTGACCGAGTCTTCACCTTGTAAACCCATTTACAAGATATTGGTTTTACATCTTTTGGTTTTGGAACTAAACTCCATGTCTGGTTTTCTTTTAGTGCATTAATTTCTTCTTCCACCACTTTCTGCCATTCTTGACTTTGTGCTGCTTCTTCATAAGTAGAAGGCTCAATAGGTATTGATTCATCCACATGAGCAGCATTGGCATACCTCGGATTAGGTTGCCTTGGCCTTGTTGATCTCCGTAATTCTTGCACATGCTCCTCGGCATCCATTTGGCTTGGACGAACCTCTTCGGATGTAGATTGATGTACCCCAGTTTTCCATGGACTCGTTTCCTTAGCGTACGATCCATCTCCTTCTTTAATTGGATCCGATATGTGCTCTTTATGTTCTTCTTTCTCTTCTGAAACTTCTTCTAATCCATGAGATTCTGGAAGCTCTATCTTTTGAGGTGACCACCATGAAGAAGCTTCATCAAATACCACATTTCTTGAAGTATGACACTTTCCGGTATTTGGATCACAACATCTCCATCCTTTTCTTGATTCATCATAACCGACAAAAATGCACCGAATTGCCTTTTTATCAATTTTGCTTCTTAGATGATCTGGCACGAAGACATAGCATACACATCCAAAAACCTTGAGATGATTGACGGTTGGCTTGATCTTCCATAATCTTTCATATGGTGAAATATATCCCAACTTTGTTTGTGGGAGTCTGTTAATCACGTATGAAGCCGTCCTCATACATTCGGCCCAAAATCTTCCTGGTACATTCTTACCATGAAGCATACTTCGACAAGTTTCAGCAAGATGACGATTCTTACGTTCTGCCACTCCATTCTGTTGTGGAGTATTAGGGCAAGTTAATTGCCTTCTGATCTTGTGCTTCTCAGGATACATATTGAACTCAGTCGATAAATATTCTCCTCCATTATCTGTGCATAAGCATCGAATCTTAGTATTGAGCTCACTTTCTACCTTGTTCTTGAATTCTTTAAACTTCTGAAAAGTCTCCGACTTTTCCTTCATGAAGTAAACCCATACATACCTTGAGAAGTCATCAATGAATGTCACCATATACTTCATACCTCCAAGTGATGTTTGTTTCACTGGGCCGAAGACATCTGAGTGTATGAGCTCTAGTGGTGTCTTGGACTGATGCGCTGACTCCTTGAATGGCAATTGGTGAGCTTTGCCAAATTGACATCCAGCACATATTGTATCTGTTCGGATATTAATTTGAGGAAGCCCATTTACTATGTGTTTTACCATCATCTCCTTTAACTTGTTGTAGCCCACATGCTCAAGACGTTCATGCCAAAGATCAGCCGTCTCATTTTTTCGAGTCTTATCCACATATGTTGTTTCAGCAGATAGTACATAGACCGACTCTATTCTTCTTCCTTGCATAATTGGATTGCCAACCACCTTCACTCTCTTGAATACGGACACATCTTCTGGTCCAAAGAGCACGTAGTTCCCTTCTGCTGTTAATTGTGGTACTGACAGTAAATTCTTCTTTAGGTCAGGGACAAGATACACCTTCTCGAGTTGAAGCTTATGAGATCCACCTTCACTTGGAATTATTGCCTTTCCAATGTGAGAAATAGACAACCTTGAATTGTCGGCTGTCAACACGACTCTCTTTCCTTTGTAATCATCCATTTCTTGCAGCTTCGTCTCATCATTGGTCATATGATTTGAGCGCCCAGAATCGATGATCCAATCATCTTTGCAGTTTATTTTTGACTTTAAAGTTGTTGTAAGAGCTTGATCATCTATGTCAGCTTCAACAGAGAGTCCTGCTTCTGCATCCCATGTTTCCTCATTAATGGTTGCTTCGAATGTGACCTCTTTCTTCTCATCTCTTGCGGCGGCCACATTTCCTTCGAAAGTTCGCCTTCTGGGGAATCTACATTCTCGAGCAAAATGACCCTTCTTGCCACAATTGAAGCATTCACCATTCTTTTTCTTATCATTTTCCCCGTATTGTTGGCGATGATCTCTTCTTCCTTGTTGAGCTCCCCCTGAAGCGTTGCCTTTTGATTTTGGGTGACCCTTCCACCCATATGTCTTACTTTCTTTCATCGCCTCTTGTCTTCGAGATGTTGCTTTCTTTTTATTGGTGAAGAGTGCATCTTCTCCGTCTTTTATGGTTACTTCATTCATCTGCTTGGCTAATGCCTCTTGATTAGCCAACAAATTCTCCAGCTCTATTAATGATGGTTGAGTAGGCCATCCTCTCACAGCGGCTATAAATCCATTATACTCGGACCTTAAGCCATGAATGATAATTCTCTTCATCCTTGCATCACTCACCTTCTCTTCAGGAGCAAGTTGAGATATCTCACGGCAAATTGATTTCACCTTGGTGAAATACTGAGAAATAGACAGACTTCCTTGTGAGATACCCGCGAGCTCATTTTCCAAGAGCTGGAGGCGTGCTTCATTCTTCTTTGAAAATAATTTTTCAAAAGTTTCCCAAGCTGCCTTTGGTGTTTTCTCGTCACGGATGTACTCCAATAGATCCTCCTCGATTGTAGTCTTCAATATAAATAAAGCCTTCCCGGCCTTGATGTTCCATTTTCTCAAGGCTTCAGCATTTTCTTTCGGTGGAGGCGTTGTGTCACTGCCAGCAACTATTTCCCATAAATCCTGTCCTTGTAGGTAGGATTCTATGCAAGTCCGCCAATAACCATAGTTGTGGTTATTGAGACTCTTGATTCCACTGCTCGTACTTGCAAGATCTGCCATCATGACGTCCAACGTCTAAAAAGCTTGGTCCCAGACCAATGAGCTTTCACAGTTCCTAACTGTGCTCCGACAGAATCTGTAGCGACCCCGACAAATCGTCAAATGACGGCGTCATCTACGTATGGTCCCATTACATGGTCGTAAGTCTTTATAACAAAGTTTGACCGAAAAGTATGTCGCATTCATTTCATAAATAAGGGTGTTTCAAAGTTTACAAAAGTAGTTTCCATAACAAGTACATAACAATGTTTAAAGTTTGTATGAAACACATGCGACACGATTAAAAGTAGTCAAAAAGACGCTCCACGTATGCAAGTATACTCGACATCCAATGCAAGTATCAAATAGTATGAGCGGAAGCATGTATCACCTAAGTTCAAGGACCTGAGAAAAACATAGAGAAACTGTCAACGAAAAAACGTTGGTGAAATCATAGGTTTAAATAAGTAAATGAGTAATAGTAAGTTGAACCACAAGATTTGCAACATCGATAAAGCCATAGTACATTCTAAAAGTTAATATTCACGAGCACCCAATTATCAAAGCTTAACGTTCCGTCCGTTGAATACCCCATCAATTAGTGCTAGAACAACACTGTTCCCGAAAATATATTTCATTCGTAAACGGTAGCGAACCGTTTGAATGAGGGTTTGTCAAACCCATATGGCCATATAACATAAGTTCTCGCTTACACCATCTGATGTAACTAATGATAATCGGATTGAGGATTTTCGTTCTAAACTCGTATGTAGAATGTTTGTTTTCCCGTTCTTGTGTTCACTTAGTTCAAAAGAATCGTTTATGTTTTCTCATCCCAAAAGTAAGTTTAAAAGAGTAAAAGTGGGACTATGATCTCACCTTGTATGCACGAACCAAAAAGTACTTCGACAAGTAACGTGTGCAAAGAACAATGCTAGTCTTGACCTAAACAAATAGGTTGTATCAATAACGATAGTCACGAAGGGTCAAAGATGTTCAATTAGTCCTATGGCTCGTTAAGACTCGATCATAATAGCATGTGAATCAAATTGTCATGTTTCATGCAAGGTACAAGTATAAAAACATGTTAGAACGATTGCACAAATATTTGGTTAAGTTTGATTAAAAGTCAAACTTTGGTCGGTCAAAGTCAACGAAAGTCAACACGTTCGGGTCGGGTCCCAAACTATTTTTCTAAGCTTAGAAGTCATATATGAGCATGTTGGCCAAGTTACATGTTAATCGGAGGTGCGTAGCATAGCAAACATTATTCGAAAATTGACCAAGTTGGACAGAATCTGTCCAGGTTATTCTGCGCGCCGCGCAGAAAGGGGGCGCGCCGCGCCATTTCCTGGGCAGAGAATCCTGGCCAGTTTTTCAAAATGTGCACGAACCAAAACCTTTTCTAACACAACTCTTGACCCGCAAACACTTATAGCGCCTATCATATGTCGTTGGAAAGGTATTTTGACGAAGAATGCAACTAAACACATATCATCAATCAAACTTGCACTTAAAACAACCAAAAACCGTAATTAAACATTCATAATCAAAGTTAAGTTCCAAAAACGCATTTTATGATTCGGGCAACCAATTTACATGTATGTTATGCCGTTTCGAAGGTAATCAAACACACATTGCAACAAAACACTTAACAACAATATCTCATAGCATTTGACGCATCAAAAGTTCATGTAAAGCTCATCAACCCTAATCCAAAATCACAAATTCAACAATCTTGCATATGAAACTAATCCATGTCAACCTACATACCAATTTGGAGCTAGTGATGTTAGGAACACAATTAAAACATGAACTTTCATCATTCAACAACATATGAACACCTAAACCTCAAGATTAAGCAAGCATTCTTTCAATATGAACTAGTTACATCAAAATATCAAAAACGAGCATACAAATCACATAAACAAACTAGACTTGAGCCATAGACACTAATTAACAACCTTTTAACTCAAAAATCTCAAGAACACATAAAATTAGTGATTTTAGAAAGTTACCCAAATGTAATGAGGTTGGTATGGAATCGAAGAGGAGATCACGAGGAGTTCAAATACGTAATTTGTTTGGCAAGATAATCACTAGCTCGATTTAAGATGATGATTCTTTGATGGAGCAAATTTAAGGAAAATGTGAAAGTAGGAGAAATAAAGGAAAATGAAATGAAAATGTGAATGAGTGGATAGAAAGGGTGTTGACCACCACTTTGACCTAGTGGTTTCTTTGACACTTTGACAAGTTTAGTCCCTCATGTTTTAATCGGGTGCGTTAAATTACCTAAACAAGATAATTTGAAACGCGTATCAACGAGACGTGTTATAAACATATAACGGAACATAAATAGTTAAACGGAAAAGTAAACGGAAAAAGGCGGGATGTTACATTACCTACACCTTAAAAGAAATTTCGTCCCGAAATTTAAGTAGGCGTAGTAGTCGTTGTTTCTTCCTCGAGATCTTGCGTTTCCGAATTCACGAATAGATGAGGATACTTCCTTTGCATTTGATCTTGTCTTTCCCAAGTAAACTCGGGTCCCCTTTTGGCGTTCCAACGGACTTTAACAATCGGGATTCGGCTTTGTTTCAATGTCTTGACGGAGGTGTCCACAATTTCAACCGGTTCCTCCACGAAATGAAGTTTGTCATCAATAGTAAGTTCTTCGAGAGGGATGACGATATCGGGTTCGGCAAGACACTTTTTCAAGTTAGATACATGGAAGGTAGGATGAACGGAGTTCAATTGAGGCGGAAGATCTAAACGATAAGCAACGGTTCCAATACGCTCCAAGATTTCGAAAGGACCAATATACCGCGGATTTAGCTTCCCGCGTTTCCCAAAACGGATTACACCCTTCCAAGGTGCGACTTTCAACATTACTCGGTCACCGACTTGAAATTCAAGATCGTTGCGTCGTTTGTCGGTATAGCTCTTTTGACGACTTCGGGCCGTCCTAAGCCTATCTCGGATTTGAACGATTTTCTCGGTGGTTTCGTGAATGAGTTCGGGTCCGGTGATTTGCACGTCGCCTACCTCGGCCCAACAAAGAGGTGAACGACATTTGCGGCCATATAGCGCTTCAAAAGGTGCGGCTTTAATACTCGCGTGATAACTATTGTTGTAAGAGAACTCGGCGAGAGGTAAGTGCTTGTCCCAAGCTTTTCCGAAATCAACCACGCAAGCTCGTAACATGTCCTCTAAGGTTTGAATTGTACGTTCGCTTTGTCCATCGGTTTGAGGATGATATGCGGTGCTCATGTCCAAACGCGTTCCCAACGCTTCTTGTAACGTACGCCAAAATCTAGAAACGAAACGGCCATCTCGGTCGGAGATAATCGATAAAGGTACACCGTGTCGGGCTACGATCTCCTTAATGTAAAGTTGTGCAAGTTTCTCCATTTTGTCCGTTTCTTTCATGGCAAGGAAGTGTGCGGATTTGGTGAGACGGTCAACAATAACCCAAATGGTATCATAACCGCCCGTCGTTTTTGGTAGCTTGGTGATAAAATCCATCGTTATCCTTTCCCACTTCCATTGCGGGATCTCGGGTTGTTGAAGTAGTCCGGACGGTCTTTGGTGTTCGGCTTTGACTTTGGAACATGTCAAACACTTGGAAACATAAGTAGCTACGTCCCTTTTGATGTTCGGCCACCAATATAGTTGTTTAAGGTCGTGGTACATCTTATTGGCACCGGGGTGAATCGAGTATCGTGACTTATGGGCTTCATCTAAAATAAGGCTTCGTAGGTCCCCATAACTAGGCACCCAAATCCTTCCGGCGTAATATCGGAGTCCGGTCTCCCTAATTTCGAATCGAGAGACGAGAATGTTCAAGAGCTCGTGTGAAAGGTTTTCATCCTTGAGAGCCTCATCTTGGGCTACCCGAATTTGGCTATTAAGGTTTGTGTGGATGGTGATGTTTAAGGCTCGGACACGAAGAGGCACCGCTCTTTCTTTTCGACTTAAAGCATCGGCTACTACATTTGCCTTCCCGGGATGGTAACGAAGCTCGCAATCGTAATCGTTTAAGGTTTCAATCCACCTTCGTTGTCTCATGTTTAGTTGCTTTTGATCGAAAATGTGTTGGAGGCTTTTGTGGTCGGTAAAGATAGTACTCTTGGTTCCATAAAGATAGTGTCTCCACATTTTAAGTGCAAAGACAACGGCTCCGAGTTCGAGATCATGTGTCGTATAGTTTCGTTCATGAATTTTGAGTTGTCGAGAAGCATAAGCAATGACTTTCGTTCGTTGCATCAATACACACCCAAAACCATGTTTCGAGGCATCACAATATACAACAAAGTCATCATTGCCTTCGGGAAGTGACAAGATAGGAGCGGTGGTTAGCTTCGTTTTCAAGATTTGGAATGCGGATTCATGTTCGGTCGCCCAAATGAATTTCTTTCCCTTATGAGTCAATGCGGTTAGAGGACGTGCAACCAAAGAGAAGTTTTCGATGAATCTACGATAGTACCCGGCGAGACCCAAAAATTGACGAATGTGAGTAGGAGTAGTAGGAGTCTCCCATTTGCTAATGGCTTCGATTTTCGTTGGATCGACTTTAATACCTTGGTCACTTACAACATGACCAAGAAATTGAACTTCCTTTAACCAAAATTCACACTTGGAGAATTTGGCATAGAGTTGTTCTTGTCTTAAAAGTTCAAGCACAAGTCGGAGATGTTGTTCGTGCTCTTCTTCATTTTTAGAATAGATCAATATGTCATCGATGAACACAATAACGAATTTATCGAGATACGGTTTGCACACGCGGTTCATAAGATCCATGAACACCGCCGGTGCGTTAGTGAGACCAAATGGCATGACAAGGAATTCATAACTGCCATAACGAGTTCGGAAAGCGGTTTTGGAGACATCTTCCCCCTTAACCCTCAATTGATGATAACCCGAGCGGAGATCGATTTTCGAATATACACAAGACCCTTGTAGTTGATCAAAGAGGTCATCGATGCGAGGAAGGGGATATCGGTTCTTAACCGTCAATTTATTTAGTTCACGATAATCAATGCACATTCGTAGGGATCCGTCTTTCTTTTTAACAAACAAAATCGGAGCGCCCCAAGGTGAATGGCTAGGTTGGATAAAACCACGATCAAGTAGTTCTTGGATTTGACTTTGCAATTCTTGCATTTCAGATGGAGCGAGTCTATATGGTGCACGCGCTACGGGTGCGGCTCCTGGAATAAGATCGATTTGAAATTCAACCGGTCGATGAGGTGGAAGACCCGGTAATTCGTCGGGAAATACATCGGAATAGTCACTAACAATTGGCACATCATCGATGTGCTTCTCATCGGACTCGACTTTCTTAACGTGAGCAAGGATCGCAAAACAACCCTTACGGAGTAGTTTTCTAACTTTAATACTCGAAACGAGGTTGAGTCCGGTGCAACTCTTATCGCCATAGACGATCAAAGGTTCACCATTCTCGATAGGAATTCGGATTGCGTTAAGATCACAAAGAATGTGAGATTTCGTTTTGACTAACCAATTCATACCGATTATTACATCAAAGCTTCCTAGTTCCATGGGTATCAAGTCAATTTCAAATTCCTTACCTAAAATGTTCAAAGTACACCCCCGGTAATATGTGTCGGCACTTAAGAGTTTTCCGTCGGCCACTTCGATGGAATAAGTAGTATCTAAAGGGTGTGGTGGAGTGCAAAGGGTAGGAGCTAAAGTCTTGGACACAAAACATTTATCGGCACCCGAATCGAATAAGCAAGTAACATAAGAGTTGTTGAGAAGAAACGTACCCGTGACTAGTTCATTGTCATCTCGGGCTTCCTCGGTGTTGATGTTAAAGGCTCGGCCTCGGTTGTTGGGGTTGGCTTTCTTTTTCGGGCATTCGTTCTTATAATGGCCCGTTTGGCCACATTCATAACAAGTGACCGTCCTTGGAGGATTGGGCCCCTTTCGAGCGACGGGGGCGGTGCTTGTGCAATTGTTGGCCCTATGACCAACTCCTTGGCAACGGTGACAAATTAGCTTGTTACATTCGCCGTAATGATGTTTGTGGCACTTGTTGCACAAAGGTAAGTTTCCGACATAACCCTTCTTGCCGTCGTTGTTGAAGGGCTTTTTGGTGAAGGTGTTGTTGTTGTAGTTGGTTGATGGAGTGGCTTCCCATTTCCTTTTGTTGCCACCCGACTTGTCCTCGGCCTTAGGAGCCGGCACTACGATTTCGTCAACCGTTTCAATTAGTTGGCGAGCCATGTTCATAGCGGCTTGATGAGTAGTGGGTTTGGATGACATCACCCCTTGTTTGATGCTTTTTGGAAGACCGAGCATGTAGAGCTCAATCCTTTGAGATTCGGGGTTAACAAGATTAGGACACATCAAGGATAGTTCGGCGAAGCGTTGATTATAAGCTTTAAGATCGTTTCCGACCGCCTTCAAAGCTCTTAGTTCTTCCTCGAGCTTTCGGGTTTCTTCGCGCGGAAAGTATTCGACAATCATCTTTTCCTTCAAATCGGCCCAAGAGAGGGCATGAGCTTCATCGGTACCCACCGATTGAACATAGGTGTTCCACCAAGTGAGAGCAACACCGGAGAACGTGTGGGTGGAGTATTTGACCTTGTCTTGATCCCGGCAACCGCTTATGCTAAAGACGGCCTCGGTTTGTTCAAACCAACGAGTAAGCACAACCGGTCCACCGGTTCCATCATAAGTGTGAGGTTTGCACCCCATGAAAGCTTTGTAGGAGCATCCCTCGTTTGAGTTACCGGCCCCATTGTTGTTGTTGTTGTTGTTGTGGTTGTTGTTATTGTTATTGTTGTTGGAAGAGTGACCGGCCATGGCCGCATCTACGGCGGTAGCTATCATCCGTTCGAGAGCTTGTTCGGGAGTTTCATTGCGGCGTACACGACGAGGAGCCATTGTCCCTTCAAAACAAAATAATACCGTTGGTTAGTATTCTAAATAATACTAACCGTGATATGGGATAAAGATAGAGAGAAAATTATCCTTGACCCGCCTTAAATTCTTTATGTCATAATGTCGGAATGTTCATATGAGTCACCGTAATATAATCCCGGAAATTATATTACCCTAATTCATATGTGCATTCGACATTACTACATATAGTCAAGGTGGCGTGTCAATTAAATCATACAACGCAAGAGTAAGATAGAATAAAAGTAGATATGAGTAGAAGAGTTAGAGTATAAATGCACAATTTGTCAAGTAATTCCTATGTCAAGTCTATATGCCGGTTGTAGTCTAGACTCACCAATGTACCCTAAGACTCGGGGTTGACACCAATGAACTCTAAATCCCTACAACCAAAGCTCTGATACCACTTGTAGCGACCCCGACAAATCGTCAAATGACGGCGTCATCTACGTATGGTCCCATTACATGGTCGTAAGTCTTTATAACAAAGTTTGACCGAAAAGTATGTCGCATTCATTTCATAAATAAGGGTGTTTCAAAGTTTACAAAAGTAGTTTCCATAACAAGTACATAACAATGTTTAAAGTTTGTATGAAACACATGCGACACGATTAAAAGTAGTCAAAAAGACGCTCCACGTATGCAAGTATACTCGACATCCAATGCAAGTATCAAATAGTATGAGCGGAAGCATGTATCACCTAAGTTCAAGGACCTGAGAAAAACATAGAGAAACTGTCAACGAAAAAACGTTGGTGAAATCATAGGTTTAAATAAGTAAATGAGTAATAGTAAGTTGAACCACAAGATTTGCAACATCGATAAAGCCATAGTACATTCTAAAAGTTAATATTCACGAGCACCCAATTATCAAAGCTTAACGTTCCGTCCGTTGAATACCCCATCAATTAGTGCTAGAACAACACTGTTCCCGAAAATATATTTCATTCGTAAACGGTAGCGAACCGTTTGAATGAGGGTTTGTCAAACCCATATGGCCATATAACATAAGTTCTCGCTTACACCATCTGATGTAACTAATGATAATCGGATTGAGGATTTTCGTTCTAAACTCGTATGTAGAATGTTTGTTTTCCCGTTCTTGTGTTCACTTAGTTCAAAAGAATCGTTTATGTTTTCTCATCCCAAAAGTAAGTTTAAAAGAGTAAAAGTGGGACTATGATCTCACCTTGTATGCACGAACCAAAAAGTACTTCGACAAGTAACGTGTGCAAAGAACAATGCTAGTCTTGACCTAAACAAATAGGTTGTATCAATAACGATAGTCACGAAGGGTCAAAGATGTTCAATTAGTCCTATGGCTCGTTAAGACTCGATCATAATAGCATGTGAATCAAATTGTCATGTTTCATGCAAGGTACAAGTATAAAAACATGTTAGAACGATTGCACAAATATTTGGTTAAGTTTGATTAAAAGTCAAACTTTGGTCGGTCAAAGTCAACGAAAGTCAACACGTTCGGGTCGGGTCCCAAACTATTTTTCTAAGCTTAGAAGTCATATATGAGCATGTTGGCCAAGTTACATGTTAATCGGAGGTGCGTAGCATAGCAAACATTATTCGAAAATTGACCAAGTTGGACAGAATCTGTCCAGGTTATTCTGCGCGCCGCGCAGAAAGGGGGCGCGCCGCGCCATTTCCTGGGCAGAGAATCCTGGCCAGTTTTTCAAAATGTGCACGAACCAAAACCTTTTCTAACACAACTCTTGACCCGCAAACACTTATAGCGCCTATCATATGTCGTTGGAAAGGTATTTTGACGAAGAATGCAACTAAACACATATCATCAATCAAACTTGCACTTAAAACAACCAAAAACCGTAATTAAACATTCATAATCAAAGTTAAGTTCCAAAAACGCATTTTATGATTCGGGCAACCAATTTACATGTATGTTATGCCGTTTCGAAGGTAATCAAACACACATTGCAACAAAACACTTAACAACAATATCTCATAGCATTTGACGCATCAAAAGTTCATGTAAAGCTCATCAACCCTAATCCAAAATCACAAATTCAACAATCTTGCATATGAAACTAATCCATGTCAACCTACATACCAATTTGGAGCTAGTGATGTTAGGAACACAATTAAAACATGAACTTTCATCATTCAACAACATATGAACACCTAAACCTCAAGATTAAGCAAGCATTCTTTCAATATGAACTAGTTACATCAAAATATCAAAAACGAGCATACAAATCACATAAACAAACTAGACTTGAGCCATAGACACTAATTAACAACCTTTTAACTCAAAAATCTCAAGAACACATAAAATTAGTGATTTTAGAAAGTTACCCAAATGTAATGAGGTTGGTATGGAATCGAAGAGGAGATCACGAGGAGTTCAAATACGTAATTTGTTTGGCAAGATAATCACTAGCTCGATTTAAGATGATGATTCTTTGATGGAGCAAATTTAAGGAAAATGTGAAAGTAGGAGAAATAAAGGAAAATGAAATGAAAATGTGAATGAGTGGATAGAAAGGGTGTTGACCACCACTTTGACCTAGTGGTTTCTTTGACACTTTGACAAGTTTAGTCCCTCATGTTTTAATCGGGTGCGTTAAATTACCTAAACAAGATAATTTGAAACGCGTATCAACGAGACGTGTTATAAACATATAACGGAACATAAATAGTTAAACGGAAAAGTAAACGGAAAAAGGCGGGATGTTACAGAATCTCCCTTAGGGCCTTGGTGTTAACATGACGATGTAAACGTCCAACGTTTACCGATGAGTACCTCCACTAGCAATGGTCCCGAGCGACCTGCTCTGATACCAATTGTTGGAAGCTTCGACGAGCCCAACACACCACTATAGAGGATCTAGACTATACTAGACTCACTACACCAACACTTTGACGTTGGTTAGCCTTTAATTTTATAAATCCTTAGTGCACAATGTACTTAGGCGACAGTGTCGACCATATATCTTTAGGCGGTATAACCGACCATGTATTACTTAGGCGGCAGAGCCGACCATATAATAAGAACAACAAAAGTGCACTAAGAACTTAAACCCAAACTAAGGCTTAATCGGGAAACTTAACAAAAACACTTATATTAAATTACAATTACAATATTACTTACAAGCTTTATCTTCTCTACTTTCACTAACTCACACTCTTCTTCTCTTCTTCACAACTCACTTCTTATTTCACTCTCACTTCACACTTCACTTACTCACTCCTTTTCACAACTTCACACACCACAAATGAAATCTCCACCCATATTTATACTACTCCATGAAAACTTCTACACACTAGATTTTTCCATGGATAAATATCTAGATATTTTTACCACATAAAAATATCTAGATTTTTACATTTTAACATCTAGATTTTTTTCTCATTAATATCTAGATATTTCTTTTACATTTTAATATCTAGATATTTACATATATACATCTACTAATACCAAATTTGCATTGTATTTTAACACCTCATACACCACTTATGTGGTATTAGGTTTTTTTTTGTTGTTGTTGTCGTCGTCGTCGTCTTACATGAGATGTACTACCTTCTTACTCCGTAATATGTACGTAACAAATATAGAATGATAAATTAGAATCTTTTCTATATTTTCATTTTTAATGGTGTTTTGGTTTCTATTGTGATGTGATATCCATATTTGTATTACTCATAGTTAGAGGGTAAAGTTGTACATTTGCATTTTTTTTCTTCGAAAAATGAAAAACTATATTAATAAAAAGGAGTTCATTGAAAAGATGAAACTCCTTAAAACATACAAACTCGAAACATACCGAGCTAAACGAACTAACAACCAAGGCGAAAGCTCACAACAATAAACATAAAATGAAACAAAGCAAACACACAACAAAAATACCTAAAGCCAACACAAATAAAAGAAGATGGTAACCAATCTTCGAAACAAGAACAAGATTAGAAACCATATAAATTAAACAAGATAAAATATAAACGCAAAATCTTCGAGCCCGTCTTCAAACATATATCCTTGATTAATTCTCTAATTTTTTTTTTCTCTCTGCATCTTGAACCGGTTTAAATTTTTTTCATTTGCTTTTGCTTTCTAGGTTTAACCGACTCCTTAGGAGGACCACTTGAGCTGATAAGTGAAGCTTTAACCGGTTCGCCTGCCATATTGCTCATCATCTATTAAAAGCTGCAAATGCATAATAGAACATCAGTAACTTTCCTTTAGATTTATCTAACTTTTGAACAACAGAAGCGAAGTCGTTACCCACAACCTCGTTCTCACCAACAAAATCAATGCTCGGCTTCACGACATCAACAAGATCACCCTTATCTAAACAAGTAGCCGAGGATGAACCTACCAAAACCTTGCGCTGACCACAATCATCAATCTCATCCTCTATAAAGGTGCTCTGTATCAATTAAGTTATGTAAGTGATTTATTATATGAATTATACATAGATATACAGATTTATATTTATATTGCCCTAAGTTATTTGAATCAATAGGTTCCATATTTGTATTACTCATAGTTGGTTATAGGTCATTGGCTTAGCGTTATCGAGTTAACTTCTTAACTGTAAGTTTGTGGATTTAAGCCATGGGATGAACTAATTGTAAGAACGGGGATAATCATGATATAGATAGGTGTATTTTTGTCTTTTATTAAAAAAATATATATCGGCTACAATAGTTATTACTCCGTGCTAAAAAGATCCAATATATACATACAGTATACTCGGTAAACTACTCGAAGTTTGATACACATAAACAGACGATAGAATTAAAAAAGCACAATACAATGGGATACACTTGTTTAGGACAAAAAACAATATAAAACACTTAAAATTATCGTACACATTAGTATTAGAAACCACTTAAACATGTCAACATCTATACTCCATCTGTGGAAAGTAAACTATAGACGAGAGTATCCTTGATGGATCCCTTAATTATTGTATATTTTCTAAGGAGCCCCTCACATTTAAACCCAGCCTTTTCCAACACCCTTTGAGACCCTTTATTCTCAACGTCAGTAAATGCTTGCAACCTTACTATTTCTGGAAACTCCATCAACACTTGTTTCACAGCCATCTTAACGGCCTCGGTTGCGATCCCTTTTCCCCAATACTTTGCGGCCAAACCATAACCGATATCCGCTTTATGTCCATCATCATAGAAAGTCGATACAAATCCAACAGACCGATCATCTATGCATATTGACTTGCGCCATCGGTGTGGAATGCATACATCCTTGATGAAACTCAAGGCTTGTTCTCTCGTTGTTAATGTTTCCCATCGAAGGAACTTTGTTACGTTATCGTCACCAGCGTATAAGAGGAAGTCGTCAGAATCAGAGAGCTTGAATGGCCGGAGAGTGATCAAATTGGTGGTTAAAGGGTTCATGATATTGATGGAAATGGAAATGGAAATGGAAATAGTGTGTGTTAACAATATTGGTGTAATGGAGTAGGTGTTAACTTTCAATGATCATATTACCACTTTTTTTATTGAATCTAATGGGCATGTATATTTTATTATTGATCAGCATCTTTGACTAACTAGTTAATGGTACCAAAGGACATTTCCCTATTTCCCTATAGGTATTGATGAATCTTTCTTGAGTTTGAGTTTGAGTTTAAGGGTAATCATGTTTAAATATTTGTAAAAATTTTGTGTAGAATATCCAAGTCTTACTTAAAGAAAATGAAATTTGGTCGTTGATCTCTCAACTTTGTACTAAATAGCGTATGTGACCTTAAACTTTTTTTTGACTTCGTTGAACTCAAATTATTATATTATTTCACGGATGACCTTAACACACTAGTAGACGTTTGAGGGTATTTTTGTCTTTTTAAAATTTTTCTCTACAGTGTCTTCATCTTCTTTCCTTTTTCTCCATTTCATCTTTAGTTTTTAACGGCTTTTTTTTTTAATATATTTTTCATATATTTATATTTTCATTTTTTTTTATCTCTATATCATTTTATGGTAATATCTTACATCATTTTTTTCTATGGTTAAGGCTACTCAGTAGCTATATACTTTTTTTTGTTTCAATGTAGGCTATATACCCAAAAAAATACCAATGTACGCCATAAACTTTGAAAAAATGTGTTAACGTAAACCAACTTAACTTGTTGACCTGATAAATAAGGTAGTTCGTTTGACCTTTTTACGAATTCGGATTCATTTCTTCAATTTAAGTTCTGTAAATTTACAGATAGTTTCACGAAGAGAATCCGATCACATCTGTATTTTTACATTTCGCTATAACCTCTCAGATTGATTCGGAGTTCAAATCCGGCACAGTTTCGGTGAAGGATAACCTCGAGATCCTCCTGGACGAAGTCATCAACATTTGGTCCCATTGCGAGGTGCTGTCCTAAATATGCCATGAATGACTCCATGTAATATCTTTAAAATGAGTAAATGCACAGCGGAAGGTTTCTTTCATACCTGAGAATAAACATGCTTTAAAGTGTCAACCAAAAGGTTGGTGAGTTCATAGGTTTATCATAATAAATCATTTCATAATTTTAATAGACCACAAGATTTCATTTTTCATAATCAATTTGTGCAGGTCTGCTCACTGCTATAAAATCATTCATATGGATTGAACACCTGGTAATCGACATTCACAAGATGCATATAGAATATCCCCATCATTCCGGAACATCCTTCGGACATGATAAATTTCGAAGTACTAAAGCATCCGCAACAGTGGATGGGGTTTGTTGGGCCCGATAGATCTATCTTTAGGATTCACGTCAATTAGGGGCCGGTTCCCTAATTCTTAGATTACCAGACTAAAAGGGGCATATTCGATTTCAATCATTCAACCATATAATGTAGTTTCGATTACTTGTGTCTATTTCGTCAAACATTTATAAAAGCGCATGTATTCTCAGTCCCAAAAATATATATTGCAAAAGCATTTAAAAAGAGAGCAAATGAAACTCACTATACGATATTTTGTAGTAAAAATATGCATACGACGGAACTGAACAATGCAGGGTTGGCCTCGGATTCACGAACCTATATCATTCATATATATATATATATATTAACACATATAATGGTAATCGAACAAATTTATATATATATTGTTATGTATTGAGATTAGTATTTATATATAATCTTATTAATAATTATAATATATTATAATGCTTATTCGATATATAATTTAGCTAACGTTATATCAATATCAATAATATTATATCATAATATTAAGTGATATTAGTATAATTATGTAACAAATATACTTTTATATAAATTTCTTTCGTTTGCAAAATAATAATAATAATAATAATAATAATAATAATAATAATAATAATAATTATTATTATTATAAAATGATGCTAATAATAATATTTATGAAAATAATAATAAAATTGTATTGTTTTCATAATTATAACAATAATAATAATCATAATCCTAATAATGATAATGATAATATTATGAAAATGATAAAATTAGTAAAAATATTAATGATACTTATAATACTAATCTGATAAAGTTAATAATAATGATAATATCAATAATAATAATTTTTAAGGATAATACTAAAATGATAATAATATTATTAATAACAATTATAATTACTATCATAATAATAATAATAAATGATAAATAATAATAATAATATTAACAATAATAATATTCGTATCCAATGTAATAATTATAATAATAACACTAATTATAATGATATTAGTAGTAATAATAATAATATTAATGATATTACTAATATTAGTAATAATAATAAATATTATACCTTAAATAACAAGTGGATCTTGGGAGTCCATTAACATTTGAAAAAAATAAGCCCAATTGCAATCCAATTTAGGTTTACTTGGCCCAAGTTGTATCAAATGTAAACCAATGGGTGTGTGATAATTTCATTCGGTTCAGACGAATCAAGCAGCAACAACACAATCGATCTACGTCATTGGTTCCTTAATCGATCAATCAGAAATGGAGAAAGTAGCTGCAACATCTTGCGAATCAGAGGGGCAACAGCTTTTAACAAGGTGGAGTTCGATTCGTGAACAGATTCAATTCGTGTAAAAAGGTTTGATGGTGTTTTGTGGTGGAGGTTGGTGGTTGTTTGATGTTATTGATTGAGAAAACAGCAGCGTTTTTGGTGGGTTTGTTGTGATTTATTTCTCGAACAGAAATATGAATACTAGCAATAGTAATGGTTTTCGATTTATGTTTGGCTTTTAATTTGTTTGAAACAGAAAACAGAAATATGTAGCAGGTTTGGATTGCATTTCGAATAGATAGAATTAGAAACAACGAAATTGCAGCAGTAACAGCAGAATATACAGTAGTTGTAGGATGTTTGGTAGTGGTGTTTTGATTGGTAATAGGCTGCAAAAAACAGTAAACGAAGGGAAGCAGTAGTAGCATAAATGAGTTGTAGTGGTGGCTTACAATGTGTAACATCCCGCCTTTTTCCGTTTACCTTCCGTTATACTATTTTAAAGTCCGTTATATAATTATAACATCTTCCGTTAATACGCGTTTTAAAATATTTCGTTTAGGTAATTCATGCATCCGCTTTGAAACTTGAGGGACTAAACTTGTCAAGAGACCAAACTTTTGACTAGGTCAACTAGTCAACCATGAACTCTCATCCATTCATTCACCTCCTTCTCTCTTTCAATACTTCAACTTTTCTCTCAAACTCCAATTCAAAAGATTCATCATCCATTTTCAAGTTAGCAATCAAACATCAAAATAAATTACATATTTGGAATCCTTGCATCTTCCTCTTCAATTCCATACTGATTTCATCAAGTTTGGGTAACTTTCTAAAATCACTAGATTCTTTGTTCTTGATGTTTTTAACTTATAAAAGTGTTAATTAGTGTCTATGTCTCAAGTCTAACATGAATATATGATTTATATGCTTGTTCTTGTCATTTGGATGTAACTAGCTTAAACTTGAAATGTGTGTGTTTGATCTTGAGTTTTGGTTGATCATATGTTGTTAGATATTAAAAGTGCATGTGTTAAATGTGTTACTAGCATCGTTAGCTTTAATTTGATGTGTAGGTTGACTCGGAAAACTTCACTAACATGATTATTGATTTTGTGATTCTTGGTTAGGGTTTGATAGCTTTTAAAATGAACTTTTGATGCATTGAATTCTTGTTAATGTTATTTGTAAGTGTTTAGTAGTATTGTATGCGTAATTACCTACGAAACGGCGTATTATATGTGTGTAATAAGTTCCCGAATCATCGTATGCATTTTGTGAACTTGAAACCTTGATAATGAACCTTTAATGATCACTTAACGAGAATTCGGTTATTGTAAATGATATTTTTGTGTGATGAAAAGTGTTTAGTTGTATTCCTCGTTAAATTACCTTTCCAACGATGTATGGTATGCATTTTAGGTGTTTACGGTTCATTAGTTATGATAAATTGAAGTTTGGTCCGAGACTTGTAAAACTTTTAAGCAGTTTCACTGAATCAGACATGGATGCGGCGCATCACCTCTGGATGCGGTGCATCTGCAGACTGATGTGGTGCATCACTTGCAGATGCGGCGCATCTGAAGGCTGCTGTCCAAAATTTTTATTTTTTCGTTTAATTCCCGCTACGCTATGCATGTCCGATTAACATGAAACTTGGCCAACATACTTATATATGCTTATCTTTCATAGAAAAATTGTCGGATACCCGACCTGACCCCGTTGACTTTGACTTTGACCAAGTTTGACCAAGTTTAACTTTTAGTTAAACTTAACCAAATGTTTATGCAATCGTTCTAACATGCTTTTATACTTATATCTTGCATGAAACTTGAAAATTTGACTCACATGCTATATAATCGAGTCGTAATGAGCCATAAGACTAATTGAACATCTTTGACCAACCGTGTTTACTGTTATTGATACAACCTACTTGTTTAGGTCAAGACTAGCACTCGTTCTTGTACACGTTACTTTGTGAAGTACTTTATTTACTCATGCACTCAAGGTGAGATCATAGTCCCACCTTTACTCTTTTAAACTTACATTTGGGATGAGAAAACATAAACGTTTCATTTTACAAAGTGAACACAAGTATGAAAACAAACATTCTACATACGAGTTAGAACAAATCCTCAATTCGATTATTATTAGTTACATTTGCCGGGTGTAAGCGAGAACTTATGTTGTATGGCCATATGGGTTTGACAAACCCTCATTCGGACGGTTCACTACCGTTACTTCGGATGAAATATATTTTCGAGAAACAGTGTATGTTCTAACACTATTGTGATGGGGTTCTATGGAAGGAAAGTTAAGCCTTGATAATTGGGTGCTCGTGATAACAATTTTTGGAATGGTTTACTATTATTTCAATGTTGTAAATCTTGTGGTTCATTTGTACTTACTTACTTACTTAAACCTATGATTTCACCAACATTTTCGTTGACAGATTTCTATATTTTTCTCAGGTCTTTGAACGATATGTGATACATGCTTCCGCTCATTATTTTGATACTTGCATTGGATGTCGAGTATATATGCATACATGGAGCGTCTTTTGACTTTATTTTAAACTGTATCGCATAGGTTTCATGTGACGACCCGGAAATTTCCGACCAAATTTAAACCTAAATCTTTATATGATTTCGACAAGATAAGCAAAGTCTGTAATGTTGAGTTTCGTAAATTTTGGAACTATGTTTATGTATTCAATTACCCTTTGACTGTGCTCGACGATTCACGAACAGTTGTTGTAACAACTATATATATATATATATATATATATATATATATATATATATATATATATATATATATATATATATATATATATATATATATATATATATATATATATATATAGATAATTATAAATGTACGTATTAGAAATTATAAAATGTTATTAACTCATAAAAATTAAAAATGTAAAATACTATACAAAATAAGTTGTTACTAAATTAAATCTAAGTATAAATGATTCCTATAATAATTATTATAATATGTATATTGGAAAATATATATAAAAGTTATAGATATTATGTGTTGAATTTTATTTTTTTATAAAAGAAAATAATATAGCAAGTAAATATATATATAATACTTATACATATATAAGAAAATTATATTTACAAACCCATATTATATAATGTATTTATATTAAAATGTATAAATAATAAATATATATTATCATATAATATATATGGTATAATTATAATATACAATATATATAATATGATGAATGTAAATTACAAATATGATAGTTATACTAGTATCAATATTAATACTAATATTAATATTAAAATTTAGTGATAGTATTGTTATTATTTTCAAAAGATAACATATGGAGATGAAAAACTTATATATATAAATTGAAACATGTAATTGTTATATTCTTATTATTATTACTACTTTTATTATTATTATTATCAATATTATTATTATTATATGTATTTAGATTATTATTAATTATAAGTATTAATTATTAATAATAATAAAACCGTATGTACCATTTAGGATCAATTCAGTTACATGTACCTATCACAACTGTTTTTAATTTTGGTTTTTGTCTCCAAAAACGTTTTACATCAACATCCATCGTACAAATCAGATAAAAACTAGATTTAATTTTTTTGTATTGTATTGAATTTTATGTTTCAAAAGTATGATTAAGAAATCGTGTACCAGATTCGCTGTATTATTAACCAATTCAGTAATAGGTAAATCATTCAACTACTCCAACCTTTATCAATCATCAACACCTTTCACAGTATTCCAATTATCAAAGTTTAGCAGAAATAAATGAAGAAATATTACGGTTTCCTCTGTACCATTACCTTTTCTTCAAAAACCCAGATTCGAATCCAATTTCAAATGTAAAAATGCAGTGGTGTTTGTAATCTTATACTAAAACTTTCTGCAAAATATCATATCTCGATTCATTATATCTAGTTCGAATTTCGTAGTCAAAGTTTTCAAATTAAAAAGTCAACTCATGTGTTCATCCAAAAATTTGAAGTCATTTTGATGTTTCTGGTTAAATTGATAATTTGGATAGTTTCAGTGAACGATTTACAATCTTTTTCGTGTTGTAACAATTTTCCAAAACATTCTCAAAATCATAATCAATATTATTTTTTTGTTGTTGTTGAAACCGTAACCCAGCAGCAACAGAGTAATATTTATTTTATTTATTTATTTTCTTTCGGTTCTGATAATCAACAACTACAACAGTTGCTTTTGATTCGTTTACAAATAATAAAATCAGATCAATTTTTTGTGATTAACTGATTATGGTCGAATGAGTTTTTTTTAAAAGAAAGAAAAAGAAGAGGAACTAGGGAAAGTAGGAGGGACGGGTTAAATAACATTAAGTTGCTTAGATAAACAGAAAGACAGCAGATTGAGTGATGGTTGTGGTGTGTTTCGGTTAAACGGGAGGTCATGGGTTCGAGTCCCATACTGGGCAGTTTTTTTTTTTTAAAAAGGGCTTCAAAGGTAGAATACTTTTATTATTTTTGTTATTATTATTATCTTCATTATTATTATTATTATTATTATTATTATTGATTATGCTATTATTATTAGGAATGTAATGTTATTACTAATATAAAGAATGTTATTATCTTTAAAAGTAACTAATATTATTATTTTCATCATGGTTATTATTATTATTATTACTTATTAGTATTATGGTATTATTAATTGTTATCAATATTATCAACTATAGCAAATTATTAGTAAAACAATTATTATTAATATTATTGTTACGATTAGGATTGCGAATTAATGTTATAGGAGCTTTAGTCATTAGTTTAGAAATTTGACATAAATATTATAATTTTCATGATTAGGAATATAAAGGTTTTAATAATATTATTACAAATATGAAAAATAAAAATCTTGGATATAAAGATTAGCAGGAAAATCATTAAGTTAAAATTTTAATTAATTTATGATTCATAGGAATTACTAAAATTTCTATAACTATTATTATCATAGCACAACTTAGTATTATAATTATTAATATTATTATTTCTAATAATATTATTATTATCACTTTTATCAATATTATTATAAAATATTATTACTTTTATTAACTTTAGTATTACCAAAATTAATAATAATTTCATAAACAAATGATCTTCATATAAAAGATATATATTTAATATGCATAACATAACTATATTAATATTACGATATATAAAATGGAAAATATATAAATAAATAAGGAAACATATAAATTATTAAATATAACAATTACATCACTAATAATAATATATAGGTTTATTCAATTACAAGTATATGTTTTAATATATATACAAATGATATAGGTTTGTGAATCCGAGGCCAACCCTACTTTTGTTCATTGTCGTCATATGTATTTTTACTACAAAATACAATAGGCGAGTTCATTTGATTCCCTTTTACTCTTTACATTTTTGGGACTGAGAATAGATGCGCTACTTTTACAACTGCTTTATTAAATGCTTTTGAAATACATTTTGAACTGCGAATACATGAAATGCTTTTATAAATGTTTGACGAGATAGACACAAGCAAAACATTCCTCGAATGAATTATGTGGACGTGATAATTGTCACCATTGAATTATGTGGACGTGATAATTGCCACAATTGATATGAATATTTTTTCCATGATTATTATTGCTTGGTAACCTAAGAATTAGGGAACATCATTAATTTTGAGAATTAGTGCACGCCTAATTGACGCGAATCCTAAAGGTAGCTACCGGGTTTAACACCCCCACCCAGAATGTTCACTAGATGGAAGGGCTAGTGGGTGTGGTGTTTAGTACTTCGAAGTTTATATGATTATTATACAGACGAGATGTTCTGTTTTGGGGATATTATTATGCGCATTATATGTTAAGGTCGGTTACCAAGCCAAGCTATGAAAGAAATGTGAATGTTATATATCGAGAGAATGATTTTATACACAGGTTATGTGTAAGAGATTTTGTACACGAGATATGTGTACGGTTACTAAAATTTATGAAAAATGGTTTCGTACACAAGAAAGGTGTACTGTATTTAAAAGATATCGCATGTACATTACAGGTGGGTATAGGATTCGGGCCCATTTGTACCATGCAACATTTAAATCTTGCAGTCTATCAAAATGATGAATTTTTATTGTTTATGATAAACTTATGAACTCACCAACCTTTTGGTTGACACTTTAAAGCATGTTTATTCTCAGGTATGAAAGAAATCTTCCGCTGTGCATTTGCTCATTTTAAAGATATTACTTGGAGTCATTCATTACATATTTCAAAAGAAGTTGCATTCGAGTCATTGAGTTCATCAAGATTGTTATTAAGTCAATTATAGTTGGATATATTATGAAATGGTATGCATGCCGTCAACTTTCGATGTAAATGAAAGTTTGTCTTTTAAAAACGAATGCAATGTTTGTAAAATGTATCATATAGAGGTCAAATACCTCGCGATGAAATCAACTATTGTGAATCGTTTATAATGTATATGAACGGGTCCTTTCAGTTGGTATCAGAGCGGTGGTCTTAGCGAACCAGGTCTTGCATTAGTGTGTCTAACCGATAGTTGTTTAGATGTATTAGTGAGTCTGGACTTCGGCCGTGTCTGCATGTCAAAAGTTTTGCTTATCATTTAGTGTCAAAAATTATTTGCTTATCATCCTTAAGGTCTAGACACGTCTTACTGCCTCTATTGCATAGACAGTGTATAGATAAATTTATATCTTAGCGTATCTGTTATTGTTACCTTTGCCTGACAGCTTCCGTAGATTCCTCCGTAACTTATGGGATTTTAGAATTATATATGCATATGTAAATTATGTATTGCAGGGTACTAATCTACATCCTATAATCTATTTCTTATCAAAAATCCTTTATCTAATCGTACGAGATGAATCCCTTAATCAATTCGAGTCCCTTAGATTTCAATAGCTATTCCGATAGTTATTCCGACAACTATTCGGACATGGATATTCACCTAAGCTCCGGAAGCAGCGTCACCAGAATGAATCAACCAATCAGCCATCCCCAATTCATCTGATGGGTTCGTAGTCAACTTAACCGATGGAGACGGGAAGAAGGCGATCCTTTCCACCAACCAAATTGCCCTCTTGACGAAGAACCCGAAGCACTTATCGGTGAACCTGTCCGAAACACCATTTTCTCTCTCATTTCCAGAGTATCTCGTCATGATTATATACTACATCAAATTCTAAACCTCATTCATCCGCTCGTTCCGACCGACAATCATCCTAGAGTAATGGAAGAAGTTAACGAGCTTCGCGCCCTAGTTGTAGCCTTGGAAAATATGGTACAAAATGTACCAGCTTCAGCAACATCACCGGCACCAATAGTACCACCAACATCAATACCAGTACCACAAACAACTCAAGTTTCAACAAAACACACCTCAACATCTCATTATGTACCTCGAGCATAATCATCGTTCTACGAATCGTTCTACATCATTTATCTTCGTTCGACATGACGATTATGTAATCTTCAATGTTTTAGAGATTATATATTCTAGTTCTAACGGTAAATCAAATGAGATTAATATCACATTAACTCATTAAATCCATGATTATATCTGTAAGACCCTAATCATTTTGTACAGCAGTGTATATATGGTACATAGAGTGTGGGTATCTTTGTGTAATTAAACGGAAGTCAGAATCTGTCCAGCAGCTTGTGCGCGCCACGCACACTAAAGGGAGCGCGCCGCGCACCCTTTACTGTAGCCGGATTCTGCTCTTTTAATGAGATATTTTGATGGGCTTTTTGGTAATTTCACTTGAGGACGAGTTAAAGGCTACCATATCAGTTTGGGGTGAGTCATAACTCCATTATCACCAACCTTATCCTTTTCCACTTCAATTTTAGAGAGAGAGAGAGAGAGAGAGAGATTCTTGTGCGAGAAAGTTCAAGCAAGGGAAGAAGGAGCTAGTTTTGGGTCTTAGCTCGACTTATAAAGTTGTTCATCTAATCACTAGCTACGTTGTGATTGTGGTGGTAAGCTCTAACTTTGATTTCCTTATTTTAATTGATTTAAGGGTTAGGGTTTGGGATAGTGATGAACATAAAACCCATATTTAATGATTTTGGGTGTTCTTGGGTAAGATGGAGTCATGAAGACTCAATGGTAACTAACCTAGGGTTTCAAAGTGTTAATTGATGTTTATGAGTCCTAATTGGTTAGTTAATCACTAGCACACCTAGTTAATTAGTAAATGGGTGTTAGATGGGTTAGTGGATGACCCGAAATGGGTGTGTTGACTTTAAATTAGTCAAAGGGCTAATGATTGACCTAGTTGGGAAAAATGGGTATGAAATACCCTAATTGTGTAATAGTTAGTGTTGTTGGACCTTAATCACTAGCTTTTAAGTGATTAATGATGGTCTTGACCCTTAAGGGGCGGTTTTGGTGAAAATGGGGCATTTAATGCATTTAAGTCATTAAATGCACATGAGTGAAGTGTTGGTATTTAGTCCAACAAGTTTGTTTGTTGATCGAGTACTTATTTCATTAGGTACTTGGCTTTGAAGCTTGCGAAAGGATAAAACCATCACCAAATCTTTAAGGTGAGTGGAATAATTATGCGTACATGTATATGGCGTGTTTATTTGTGAATGTTATGGTATGAACCACGTGTCGGTAGTGCCATAACATGTATGTGACGAGTATTATGATGTGAACCACGTGCCGGTAGCATCAAGTGTGAACCACGTGCCGGTAGCACTATAAAATTTGGATGTGAACCACGTGCCGGTAGCATCAAGTGTGAACCACGTGCCGGTAGCACTATAAAATGAGGGGTGAACCACGTGCCGGTAGTGCCAAAGTATGAACCACGAGCCGGTAGCACTATAAAAGAGTGAGACTCAAAAGCGTATGGTGTGAACCACGTGCCGGTAGCACCATAGCGTTATGGTTAACCATATTATGTTGATGGATATTGTTCAGCATGCTATATATATATATATATATATATATATATATATATATATATATATATATATATATATATATTGTGTTGTGTATATGCTAACGTGATGTTGTGATGGTGTACGAGTTGTTAGCATTATGAGTAAGACGACAAGCTATTTGAGTTATATTCTCGTATGAGGTATTTTTGGTGGGTGTGAATACAAATAGATGGGTTATATATGTGTATGTATAATTGTTGCACTCACTAAGCTTTGCTTACCCTCTCGTTGTTTATCTTTTTATAGGCTCCGGCGGAGACAAAGGTAAGGGCATTCGTATGGATTACAGATCCCGCTTTGTTTGTAGGGGACGCTTTTGGATGTTATAGCTTTTGGAGTTTGACCAAGATTTGGGTAGTTTAACCCCCAAACACCATGCTCATAGTGTCGTTTGGAATTTAAACTCTTATGGTTGAACTTGTATGTTTTGAACGAAACTCGTAAAACGGCCGATGTGAGCCCCGTTTTGTAAAACTCATTTTATGATTGAATCATATGAGTTTTTCATATTAGAACATGTTGTGAAAAGCGTTTCGTCTAAAAATGTCGGGAAGTGGGAGATCTTTATTTGAAAATTGGACAAAACCGGACAGAAGCTGTTGGGGCTTGTGCGCGCCACGCACTCTCCTGTTATAAAAAAAAAAAAATTTGTTTCGCGTAATCGGTTGGTTATTGGTTTGGGTTGTTACAAGTGGTTTCAGAGCATGGTCTAAGGGATTTAGGCGACTTGAGATAGGTGCCTAGACTTAGACTTTATGGTGTATACGCGTTATGCGGGACTTGTAGGAGACGGGTCGGACCGGGGATTGATTAGTGCCTAGTTTTAGGTGAACTAACTATGCGCTAATTGTTTTGTGTTGTGTTTTGCAATCATCGAGCGAGATAGACGTTATACTAGAGAGTTAATGCCACGTGATCGCGTAACAATGATTAGCTACCATTGTTACGGGTTCAAATCGTGTCAAACAAGCGATGTACAACAATTGTTGAGCAAGATGGGGCGGTGTGGTGTTCATGTATATTGTGTCATGTCTTTTCGTTCGTTATTTAATTTACTTCGTTTTATAGAATGAAGATGAGAAATGGACATGATACCAATGAAGAGGGCACGAGCGAGGACGTTGAACTCACGGCCAAGGTTGAGGCCATCTTTAAAAGGCTAAAAATGGAATTTCTTGACGATGTCCGAAAGGTTTTCCAAGAATCGGTGGATGGGCTAGTAACCGAAATGATTAATGAGTGAATGAATGCCGCGATCAAGGAGGCATTAGAAGCTAGAAATATTCATCCTCGTGGCGAAGAGGGTGATGGTAACGGTGGGAATGGAAGGCGGGACTTCCATTACAAAAATTTCAAGGATGCTCAACCCCCGATGTATAATGGGGTACGAGATCCGTTGAAAAGCACATGTTGGATTTCCGATATCGAGGGAGCTTTCCGTACCACGGAATGTCCTCCCGAGAAGAAAGCGAGGTATGGTTCTAGCATGTTACGAGAAGAGGCGAAGTTGTGGTGGGATGATAAAATCCAATTATATGGTGAAGAGCAATGCATGAGCTTGACGTGGGAGGGGTTTAAGAAAGAATTCTTCAAAGAATACCGAACTTCTTCCGACCTTGATAGAATCCGGGACGAGTTGAACAATTTGCGACGAGGTTCAATGGACTTGGTTACTCTCAAGTCTACCTTTTTGGCAAAGACTCGTTTTTGTCCGGAATATGTTGGCGACGATCACAAGTTGATGAAGGATTTCTACCGTACCATGAATGATGAGTTTAAGGGTAAGATTAGTCAAGGTGCGGCTAAGTCTTTTGAAGAGTTATTTGAATTGGCTCGGGGTTTTGAGCCGGAGGTTCCAAGAAAAAGCGATTTCACTTTTTCTAAAAGAAAGTTTGAAGGATCAAGTCATTCGAACTTTTCAAACAAGAAGTCAAAGAAGGGTTCTGAAGGTGCAAATAGCATAAAGAAGGGTGATACTACGGGTTATGGACCCACGTGTTTCAATTGTAAATAAAGAGGACACATGGCTCGTGATTGTACCAATGCGCCGAACAAAGTTACTTGTTATAATTGTGGTAAAGAAGGGCACAAGAGGCCGGAGTGTCGCGGTTTGAACACCGATCATGTTAAACGGTTGGAGAAAGCGGCGGGCACGGCTAGGGGTCACAACTATTTGATGACGAATGAGGAGGCCAAGCAATCCAAATAGTATTAATAGTATTAATTTAAATACGAAATACGACGAAATATTACACAAGTTTTAATTATTTATTTACAAAATGGATATACCTAAACCTTGCTACAACACTATAGGCAGTGTACCTAATCGTAGAGTAGTATAATTTTTAGTAAGTTCGGTTCGTTCCACAGGGAGCGGGCTTATTGCACACTATATTTTTAAACAATTATATTTGTACAAAATATATTATATTGATAATATATAAAAGGGGGTTTACCATTTAATGACTGGTTTGTCGATTTTATATTTTAAGTTACAATTAAAACCTAATGCAAAATATAAATGACGATAATTAAAGTAGCGAAAAATAAATGACAATAAATAAATGACGTTAAATAAAATAGCGAGTAAATAAAAGTACGATGAAATATGAAATAAAATATATTATGCTTATTTAAACTTCCGTAACCATGATGGTTGACGTGTTGATTTTAATTTTATGCCCATGGGTTAATTGTCCTTTGTCCTGGATTATTTAATATGTCCGTCTGGTTTTTGTCCATAACAGTCCATCGGTCATAAATTTAAAGTGCGAGTGTCCTCGTCAAATTATCCTTATACCCGAAGTCAAATATTCTAACTAATTGGGGACTTAAACTGTAACAAGGTTTTAATACTTTGTTTAACAATTACACCAGGATATCGACTGCGTGTAACCCAAGGTTTTAATACTTTGTTATCAATTATGTCAAGTGTACTTGTACATAATTTCACCACTGTTTTAATAATTCCATAGACTATTAATCCATTCCCGTGTCCGGTTAAATGACCGATTATTCGTACATATAAATACCCCGCCCATCGTGTCCGATCGAGTGTATATGGTTATTTATAGGTACATCCAATTGTAAATCTTTATATTAAAATTAACAAACTATCATTTAGTTAAACAAATATAAAGCCCATTAATAGCCCATAGTCTAATTTCCACAAGTGTCGTTCTTTTGTCCAAACCCCAATTAAGGTACAAAGCCCAATTACCCCATCTTTAATATTTAGTCCAACATCATGATTACTTTGACTCAAATAAGCATAATAATAACTTAAGTACGAGACATTAATTTAAAAAGGAGAACATAGCTTACATTGATTATTTATCGCGTAGTGTTACACGGACAGAGCTCCGACTTTAAAACCCGTAAAATAACCTTTACATAACCCGAACTAATCTAATATAAAACTACCCTATACTATATATATTATATATATATTTATTTATTTATTTATTAATTACAGAGTATTATTATTATTATTTTTATATTTTTAAACTCGGCAGAATGCATGGCCTTTTATAGGCATTTCTGATTTTTGCAGCTCCGCCAGTCGTGGAGTTTTAAGCCTGCAAACTCCGCGAGTCGTGGAGTTTGAAAATCCAGCTCACATAATTTTGGAACCTTGCTTGTCGACATATTTTATATATAAATATAAAATATAAATAATTAATATAATTATTTATATATTATATTATATTCTTGTGCATAGTAGACTTGTAATTTTTGGTCCATTGCGTCGGGCGTTGATAGTGAGCTCGGGTACCGGTTCCGGATTTTTGAACGTCCTTGCGTACAATTTAATATCTTGTATATTGCGTTTTGTAACTTGTACTCTTGTCATTTTTAGACGTTTTTCATCAATAAATTGAACCTTTTGAATTGTATCTTGTACATTTGAGCTTTTTGGACGTTTGTGTCTTCAAATCTTCGTTTTTGCCTTTTGTCTTCTCACTTATTTATTTAAACAATTACAATGAAAATATAATACAATTACATATGAAAACCTATTATTTAGGAGGGATATTGCTATGAAATATATGTTCCTTTTTAGCCTTATCAAATATCCCCACACTTAAACGTTGCTTGTCCTCAAGCAATACATAACTTGAAATAAAATCACACTTCACTCGAATCACTTTTTTATTCTCACACTTTGTACATCAGTGATTTTGATATAGCGGTATAAACAATGATAGTAACGATGGTTAAAGGTGGGTGTGTCATCCACAGTTGCCCCGGGTTTAGGTCAACGACACTTGCAATCAAATAGCCGATTTACTTTCGGTTTCCAAAGCAAAGTGCACATTTGAAAGGCGGTTTACAGTCCCACATGACTATGAAAATGTAGATCCTTAAGGAAATTGGATCTTTATGAAAACATTTGATCTTTTTGAAAATTTAATCTAGCTTTTACCCTAGATAAGTTTTCCGGAATAACCCTTCACCGGTGTTGCAAAATATTTTTGTGGGTTTTGTGGGTTTTAGATTTGAAAATTTTAGCTCAAAACTTATGGTTTTGTGTCACCCACTTGCTATCCTTGTATTAGGAAAGCAACACATCCAGTTTACTTGCTCCGTATATTACCTTTCGGTAAACTACCGTCCTGTTGTAAAGGAAAGCGATGAACAAGCAACTGTTAAAGCAATGTCCCGTGACTTGCTTTTGATTATGGTCTATAAACGTGTCGGATGCTAGTACTATACTTTGTAGGAGCAATAGTAAGATCATCCTATAATTTTTTCGGTCTGGCACAAGGTCCTGTCTCCGACCATGCTATGCAACCACCGTTCTTACAGTTGACACCCGATTTAGTTCAGGTGACCTAATGAATTCCAGGTGAATTCCTAGGATTTTACGTTCAATGGTAATGAACGCATTGAAAATAGGTTTTCATAAAACAAATCGGTTTTAATTTTGATCAAAATATTTTCTCGTTCAAGCTCGAGTTTAGATATCATTGAATTCCATGAGTTTGTAATTCTCAATCTTTAAGGTTAATCTCAAGGATTGAGTAATATCAGGCTTAAAAGCTGATTTTTAATCTTTAAGGAGATTATCCTTTCTGGGGATCTGATTCATTAGTCTTATCAAGCTAATTTGCACGGTGCCCCCCCCATTGTACGAGATAAATCCTTCTCATGGTTAGGATAAATCTGACCACTTGGCGACCCTGTTTGATGCTGAGGTCCGTGGATTTCCTGCTGATTTTAGAGATGACTTTTCTAGATTTTTCGTCAACCTACAGCTGGTCTGGACGACAACTTCTTGACCTAAATCAAGAAGCGCGTGTCTTTTTCGGAAGACTTTACTTCCTTTTAATGATGGAATTGATTCATCGTGTAGATCCATCTTTTCTTTTCTTTCATCGGGTAAAATAGTTAATTTAGTCCAAAACAAAAGCACCTGCAATAAACTTTACAGAAACATGTGCTAGATAGTTTTTAATTGAATAACTAGGTACATTCTCCCCACACTTAGTTTCTTTCTTTGCCTTTTTATTCTCCTTTATTCCATTTTAAATGAATTCAAGCGTTTTAGGGTGTTTCTCAATTTATGTCCTTTCCGAGGTAACGATAATTTCGGTATTAACACCTAGTTTTCATCCTTCATAAATATGTATAAACATGATTTTGAATTCATTTAGTTGAAAATTTTTCAAATTTTCACAAAATTTGGCAAATAAAACCAAGTGTAAACCCGAGAGAATTTATAACCCTTCCCCACACTTGAGATCATGCAATGCCCTCATTTGCATGAAATCAGACTCTAATTATAAATTCATGAGGGTGATTAGTGTAGAAAAGTGATTGAAAATACCCAGTTTGTAATTACAAAGCTCATCGAATGATAGATGGCGCGCCTCATCGTTCATTCCTTCTTGTTTTATCACACATGCTTTTTTTCAAAAACGGCTGCTTTTCTGAACTGTTTACTAATATTTGAAAAAGCGTCTTTTACCCTAATCATGCATTTTTATTAACGAGTTATGCACTAACCCGAACCCCTAATTTAACGTTAAGTGGGGTTAGACTTCCCCACACTTAGCTGACGACATGTGAAGTCGGTAGAATAAGTTCCACGAATTAAAATAGTGAGCCAGTTATTTACATCTCGGGTGGTATAAAATATATCAATGGGTTTAAAGTTTAGACCCACCCGAATATCACTACATAATTCTTTTTTAAGTGTAGCTTTTAGTAAATGGATATGTCTCTTTTCTGGTTCTTGGTCAAATGGATCGATATACACCGACATACATATTATAGGGTGGACAATTCCTAACATTTCCTTCCTTTTATTCTCGGGATTAAAGGTTTCACCTCTATTACCCAATTGGGTGAAATCTGAGGTGTCATTATCTATTACAGCTCGTAGTTCATCTTCGATAGATGACTCATCTATTGAGAATATTGGGTTGGATGGTTGTGGAATGGTGAATTTCGGGATCGAAGTAGATTCTTCTTCATTAACGGTACTTATCGGTCCCACCACTTTGGTATTGGGGGTAAAATTTTCAACGTTATCGTTTTCCCAAGAGTACAAATTTGTCTTCCTTATTTCTTCTTCATCCATAGATGGATGGATGATTTCGTCGGTAGAGGCTAATGTGTCGATATGTTGTGAAATTGGTAAGACTGAATAAAAAGTATCATCGGGATAGTTGGTGATTTCGGAGCTCTTGAATTCATCAAAATTCGATGATATGAGATTTTCTTGCACAATACTCCTCAGATCAACAGGTGTGTAGTCTGATAGAGTTTCAGCTTGCCGGTTTACAAACTCTCTCATTTGTTCATTTTGAGCATTGAGTTCTTCGAGTTTGATTTTCATATTGTCTAATAAATTTTCAGACACGTAATTTTCCTCGTCTACTGGTTGTTGAGTTTGGAAATATTCTTGGGAATAATCCCAATTTAAATTGTATTCTTCATAATCATTCCATTCAGGTTCCGTGGGTGCGTAATTTTCCATAGGAACGTAATAGTAACATTCCCATGTTGAGTGATAATCTCCACAGATTTCAAAACCAGTTATTGTTTCGTCGTTTGTGATCCAAGATTGACTGATCGAATTGTCATCAACACTCGGTTGAGAGTATTGATTTTGTATTTCATAAAGAGTTTCCAAAATATCTTCGAGACTTTTCATAATGCGCTTATTACCAAATTTTAATTATCCTATTAGTTATAAAAATAGAAAAACTTATATAAGTTGTCCAATTAATAGACTTTTCTGCTTTTGCCCACGTTTCGAATAGCCAATAGATGCAGCAGGGAGCCAGAACCCTTTAAATCGGAAGCTCACAACTCAGCCACTAACAAATCCAACTATTACTACGAAGCAGAAAATTTGGATGTCTATCAATTTAACCGCTTAAAATAATTTTTCGTTTTGAAATTTTAGAGAAGAAATAGAGAAAATTTCTAAGTCCTAAAAACTAGCGTGTCGAGAAATAAGAAAGAAAAAGAGTGCGCGTCGAAAAACGTCGAAAAATAAAAATAAGAAAGATAGCGCGAAAAAATGGCGTCGCAAAATTCTAAAGCACCTAAATCTTAGTCTAAGGAATAAGCACTTAAGGGATTTTACGGCAAAGTCTAAAAATCTAGAAATAAAAATAAGCTACGGCAAAATACTAAGCTTAAAACTAGATATGAACGATAAAAATACAAATATTACGATTAACCGATTAAAAAGATACAAAAATAAAAATAAGCTTAAATTTTGATAAAATTATTTATTTTTATAAAAATATTATTTTTATATATTTATTTTATAAAAGTATTAATTTATATATATAAATAAAACTAATTAAAATTTAAAATACAATTTAATTAAAAATTAAAACTAATTATATTAAACTAATAAAGTAATTAGGGTTTAAAAATAATAATAAATAATATTACTCCGTAATTAAAGCGAGCGGCTCCGCGAGTCGCGTTGCCACGTGCCCTAAAATTCCGCAAGTCGCGGAGTTTGCATTTTCGTTTTTTTTATATAATTTTATATTGTTTTTCTAAAAATATATATAAATATATTTATACAAAAATAAATAAAAAATATAGAGTTTTGCCCAGTCCCCGGCAGCGGCGCCAAAAACTTGATGTGTGCAGCGGAGTGTACGAAATAGTATTAATTTAAATACGAAATACGACGAAATATTACACAAGTTTTAATTATTTATTTACAAAATTGATATACCTAAACCTTGTTACAACACTATAGGCAGTGTACCTAATCGTAGAGTATTATAGTTTTTAGTAAGTCCAGTTCGTTCCACAGGGAGCGGGCTTATTGCACACTATATTTTTAAACAATTATATTTGTACAAAATATATTATATTGATAATATATAAAAGGAGGTTTACCGTTTAATGATTGGTTTGTCGATTTTATATTTTAAGTTACAATTAAAACCTAATGCAAAATATAAATGACGATAATTAAAGTAGCGAAAAATAAATGACAATAAATAAATGACGTTAAATAAAATAGCGAGTAAATAAAAGTACGATGAAATATGAAATAAAATATATTATGCTTATTTAAACTTCCGTAACCATGATGGTTGACGTGTTGATTTTAATTTTATGCCCATGGGTTAATTGTCCTTTGTCCTGGATTATTTAATATGTTCGTCTGGTTTTTGTCCATAACAGTCCATCGGTCATAAATTTAAAGTGCGAGTGTCCTCGTCAAATTATCCTTATACCCGAAGTCAAATATTCCAACTAATTGGGGACTTAAACTGTAACAAGGTTTTAATACTTTGTTTAACAATTACATCAGGATATCGACTGCGTGTAACCCAAGGTTTTAATACTTTGTTATCAATTATGCCAAGTGTCCTTGTACATAATTTCACCACTGTTTTAATAATTCCATAGACTATTAATCCATTCCCGTGTCCGGTTAAATGACCGATTATTCGTACATATAAATACCCCGCCCATCGTGTCCGATCGAGTGTATATGGTTATTTATAGGTACATCCAATTGTAAATCTTTATATTAAAATTAACAAACTATCATTTAGTTAAACAAATATAAAGCCCATTAATAGCCCATAGTCTAATTTCCACAAGTGTCGTTCTTTTGTCCAAACCCCAATTAAGGTACAAAGCCCAATTACCCCATCTTTAATATTTAGTCCAACATCATGATTACTTTGACTCAAATAAGCATAATAATAACTTAAGTACGAGACATTAATTTAAAAAGGAGAACATAGCTTACATTGATTATTTATCGCGTAGTGTTACACGGACAGAGCTCCGACTTTAAAACCCATAAAATAACCTTTACATAACCCGAACTAATCTAATATAAAACTACCCTATACTATATATATTATATATATATATATATATATTTATTTATTTATTTATTACAGAGTATTATTATTATTATTTTTATATTTTTAAACTCGGCAGAATGCATGGCCTTTTATAGGCATTTCTGATTTTTGCAGCTCCGCCAGTCGTGGAGTTTTAAGCCTGCAAACTCCGCGAGTCGTGGAGTTTGAAAATCCAGCTCACATAATTTTGGAACCTTGCTTGTCGACATATTTTATATATAAATATAAAATGTAAATAATTAATATAATTATTTATATATTATATTATATTCTTGTGCATAGTAGACTTGTAATTTTTGGTCCATTACGTCGGGCGTTGATAGTGGGCTCGGGTACCAGTTCCGGATTTTCGAACGTCCTTGCGTACAATTTAATATCTTGTACTTTGCGTTTTGTAACTTGTACTCTTGTCATTTTTAGACATTTTTCATCAATAAATTGAACCTTTTGAATTGTATCTTGTACATTTGAGCTTTTTGGACGTTTGTGTCTTCAAATCTTCGTTTTCGCCTTTTGTCTTCGCACTTATTTATTTAAACAATTACAATGAAAATATAATACAATTACATATGAAAACTTATTATTTAGGAGGGATATTGCTATGAAATATATGTTCATTTTTAGCCTTATCTGGTACTTTCATGGTTAACTCTAATCCGGCACGGATACCTTTTGATAGCGGTGCTAATTTGTCGTTTGTGTCTCCAAGATTTGTGCCTAAGTTAAATAAATCGCTAGTTAAGTTAAGTCGTCCGGTAGAAGTTGAAATAGCGGATGGCAAGACGGCGCTAGTGGTTGATGTGTGTAAAAATTGTAATATTGTGTTTGGTGCTGAAAGTTTTAAAATCGATCTCATTCCGATGACTTTGGGTGATTTTGATATCGTCGTTGGTATGGATTGGCTCGATCGTTATAGAGTCGATATTTCATGCCATGATAAGTTTATTCGGGTAAAGACCCCAAGTGGGGGGGGGGGTTAATTATTCACGGTGATAAACGAAGAAGACTTGTGCCGATATGCACCTTTGCACGGGCACGTCATTTCCTTGTTAGCGGTGGCATGGCTTTTCTTGCTCATTTTGTTGATACTCGAGATGAGCCACCATCCATTCGTGAAATTCCGGTGGTAAGTGAATTTGAAGACGTTTTTCCGGATGAGTTACCGGGTGTTCCGACAGAAAGACAAGTTGAATTTCGCATTGAGTTGGTTCCGGGGGCTACCCCCATTGCTAAAACTCCTTATCGTTTAGCACCAACAGAAATGCAAGAGTTGTTAAATCAAACCAAGAGTTGCTTGAGAAGGGTTTCATTCGACCGACTGCTTCGCCATGGGGCGCTCCGGTTTTATTTGTGAATAAGAAGGATGGTAGTATGTGGATGTGCATCGATTATCGGGAGTTGAATAAAGTGACAATCAAGAATCGTTATCCATTGCCTCGGATTGACGATTTGTTGAACAACTCTAAGGTGCAACGTTGTAACACCGGCCATTTTTTTTTTACAAACACAGCGGAAGACTTTATTAACAAATACAATATAAGTCACGTCATTACATTAAACCGTGTAATTATATTTAAGTTTACACAACGGTGTTACGTTATTACAAAACATTATTTATACAAAAGTCCACATCAGAGTTGGGTTGTTAAACATGTCTTCTGGAACAACACCCATCACGACTAGCAGTACCTAAACCAGCAAGGGAAGAATATGTGGGGGGATTAGCGCACCGCTAAGTGAATGGAATCTATCTAACAGATATAGCTTAAGCCACACACAAGCTATATACTAACAAAAACACTTGCTAACTACCAACTAGCATACAATAAGACAATACGAGGATCGGCGGATTGTACGAGCACACGACTCTCAGCTGATCGGGCCTGAGTCTACCGATAGTCCCTGCTACTCAATTCACAGTATAGTTATCCTGATGCAGGGGGTGCATCGTTCACACTACATTCCACAATTAGTAGCCTATGGACCCAACCCCCCCTAGGCATGGTTGACCTCATACGGACTCTAACCTCTCCTAGGCACGGTCTCGAGTCCCCAGTCTCCCTAGGCCCGACTGGTGCCATTCACACAGTGTACACATAATTCACATACAACATTAGGCCTACTATATTATTCTAACATGGCAATTTCTACACTATTCATGGTAAAGGAGTCAATTACAGTAGCATGATATGCTACTTAAACTCTATCCGGAGATAGACCCACTCACCGATTACCAGCTACAGCTCAATTATCTTACTTCTGAGCTTCTTCCTTGTTCTTATCACCTGAGACCAACACAAACGAAGTCAATATACATATATCAATCAATATTATAAAAAAATCATACTATAAACTAGGTCATAACATCATTTTACAAGTCCACAACGTAACTCCATTCACTATTGTCAAACAAGTACGTGGAAAACAGGACACGCACGCCAAAACCTATTTTCCCGCCCCAAAAATAGTTTGATCCATCTTCTTAAAAGTTTATCATTGAAATGTACTCTTCAATACGATTCCAACGATATTTGATTTATCAAAAACGGAGTTACGGTTTGAAAGTTATGACCAAAACAAATTTCTCAAAATGCTGAAAAGACACACTACCCAACTCGGTAGTGTGTGTCATAGACACTCGAACGAGTGTGTAGAAACACGGCCGAATGAGTAGAGACACTCGACCGACTGTCTTTTCAAAAGACACACTACCGAGTGTGTAGACACATGACCCAATACAAAAGACACTCGACCGAGTGTATACACACACGGCCCACCTCCAAAAGACACTCGACCGAGTGTGTTCTTGAGCTGCTGAAATTTGGAAAAGTGACGGGTTTGAGCCAAAAATCACCAAATCTCGACCATATACTCATTTTAAACCTCAAAACTCATCACATCTTGTTTATAAAACCTTTTGGGACATAAACCCACAAACATTACATCAAAACAACAACAAATTAAGCAATTTTGACCCAAAATCACACTTTTATAAAACCTAGCACAAAAACTCCATTTTTACACAAATTCAAACATGAAAACACATGATTCTTACCTTGTTTGAATCAGTAAAACACAAAGAATCGATTTCTAACACAAATTAGACTTCAAATCGAGATTTGGAGAATTAGGGTTCAAGAGGGAGATGAAGTTAGGTACGGGAGTGATTTTGGGGAAAAATCTAGAAAATGTGGAATGAAGCAAGTAATACCCACTTATTTGGGTTAAAACCCATACCCCATCACACACAGGTATTTACCAATTATCTGAAATCTTACGTACCTCATTAGGCGACCCTAACGAAGTCTAAATTAAATAAACAAACATGTTCTGTGACCCTTGTCACAAACTGGTCTTAACCAAATAATAAAATAACACTATTCACATAATTAAAATTAAAAGCATATAAAGCACATAATAAAATCCTAAGGGCAAAATAGTCCACTTACAACTAGCCCAGGTTTCAGTCTGTTACAAACGTATTTCTCTAAAATCGACCTACGGTCCGGCAATCACCAAATGCGGGTCCGTGAGGAAGATATCGAGAAAACGGCTTTTCGAATGCGTTATGGGCATTTTGAATTCGTAGTTATGCCTTTTGGTCTTACGAATGCACCGGCGACATTCATGGATCTTATAAACCGAGTGTGCCAACCTATGTTGGACAAGTCAGTAATTGTGTTCATTGACGACATACTTGTCTATTCGAAGAGTATGAGGGAACATGAACATCATTTGCGGAGTGTGTTAAGGACGTTGCGGAAGGAGAAGTTGTATGCTAAATTCTCCAAATGTGAATTTTGGCTAAGGGAAGTTCAATTCCTTGGCCATATTGTGAACGAAAATGGTATTCAAGTAGATCCGGGGAAGATCGAGACGGTAAAGAGTTGGGGACGACCGACTACGCCTACGAAAATCCGAAGTTTTCTCGGATTGGCCGGTTATTATCATCGGTTTATCCAAGACTTTTCTAAAATTGCTTCTCCATTGACGAAATTGACGAGAAAGAATACAAGATTTAATTGGGAGAACGAGCAAGAGATTGCTTTTCAATTATTAAAAGAGAAGTTATGTCAAGTTCCGGTGTTAGTGTTGCCGGAAGGGGTAGAAGATATGACGGTTTATTGTGATGCTTCTTTAAACGGGCTCGGGTATGTTCTAATGCAAAGGGGTAAAGTCATCGCTTATGCCTCTCGACAATTAAAGGAACACGAAACAAGATATCCGACTCATGATCTTGAGTTGGCGGCGGTTGTGCATGCGTTGAAAATTTGGCGCCATTACTTGTATGGTGTCAAGTGTACGATTTATTCGGATCACAAGAGTTTGAAACATCTTTTTGATCAAAGAGATTTGAATTATCGTCAACGTAGATGGAAGGATGTGGTGAAGGACTATGATTGTAAAATACTTTATCATCCGGGTAAGGCGAATGTGGTCGCGGATGCGTTAAGTCGAAAGAGTCAACATCCGGCCATACGAGTAGGATCGTTAAACATGATTATTACTAACGATTTTCTTGTAAAGCTTGGCGAGACTCAAATCAAAGCTTTTGTTAACAATAAGCATGAGGAATGAATCGTGGGACAAACGGAGTTTATTACCTTAGGTCCGCATGGTTTGTTATCTTTTCAAGGAAGAGTGTGGGTGCCTAAAATGGGTGATCTTCGATGAGTGCTACTTGATGAAGCACATAAGTCAAAGTATTCCATTCATCCGGGCATGAAGAAAATGTATCTTGATTTGAAGAAAGAGTATTGGTGGCCGGGCATGAAACGTGATGTTGTAAAGTATGTTGAACAATGTGTTACATGTTTGCAAGTTAAGGCAGAGCACCAAGAGCCGTATGGTAAGTTTCAACCATTAGAAATCCCGAAATGGAAATGGGAGCATATTACCATGGATTTCATTACAAAGTTACCTAGGACGGCGAGAACCCAATTTGATTCGATTTGGGTGATAGTTGACCGATTGATGAAAAGTGCTTTATTTCTTCCTATTCGGGAAGCGATATCTTCGGAGGCCTTGGCTAAGTTGTTTATCAAGGAAGTAATCTCTCGACATGGGGTTCCTATATCTATCATTTCGGATCGAGACACCCTTTTCACATCTCGGTTTTGGGAGAAGTTTCATGAAGATATGGGTACACAATTAAAATTTAGCACGGCGTACCATCCTCAAATGAACGATCAAACCGAACGTACGAATCAAACATTGGAGGATATGTTACGGGCGTGTATTATTGATTTCGGTGGTGGTTGGGATGAGCACTTTCCTTTGGTGGAATTCTCGTACAATAATAGTTATCATACTACTATTGGTATGCCACTTTATGAGATGCTTTTTGGCCGGAGGTGTCAAACTCTAATTTGTTGGGGTGAAGTGGGAAAAAAGGAAATCGGGAGTGCCGATTTGGTTTTAGAGACGAATAGCAAGATTGATATGATTCGGGCTCATTTGAAAAAGGCTCAAGATAGACAACAGTCGTATGCCGACAAACGTAGGCGAATGATCGAATTCCAAGAAGGTGACATGGTGATGCTTAAGGTTTCGCCATGGAAAGGTGTTATTCGGTTTCAAAAACGGGGAAAGTTAGCTCCTTGGTTTATTGGTCCTTTTAAAGTTTTAGCTCGTGTTGGCGAAGTTGCGTACCGTTTGGAATTACCCGAAGAGATTACGGGGATCCATAATACATTTCATGTTTCCCATCTCCGTAAGTGTCTTCCGGATGATTCATCATGGGTGCCATTAGATGAGATTGAGCTAAACAATAAGTTAGAGTATATTGAGGAGCCGATTGCTATACTCGATGAGAAGGTCAAAAGATGGAGAAATAAAGAGGTTAGGACTTTTAAAGTTCAATGGCGTCGTAGTAAAGGTTCCGAGTTTACTTGGGAGCCCGAAGAGTTTGTGTTAGTTTATCTTCCCTCTTGTCATGCGGCTTGGATCGCGAGGACGCGCTCCGATTCAAGTGGGGGAGAGTTGTAAGACCTTAATCATTTTGTACAGCAGTGTATATATGGTACATAGAGTGTGGGTATCTTTGTGTAATTAAACGGAAGTCAGAATCTGTCCAGCAGCTTATGCGCACCGCGCACACTAAAGGGAGCGCCCCGCGCACCCTTTACTGTAGTCGGATTCTGCTCTTTTAATGAGATATATTGATGGGCTTTTTGGTAATTTCACTTGGGGACGAGTTAAAGGCTACCAGATCAGTTTGGGGTGAGTCATAACTCCATTATCATCAACCTTATCCTTTTTCACTTCAATTTTAGAGAGAGAGAGAGAGAGATTCTTGTGCGAGAAAGTTCAAGCAAGGGAAGAAGGAGCTAGTTTTGGGTCTTAGCTCGAGTTATAAAGTTGTTCATCTAATCACTAGCTACGTTGTGATTGTGGTGGTAAGCTCTAACTTTGATTTCCTTATTTTAATTGATTTAAGGGTTAGGGTTTGGGATAGTATTGAACATAAAACCCATATTTAATGATTTTGGGTGTTCTTGGGTAAGATGGATTCATGAAGACTCAATGGTAACTAACCTAGGGTTTCAAAGTGTTAATTGATGTTTATGAGTCCTAATTGGTTAGTTAATCACTAGCACACCTAGTTAATTAGTAAATGGGTGTTAGATGGGTTAGTGGATGACCCGAAATGGGTGTGTTGACTTTAAATTAGTCAAAGGGCTAATGATTGACCTAGTTGGGAAAAATGGGTATGAAATACCCTAATTGTGTAATAGTTAGTGTTGTTGGACCTTAATCACTAGCTTTTAAGTGATTAATGATGGTCTTGACCCTTAAGGGGCGGTTTTGGTGAAAATGGGGCATTTAATGCATTTAAGTCATTAAATGCACATGAGTGAAGTGTTGGTATTTAGTCCAACAAGTTTGTTTGTTGATCGAGTACTTATTTCATTAGGTACTTGGCTTTGAAGCTTGCGAAAGGATAAAACCATCACCAAATCTTTAAGGTGAGTGGAATAATTATGCGTACATGTATATGGCGTGTTTATTTATGAATGTTATGGTATGAACCACGTGCCGGTAGTGCCATAACATGTATGTGACGAGTATTATGATGTGAACCACGTGCCTGTAGCATCAAGTGTTAACCACATGCCAGTAGCACTATAAATTTGGATGTGAACCACGTGCCGGTAGCATCAAGTGTGAACCACGTGTCGGTAGCACTATAAAATGAGGCGTGAACCACGTGCCGGTAGCGCCAAAGTGTGAACCACGAGCCGGTAGCACTATAAAAGAGTGAGACTCAAAAGCGTATGGTGTGAACCACGTACCGGTAGCACCATAGCGTTATGGTTAACCATATTATGTTGATGGATATTGCTTAGCATGCTATATATATATATATATTGTGTTGTGTATATGCTAATGTGATGTTGTGATGGTGTACGAGTTGTTAGCACTATGAGTAAGACGTCATGCTATTTGAGTTATATTCTCGTATGAGGTATTTGGTGGGTGCGAATGCAAATAGATGGGTTATATATGTGTATGTATAATTGTTTCACTCACTAAGCTTTGCTTACCCTCCTGTTATTTATCTTTTTATAGGCTCCGGCGGAGACAAGGGTAAGGGCATTCGTATGGATTAGAGATCCCGCTTTGTTTGTAGGGGACGCTTTTGGATGTTATAGCTTTTGGAGTTTGACCGAGATTTGGGTAGTTTAACCCCCAAACACCATGCTCATAGTGTCGTTTGGAATTTAAACTCTTATGGTTGAACTTGTATGTTTTGAACGAAACTCGTAAAACGGCCGATGTGGGCCCCGTTTTGTAAAACTTATTTTATGATTGAATCATATGAGTTTTTCATATTAGAACATGTTGTAAAAAGCGTTTCTTCTAAAAATGTAGGGAAGTGGGAGATCTTTATTTGAAAATTGGATAAAATCGAACAGAAGCTGTTGGGGCTTGTGCGCGCCGCGCACTCTCCTGTTATATAAAAAAATATATTTGTTTCGCGTAATCGATTGGTTATTGATTTGGGTTGTTACGATATCTGAAGAAAATATATATGTATATATATTTTCATAAAGATTGTAATTGAAAATTCTTTCGTACAAACTGTTAATGGTGAAAATATTTTAACGGGTAGGTAATACCCGAGGAATATTTAGATTTCACATTAATAAGTTACATTGTACATTCTTCGAATCTGATTCAACAGTCATTTACTATCCTACTTACAACCACCGATATACGTATCCGTTCACCGCAGAATAATCATTTTCATTCAATTTCATATTTGGATTTTGACCTATCAGAATCCAACAAGTGGCATAATGAAGAAAACATTTGACAAAATAAAATTTGTTAGAAACAGACAAATTAAATATGAGGAATTTTGTTAAGAATTCACGCTAACAAAATCCTAGCTAACTGTTCCTAGCTAACTGTTAATTCCGTATTACATTTATTTATCGCAATTTATTTATCGCAATTTATTTATCGCAATTTAATTATCGCAATTTTAATTCTCGCAATTTTATTTATCGTCATTTAATTTCTGTAATTATTTTACGCACTTTAAATATCGGGACACGTATACAAGGTTTTGACAAATCATATCGACACATCTATATATATTATTTGGAATCACCATAGAGACTCTATATGTAGTAACGATCGAGTTCTCTATACAGGGTTGAGGTTGATTCTCAAATAATATATATACTTTGAGTTGTGATCGAGTCTGAGACATGTACACGGGTCACGATACGTATTAATTAATTCGATATTATATATTAAACTATATATGAATTATTGGACTGTTAACTATGGACTATCGACTGTGGACTAATAACATTGGACAATTAAAATGAATTAAAATATTGATTATAACATATGAAACTAAACAATTCTTCAAGTTTGCCACTTGATTTCATCTTAAACATCATTTGTATTTTGACGATTACAATCCGCGTTCAAACCTTTCATGATTCTTGAAAACACCTCAATCGAGAGGATGAACCAACCGCACTTCATCTACGAAAGAAAATATTGATACATATAATTATGCAATTGAAAACACTCGGAACCTGAGCAAACGTTTAACACGTATCTGTGCTAGCTCCTTTGGCGTTATTATTACCGAAAGTAACTTTGCAATCCCTTTCCAAATTAGCCAATTTTGTCACAACTTCAGCAAATCAACTTCAACTTCTCATTCGAATGAACTCTACTATAACTTTGATATATAAGTTCGCCTTTCGTCATCATTACCGGGGAACCGTTTATATCCCACCACATTAACAGTAAACTTACCAACAACTTTGTTGATCTTTGACTTTTTGAAAAGTTATTATATTCATTGAAACCCTATCATCTACTCATCTGCATCTGATAACGAGAATTACCATACCAATTACCGGGAAATAGCAATCAGTATTTTGAATCTCGCAATGTCTCTACATCAACAGTTAAACGTATACATATAGCATTTATCTCTTGGAATTAAGATTTTCCATTCTGAAATTTTGAAAAGCACATAGTCTGCGAATTACTACTCGGAATGTTGAAAAAGCTGAATGAAGCAGCAGAAACAGTAGACAACTGTAAACGACCTTAACCGTCGAAAGTATGATGATAAAGAGTAGAGTGTTGGAAATTATCGATAGAAAATTTAGTACCAAAAAGCGAATTATGCGAAATTATGAAGGAGACTGTGGACAAATCACAAGAGCTAAACTTGTACATAAAGAATCCTGATGATTCTGTTTCTGATGAAATCTTTAGAAAATATCTTGCTCCGTACTCATGTTAAATCTTGTGGAAAAATCTTTCTTCACCAACCTTCGATCTTAAAAATTCTAAAATATCATCATAAATATCTTCGATATTTCTGAGGATATTTTCATAAATATTCTTGTTCGAAATTATTTATCTCTTCGCGCTATCTATGTTACATCATAAAGGAAACTGTATAGTTTCTTTATTCTGTAAACTTTCGAGTTTAAATTCTTAATGTTTTTGAAGTGTTGGGGAACTGATGCATGAGTTAGTATAATATAATGACACTTGATCAACGTGATTATATTACATTAAGTCATGCTGAGTTTCTAATGGGACGTGATGATTCACAGATCATAACGTCATCACGTGCCATGTTACATAACTCTTTCATTCTGCTTAACTTCTGAACATATCAAGAAAATATATGCTTGATAGTTCTATTCTCAGTGATTCTGGTAATTTGACAAATCAAATCGTGCTATTACATTCTTTCTTGTTTAGAACATTGAGTTCATTCGAAACTCCATACTTATGAATTCTGGCCCATTACTCTCTTTACTAGAGGTCGAGAAGAGAATAAAAAGGCAAAGAGCTCCAAAATATAAGAGAAAATATAAAGCCCAATAACAACACGAAAGTTACAAACCGTGGATATTAATACGAATAACAATATAAAGACACGGTAGAATTAAGAATAGTATCACCCCAAGGTAATAGTAGAAGCAAACAGATTTTTTCTGATGGGAGATTGAAAAGAAGGATGACAGAAATGATAATTAGAAAAATATCAAGGATTAGAACGGGATTAAGCATTTTCACAATCTATTGGATATATGAACTAAGAAAGAAAGTATAGGAATGGTGAGAATAATGGAACGGAAGAGTTTAATTTATAATGGAAATATCAGACAGAGTAACCGAGGCAGATCACCGTATTTAATTACAGAGATCTTAATTTCCTTATTCGCTGAAGAATCAAATCTTTTAGATTTCGAAGATTTTCTTTAAATCCATTGAATTCGGGAAATCCACCGTGACTACGTCAAAAGTTAAATCTCTATCTCAATCTTTTGTGATAGCTTCATTTGTACTCTTCGATTAATCGAGTTGTTTTATCCACATTAGTCAATGATAATAAAATTCTATTTATCAACTCATATTCGTCATGAAAACTTTTTTATTGTTAGCCATGACCACCTCACTCAAATTTCGGGACGAAATTTCTTTAACGGGTAGGTACTGTGACGACCCGAAAATTTCCGACCAAATTTAAACCTAAATCTTTATATGATTTCGACAAGATAAGCAAAGTCTGTAATGTTAAGTCTCGTAAATTTTGGAACTATGTTTATGTATTCAATTACCCTTTGACTGTGCTCGACGATTCACGAACAGTTGTTGTAAACAACTATATATATATATATATATATATATATATATATATATATATATATATATATATATATATATATATATATATATATATAAATGTACGTATTAGAAATTATAAAATGTTATTAACTCATTAAAATTAAAAATGTAAAATACTATACAAAATAAGTTGTTACTAAATTAAATCTAAGTATAAATGATTCCTATAATAATTATTATAATATGTATATTGGAAAATATATATAAAAGTTATAGATATTATGTGTTGAATTTTATTTTTTTATAAAAGAAAATAATATAGCAAGTAAATATATATATAATACTTATACATATATAAGAAAATTATATTTACAAACCCATATTATATAATGTATTTATATTAAAATGTATAAATAATAAATATATATGATCATATAATATATATGGTATAATTATAATATACAATATATATAATATGATGAATGTAAATTACAAATATGATAGTTATACTAGTATCAATATTAATACTAATATTAATATTAAAATTTAGTGATAGTATTGTTATTATTTTCAAAAGATAACATATGGAGATGAAAAACTTATATATATAAATTGAAACATGTAATTGTTATATTCTTATTCTTATTATTACTTTTATTATTATTATCAATATTATTATTATTATATGTATTTAGATTATTATTAATTATAAGTATTAATTATTAATAATAATAAAACCGTATGTACCATCTAGGATCAATTCAGTTACATGTACCTATCACAACTGTTTTTAATTTTGGTTTTTGTCTCCAAAAACGTTTTACATCAACATCCATCGTACAAATCAGATAAAAACTAGATTTAATTTTTTTTGTATTGTATTGAATTTTATGTTTCAAAAGTCTGATTAAGAAATCGTGTACCAGATTCGCTGTATTATTAACCAATTCACTAATAGGTAAATCATTCAACTACTCCAACCTTTATCAATCATCAACACCTTTCACAGTATTCTAATTATCAAAGTTTAGCAGAAATAAATGAAGAAATATGACGGTTTCCTCTGTACCATTACCTTTTCTTCAAAAACCCAGATTCGAATCGAATTTCAAAATGTAAAAATGCAGTGGTGTTTGTAATCTTATACTAAAACTTTCTGCAAAATATCATATCTCGATTCATTATATCTAGTTCGAATTTCGTAGTCAAAGTTTTCAAATTAAAAAGTCAACTCATGTGTTCATCCAAAAATTTGAAGTCATGTTGATGTTTCTGGTTAAATTGATAATTTGGATAGTTTCAGTGAACGATTTACAATCTTTTTCGTGTTGTAACAATTTTCCGAAACATTCTCAAAATGATAATCAATATTATTATTTTTTGTTGTTGAAACCGTAACCCAGCAGCAACAGAGTAATATTTATTTTATTTTTTTTATTTCGGTTATGATAATCAACAACTACAACAGTTGCTTTTGATTCGTTTACAAATAATAAAATCAGATCAATTTTTTGTGATTAACTGATTATGGTCGAATGGGTTTTTTTTTAAAGAAAGAAGAAGAAGAGGAACTAGGGAAAGTAGGAGGGATGGGTTAAATAACATTAAGTTGCTTAGATAAACAGAAAGACAGTAGATTGAGTGATGGTTGTGGTGTGTTTTGGTTAAACGGGAGGTCATGGGTTCGAGTCCCATATTGGGCAGTTTTTTTTTTTAAAAAAGGGCTTCAAAGGTAGAATACTTTTATTATTATTGTTATTATTATTATCTTCATTATTATTATTATTATTGATTATGCTATTATTATTAGGAATGTAATGTTATTACTAATATAAAGAATGTTATTATCTTTAAAAGTAACTAATATTATTATTTTCATCATGGTTATTATTATTATTATTATTATTACTTATTAGTATTATGGTGTTATTAATTGTTATCAATATTATCAATTATAGCAAATTATTAGTAAAACAAGTATTATTAATATTATTTTTACTATTAGGATTACGAATTAATGTTATAGGATCTTTAGTCATTAGTTTAGAAATTTGACATAAAGATTATAATTTTCATGATTAGGAATATAAAGGTTTTAATAATATTATTACAAATATGAAAAATAAAAATCTTGGATATAAAGATTAGCAGGAAAATCATTAAGTTAAAATTTTAATTAATTTATGATTCATAGGAATTACTAAAATTTCTATAACTATTATTATCATAGCACAACTTAATATTATAATTATTAATATTATTATTTCTAATAATATTATTATTTCTAATAATATTATTATTATCACTTTTATCAATATTATTATAAAATATTATTACTTTTATTAACTTTAGTATTACCAAAATTAATAATAATTTCATAAACAAATGATACTCATATAAAAGATATATATTTAATATGCATAACATAACTATATTAATATTACGATATATAAAATGGAAAATATATAAATAAATAAGGAAACATATAAATTATTAAATATAACAATTACATCACTAATAATAATATATAGATTTATTCAATTACAAGTATATGTTTTAATATATATACAAATGATATAGGTTCGTGAATCCGAGGCCAACCCTACTTTTGTTCATTGTCGTCATATGTATTTTTACTACAAAATACAATAGGTGAGTTCATTTGATTCCCTTTTACTCTTTACATTTTTGGAACTTAGAATACATGCGCTACTTTTACAACTGCTTTATTAAATGCTTTTGAAATACATTTTGAACTGCGAATACATGAAATGCTTTTATAAATGTTTGACGAGATAGACACAAGCAAAACATTCCTCGAATGAATTATGTGGACGTGATAATTGCCACCATTGAATTATGTGGACGTGATAATTGCCACAATTGATATGAATATTTTTCCCCTGATTATTATTGCTTGGTAACCTAAGAATTAGGGAACATCACTAATTTTGAGAATTAGTGCACGCCTAATTGACGCGAATCCTAAAGGTAGCTACCGGGTTTAACACCCCCACCCAGAATGTTCACTAGACGGAAGGGCTAGTGGGCGTGGTGTTTAGTACTTCGAATTTTATATGATTATTATACAGATGAGATGTTCTGTTTTAGGGATATTATTATGCGCATTATATGTTAAGGTCGGTTACCAAGCCAAGCTATGAAAGAAATGTGAATGTTATGTATCGAGCGAATGATTTTATACACAGGTTATGTGTAAGAGATTTTGTACACGAGATATGTGTACGGTTACTAAGATTTATGAAAAATGGTTTCGTACACAAGAAAGGTGTACTGTATTTAAAAGATATCGCATGTACATTTCAGGTGGGTATAGGATTCAGGCCCATTTGTACCATGCAGCATTTAAATCTTGTGGTCTATAAAAATGATGAATTTTTATTGTTTATGATAAACTTATGAACTCACCAACCTTTTGGTTGACACTTTAAAGCATGTTTATTCTCAGGTATGAAAGAAATCTTCCGCTGTGCATTTGCTCATTTTAAAGATATTACTTGGAGTCATTCATGACATATTTCAAAAGAAGTTGCATTCGAGTCGTTGAGTTCATCAAGATTATTATTAAGTCAATTATAGTTGGATATATTATGAAATGGTATGCATGCCGTCAACTTTCGATGTAAATGAAAGTTTGTCTTTTAAAAACGAATGCAATGTTTGTAAAATGTATCATATAGAGGTCAAATATACCTCGCGATGAAATCAACTATTGTGAATCGTTTATAATGTATATGAACGGGTCCTTTCATTTCATTTGTACTTATAACTCTGTAACATAACTTGTGGTTGAACTATTCTTGTAAACTTGAAACAATCTTTACATTTGAAATGAATGTAACATATTTTGGTCAAACGTTATTTTAAAGATTTATGACCATGTAACGGGACCTAAGTAGACGGCGCCATCAATGACGATTTTGTCGGGTTACTACAGATGGTATCAGAGCGTTGGTTATAGGGATTTAGAGTTCATTGGTGTCAACCCCGAGTCATAGGGTACATTAGTGAATCTAGACTACAACCGGCATATAGACTTGAAGTAGGAATTACTTGACTACTTGTGCATTTATACTCAAACGTTTCTACTCATATCTACTCTTATTTCATCTTAATCTCACGTTGTTTAATTTGATTGACATGCCACCTTGACTATATGAAATAATGTTGAATGCACATATGAATCAGGGTAATATAATTTCCGGGATTATATTACGGTGACTCATATAAATGTTCCGACATTATGACATAAAGAATTTAAGGCGAGTCACGGTTAGTATTATTAAGAATACTAATCAACGATATTCTTGTGTTTTGAAGGAACAATGCCTCCTCGCCGTGTACTAGGCCACGGAACACCCGAACTAGCTCTACAACGAATGATAGCCACCGCCATGGATGCGGCCATGGCCGGTCACTCATCCAACAACAATAACAATAACAACAACCACCACAATAACAACAATGGAGCCGGTAATTCAAACAAGGGATGCTCCTATAAAGCTTTAATGGGGTGCAAACCTTACACCTTTGATGGAACTGGGGGACCGGTTGTGCTCACCCGATGGTTTGAGCAAACGGAAGCCGTCTTTAGCATAAGCGGTTGTCGGGACCAAGACAAGGTCAAGTACTCCACTCACACTTTCGCCAGCGTCGCTCTCACTTGGTGGAACACCTATGTACAATCGGTGGGTACCGATGAAGCCCACGCCCTCTCTTGGGCCGATTTAAGGGAAAAGATGATCATCGAATATTTCCCTCGTGAAGAAACCCGAAGGCTCGAACAAGAGCTAAGTACTTTAAAAGCGGTTGAAAATGATCTCAAGGCCTATAATCAACGATTTTTCGAACTAGCCTTGATGTGCCCAAACCTTGTGAACCCCGAGTCTTTAAGGGTTGAACTTTACATGGATGGTCTTCCAAAGAGGATCAAACACGGAGTAATGTCATCCAAACCCACTAATCATCAAGAAGCTTTGAATATGGCCTGCAAATTGATAGAAACGGTGGACGAAATCATAGTTCCGGCACCTAAAGCATAGGATAAGTCGGGTAACAACAAAAGAAAATGAGAAGCTCCCCAATCAAGCAACAACAACTTTGCCAAGAAGCCTTTCACCTCCGACGGCAAGAAGGGTTATGCCGGAAACCTACCTCTTTGCAACAAATGCAACAAGCATCACTTTGGTGAATGTGGCAAGCTAATTTGTCATCGTGCCAAGGAATTGGTCATAAGGCCAACGATTGTAAAAGTGCCGCCCCCGTCGCTCGAAAGGGGCCCAATGCACCAAAGACGGTCACTTGTTACGAATGTGGCCAAATGGGGGTCATTATAGAAATGCATGCCCAAAGACGGTCACTTGTTACGAATGGTATTCTCAATGCATAATATGCATAGATATATATATATATATATATATATATATATATATATATATATATATATATATATATATATATATATATATATATGAATCCTATACCTAAGTAATATTATATATGTTGTAATATATGTATAAAATTTATAATTATTACATATTTAGTATATTATATAACTAGCAAATATGATATAATTAATAAATTGTAATATTGACATACTAAATGTAATTACAAGATGAATTCTAGTTGATATATTATTATTATATTCATTATTATTATTAATCTTAATGTCAGTACTATTAATATTATTAGAGTTATATTATGAAATTGGATACATTTGACTTGTTATATCATTATTATTAATAATATCATTGTTATTATTAATATCATTATAATTAGAAGAAAAATTATAAATATAAATATAATTATTATTATGATTAGTATTATTAAAATTTCTAAAACTTTTCATTTTTATTTAAAGTTATTATTATCATAATATTATTATTGTCAGTAATATTATTATTGTTAACTAGTATTGTTAATATTATTAATATATTTATATTTATTAAATAACAATAACAATACTAATTATTTGAAAAATCATATTAACAGATATATACGAATCCATTTTGTTACACATCTCTTTCTAACTTTATTCTTTCTGTACTACAAGATAATTGATTACTCGTATGGTGATAATTTCTGTTAGCAATCAACTTTATTTTCTTCTGTTCTTGATTGCCTGAATTATTACATGTCAATCCCTATTACTATTCTATATCTATATTTATACATATACATATTTACAGATAGATGGATATATGCTTACAACACCCGTTAACTTCTTTCTTCTTCTACTTTCATTGACAATTATCCTCAATCGTACTATTGTTTCGATTGATACATCGATCATCAATTCAAACCCACACCATTGTATGTATACACATGATAATATATCATCACCACCAATCTATGTTTCTTCATCACTCTTAAACCCACCACCCTCATCCCATCGTTGACCATCAACCCACATTACCATAGAACAACGCTGTTATATGTTTCTTTCCGACACCCAAACAAAACCCATTGGGTTTTCTGATTGATCGAACAACACCAACATCATTTTCATGTTTCAAGTATTGTTGCTATCTATTATTAATTGACTGTCTTCGTTTATAGTTCTAACCAAGAACAAAACCAATAACTCGATGACCAAAGAAAACACGGGATTCGATCAACTACGATCATCCATCACCACCTTTGGAATTATCACTATCTTCACCTCCGTTGAACTACACCGAGAACCACCACCCGTTACTACTCATACGTCCATCTATCACCACCCTTCACCACCATGATCACGACAACCACTCATTACAACCTTAACCGGCTACCACATCCGACCGCCTCACTCTCTCTTCTCTCTTCATTTTTTTTCTTTTGTGAAAAATCAAGCCACAAACACAACAACTATTTCATGTTCTTGTTTTCATGCTCAACAAACCTCAACACACCACTTGTAATTCAAGTTTCTGTTTCGCTACAGCAGAAATAAAGATGATGATGAATTAATAACCGAGACCATAGCTTTGTATTTATATCCCTCAAATTGCGTCTTTTAAAAAAAAAACAAAAAAAAACTAAAGAGGTGTGAATCTTTTATGTTGGCCGACAAAAAGAAAGATTTTAAATTGAAGTGGGGATTTAAATTATGATCAAACAATAAGTGGGACATTGGTAGGAATGAGCATTTTGTTTGTGTCGGTTCATGGGACTGCATTTTTTGGCCACGCAAATGATGATAATTAAGTGAATTATAGGATTAATTCATATAAAGAATAAAACCTGTTGAGACGGTAAAGATGAAGGTTAAACAGCCGCTGTATTAAATTGTTCGATCGAGCATCATGTGGAGATCAAACAGGCCTTAAATAAAAATAAAGTTTGCTGTTGGGCTTCCCTGCTCTGTTGGGCTGAAGTCCTTTATTTTGTTGATGGGCCGAATCGACGTAGTAATGGGATCTTTAGTTTTCCAGCGAGGTTTAGATCAGAAAAACAATAGCAGAGGGGTGGTTTGGGCGGTTGTTAGGGAAGCAAGAGGTCACGGGTTCGAGTCCCGTTCAGGGCATTTCTTTTTAGAAAAAGTTATCAAAGGGGTATACACTCTTATTTTTAATCCTATTATTATTATTATTATTATTATTATTATTATTATTATTATTATTATTATTATTATTATTATTATTATTATTATTAGTTATAGTTATTATTATGTTAATTATTATTATTATTATTATTATTATTATTATTATTATTATTATTATTATTATTATTATTATTATTATTATTATTATTATTATTATTATTATTATTATTATTGTTATTATTATTATTCTAATTATTATTAATATTATGACTATTAATAGAATAAGTATTATTATTATTATAATTATGATTAAGAATATTGATATTATATATTCATTAATATTATTATTATTATTGTTAGCTAAATCAAAAACCAATAAATGTAGTTTTTTTAAAATCTTATAATTATTAGTATTAACAATATAGGTATTACTATTATCAATATGAGTATGATTATTATTATTATTATCATAAGAATGATACAAAAATTATTATTATTTTTCGTTAATATTAGTACTTGTAACATTTTATAATTTTTAGTATTATCATTATCATTAACATATGTATTATTATTAGTATTGTCATTATTATTGATAAAGTTAATATTAATACTAGTAAATCATTACCATCAAGAAACTATCATTTTAAAAGATAAATATTTTGTATGTAAAATATACTTATTCCATATGCTACAACTATATTAATATTTCATATAACTATATATCAGACATATTAGTGTTATTTAAATAAATACTTACATATAACAAACTTTCAGTTTTTAAATATAAATATATTAATATAACTAAATGAATAAATATTAATTATTTTAAACGTATATATACAAAGTAAATATATATAACATATAATTTAAGAAATAATATGTAAAAACAAAGTATATGTTTTAAAATGGAATTTAGTAAACCCCATATAACTACAAATATATAAATAATATATAAATGAAATTATGTAATTTCCATTATATGTTTTAATAGAGATACAAATTGATATAGGTTCGTGAATCCGAGGCCAACCCTGCATTGTTCAATATCGTCATATGTATTTTTACTACAAAATACAGTATTATGAGTTTCATTACTCCCTTTTTATATGCTTTTGCAATATATATTTTTGGGACTGAAAATACATGCGCTGTTTTTATAAATGTTGGACGAAATAGACACAAGTAATTAAAACTACATTCTATGGTTGAATGATCGAAATTGAATATGCCCCTTTTAGCTTGGTAGCCTAAGAATTAGGGAACATCACTAATTTTGAGAATTAGTGCACCCCTAATTGACGCGAATCCTAAAGGTAGATCTACGGGAACTAACAACCCCCATTCTGGAATTTGGAATGCTTTAGTACTTCGATTTTATCATGTCCGATGGGTGTCCCAGAATGATGGGGATATTCTATATGCATCTTGTTAATGTCGGTTACCAGGTGTTCACCATATGAATAATTTTTATCTCTATGCAGTTTGTGAAATGCCTGATATGAGATGTATATTTATGGAAAAATGAAATCTTGTGGTCTATTAAAATTATGGAAATGATTGATTACGATAAACTAATGAACTCACCAACCTTTTGGTTGACACTTGAAAGCATGTTTATTCTCAGGTATTAAAGAAATCTTCCGCTGTGTATTTGCTCATTTTAGAGATATTACTTGGAGTCATTCATGACATATTTCAAAAGACGTTGCATTCGAGTCGTTGAGTTCATCAAGATTATTATTAAGTCAATTATAGATTGGATATATTCGGAAATGGTATGCATGCCTGTCAACTTTCGATGTAATGAAAGTTTGTCTTTTAAAAACGAATGCAATGTTTGTAAAATGTATCATATAGAGGTCAAGTGCCTCGCGATGTAACCAAATGTAATGTATTCGTCCAGATGGATTAGGACGTGTCGTCTCATGTGGTATCAGAACGGTGGTCTTAGCGAACCAGGTCTTGCATTAGTGTGTCTAACTGGTAGCTGTTTAGATGCATTAGTGGGTCTGGACTTTGACCGTGTCTGCATGTCAAAAGTTTTACTTATCATTTCTAGTCGAAAATCATCTACTTATCATCCGTAGGAAATTACCTGCTTATCATTCTTAGTCTAGATACGTCTTACTGCATTGATTGCATGAATAGTGTATATACAAAATTCATATCTTAGCGTAGCTGCTAAATCATATCTTAGCGTATCCGTTACTGTTACCTTTGCCTGACAGCTTTTGAAATTTTCTCTGTAATCTGTGAAATCTTTATGCTATATATAAGTATTCTATGTAGTTAGAATATCATCTAATATCAGAAAATCACTTCATACCGAAAAACCCTTTACTCAATCGTACGAAATGAAACTCGCCACTAGTTAAATTTCTTCGGAATCCGACAGCTATTCCGACATGGATGTTCACCTAAGCTCCGGAAGCAGCGTCATCAAAATGAATCAACCAATCAGCTATCCCCAATTCATCTGATGGATTCATAGTCTACTTAATCAATGGAGACGTGAAGAAGGCGATCCTTTCCATCAACCAAATTCACCTCTTGGCGATGAACCTGAAGCACTTACCGGCGAACCTGTCCGAAACACTATTTCTCTCTCATTTCCAGAGTATCTCGTCACAATTATATACTACATCAAATTCTAGATTTTATTTATCCGCTCGTCCGAACGGACAATCACCCCGGTGTAATAGAAGAAGTCAACGAGCTTCGCGCTCGGGTGGTGGCTTTGGAGAATATGGTGCAAAGGTTACAAACACCAGCAGCAGCACCAGCAGCATAAACAGTACCACCATCAGCAACACCAACAGTACCATCACCACCATCAACAGCAACATCCGCATCCCATGCCTCAACATCTCATTCTGTACCTCGAGTGTAATCATCGTTCTACATGACGTTCTACATCAGTTATCTTCGTTCGACATGGCAATTATGTAATCTCTAATGTTTTAGAGATTATATATTCTTATTCTAACGCTAAATCAAATGAGTTTAATATCATATTAACTCATTAAATCCATGATTACATCTGAAGAAAATATATATGTATATATATTTTCATAAGAAACGTAATTAGAAATTCTTTGTACAAACTGTTAATGGTGAAAATATTTTAACGGGTAGGTAATACCCGAGGAATATTTAGATTTCACATTAATAAATTACACTGTACATTATTCGAAGCTGATTCAACAGTCATTCACTATCCTACTTACAACTACCGATATACGTATCCGTTCACCGCAGAATAACCATTTTCATCCAATTTCATATTTGGATTTTGATTTACCTGAATCCAACAAGTGGCATAATGAAGAAAACATTGGACAAAATAAAATTTGTTAGAAACAAACAAATTAACTATGAGAAATTTTGTTAAGAATCCACGCTAACTGTTCCTAGCTAACTGATTACATTTTATTTATCGCAATATAATTATCACAATTTATATTCTCGCAATTTTATTTATCGTCATTTAATTTCTGTTATTTATTTTACGCACTTTAAATATCGGGACACGTATACAAGGTTTTGACATATCATATCGATGCATCTATATATATTATTTAGAATAACCATAGACACTCTATATGCCGTAATGCTTGAGTTAGCTATACAGGGTTGAGGTTGATTCTCAAATAATATATATACTTTGAGTTGTGATCGAGTCTGAGACATGTACACGGGTCACGATACGTATTAATTAATTCGAATATTATATATTAAACTATATATTAATTATTGGACTGTTAACTGTGGACTATCGACTGTGGACTAATAACATTGGACAATTTAAAATGAATTAAAATATTGATTATAACATATGAGACTAAATGATAATGCTAAAAACGAACATATATTTCATAGCATTATTCCTCAAGAAAGACAAGCTTTTAGTTGCAATTGTTCTATTTACAAGTGATATTCGTTTAAATATTAAAAGGTGAAGACAAAAGACAGATTCGACGAATTGAAGACTCAAACGACCAAAAAGCTCAAAAGTACAAAAGACAATCAAAGAGGTTCCAATTATTGATAAGAAACGTCTCGAAATTACAAGAGTACAAGATTCAAAACGCAAAGTACAAGATATTAAATTGTACGCAAGGACGTTGGAAAATCCGGAACCAGGACCAGAGTCAACTCTTAACGCTCGACGCAATGGACTAAAAATTACAAGTTAACTATGTATATAAATATAATATAATATATAATTAATTATATTAATTATATATATATTATATATATATAATAAATCGTCGGCAAGAAAGACTCCAAACATGGGTGAGCTGTAAAAGTAAACTCCGCGACTCGCGGAGTTTGAAGGCAAAATTGGCCGCGAGTCGCGGAGCCCCAATTTCTGAAACTCCCTATAAAGCTCGCGCATTCTGATCGTAAAAAAACCAAATATATCCATCTCTCTATCTATATCGTATATATTTATATTTTAATTTTAATTTTAATCCTAATAATAAGGGTATGTTAGCGAATGTTGTAAGGGTGTAAGTCGAAATTCTGTCCGTGTAACGCTACGCTATTTTTAATCATTGTAAGTTATGTTCAACCTTTTTATATTAATGTCTCGTAGCTAAGTTATTATTATGCTTATTTAATCCGAAGTAATCATGATGTTGGGCTAATTACTAAAATTGGGTAATTGGGCTTTGTACCATAATTGGGGTTTGGACAAAAGAACGACACTTGTGGAAATTAGACTATGGGCTATTAATGGGTTTTATATTAACTAAACAATACCTTGTTAATTTAATATACAAACTTATAATTTGACGTATTTATATATAACCACATACGCTTGACTGGGTACGGTGGGCGGGATATCTATAAATACCAATAATTATTCATTTTACCGGATACGGAACTGGATTAATAGTTAATAAACTTGTTGAAACAGGGGTGAATTACATTCAAGGGTAATTGGTGTAATTGTTAACAAAGTAGTAAAACCTTGGTTTACACGCAGTCGATAACCTGGTGTATTCATTAAACAAAGTATTAAAACCTTGTTACAATTCGAATCCCCAATTAGTTGGAATATTTGACTTCGGGAATAAGAATAATTTGACGAAGGCTTTCGCTCTTTATATTTATGACTGATGGACTATTATGGACAAATCCGTATGGACATATTAAATAATCCATGACAAAGGACAATTAACCCATGGGCATAAAACTAAAATCAACACGTCAAACATCATGATTACGGAAGTTTAAATAAGCATAATTCTTTTATTTCATATTTAATTTCCTTTATTTTATATTTAATTGCACTTCTAATTATCGCACTTTTATTTATTGTTATTTAATCGCACTTTTAATTATCCTACTTTTTAATTATCGCAATTTTATTTTATCGCACTTTTATTTATTGCAATTTCATTATCGTTATTTATTTTACGCTTTAAATTAAGTCTTTTATTTATTTAATATTTTACATTAGGTTTTAACTGCGACTAAAGTTTTAAAATCGACAAACCGGTCATTAAACGGTAAAAACCCCCCTTTATAATAATAATATTACTTATATATATATATATATATATATATATATATATATATATATATATATATATATATATATATATATATATATGTATTTCTATAAAAGTAAACTAATATAGCGTTAAGCTTTGTTTAAAAAGATTCCCTGTGGAACGAACCGGACTTACTAAAAACTACACTACTGTACGATTAGGTACACTGCCTATAAGTGTTGTAGCAAGGTTTAAGTATATCCGTTCTCTAAATAAATAAATATCTTGTGTAAAATTGTATCGTATTTAATAGTATTTTCCTGCAAAAATATAAGCTATTTTATATACTACCCCGCTGCACATCAAGTATTTTTGGCGCCGCTGCCGGGGACTCTCTTAAACGCCGGAAGCGCAACGCTATATATATATAAAAAAAAAAAAGATTTTTAGTTAACTTTTATTAAAATTCGTTTTTGTAAAAATACGTTTTAATTATTCAAAAATATAAAAAGAAAAACAAAAATATAAGTATTTTTAAGATTTTGTTAAATATTTAAGTTTTATAATTTTCTTTATTTTTATTTTAGTTTATAAAAATATAAGTTTTATTCAAATATCTTTTATTTATATAAAAACAGAAAACAGAAAATAAAAAAAAATAAATAAAAACGCGTCGAATTTTAAAAAAACTGTCATTTGAATTTCTGAACCCCGCGACTCACGGGATTTGCTTCATTGATTACCGCGACTTGCGGAGTTTCTCTGACGCCACCGACAGAACCCTAACTCTGCATTAATTACGGAGTATTTATTAATTATTATTATTATAAACCCTAATTATCTATTATTATTATAATTAAGTTTTATTTTAAAGTTTCTTTTTATTTAATTTGTTTTATTTAGTTTAATTAGTTTAATTAAATTGTAAAATTAGTAGTTTTATTAAATAAATAATATAAAAATAATATTTTTATAAAAATTGTAATTTTTACAACTTTTTATATATTTTTATATTTTGTCCCTTTTTAATTGTTTTAGCGTAATATTTGTATTTTTAGCTCATATTTAGTTTTAAACTTAGATTTTGCCATAGTTATTTTTACTCCTAGATTCTTAGTCTTTGCCGTAGAATTCCTTAAGTGCTTTTTCTTTAGACTAAGATTTAGGTACTTTAGAATTTTGCGACGCCTTTTTAAGTTTTAGTTTCTTTTTAAGTTATTTCCATTTGGGATATAGTTTTTCCTGTAAGCTTTAATATTTTTAGACACCTTTTACTATGTACCAATTATCATTCCAATTAGTTATCTCAATTTGCGATTATAATTTTAAGTTAGTTGTAGTAATAAGGTTAGGTTAGTCAAGTATTTTTAATTTTTATAAGTTTCTTTTATTTTTCCGTCACCTTTTATTTTTCAACCATTTTTTCTTTTTCGACCTTTTTCGACGAACTCTTTTTCTTTCTTATTTCTCGCTATTCTAGTTTTAGGATATAGATTTTTATTCTACTTCTTATCTAATTTTCTTAAAATTACGAAAATTTATTTTAAGTGGTTAAATTGATAGACATCAAAATTTTCTGGTTCGTAGTAATAGTTGGATTTGTACGTGGACCGGGTTATTGGAGCCAAACAGTCCTCAATTATATTGAGACCAAACGAATCCTGCCCCTCTGCTGCATCTTTTGGCTATTCGAAACGTGGGCAAAATCAGAAAAGTCTATTGATTGGATAACTTATTATAATTTTTCTTTCCTTTTTAAAACTAATAGGATATTCAGTGAATGCACCGAGCAAGACGTTCACTACCTTTTGTACGTTCACCACCTGTAACTAGATCAAGACATTTAGCAAATATAACCGCCGTTGATTTCTCTTTAGAATCGTCATCCAGTCGACCAAGTACTTCAGTTCAAATTTCCGATAATCCATTTTTTGAACCCGACCTCACAATTGAGAATCCGGAGAATATTCAGGAACGGTTTGTAGATCCTGAACCACTAAACTTTCCTCCGGAACCACCAATCATTCAAACAGAGATTGTTGAGGAACGAACTATTAAATCAGAATCCTCTAGTGATTCCGATTCAACAAATTCAATTATGGAGAATCTGGAACCTTTAAGTATGGAAGACCGAATGAGAGCTAAACGCACTGGCCAAGGTCACGCAATTACTCATCCAGACATTAATGCGCCAGATTATGAAATCAAAGGACAAATTCTACACATGGTGACTAATCAATGCCAATTTAGTGGTGCGCCGAAGGAAGATCCAAATGAACATTTACGTACCTTTAATAGGATCTGCACACTATTTAAAATAAGAGAAGTGGAGGATGAACAGATATATCTCATGTTATTTCCCTGGACTTTAAAGGGAGAAGCCAAAGATTGGTTGGAATCGTTACCTGAAGGGGCGATCGATACATGGGACGTTTTAGTTGAAAAATTTCTTAAACAATTCTTTCCTGCATCTAAAGCCGTAAGACTTCAAGCAGAAATTGTTACGTTCACACAGAAACCGAATGAAACTCTATATGAGGCATGGACTAGATATGGAAAGTTGTTAAGAGGATGTCCGCAACATGGTTTAGACACCTGTCAAATAGTACAAATATTCTACCAAGGATGCGACATCACTACAAGAAAAGACATAGATATAGCAGCTGGTGGTTCTATTATGAAGAAAACCGAAACTGATACTTACAAAATTATTGATAACACTGCTTCCCACTCACATGAGTGGCACCAAGAAAAAGACATCGTTAGATCATCTAAAGCAGCTAGAGCCGATTCTAGCCATGACTTAGATTCCATTTCCGCAAAGATAGATGCTGTGGAAAGACGAATGGAAAAGATGACTAAGGATATTCACTCAATACGAATTAGTTGTGAGCAGTGTGGAGGACCACATTTGACAAAAGATTGTCTCATTATTGAATTAACAATGGAACACAGAGAGAATATTTCATACATAAACCAAAGGCCTGGAAATAATTATCAGAATAATTATCAACCGCCAAGACCGATTTACAATCAAAACCAAAATTATAACCGAAATATTCCATACAACAACCAACAAGGTCCTAGCAATCAACAAGTATCCAATAATACTTACAATCAGCAAAGACCTAATTTTCAAAACAAGCCACCACAACAAACCGATGATAAAAAGCCGAATTTAGAAGATATGATGACGAAGCTAGTTGAAACTCAAACGCAGTTTTTCACATCTCAGAAACAAACCAATGAACAAAATGCTCAAGCATTTAGAAATCAACAAGCTTCTATTCAAAATCTAGAACAAGAAGTAAGTAACCTAGCAAGGTTAATAGGTGAAAGAAAACCGGGAAGTCTACCTAGTGATACAAATGCTAACCCCCGGAATGAAACAGCTAAAGCTATTACCACAAGAAGTGGTACAACACTTAAACCACCTGAAATACCTGTAACTTCTGATGAAGCTATTCCTACTCCACAAGAACCACAACCTGATCAAGATAAGGAAAAAGAACCGGTAGTTGAAAAGGTTAATGAAGATAACACAGTTAAGGCTAAACCTTATGTTAAAACATACCAACCACCACTTCCTTACCCGAGTAAAATGAAGAAAGAGAAACTTGAAGCCGAGCAATCCAAATTCTTGGATATGTTTAAACGGATAAATGTAAATCTTCCTTTCATTGATGTGATTTCAGGAATGCCTAGATATGCTAAATTCTTGAAATATCTAATTTCAAATAGAAAGAAAATGGAAGAACTCTCGGCTGTTACTATGAATGCTAATTGTTCAGCAGTGCTGTTGAATAAGATACCAGAAAAACTATCTGATCCAGGAAGTTTCACAATTCCATGTTTTCTGGGTAGTCTTAGTTCAATAGAAGCATTGGCAGACTTAGGTGCTAGTATAAATCTAATGCCGTATTCACTATACACTAAACTAGACCTTGGAGAATTGAAACCAACAAGAATAAGCATACAACTAGCCGATAGATCAATAAAATATCCTAGAGGGATAATGGAGAACATGCTAGTTAAAGTTGGTACTTTAGTATTTCCAGTAGATTTTGTTGTTCTGGACATGGAAGAAGATTCTCAAGTTCCTCTCATATTAGGAAGACCATTCTTAAACACGGCTAAAGCAATGATAGACGTATTCGGTAAGAAACTGACCCTAAGTATAGAGGATGAGAGTGTTACCTTTTCAGTTGATAGAGCAATGCAACAACCACAATCTGCAGATGATACATGTTATTATATTCAAACTATAGATGCACATGCAGAATTATTAGAAGAATTTCCAGAATTACAAGGAACAGGAGAATGTTCTTTAGGAGAAGGTAATGAACCAATTGATGAAGCTGAAATGTTAGCTACACTTATAGCTAATGGATATGAACCAACAACAGAAGAAATTCAAATGCTAAAAGAAGAAGACAGATATCGATATAAATCATCGATAGAAGAACCACCGAAATTAGAGTTAAAGCCACTTCCAAACCATTTGGAATACGCTTATTTACATGGTGAATCTGAATTACCTGTAATAATATCGTCTTCTCTTACTGAAAATGAGAAATCACAACTCATTTCTGTGTTGAAAGCTCATAAACCAGCCATTGCATGGAAGATTCATGATATTAAAGGAATAAGTCCTTCGTATTGCACACATAAAATCCTTATGGAAGAAGGTCATAAAACATATGTGCAACGCCAACGAAGACTAAATCCTAATATGCAAGATGTAGTTAAGAAAGAGATTATTAAACTGCTAGATGCAGGTTTGATATATCCAATTTCTGATAGTCCATGGGTAAGCCCAGTTCAATGCGTGCCTAAGAAGGGTGGCATGACTGTCATTACAAATGAGAAAAATGAACTTATTCCTACTAGGACTGTAACAGGATGGCGTGTGTGTATTGATTATAGAAAATTAAATGACGCCACCAGAAAAGATCACTTTCCCTTACCTTTCATTGATCAAAAGTTGGAAAGATTAGCCGGAAATAGTTACTATTGTTTCCTAGATGGATTTTCCGGATATTTTCAAATTCCAATAGCACCCGAAGATCAAGAGAAAACCACATTCACGTGCCCTTATGGTACTTTTGCTTACAAACGCATGCCATTTGGACTTTGTAACGCCCCTGCAACCTTTCAAAGGTGTATGATGGCGATTTTTCATGACATGATAGAAGAATGCATGGAAGTATTCATGGATGACTTTTCAGTCTTCGGTGATACATTTGAATCATGTCTAGTTAATCTTGAACGAATGCTTATTAGATGCGAACAATCAAATCTAGTACTTAATTGGGAGAAATGCCATTTCATGGTTAAAGAAGGCATCGTTCTTGGACATAAAATTTCAAAAGAAGGAATTGAAGTGGATAGAGCTAAAGTAGATGTAATTGCTAAACTTCCACATCCCACCAATGTTAGAGGAGTTAGGAGTTTTCTAGGGCATGCCGGTTTTTACCGACGTTTCATAAAAGATTTTTCTAAAATTGCCACTCCTATGAATAAACTCCTAGAAAAGGATGCTCCATTCATCTTTTCAGATGAGTGTATCAAATCTTTTAATATTCTTAAAGAAAAACTCACTAATGCACCGATCATGATAACACCAAATTGGAATCTACCATTTGAACTAATGTGCGATGCAAGTGATTTTGCAATGGGAGCCGTTTTAGGACAAAGGATTGAAAAACGATTTCAACCTATATATTATGCTAGTAAGACGATACAAGGAGCACAAACAAACTATATAACTACTGAAAAAGAACTCCTTGCTATTGTCTTTGCTTTTGACAAATTTCGATCATATCTCGTTCTAGCAAAAACGGTGGTCTATACCGACCATTCTGCTCTTAGATACTTATTTTCAAAACAAGATGCTAAACCAAGATTAATCCGTTGGATCTTACTCTTACAAGAGTTTGATATTGAAATCCGAGATAAAAGAGGAGCAGAAAATCTCGCCGCAGATCATCTTTCTCGTCTTGAAAATCCTGAGTTAGAAGTTCTAAATGAATCGGCCATACAAGACAACTTTCCTGATGAATATCTATTGAAGATAGATTATAATGAAATCCCATGATTTGCAGACTATGCAAACTACTTAGTTTGTGGATTCCTTGAGAAAGGATTATCGTACCAAAAACGAAAGAAATTCTTCAGTGATATAAAACACTATTTCTAGGAAGATCCACATCTGTTTAAAAGTTGTCCCGATGGAATAATACGCCGATGTGTATTTGGAGATGAAGCTAGTAAAATATTAAACCATTGTCACACAGGACCAACAGGAGGGCATTATGGGCCTCAACTAACAGCAAGAAAAGTTTATGATGCTGGATTCTATTGGCCTACAATTTACAAAGATGCACACCTTCTTTGCAAATCCTGTGATGCTTGTCAAAGGGCCGGAAAAATAAGTCAACGTGATGAAATGCCACAAAATGTCATCCAAGTATGTGAAGTATTTGACATTTGGGGTATTGACTTTATGGGTCCATTTCCAAAATCTCATAATAATCTATATATACTCGTAGCCATTGATTATGTATCTAAATGGGCGGAAGCACAAGCTCTCCCAACTAACGATGCACGAGTTGTAGTCAACTTTTTAAAACGTCTTTTTGCAAGGTTTGGAACACCGAAAGCTTTGATAAGTGATCGGGGTACTGATTTCTGTAATAATCAACTTGAGAAAGTTCTTAAAAGATATGGAGTAACTCATAAAATCTCCACCGCATATCATCCACAAACAAGTGGACAAGTTGAAAATACCAACCGAGCTTTAAAACGTATTCTAGAGAAAACCGTAGGATCAAATCCGAAGGAATGGTCCATTAAATTGGAGGATGCACTCTGGGCTTTTAGAACAGCCTACAAAACTCCAATTGGAACCACACCTTTTAGACTTGTTTATGGAAAATCATGTCATCTTCCAGTAGAAATTGAACACAAAGCATTTTGGGCTTTGAAGACATGTAATCTTGATATACATGAAGCTGGACGTCTACGATTAAGTCAACTAAATGAATTAGAAGAATTAAGACATGAAGCATACGATAATTCGTTAATCTATAAAGAAAGAACGAAGAAATGGCATGATAAAAGAATCAGAAGTTCAAAAGAATTTAAAGAAGGAGACAGAGTTCTTCTTTTCAATTCACGATTCAAGCTATTTCCTGGAAAATTGAAATCAAGATGGTCTGGACCATTCATAGTCAAAAGAGTTTTCCCATACGGAACAGTAGAATTGATAAATTCAAATGGAATTGAATTTAAAGTTAATGGTCACAGAGTTAAACATTACATACATGGTCCGATGGAAGTTGACAACGAAGTTAATCACAATTTCGACACCACAGCTAACTAAGTGTGAGGAGAATCAAGTCTTTAAAGGATAATATGTATTTCTGTTAGAGTTAGATTGTCTGTTTTCGTGTAGTTCTCGAAAATGGAACCCGAATGGTCTTTCCCTAGCAGACCCTAAAGAACTAGTCTTCTCCCCCCATTCTGAATTATTATTTTTTTTAGGTTTTTACAAAATGAAGACTGCCATTGAACTAAACCATGGTCTAATGCAACACGCTTTGATCACTAAACGTAATAATGACATACTACCGAGTGAACTAGTATCAGTAATCAGAGAAAGAATGGACGGAGTTAGAAAAGAATCCAGATGCGAAGAAAATAAGTTACAATTTGGTAAAGAAAAATCAAAATCCGCAGCGAAAAGAAGAGCACGACACCTAGAAAGATGTCACAAATGCGGAAAATGGTCACATGGAGGTAAATGTTCAAATAATCAAACCTATTCAAATACCGAATTTGTTACTTTATGCAGAGACGGACCGTTCATATGTTTAGAAGAAAAGACACTGAATGCTCGAGGTTACGCCTATGTAGCCATGGAAAACCAATTAAACCGACTATCTTATGAATGGGATAGATCATATAATTAAGAAATCTATTTCACAGGTATGTCTGTACAGTTTTTATTTTATTTTTTTTATTTTATTTTTAACCTTTTGATAATAAACGCTAATTTGTTCGCTAAAAAGTATTAAATTGGTATTGAATAAAATTAGGTTTGGCGACCGAAATTATTGATATCATTCAAAAATTTATTACATCACTGCGAAATTTAACGTTTATTCTTAAGGTATAAATATCTTTAATCAATCAACCCAAAATATTTCAAAAATTTGTCATGAGTTAAATTAGGTTTTGGAACCGAAATTACTTTACCGAAAAGAGGGGCGCAAATTTTTGATAATATTTGATTGATTAAAGTGGGATAAAAAGCCAAAAAGATTTTTAATTTTATTTTTACCATGTTTTTAAAATTAATATATAAATCTTAAATTAATATTGTAAACTTTGTAAAAACAATATATTTAAAATTGAAATATTTGAAAAATTAATATAAGTTTGGTGTGAATTTATAATATGAATTTTTAAATTAAGTTTGGTGTGAATTTTTAATTTTTAAAATATGAATTTTTAATTTTATGCATTTCAAATTTTAAGTTTGGTGTGAATTTTTAATATTAATTTTGAATTTTATATTTAAGTTGTGTGAATTTAAACACAAAAATTTACTTTATCTCATTAAGTTAAAAATATGATTTTTAAAATTCGTCGTAAGTTGAAGACTAGGTCTTTGAACCGAAATTGCTTTACCCAAGGGAGGGACGAGAACTTTTATTATCATTATTTTTAATCTTATTGAATTAAAGTATGCCAAAAACATTAAAAAACCAAAAATCTTAGCTTTTAAAACAATCGCTACAAAAAGACAAATTTTAAAATTTTGTCGAGGGACGGACTAGGACATCGATCCGAAACGACCTCGTCCTAAATAACAAGGGAAACAAAATTTTAAAGTTAAGTACTTAATTGTTTTATAAGTTAATGATTATATATAAAAAAAAAAAAAAAACAAACTCCGTGACTCGCGGAGTTTGAAGGTTCCAAACACCGCGAGTCGCGGAGGGACCAAAACCCAGAAAAAAATAAAACGTAAAAAACAGATCAGTTCACTCCCCCACCCAAAAATACTGCGAAGAACAGCGAAAAAACCCTAAAATACACGAAAAAAAACCCCCAAAATCACAATTTTTAACCGTTAATCATCAAATCTTTTACTAAAATCATGTTGAGAAGGATGCTATCTAGGAATTACTCAAGAAAAATGGTAAATTTCTACACCTAAACACCATTTAATCCGAAATTAGTGTTCTTGAGCAATTTTTTTCCCAATTTGATTTTGATGCTTTTTAGTGTAATTAGGTTTAAATTGTTTATGTATTATGCTTGTATAACCTAGATTGATGCTATTTAACATGATTAGAAGCCTTAAACTTCAAATTTTGAGTAATCTAGGGTTTGTGTTCTTGAGCAAATTTGGGGCTTTTTGATATAAACAGGTTATGGCCGATTTTTGTCATGAATTGTTGCTAAATTAAGTAGTGTAACATGTTTAGGTAGTTAAATGATCCAAACTTTGAGCCTAAACATGATTTTGAGAATTAAAGTAGACTTTTTCAAGTCTAAAAATTCATGAACTTGATTTTTGAAAGATAATGCCATTTGAAACTTGTTTAATTGCTAGTAATGATTATTTTGACATGTTATTTGAGTTGAATGCTTATGAACTTGGCGAACATTTTCGTATATGCTTATTTGAAAAAGTGTAGATTTGATGAAAATATGAAAATAAGCTTAAGTTTGATATAAATTAATCATGTCATTGTAATTATTTTGATTGATGATTTTGCTGACACTAATGCATATTTGGATGCACAAAAATTGTGTTTGATGTGTTTTGCAGACTGAAAGGGGTGAATCTTCATCTCAAGCCCGCAATGCTCCTGCTGAGAATGCGGAACAACAGGAGGTGGATAACTACTACAAGCAGGATATACCTCATCCAGTCATGACCTTTTCTGATATGCACTTGGAAGAGTTGCACCCGAACCTGAGATTTGACAGACTTTGGATAGATTATCCAAAATATCAAAGGGGTTTGCATACTCTTCATTCTAAGGTTGTTGAGGTACCGAGGGTCATAGAATGGGGACCCTTAGAAGCTGTAGAATTGGCCGGGCCAATTAGAGAATTACTTGTACAGAGGTATGGTAATTCTACTTTTAATGACTGGGTACGTTTATTCACCATGCGTAGACCTGTATATAAAGTATGGTGTGAAGAATTGTTGTGTAGTATAGAGTTGAATGATCGGGTAGCTAGTTTAACCGATCGTTCTTTTATTAGATTTTTGTTAGGCGGTTCGATGTGCCACATGTCTTTACTAGACATGGCTCAGGCTTTACGTATATATACGCCTGAGGAGTTAGCATCTGCCGATTGTAGAGGGTTGATACTAAACGGTAGAAAAATAGATGAAAATTTTGATACACACGGTGTATGGAGTCAAATGACAAGCCATCACCGTTTCAAAGGGGGAAATTACTCTTATTTGGATATAGATAGAGCCGAATTAAGAGTGATTCATAGGTTTTTAGCTAATTCGATTACACAAAGGGGTAAGAACAAGGAAAAGGTAAATGAACAAGATTTGTTTTACCATATGTGTATTCGAGACCCACAAAGCGCTGTAAGTATACCGTATTGTGTGGGTTATTATTTATCAGCTATGGTTCGGGGGATGAGACCGCATAGCATAATAGGAGGTGGTATTTTTATTACTTTGATTGGTGAATATCTCGGTGTGGATATAAGTCGGGGGGGATTATTAATAGAAGAACCAGAACCCCGCGATACTATAGGTTTAAATGTATACCATGGAGCGAAAGTTTTGAAGAGGCGAAATAACGCCGCAGTACCATACCATGGTAGACATCCACAGGTTGAGAGAAACCAACAGCAAGGTAATGTAGGAGGGGGGAATGAGATGCAAGAAATGCAAAGGTTTATAGCTTCTCAGGAGTACGAAAATGCTAGACAGAGAGCATTTGAAGATTGGCAAGTTCATCAGAACCAAATCATAGCTCATTGCCAACATATAAGTAGAAACTATATTCCTACACCGAAACCCATCTTCCCTCCCTGGTCTATAGAGATGCAGCCACCGTATCCTACGTATAACCCTGCCGAAGCATTCTATAGCACCTATGGTTATGCCTGGAACCCCTATTGGTATCAATATCATCCCTAGTCTACTTATATTTTTTTATTTTATTTTGTAATTTGTAATGATTGATACGTTTAATACTTTTGTTAATATTGTAATAGTTTTTATAATTGTCTAACTTTTATTCTTAGATTTTAATAATTTTTGAATGTGGGGTAATATACCAAACTTCAAAAATATGTATATATGTTTGCAGTTTATCTTATGTACACAACAGGGTAAAACAACGCATTTTCAAAGACTGGCATTAAGTTCAGCAAAAGCAACTAATTTTGACGACAAGATGCAAAATATATGTGAAATAACAACAAGACGGAATGAACAAATGATGTGCACCATTTATCATTCAGCAAACAAACGCCAATATATTTGGAAACTTTGGTAAAAATTTAATCATTTTCACACAAATCACCCTCAATAATTTAAATTGTTACTGATTTCTTGCAAATGAGGGCATTGCAAGATCTTAAGTGTGGGAAGGGGTTAAATTCTTTCGGATTTTAAAATTTTTTACTTTATACACTTGGTTACCATTAAAAATACTAGTAAAGCAGTAGTTGTATTAGAATCTAGTGCTCTCTGATAAAAAAGAATAGCCCTAGTCTTATATACTGACTACCCAATTCTAGTAAAAATTTTAAAAATTTTCAATTAAATGAACTCAAATTCATGTTTATACATATTTATGAACGATAAAACTAGGTGTTAACACCGAAATTATTGTTACCTCGGAAAGGACATAAATTGAGAAACAAACTAAAATGTTAAAATTCATTTAAAATGGAATAGAGGACGATAAAAAGGAAAATAAAAGCCAAGTGTGGGAAAATTCTCCAAGTTATTCAAAACATATATCACATATTTCTGTAACAAATAACTGAAAATACTTTTGCTTTGGACTAAACTAAACTGTTTTACCCGATGAAAGAAAAGAAAAGATGGATCTACACGATGAATCAATTCCATCATTAAAAGGAAGTAAAGTCTTCCGAAAAAGACACGCGCTTCTTGATTTAGGTCATGAAGTTGTCGTCCAGACCAGCTGTAGGTTGACGAAAAATCCAGAAAAGTCATCACTAAAATCAGCAGGAAATCCACGGACCTCAGCATTAAACAGGGTCGCCAAGTGGTCAGATTTATCCTAACCATGAGAAGGATTTATCTCGTATAATGGGGGGGCACCATGCAAATTAGCTGGATAAGACTAATGAATCAGATCCCTAGAAAGGATAATCTCCTTAAAGATTAAAAATCAGCTTTTAAGACTGATATTACTTAATCCTTGAGATTGACCTTAAAGATTGAAAATTACAAACTCATGGAATTCAATGATATCTAAACTCGAGCTTGAACGAGAAAATATTTTGATCAAAAATTACAAACCGATTTGTTTTCTGAAAACCCTATTTTCAATGCGTTCATTACCATTGAACGTAAAATCCTAGGAATTCACCTGGAATTCATTAGGTCACCTGAACCAAATCTGGTGTCAACCGTAAGAACGGTGGTTGCATAGTGGTCAAAGACATGACCTTGTGCCATACCGAAAAATTATAAGGGTGAGCTTTACTATTGCTCCTACCAAGGATAGTAATTGCGTCCGATACGTTATAGACCATAATTAAAAGCATGTCAGGGGACATTGCCTTAACAGTTGCTTGTTCAACGCTTTCCTTTACAACCGGACGGTAGTTTACCGAAAGGTAATATACGGGACAAGTGAACTGGACGTGTTGCTTTCCAAATACAAGGTTAGCAAGTGGGTGACACAAAACCGCAAGTTTTGAGCTAAAATTTTCAAATCTGAAACCCACTAAACCCACAAAAATATTTTGCAAACACCGGTAAAGGGTTATTCCGGAAAACTTATCTAGGGTAAAAACTAGATTTAATTTTCAAAAGATCAAATGTTTTCATAAAGATCCAATTTCCTTAATGGATCTAAATTTTTATAGTCATGTGGGACTGTAAACCATATCGTTACTACCATTGTTTATACCGCCGTATAGAAATCACTGATGTACAAAGTGTGAAGAATAAAGAAGTGATTCTAGTATTTCAAGACGATATTGCTTGAGGACAAGCAACGCTCAAGTGTGGGAATATTTGATAATGCTAAAAACGAACATATATTTCATAGCATTATTCCTCAAGAAAGACAAGCTTTTAGTTGCAATTGTTCTATTTACAAGTGATATTCGTTTAAATATTAAAAGGTGAAGACAAAAGACAGATTCGACGAATTGAAGACGCAAACGACCAAAAAGCTCAAAAGTACAAAAGACAATCAAAGAGGTTCCAATTATTGATAAGAAACGTCTCGAAATTACAAGAGTACAAGATTCAAAACGCAAAGTACAAGATATTAAATTGTACGCAAGGACGTTGGAAAATCCGGAACCAGGACCAGAGTCAACTCTTAATGCTCGACGCAACGGACTAAAAATTACAAGTTAACTATGTATATAAATATAATATAATATATAATTAATTATATTAATTATATATATTATATATATAAAATAAATCGTCGGCAAGAAAGACTCCAAACATGGGTGAGCTGTAAAAGTAAACTCCGCGACTCGCGGAGTTTGAAGGCAAAATTGGCCGCGAGTCGCGGAGCCCCAATTTCTGAAACTCCCTATAAAGCTCGCGCATTCTGATCGTAAAAAAAACCCAAATATATCCATCTCTATATCTATATCGTATATATTTATATTTATATTTTAATTTTAATTTTAATTTTAATTTTAATTTTAATTTTAATCCTAATAATAAGGGTATGTTAGCGAATGTTGTAAGGGTGTAAGTCGAAATTCTGTCCGTGTAACGCTACGCTATTTTTAATCATTGTAAGTTATGTTCAACCTTTTTATATTAATGTCTCATAGCTAAGTTATTATTATGCTTATTTAATCCGAAGTAATCATGATGTTGGGCTAATTACTAAAATTGGGTAATTGGGCTTTGTACCATAATTGGGGTTTGGACAAAAGAACGACACTTGTGAAAATTAGACTATGGGCTATTAATGGGTTTTATATTAACTAAACAATACCTTGTTAATTTAATATACAAACTTATAATTTGACGTATTTATATATAACCACATACGCTTGACTGGGTACGGTGGGCGGGATATCTATAAATACCAATAATTATTCATTTTACCGGATACGGAACTGGATTAATAGTTAATAAACTTGTTGAAACAGGGGTGAATTACATTCAAGGGTAATTGGTGTAATTGTTAACAAAGTAGTAAAACCTTGGTTTACACGCAGTCGATAACCTGGTGTATTCATTAAACAAAGTATTAAAACCTTGTTACAATTCGAATCCCCAATTAGTTGGAATATTTGACTTCTCGAATAAGAATAATTTGACGAAGGCTTTCGCTCTTTATATTTATGACTGATGGACTATTATGGACAAATCCGTATGGACATATTAAATAATCCAGGGCAAAGGACAATTAACCCATGGGCATAAAACTAAAATCAACACGTCAAACATCATGATTACGGAAGTTTAAATAAGCATAATTCTTTTATTTCATATTTAATTTCCTTTATTTTATATTTAATTGCACTTCTAATTATCGCACTTTTATTTATTGTTATTTAATCGCACTTTTAATTATCGTACTTTTTAATTATCGCAATTTTATTTTATCGCACTTTTATTTATTGCAATTTCATTATCGTTATTTATTTTACGCTTTAAATTAAGTCTTTTATTTATTTAATATTTTACATTAGGTTTTAACTGCGACTAAAGTTTTAAAATCGACAAACAGGTCATTAAACGGTAAAAACCCCCCTTTATAATAATAATATTACTTATATATATATGTATTTCTATAAAAGTAAACTAATATAGCGTTAAGCTTTGTTTAAAAAGATTCCCTGTGGAACGAACCTATAAGTGTTGTAGCAAGGTTTAAGTATATCCGTTCTCTAAATAAATAAATATCTTGTGTAAAATTGTATCGTATTTAATAGTATTTTCCTGCAAAAATATAAGCTATTTTATATACTACCCCGCTGCACATCACTAAACATTTCTTCAAGTTTGCCACTTGATTTCATCTTAAACCTTATTTGTATCTTGACGATTACAATCTACGTTCAAACCTTTCATGATCCTTAAAAACACCTCAATCGATAGGATGAATCAACCGCACTTCATCTACGGAAGAAAAGATTGATGCATATAGTTATGCACCTGAAAACACTCAGAACCTGAGTAAACGTTTAACACGTACCTGTGCTAGCTCCTTTGACATTGTTATTACCGTAAATAACATTGCAAATCTTTTCCAAATTAGCCAATTTTGTCACAGCTCCAGCAAATCAGCTTCGCCTTTTCGTTCGAAACAACCTTATTATAATCTTGATATATATGCGTGCTCTTTTATTGCTGCCGGGGAACCTTTTATATTCCACCATATTACCATCAGCGTTTAATCATCTAAAAACACAATTCTATTGAAACCACCTCGGATTGATAACCGATGATTCAGATATGGTAGCATTAAATGCAGAGGAAACAATAAAATTATAGATGGTCTAAACGGCCAAAAGTTTGATAATAAAGAATGGAAGGTTGGGAACGCTTAATAGAAAATTTAGTACCGAAAAGCGGATTATGCGAAACTATGAAGGAAGTCGTGGACAAATCACAAAGACTAAACTACCTTCAAAGAATCCAAATGATTCAGCATTCACTATCCTACTTACAACCACTGATATACGTATCCGTTCACTGCAGAATACCCATTTTCATCCAATTTCATATTTGGATTTTGATTTACCAGAATCCAACAAGTGGCATAATGAAGAAAACATTGGACAAAATAAAATTTGTTAGAAACAAACAAATTAACTATGAGAAATTTTGTTAAGAATCCACGCTAACTGTTTCTAGCTAACTGATTACATTTTATTTATCGCAATTTAATTATCACAATTTATATTCTCGCAATTTTATTTATCGTCATTTAATTTCTGTTATTTATTTTACGCACTTTAAATATCGGGACACGTATACAAGGTTTTGACATATCATATCGACGCATCTATATATATTATTTAGAATAACCATAGACACTCTATATGCAGTAATGCTTGAGTTAGCTATACAGGGTTGAGGTTGATTCTCAAATAATATATATACTTTGAGTTGTGATCGAGTCTGAGACATGTACACGGGTCACGATACGTATTAATTAATTTGAATATTATATATTAAACTATATATTAATTATTAGACTGTTAACTATGGACTATCGACTGTGGACTAATAACATTGGACAATTTAAAATGAATTAAAATATTGATTATAACATATGAGACTAAACATTTCTTCAAGTTTGCCACTTGATTTCATCTTAAACCTTATTTGTATCTTGACGATTACAATCTACGTTCAAACCTTTCATGATCCTTAAAAACACCTCAATCGATAGGATGAATCAACCGCACTTCATCTACGGAAGAAAAGATTGATGCATATAGTTATGCACCTAAAAATACTCAGAACCTGAGTAAACATTTAACACGTACCTGTGCTAGCTCCTTTGACATTGTTATTACCGTAAATAACATTGCAAATCTTTTCCAAATTAGCCAATTTTGTCACAGCTCCAGCAAATCAGCTTCGCCTTTTCGTTCGAAACAACCTTATTATAATCTTGATATATATATGCGTGCTCTTTTATTGCTGCCGGGGAAACTTTTATATTCTACCATATTACCATCAGCGTTTAATCATCTAAAAACACAATTCTCTTCAAACCACATCGGATTGATAACCGATGATTCAGATATGGTAGCATTAAATGCAGAGGAAACAATAAAATTATAGATGGTCTAAACGGCCAAAAGTTTGATAATAAAGAATGGAAGGTTGGGAACGCTTAATAGAAAATTTAGTACCGAAAAGCGGACTATGCGAAACTATGAAGGAAGCCGTGGACAAATCACAAAGACTAAACTACCTTCAAAGAATCCAAATGATTCAGTATCTGCTGAAGTCATTAACAAATACCTTGCTCCTAACTCTAAACTGTTACGGATAAATCTGCTTCATCATCCTCTGATCTTAGATATTCCAAGATATCATCGTATTTTTCATTATAAATATCCTCCATGTTTCTGAAGATATTTTTATAACCATTCCTATCTGAAATCATGAATCTCTTCGCACTATCAGTGTTACATCATATAAGAAACTGTTAGTTTCTATATTCTGTAAACCTTTGAATTTAAAATATGAATGATTTTGAAGTAGTGTTGGAAATTGATGCATGAGTTAGTATAATATAATGACATTTGATTATATTACAGTAAGTCATGCTGAGTTTCTAATGAAACGTGATGATTCACAGATCATAACGTCATCATGTGCCATGTTACACGACTCTTACATTCTATCTAATCTATAAACACATCAAGAACATATTTTCTTGATAATCCTATCTTTTCACTTGAATTCTGGTAATTTAACCAATCAAGATCGTGCTATTACTGTTTCTTTCTTAGAACGTTAGCTATGTTCATTTCAAACTTCATACCTACGAATTCTGGATGTTTACTTGCGAATAGAAAGCAATGAATGAAGCTTCGAAATAGAAATAGGAGTATAAATCGCAGCAAATAAAATAGAGCATTAACTGTGGATGACAATGATTATAGAAGACAGGAGATGGGACTTCAAAAAATAAAGAAAAATATAAAGCCTAACAACAACACCGAAATTACAAACCTGGGATATTAATACGAATAGCAATATAAAGACACGGTAGAATTAAGAATAGTATCACCCCAAGGTAATAGTAGAAGTAAATAGATCTTTCTGGTGGAAGATTGAAAAGAAGGATGACGGAAATGATAATTAGAATAATATCAAGGATTAGAACTGGATTAAGCATTTTCACAATCTTTTGGATGTATGAACTAAGAAAGAAAGTATAGGAATGGTGAGAATAATGGAACGAAAGAGTTTAATCTATAGTGAAATATTCGACAGAGCAATCGAAACAGATTATTGCATTTAATCAAAGAAGATCCTAATTTCCTTAATTGCCAAAGAATCAATTCTTATCACGAAGATTTTCTCCAAATCCCCTAAATTTCGAAAATCAATCGTGGCTACATCACTAGTTAAGACGAATCTTTATTTTCTCATTTCAATCTTTTGTGAAAGCTTCATTCGTACTCTTCGAATAATCGAATTATTTCATCCTTATTACTCAATGGTAATAAAACTCTATTTATCACCTCACATGAGTCATGAAAACATACTTATTGTCAGTCATGACCATTTCAATCAAATTTCGGGACAAAATTTCTTTAACTGGTAGGTACTGTGACGACCCAGAAATTTTCGATCAAATTTAAACTTAAATCTTATATGGTTCCGATATGATAAGCAAAGTCTATTAAACTGAGTCTTAAAATTTTTGAACTGTTTCATGAAATCACTTGACCTTTGACTGTTTCCGACGATTCACGAACAATTGTGTGTAAATATATATATGAATATAAGTGTATATATATAATATTTTGAATTAATAAAATACACTTTAATAAATTGAAATTAAAAATGTAAAATAACATATGAGAATAATTTAGTTGCTATTAATATATATATATATATATATATATATATATATATATATATATATATATATATATATATATGAACTCTATACCTAAGTAATATTATATATGTTGTAATATATGTATAAAATTTATAATTATTACATATTTAGTATATTATATAACTAGCAAATATGATATAATTAATAAATTGTAATATTGACATACTAAATGTAATTACAAGATGAATTCTAGTTGATATATTATTATTATATTCATTATTATTATTAATCTTAATGTCAGTACTATTAATATTATTAGAGTTATATTATGAAATTCGATACATTTGACTTGTTATATCATTATTATTAATAATCATTGTTATTATTAATATCATTATAATTAGAAGAAAAATTATAAATATAATTATTATTATGATTAGTATTATTAAAATTTCTAAAACTTTTCATTTTTATTTAAAGTTATTATTATCATAATAAATATTATTATTGTTAGTAATATTATTATTATTAACTAGTATTGTTAATATTATTAATATATTTATATTTATTAAATAACAATAACAATACTAATTATTTGAAAAATCATATTAACAGATATTTACGAATCCAGTTTGTTACACATCTCTTTCTAACTTTATTCTTTCTGTACTACAAGATAATTGATTACTCGCATGGTGACAATTTCTGTTAGCAATCAACTTCATTTTCTTCTGTTCTTGATTGCCTGAATTATTACATGTCAATCCCTATTACTATTCTATATCTATATTTATACATATACATATTTACAGACAGATGGATATATGCTTACAACACCCGTTAACTTCTTTCTTCTTCTACTTTCATTGACAATTATCCTCAATAGTACTGTTGTTTCGGTTGATACATCGATCATCAATTCAAACCCACACCATTGTATGTATACACATGATCATATATCAATACCACCAATCTCTGTTTCTTCATCACTCTTAAACCCACCACCCTCATCCCATCGTTGACCATCAACCCACATTACCATAGAACAATGCTGTTATATGTTTCTTTCCGACACCCAAACAAAACCCACTTGGGTTTTCTGATTGATCGAACAACACCAACATCATTTTCCTGTTTCAAGTTTTGTTGCTATCTATTATTAATTGACTGTCTTCGTTTATAGTTCTTACCAAGAACAAAACCAACAACTCGATGACCAAAGAAAACACGGGATTCGATCAACTACGATCATCCATCACCACCTTCGGAATTATCACTATCTTCACCTCCGTTGAACTACACCTAGAACCACCACCCGTTACTACTCATACGTTCATCAATCACCACCCTTCACCACCATGATCACGACAACCACTCATCATAACCTTAACCAGCTACCACATCCGACCACCTCACTCTCTCTTCTCTCTCTTCATTTTTTTTTCTTTTGTGAAAAATCAAGCCACAAACACAACAACTATTTCATGTTCTTGTTTTCATGCTCAACAAACCTCAACACACCACTTGTAATTCATGTTTCTATTTCGCTACAGTAGAAATAAAGATGATGATGAATTAATAACCGAGACCATAGCTTTGTATTTATATCCCTCAAATTGCGTCTTTTAAAAAAAATATACTAATGAGGTGTGAATCTTTTATGTTGGCCGATAAAAAGAAAGATTTTAAATTGAAGTGGAGATTTAAATTATCATCAAACAATAAGTGGGACATTGGTAGGAATGAGCATTTTGTTTGTGTCGGTTCATGGGACTGCATTTTTTGTCCACGCAAATGATAATAATTAAGTGAAGTATAGGATTAATTCATATAAAGAATAATACCTGTTAAGACGGTAAAGATGAAGGTTAAACAGCCGCTGTATTAAATTGTTCGGTCGAGCATCATGTGGAGATCAAACAGGTCTTAAATAAAAATAGAGTTTGCAGTTGGGCTACCCTGCTCTGTTGGGCCGAAGTCCGTTATTTTGTTGATGGGCCGAATCGACGTAGTAATGGGATATTTAGTTTTCCAGCGAGGTTTAGATCAGAAAAACAATAGCAGAGGGGTGGTTTGGGCGGTTGTTAGGGAAGCAAGAGGTCACGGGTTCGAGTCCCGTTCAGGGCATTTCTTTTTAAAAAAAGTTATCAAAGGGGTATACACTCTTATTTTTAATCCTATTATTATTATTATTATTATTATTATTATTATTATTATTATTATTATTATTATTATTATTATTATTATTATTATTATTATTATTATTATTATTATTATTATTATTATTATTATTATTATTATTATTATTATTATTATTATATTAGTTTTAGTTATTATTATGTTTATTATTATGTTTATTGTTATTGTTATTGTTATTATTATTATTCTAATTATTATTAATATTATGACTATTAATAGAATAAGTATTATTATTATTATTATAATTATGATTAAGAATATTGATATTATATATTCATTAATATTATTATTATTATTATTATTATTATTGTTAGCTAAATCAAAAACCAATAAATGCAGTTTTATTAAAATCTTATAATTATTAGTATTAACAATATAGGTATTACTTTTATCAATATGAGTACGATTATTATTATTATTATCATAAGAATGATACAAAAATTATTATTATTTTTTGTTAATATTAGTACTTGTAACATTTTATAATTTTTAGTATTATCATTATCATTAACATAGGTATTATTATTAGTATTGTCATTATTACTGATAAAGTTAATATTAATAGTAGTAAATCATTACCATCAAGAAACCATCATTTTAAAAGATAAATATTTTGTATGTAAAATATACTTATTCCATATGCTACAACTATATTAATATTTCATATAACTATATATCAGACATATTAGTGTTATTTAAATAAATACTTACATATAACAAACTTTCGGTTTTTAAATATAAATATATTAATATAACTAAATGAATAAATATTAATTATTTTAAACGTATATATATACAAAGTAAATATATATAACATATAATTTAAGAAATAATATGTAAAAACAAAGTATATGTTTTAAAATGGAATTTAGTAAACCCCATATAACTACAAATATATAAATAATATATAAATGAAATTATGTAATTTCCATTATATGTTTTAATAGAGATATAAATTGATATAGGTTCGTGAATCCGAGGCCAACCCTGCATTGTTCAATATCATCATATGTATTTTTACTACAAAATACAGTATTGTGAGTTTCATTACTCCCTTTTTAAATGCTTTTGCAATATATATTTTTGGGACTGAGAATACATGCGCTGTCTTTATAAATGTTTGACGAAATAGACACAAGTAATTAAAACTACATTCTATGGTTGAATGATCGAAATCGAATATGCCCCTTTTAGCTTGGTAGCCTAAGAATTAGGGAACATCACTAATTTTGAGAATTAGTGCACCCCTAATTGACGCGAATCCCAAAGGTAGATCTACGGGAACTAATAACCCCCATTCTGGAATTTGGAATGCTTTAGTACTTCGAGTTTATCATGTCCGATGGGTGTCCCGGAATGATGGGGATATTCTATATGCATCTTGTTAATGTCGGTTACCAGGTGTTCACCATATGAATGATTTTTATCTCTATGCAGTTTGCGAAATGCCTGATATGAGATGTATATTTATGAAAAAATGAAATCTTGTGGTCTATTAAAATTATGGAAATGATTGATTACGATAAACTAATGAACTCACCAACCTTTTGGTTGACACTTGAAAGCATGTTTATTCTCAGGTATTAAAGAAATCTTCCGCTGTGCATTTGCTCATTTTAGAGATATTACTTGGAGTCATTCATGACATATTTCAAAAGATGTTGCATTCGAGTCGTTGAGTTCATCAAGATTATTATTAAGTCAATTATAGATTGGATATATTCGGAAATGGTATGCATGCCTGTCAACTTTCGATGTAATGAAAGTTTGTCTTCTAAAAACGAATGCAATGTTTGTAAAATGTATCATATAGAGGTCAAGTACCTCGCGATGTAACCAAATGTAATGTATTCGTCCAGATGGATTAGGACGGCTCGTCTCAATTCACCATGGGGTGCTCCGATTTTGTTCGTTAAGAAGAAAGATGGATCCCTACGAATGTGCATTGATTATCATGAACTAAACAAATTGACGGTTAAGAACCGATATCCTCTTCCGCACATCGACAACCTCTTTGATCAACTACAAGGGTCTTGTGTATATTCGAAAATCGATCTCCGCTCGGGTTATCATCAATTAAGGGTTAAGGGGGAAGATGTCTCCAAAACCGCTTTCCGGACTCGTTATGGTAGTTATGAATTTCTTGTAATGCCATTTGGTCTCATTAACGAACCGGTGGTGTTCATGGATCTTATGAACCGCGTGTGCAAACCATACCTCGACAAATTCGTTATCATGTTCATCGATGATATTTTGGTCTATTCTAAAAGCGAAGAAGAGCACGAACAACATCTGCGACTTGTGCTTGAACTCTTGAGACAAGAATGACTCTATGCCAAATTCTCCAAGTGTGAATTTTGGTTGAAGGAAGTTCAATTTCTTGGTCATGTTGTAAGTGATCAAGGTATTAAAGTCGATCCCGCAAAAATCGAAGCCATTAGTAAATGGGAGACTCCAACTACTCCTACTTACATTCGTTAATTTTTGGGTCTCGTCGGATACTATCGTAGATTCATCAAGGATTTCTCTTTGGTTGCTCATCCTCTAACCGCGTTAACTCACAAGGGAAAGAAATTCATTTGGGCGACCGAGCAAGAATCCGCGTTTCAAATCTTGAAGACAAAGCTAACCACCGCTCCTATCTTGTCACTTCCCGAAGGCAATGATGATTTTGTTGTATATTGCGATGCCTCGAAACATGGTTTTGGGTGTGTATTGATGCAACGAAAGAAAGTCATTGCTTATGCCTCTCGACAACTAAAAATCCATGAACGGAACTACACAACACATGATCTCGAACTCGGAGCCGTTGTCTTTGCACTTAAAATGTGGAGACACTATCTTTGTGGAACCAAGAGTACTATCTTCACCGATCAAAAAAGCCTTCAACACATCTTCGACCAAAAGCAACTAAACATGAGGCAACGACGGTGGATTGAAACTTTGAACGATTACGATTATGAGCTTCGTTACCATCCTGGAAAGGTGATAATGCTAAAAACGAACATATATTTCATAGCATTATTCCTCAAGAAAGACAAGCTTTTAGTTGCAATTGTTCTATTTACAAGTGATATTCGTTTAAATAATAAAAGGTGAAGACAAAAGATAGATTCGACGAATTGAAGACGCAAACGACCAAAAAGCTCAAAAGTACAAAATACAATCAAAGAGGTTCCAATTATTGATAAGAAATGTCTCAGAATTACAAGAGTACAAGATTCAAAACGCAAAGTACAAGATATTAAATTGTACGCAAGGACGTTCGAAAATCCGGAACCGGGACCAGAGTCAACTCTCAACGCTCGACGCAACGGACTAAAAATTACAAGTTAACTATGTATATAAATATAATATAATATATAATTAATTATATATATTATATATATATTATATTTATATATTAAAACCGTCGGCAGACTAGGATCCAAACTTGTGTGAGCTGGGATTACGAACTCCGCGACTTGCGGAGTTTGTAGTGCAAAGGGACCGCGACTCGCGGAGATGTCCTGGACAAAAATGTCTATAAAAGCTCGCGCATTCTGAACGTTTTATATATCCTTTTTCTTCTTCTCTCATCAAACGTATTATATATATATATTATAATTTTAATTTTAATTTTAATTTTAATTCTAATAATAAGGGTATGTTAGCGAATGTTGTAAGGGTGTAAGTCGAAATTCTGTCCGTGTAACGCTACGCTATTTTTAATCATTGTAAGTTATGTTCAACCTTTTTAATTTAATTTCTCGTATCTAAGTTATTATTATGCTTATTTAATCCGAAGTAATCATGATGTTGGGCTAAAAATATTAAAATTTGGTAATTGGGCTTTGTACCATAATTGGGGTTTGGACAAAAGAACGACACTTGTGGAAATTAGACTATGGGCTATTAATGAGCTTTATATTTGTTTAACTAAATGATAGTTTGTTAATTTTAATATAAAGATTTACAATTGGACGTCCCTATAAATAACCATATACACTCGATCGGACACGATGGGCGGGGTATTTATATGTACGAATAATCGTTCATTTAACCGGACACGGGAATGGATTAATAGTCACTAGAATTATTAAAATAGGGGTGAAATTATGTACAATGACACTTGGCATAATTGATAACAAAGTATTAAAACCTTGGGTTACACGCAGTCGATAACCTGGTGTAATTATTAAACAAAGTATTAAAATCTTGTTAGAGTTTAGGTCCCCAATTAGTTGGAATATTTGACTTCGGGTATAAGGATAATTTGACGAGGACACTCGCACTTTATATTTATGACTGATGGACTGTTATGGACAAAAACTAGACGGACATATTGAATAATCTAGGACAAAGGACAATTAACCCATGGGCATAAAACTAAAATCAACACGTCAAACATCATGATTACGGAAGTTTAAATAAGCATAATTATTTTATTTCATATTTAATTTCTTTTATTTTATATTTAATTGCACTTCTAATTATCGCACTTTTATTTATTGTTATTGTATTTAATTGCACTTTTAATTATCGTACTTTTTAATTATCGCAATTTTATTTTATCGCACTTTTATTTATCGCAATTTCATTATCGTTATTTACTTTACGCTTTAAATTAAGTTATATTTATTTTTAATATTTTACATTAGGTTTTAACTGCGACTAAAGTTTTTAAAATCGACAAACCGGTCATTAAACGGTAAAAACCCCCTTTATAATAATAATATTACTTATATATATATTTGTATTTTTATAAATTAAAACTAATATAGCATTAAGCTTTGTTTAAAAGATTCCCTGTGGAACGAACCGGACTTACAAAAAACTACACTACTGTACGATTAGGTACACTGCCTATAAGTGTGGTAGCAAGGTTTAAGTATATCCATTCTATAAATAAATAAATATCTTGTGTAAAATTGTATCGTATTTAATAGTATTTAGTTGTAAAAATAAAGCTATTTCATATACACCTCGCATAACATCAAGTATTTTTGGCGCCGCTGCCGGGGAACGACGAAGCGAAACGCCACACACATAAAAAAAAAAGAGAATTTTTATTAAGTTTTATTTAGTTTTTGTAAAAATACTTTTTAAATATTAAAAAAATATAAAAATTTAAAAACCGAAAAAGAAAAAAAATATATATATAAATCTATTTTTAAGATTTTTATTTATAAAATTATAAAGTATTTCTATTTTTTTATTTTAGTTTTTAAAATATAAGTTTTTATTTATTATATTTTATATAATTATTAAAAACAGAAAAATATATAAAATATAATTTAAAAAAAACTACAGAACCTGTCGAACGATATTTGTGCATTTAAAATTTTAACCTCCGCGACTCGCGGGGTTTTCTTGTACATGGCACCGCAACTCGCGGAGCCACCCTGACACGAGCAGAAGCCCTAATTCTGCATTAATTACGTGTAATTTTATTATTATTATTTATTTAAAAACCCTAATTAGGTTTTGTTAATTAATTAATTTAGTTTAGTTTTAATTATTTTATATATTTAGTTTAATTAGTTTAATTAAAGTGTAAAATTAATAGTTTTAATAAATAAATAATATAAAAATAATATTTTTATAAAAATTGTACTTTTTACAACTTTTAGTATATTTTTATATTTTGTCCCTTTTTAATAGTTTTAGCGTAATTTTTTGTATTTTTCGCTCATATTTAGTTTTAATCCATAGTTTTTACCATAGTTATTTTTATTTCTAGATTTTTAGGCTTTGCCGTAAAATTCCTTAAGTGCTTTTTCTTTAGACTAAGATTTAGGTGCTTTAGAATTTTGTGACGCCTTTTTAAGTTTTGGTACCTTTTTAAGATATTGCCATTTGGGATATAGTTTTTCTTTTAAGCTTTAATATTTTTAGACGCAACTTTTAATTCTTAGTTTTTAGTTTTTTTTTTAAGTTTTAACGCACTACTTTCTTATTTTTATTTTTCGACGCCTTTTACCTATGTATCAATTATCATTCCAATTAGTAATCTCAATTTGCAATTTTAATTTTAAGTTAGTGATAATAATAAGGTTGGGTTAGTCGAGTGTTTTAAAGTTTTATAGTCACTCTTTTTCTTTCTTATTTTTAGACGCCTTTTATTTTTCAACCCTTTTCTTTTTCAACCTTTTTCGACGAGCTCTTTTTCTTTCGCATTTCTCGCCATTCTAGTTTTTAGGACTTAGACTTTTCTCTATTTCTTATCTAAAACTTCTTAAAATTACGAAAATTTATTTTAAGTGGTTAAATTGATAGACATCAAAATTTTCTGGTTCGTAGTAATAGTTGGATTTGTATGTGGACTGGGTTATTGGAGCCAAACAGTACTCAATTATATTGAGACCAAACGAATCCTGCCCCTCTGCTGCATCTTTTGGCTATTCGAAACGTCGGCAAAATCAGAAAAGTCTATTAATTGGATAACTTATATAATTTTTCTTTCCTTTTAAAAACTAATAGGATATTCAGTGAATACACCGAGCAAGACGTTCACCACCTTTTGTACATTCACCACCTGTAACCAGATCAAGACATCTAGCAAATATTGTCGCCGTTGATTTTTCTTTAGAATCGTCATCCAGTTGACCAAGTACTCCAATTCAAATTTTCGATAATCCATTTTTTGAACCCGACCTCACAATTGAGAATCCGGAGAATATTCAGGGATGATTCATAGATCCTGAACCATGAATTTTTCCTCCGGAACCACCAATCATTCAAACAGAGATTGTTGAGGAACTAACCATTAAATCAGAATTCTCTAGTGATTCAGATTCAACAAATTCAATTATGGAGAATCTGGAACCTTTAAGTATGGAAGACCGAATGAGAGCTAAACGCACTGGCCAAGGTCATGCAATTACTCATCCAGACATTAATGCGCCAGATTATGAAATCAAATGACAAATTCTACACATGGTAACTAATCAATGCCAATTTAGTGGTGCACCGAAGGAAGATCCAAATGAACATCTTCGTACCTTTAATAGGATCTGCACACTATTTAAAATAAAAGAAGTTGAGGATGAACAGATATATCTCATGTTATTTCCCTGGACTTTAAAGGGAGAAGCCAAAGATTGGTTGGAATCGTTACCTGAAGGGGCGATTGATACATGGGACGTTTTAGTTGAAAAATTTCTTAAACAATTCTTTCCGGCATCTAAAGCCGTAAGACTTCAAGGAGAAATTGTTACGTTCACACAGAAACCAAACGAAACTCTATATGAGGCATGGACCAGATTTGGAAAGTTATTAAGAGGATGTCCGCAACATGGTTTAGACACCTGTCAAATAGTACAAATATTCTACCAAGGATGCGACATCACTACAAGAAAAGACATAGATATAGCAGCTGGTGGTTCTATTATGAAGAAAATAGAAACTGATGCTTACAAAATTATTGATAACACTGCTTCCCACTCACATGAGTGGCACCAATAAAAAGATATCGTTAGATCATCTAAAGCAGCTAGAGCCGATTCTAGCCATGACTTAGATTCCATTTCCGCAAAGATAGACGCTGTCGAGAGACGAATGGAAAAGATGACTAAAGATATTCACTCAATACGAATTAGTTGTGAGCAGTGTGGAGGACCACATTTGACAAAAGATTGTCTCAGTATTGAAATAACAATGGAACAAATAGAGAATGTTTCATACATAAACCAAAGGCCTGAAAATAATTATCAGAATAATTATCAACTGCCAAGACCGATTTACAATCAAAACCAGAATTATAATCGAAATGTTCCATACAACAACCAATAAGGTCCTAGCAATCAACAAGTATCCAATAATACTTACAATCAGCAAAGACCTAATTTTCAAAACAAACCACCACAAACCGATGATAAAAAGCCGAATTTAGAAGATATAATGACGAAGCTAGTTGAAACTCAAACGCAGTTTTTCACATCTCAGAAACAAACCAATGAACAAAATGCTCAAGCATTTAGAAATCAACAAGCTTCTATTCAAAATTTAGAACAAGAAGTAAGTAACCTAGCATGGTTAATAGGTGAAAGAAAACCGGGAAGTCTACCTAGTGATACAAATGCTAACCCCCGGAATGAAACAGCTAAAGCCATTACCACAAGAAGTGGTATTACACTTAAACCACCTGAAATACCTGTAAGTTCTGATGAAGCTATTCCTACTCCACAAGAACCACAACCTGAACAAGATAAGGAAAAAGAACCGGTAGTTGAAAGGGTTAATGAAGATAACACAGTTAAAGCTAAACCTTATGTTAAACCATACCAACCACCACTTCCTTACCCGAGTAAAATGAAGAAAGAGAAACTTGAAGCCGAGCAATCCAAATTCTTGGATATGTTTAAACAGATAAATGTAAATCTTCCTTTCATTGATTTGATTTCAGAAATGCCTAGATATGCTAAATTTCTGAAAGATCTAATCTCGAATAGAAAGAAAATGGAAGAACTCTCGGCTGTTACTATGAATGCTAATTGTTCAGCAGTGCTGTTGAATAAGATACCAGAAAAATTATCAGATCCAGGAAGTTTCACAATTCCATGTTTTCTGGGTAGTCTTAGTTCAATAGAAGCATTGGCAGACTTAGGTGCTAGTATAAATTTAATGCCGTATTCACTATACACTAAACTAGACCTTAGAGAATTGAAACCAACACGAATAAGCATACAACTAGCAGATCGATCAATAAAATATCCTAGAGGGATAATGGAGAATATGCTAGTTAAAGTTGGTACTTTAGTATTTCCAGTAGATTTTGTTGTTCTGGACATGGAAGAAGATTCTCAAGTTCCTCTCATATTAGGAAGACCATTCTTAAACACGGCTAAAGCAATGATAGACGTGTTTGGTAAGAAACTGACCCTAAGTATAGAGGACGAGAGTGTTACCTTTTCAGTTGATAGAGTAATGCAACAACCACAATCTGCAGATGATACATGTTAATATATTCAAACTATAGATTCACATGCAGAATTGTTAGAAGAATTTCCAGAATTACAAGGAACAGGAGAATGTTCTTTAGGAGAAGGAACTGAACCAATTGATGAAACTGAAATGTTAGCTACACTAATGGCTAATGGATATGAACCAACAACAGAAGAAATTCAAATGCTAAAAGAAGAAGACAGATATCGATATAAATCATCGATAGAAGAACCTCCGACATTAGAGTTAACGCCACTTCCAAATCATTTGGAATACGCTTATTTACATGGTGAATCTGAATTACCTGTAATAATATCGTCTTCTCTTACTGAAAATGAAAAATCTCAACTCATTTCTGTATTAAAAGCTCATAAACCAGCCATTGCATGGAAGATTCATGATATTAAAGGAATAAGTCCTTCGTATTGCACACATAAAATCCTTATGGAAGAAGGTCATAAAACGTATGTGCAATGCCAACGAAGACTAAATCCGAATATGCAAGATGTTGTTAAGAAAGAAATTATTAAACTGCTAGATGCAGGTTTAATTTATCCAATCTCTGATAGTCCATGGATAAGCCCAGTTCAATGCGTGCCTAAGAAGGGTGGCATGACTATCATTACAAATGAGAAAAATGAGCTTATTCCGACTAGGACTGTAACAGGATGGCGTGTATGTATTGATTATAGAAAATTAAATGACGCCACCAGAAAAGATCACTTTCCCTTACCTTTCGTTGATCAAATGTTGGAAAGATTAGCCGGAAATAGTTACTATTGTTTTCTTGATGGATTTTCCGGATATTTTCAAATTCCAATAGCACCCGAGGACCAAGAGAAAACCACGTTGATAACTCCATTTTCATTCATATATTTTGAGCGTTATCTTGGTCCATTTGTTGATATTTTAAAGACTTTGATGGAGATATCGAGTTATTTGAGCTTAATATGAAGAAAGTGTCAAGTTATGGTACGTTGGCTCATTAACGATGATTTTTATTGAAGATATAGCCAAAACGGAGTTAGAGTTGAAGATAAACGCATCTCGGGTGAAAAAGTCAGTTTCCATCGCTTCAGGAGGATGTTTATCGCGTTTTGGTCATCGTGATACGTGACAAAGTGCATCAGAACACGACATGGAAAAAAGGGTGTTTTGACCATTCTATCGCGTTTAAATCACTACTGTCGCGTCCTGGTTATCGCGTTACGCGATGATGTTGTCGCGGATCGCGATGGTGTGTCGTGGAACGCGACCTGAGTCGGTTTCAGCTGTTTTTCCAGATTCTATAAATAGACGAATTTTACCCCAATTTAGTGGAGGCAGTTTTATTTACGAATTTTCTTCCACAGCAACATTAGTTACGAATTTCTTTGTCTTTCTTCATTATTTTACAAGGGTTTGAGCTACAATATCATTCTTGGTTAGTTTAATCTTTGTATTAACTTTTATTACTTTTATTAATTTGTTCTTCATTCAATTCAATGATTATGTTTAATTGTTCTCCTTATTTATTTGTTCTTTGTTTTACCATGAGTAGCTAAATATTTAGTATTCACTTAAATGCATGAACCTAGGTCATGGATTGCGATCTTTTGGTTAATAACAATTAATTAAAATTACACAAGTTTATGTCTAGCTAAGATCCACCGTTATTAAAGCTTATTGATTGTTAGATCACAGAAGTTATTGATTAACTAACGACAGTTAAATTGATTAATAGCTTTTACTAGATTATTGAACGTGAATGATTTAGGAATACGTGAGATTTTATGAGGGACACCGATAATAAAATTAATCGTATAGTGGTTGAACTTGAAATTAGTTGCAATAATTGTGAGGTTGTAAGGGACACCAAACCAACCTAAGTTAGATTATAATCTTGAGTAATATCATTGTGAATTGGTTAGTAACTCTAGGTTAACGACAGTTATACTTAGGTTACTAGTCTTAAACTGTAGGAATCGACAGATAAATACAGTGTCACATCATTGTAATTGTTTACTTAACGAGTTTAAACGAGCAATCCTAGCCTAGGGAATTGTAGCTAAGTGGATACCTTTGCTTCTTATTGAATTAAGTTTAATTTACTTTCGCGTTTAATCAATTTTACAACAAAACCCCCTTTTAAATCTTAGAATAATTAATAGTCCAAGTTTTCAAATACCTGCTCTCTGTGGAACGAATTGGTCAAATACTTGTTTAATTACTACACGAACTGGTTATAGTTGCCTGTATTGTGTGATAATCGATAGGTATTTAGCTAATAATTTAGAGTACGAAATTACACATCAACTTTTTGGCGCCGCTACCGGGGAGCGGTGTAATTATTGGAAATTTGGTTAAGCTTTTGATTATTCGATCCTTTTGTGAGAAGCAATTCTTGCAAAAGTTCATTTTCTGTTATTTTTGTTTGATTTTACGCGTGGTTTTGTTGTGGTGTGATCGCAGGTTAGGTACAAATAACTCTGGAACCTTCTAGAGTTTACTACACACGCAGCAAAGCGAAAGAAGAACAGGAAATCACCGAGGATTTCGCTGAGTTACCTTTTTATATTCCGGATTTTGAGTATATTAAGGAAGAAGTTAACATGGCTGAAGGAGCAGCAGGACAGACTATGGAAGCATTGATGAAAGCCACAAGGGCTGGTAATGGACACGCTATCAGGCAACCACCAGTCACTACAGATTTTGAAGTCAAGGGACAGATTCTTAATATGATAACTCATCAATGTCAGTTCAGGGGTACACCAAAAGAGGATGCATTCGAGCATCTTCGGAACTTTAAAAGCATTTGCAACTTGTTCAAGATTGCAAATATCGCGGAAACAGTTATCTATTTGAGGGTTTTTCCTTGGTCTTTGAAAGATGACGCCAAGGATTGGTTAGATTCATTGCCTGAAGGTGAAATTGATAGTTGGGCTACAATGGAAGATAAATTCTTGCAACGTTTCTTCCCAGCTGCAAAGGCCGCTCAACTGCAGAGCGAAATTAATCACTTTCTTCAGAAACCACATGAGACACTTTATGATGCTTGGACACGATTCGGAAAAATGTTACGTAATTGTCCTCAACACGGGTTGAACAACTTCAATAAGGTCCAAATTTTCTACAAAGGTGTTAATGTGCCAACAAGGAAAGAACTTGATATTGCTGCAGGTGGTTCTTTGATGAAAAAGACTCCGGATGACGCTTACGAAATCATCTCAGATACTGCCACGCATTCTTATGATTGGCATCAAGAATTAGATGTTTCTCGCTCTTCTCATGTCGCTAGTACCAAAACTAGTGATGAGCTCGCATCGGTTAGAGCACAACTAGCAACTGTTAAAAGACAAATGGAATCGATGACTAAAGAGATGCATGCTATGAAGGTGGGTTGTGAATTATGCCAAGGACCGCATCTTACCAAAGATTGTGATCAAGCGTCAATGGAGGAACAGGCTAATTATATGGGTTATGTTAAGAAGGGTGATTTTGCCCTTGGTGAATTTCCGGGTGGAAGACATTTTTTCAATCAGGCGAGCAATATGGGTGGTAACAATTATCAGAGTGGTAATCAAGTTTATCAAGGTAATCAGGGTTATCAGGGCAATCAGAAGGTATATCCGTACAGGCCACCAGGGTTTAATAATAGAAATCCGCAAGCACCACCTAGGAATTTCCAGCAGCCTATGCCACAAGTTCAGAAGCCAGAAAATAAGATGCCTCCATTGGAAGAATTGCTAAGGGGTTTTATCATGAAAACAGATGAGAGTATCACTGCTTTGAGGCAATATGGGGAATCTACAAAACAGCAAGTTAGAAATCAGCAGGCTTCTATTCAGAACTTGGAACGGGATGTGGGACGTATTGCTCAATCATTATCGGAGAGACCACCGGGTGCTCTCCCAGCTAATACGCAATCTAATCCCAACAACAAGGTGCCGGCTAGGAATGAACACGTGAATGCTATAACCACTCGAAGTGGTTTGGTTGTTAACAAGGAGACTCCGAAGTCTTCTCCTATTGTTTCTTCTAATGTTTTGCAGGTACCTATCAATGAGGAGCAAAAGGAGGAAGAGCCCGAGTTAGAAAAGTCGCCTGACGAAGAGAAAAAGGAAGATGATCCGCCGGAGATCATAACTAAATCATCGTCGTTGAAGGAATACAAAGCACCAATTCCTTACCCGAAAGCGTTGAAAAAGGATAAGCTCGCTAGTCAGTATCAGAAATTTGCAAACATGATTATGCAGATTAGCGTGAACATTCCATTTGCGGAAGTGCTTCAAGGGATGCCTAACTATGGGAAGTTTCTCAAAGATCTTATCTCCAATAAAGGTAAGTACCATGAGGTATCCGCCGCATTTCTCCATAAGGAATGTTCGGCCATCTTGAAAAAGAGCAAGATGCCTCCAAAATTGGGCGACCTGGGTAGTTTTCTTATCCCTTGCGCTATGGGTAATTCGGAAGTGTACGATGCACTTGCCGACTTAGGTGCTAGTGTTAACCTTATGCCATATTCGTTATATCTTAAACTCAGCCTAGGTGACTTGAAACCTACGAAGATGGGGATTCGCTTATCGAACCACTCTTTTGATACCCCCATTGGAATAGCCGAGGACATATTGGTAAAGGTTGAGTCACTTGTGTTTCCAGCTGATTTCGTGATCTTAGAGATGAGAGAGGACACTAAGGTGCCCATTATCCTAGGTTGACCATTCCTTAACACCGCGGATGCTATCATCCACGTTCAAAAAGAACAACTTAGCTTAGGTGTTGGGAATGAGAGGGTGATTTGTCACATTAATAAAGCCATGAGACACCCTATTTCAACCGATGATGAATGTTTTGCTATTGATGTTATTGACGATTGTGTTGAGCATGATTTGCAGGAATTGTTAAGTGTAGACACGTCGGATGTAATCATGATGGGTGAAGTCAACGGTGACTTCGACCCGGAAGTTGAGTTGGAGGAATTGCTTAAAGAGGATGAGCTTAAAGAATCGGAATCATTTGAAACTATCCGGTTGAAAAATGAATTCCGTATCAAAACATCTCTCGAAGAACCGCCCACCTTGGAGCTTAAGGAGCTTCCATCTCACATGGAATATGCTTATCTTCAAGGTACGTCCCAATTGCCGGTTATTATTTCTTCGACACTTACCAGCGACCAAAAGGGTCGGTTGGTTTCCGTTCTCAAATCCCACAAAAGGGCAATAGCTTGGAAAACCTCGGACATACCGGGCATCAATCCGGCCTTTTGTACTCATCGAATCCTAATGGAAGATGATTTTAAACCCGTGGTACAAAGGCAACATCGTCTAAACCCGAATATGAAAGAGGTCGTTAAAAAAGAGGTGGTTAAAGTGCTCGATGCCGGGTTAATTTATCCCATCTCGGACAGCCCGTGGGTAAGCCCTGTTCAAGTTGTGCCCAAAAAGGGTGGCACAACTGTTGTTCTCAATGAGAAGGATGAACTTGTCCCTACTCGAACCGTCACGGGATGGAGAGTTTGTATCGATTATCGTCGTTTGAACGACGCCACTAGGAAGGACCACTTCCCGCTTTCATTTATTGATCAAATGCTTGAGCGTTTAGCGAGAAGGGAGTTCTATTGTTTCCTAGATGGATTTTCAGGCTACTTCCTAATCCCCATTGATCCGAAGGACCAAGATAAAACCACATTTACTTGTCCTTTCGGTACCTTTGCTTATCGGCGAATGCCATTCGGGCTATGCAATGCCCCGAGCACCTTCCAAAGGTGTATGGTCGCCATCTTTCATGACATGATCGAGGACTTCATGGAAGTTTTCATGGACGATTTTTCTGTCTTTGGAGACTCTTTTGATTCGTATCTTGTAAATCTTGAAAAAGTGCTCAAAAGGTGCGAGGAATCAAACCTTGTTCTTAACTTGGAAAAATGCCACTTCATGGTGAAGGAAGGCATTGTCTTAGGGCACAAAATCTCTCGTGCAGGTATTGAGGTTGATAAGGCCAAAATTGATGTTATTTCAGGCCTTCCCAAACCTACAAACGTTAAAGCCATTCGTAGTTTTCTTGGTCATGCGGGATTCTATATACGGTTCATTAAGGACTTCTCTAAGATTGCCCGACCAATGACTAGACTCCTTGGGAAGGACGTTCCTTTCGACTTTAATATCGAATGCGAGAACGCTTTCAATTCTTAAAAGAGAAGCTCACACACGCTCCTATCATGGTATCTCCCGATTGGTCTCAACCTTTCGAGCTTATGTGTGATGCTAGTGATTTCGCGTTAGGCGCGGTTTTAGGTCAACGCCACGTTAATCACTCTAAACCTATTTATTACGCGAGTAAGACACTTACAGGGGCTCAATTAAATTATACCACCACGGAAAAGGAGCTCCTTGCGGTCGTCTTTGCGTTTGATAAATTTTGGTCATATTTGGTGTTGTCTAAAACGGTCGTTTACACCGATCATTCTGCCCTTAAGTACTTGTTCTCTAAACAAGATGCTAAGCCTAGACTCATTCGTTGGATTCTTCTTCTCCAAGAATTTGACATTGAGATCAAGGATAAAAAGGGTGCCGAAAATTTAGCCGCGGATCATTTATCTCGTCTTGAAAACCCAAACCTAGAGAAACTCAATGAATCGGACATTCATGATACATTCCCCGATGAGTCCCTTATGGGTATCGAAATTGAATCCGAAACTCCTTGGTTCGCCGAAATTGCTAATTATCTAGCCGCGGGCATTCTTTCCAAAGGTTTAACTTACCAACAAAAGAAGAAATTCTTTGCGGATATTAAGTTTTACTTTTGGGATGCCCCACATCTTTTTCGAATTGGGGCGGATCAAGTGATTCGTCGTTGTGTTTATGGGAAGGAAGCTCAACAAATTCTAGAGCATTGTCACCAAGGACCCACAGGTGGGCATCTTGGAGCTAATTATACGGCTAAGAAAATCTTCGATTCGGGATTCTATTGGCCTACCATTTTCAAAGATGCTAGTGCCTTTATCAAAACTTGTGATGCTTGCCAAAGGGTAGGAAACATCTCCAAAAGAGATGAGATGCCCCAAACGAGTATTCAAGTTTGTGAGATATTTGACATTTGGGGGATAGACTTCATGGGACCTTTTCCCGCATCCAACAAATGCAAATACATCCTTGTGGCGGTTGACTATGTGTCGAAGTGGGTGGAGGCCAAAGCTTTGCCTACTAATGACGCAAGAGTCGCCGTTGACTTCCTTAAAAATCTCTTTTCGCGTTTCGGGCTTCCAAAAGCCTTGATTAGTGATCGCGGTACGCACTTTGCAAATCAACTACTCGAGAAGGTGCTTAAGAAGTATGGAGTAACCCACCGTTTCTCCACGCCTTACCACCCTCAAACGAGTGGCCAAGTTGAAAATACTAACCGCGCCCTAAAACGCATTCTTGAAAGAACGGTGAAAAACAATCCTAAGATTTGGAATCGGAAGTTGAATGACGCGTTATGGGAATTTCGAACTGCGTATAAAATGCCCATTGGTACTACACCATTTCGTCTCATTTATGGAAAAACGTGTCATTTGCCGGTTGAAGTGGAGCATAAGGCGTATTGGGAACTTAAACAGTGTAATACGGACCTTAATGAAGCGGGTGAACATCGGTTTTTGCAAATTCATGAACTTGAGGAATTGCGAAACCATGCTTATGAGAATTCGCGCATTTATAAGGAGAAAACGAAGTTATGGCATGATGCGCGTTTGAAGATGAGAAAAGAATTTGAACCGGGCGATAAAGTTTTGTTATTTTAATCTAAGTTCAAATTCTCCGCCGGAAAGCTTAGGTCACGATGGTCCGGTCCATTTGTGGTGAAGAAAGCTTTTCCGGCCGGGCATGTGGAATTGTTAGATAACGAGGGAAGAAGCTTTAAGGTGAATGGTCATAGGTTAAAATTATATCACGAGGCATTCGATAACGCCGAGAGGGAGGACCTCACCCTCTACCCGAAAGACACATGAGCATGGCCATGAGTCGAGAAAATGACTCGTTAAAAAATCAAATCGTGTAGAGTTTTGTATTGTTGTTAGGTAATTTGTGTGTATTTTTAGAAAACCATAAAAATCCAAAAACATTATAAAATCTGAAAAAAAAGTCACCAAAACGCGACCAACCCCATCAAAACGCGACAGAATGGTCAGAACGGACCCCATAGGTTGTCGCGTTTGGGTCTAATTTATCGCGTTTGAATTAGGTTTGTCGCGTAACACGACACGTTCAGCAGGTCGGGGTATTTTAAGGGTTTACAGCCTGATTCATCACCACCACTCTTATATCTTTTATTTATCTCGTATTTTCTGCTCTCAATTGGCCATAACCCATCAATTAAATCTCCAATTTACTCACGAATCTTCATTTAATTAACACTAACATCATGGCTAGGGTATGATTTAACATCTTCTTGCTTGTTTTCACTTTTTCCTCATGTTTAATTTCAATCTTAACTAAGGTTTATGAGAGAAACAAGTGTGGGGGTGTGTTTATGTGTTATTGTTTGATTTTTATTGGAGATTATGTATGCTTAACATGTTATTACTTCGATTTTCATGCCTATTGTTCTATAATTTCGTTCTTTGATTTCTAGGGTTCTTAGGTATGATTAATTGGGGGTTTTGAATTTGTGAGTTAAATTGATATGTTTTGAATGTGGTATGATTGTTAGTTGAGTATAAATACCATGAATGCATGTTTAAATTGTCTAGATTTTGATTTTGAATTCTAGGGTTCATGTGTAATTAGGGATTTTGACTTGATTGACTGGGTTTGACTCAGTTTGACTTTTGGATTGTGTTTAACATGTGCTGATGATATGTATGCTTTGATTACGTGTTTTGATTGTTAATTTACTTTGTTAGAGCTGCATATCTTGTTGCGAGGATGACATTATTGCATTGATGTATGTTGACTTGATTTGACGTCCATGTGTTAAAATTGCTTACATGATTTTGTATGTATGAAAGATGAGAAATTGGTTCTAAATGCATGATAGTTGTTTGAGTTTTATATGATTATTGCTTTTGGCCTGTTTTTAAGTGACCATTGACATTGTGAGCCTTAAGTGTTTTTTTGAAAGAATGCAGGTTATAGCTAACGCTAACATGTCCTTTGGGATATATCTTTTTGGTTTGTCATTGTGTTTGTTTTTCAGACAGGAGGACGTGCTAGTGCTAGGGGTGCTTCAAGTTCCGGTACTGCGACCGGTGCAGCTCAGGAAGTTGAAACGCAACATGAAATTCCTCAGTCCGAATTACATGTGAATTTAAGGTTTAGTGGTCGATCCGAGGTAATTAAACAGAGAAAGGCGGATGTTCAAGAATTGATTCGGAAAGAATTTGAACCGCATCGGGTGGTTGATTGGAATGTTTTGCAAAGGGGTGGTTTACATGCTACGGTTATGGAGTATTTGCAGTTGGAATGGCGTGGTAATGTGTATAGTGATTGGGTTGTTTTCTTTAGTATCCATGAAATAGTTTACCGGGAGTTGGTTATCGAGTTTTACGCTACATATGTGATGAACCTTCACCCTGAAAACGTTGATGATCCAACGTTTATGACTTTTCGATTGGGTGGGGTTAACTGCTCTATGTCATTATTTCAATTGGCTATTTGTTTGGGAATTTATACCGATGAAGAACGAACACGAGTTAGTTTTCGAGATTATCTTTGGAGTGCTGAAAGGGTTATTAATATGATTGATCCTCGTGAATTTGATGCAGCTAGAGTTTGGGGGGATATTGCTTCTGATTCTGAATGGAGCCCGAGTAACTGTCCTTGTGTTAACATCATGGATCTCGCTCTTTGTGCAATTCAATGAATGGTTGCGCATACTATTACACATAGAAGAAGTGGGAACGAGAAGGTCTCTTTACCGGATCTTTGGTATGTGAACCAGTTCCGAACCAGGACACCTACTTCGGTTGCTTATGGAGTGGCTTATTTTCTTAAACATCAGGTAGTGGACTTCGTTCTGCGGGAAGTCCGATTCGAGATGGTCATTTTATCACGAGGATTGCATCGGTTTTTGAGATTGATAGATCGGATATGGAGCGAATTATTACTGAGGAAGTTGTGTTAGGAGAAAATGTTTTTCAAGGAGCAAGAGTAATATCTATTGAGCATGGTCAGGTTATTCCGTATAGGGTTCATCGTCGTCGTCCTCGGGATGCGCAGGGGGCACAGGAGGAGGATGAAGAGATGGCCGAAGGTGGTCCAGATGCAAGTCAAAGTGTCGGGGGTCAACATTTTACTAACCAAGATTTGATGGAACAGATGCGTAATATGCAGCTTTATAATGAGGAAACCAGAGCACGCTTGGAAAGTCAGATTGCATATGGCATTAGTGAGGTTACGTATCATCACGATTGGCATCGATACAACATGGAGCTTGTTTCTCCTAATACCATCTTTACTCCTTATGGCACTCGTGTTCCATGGACTCCGGAGTCGACAGGTCCTTATCGGGTTTATGATCGCACAGCAGCTCAGGAAGTTTGGGAGGATATGTTATGACGAAGAGGAGCAGGTTCTAGTTCTCAGTATGATGAAGGTAACCAGGGAGGTCAGTCAGGTGGTGGAGGTCCTTATGGTGGGCAGTATGATGGCTCTTATGGAGGGTATAACCCTTGGTGATTGGATGCGGTGGTGATCGTGTGGTGACAAGCAAAACAAACACTTTTTATTATCGTTTAGTTGTTTTTATTTTGGATGACTGTAATCTTAGTTAGGATGATGGTAGTTGTTAGTGTTTAAACTTAATACTTTGGATTTTAAATGGGGTGTTTCGGTACCGTGGTGGTACCACCCCATTAGTTATGGTATGTATGTTTTCGTTTCAGGTTCCACGGTGGTTGTGCTTTATTATTTTTCAAAGTCTGGCAGTAAGTTCAGCACCTTACTTGATTATGATTTTTTGGTGATCGAGTGGATGCCGATGTTCTTATGCTGGCAGTAAGTTCAGCGCCATCGTGCACCGTCTTTTCGCGACCTACGGATCTAAAAATCCGGGTTTTTCTTTTCCCTTTTTCACTATTTTGTCCTCTCGAATTTATTTTTGATTTTCTGATTTCATGTAAATGAGGGCATTACATGATCTTAAGTGTGGGGGGGAGAGATAAATTCTCGCGGATTTTTGAAATTTTTGCATGTTTTAATTGCCTAGTGGTCAAAATTTGTGGAGTTTTTAAACTTTTTAAGGTTATAATTGAGATGTTTACCCATGAGAGCACCCGTAGTGATTAGGGATTGACTTGGAATTTTTGGTTTTGGCCGGTGAGGTTTATTAGTTTTAAGCAAATTGTTAGTGGTTTGTTAATTATGAATGACCTTTTTGACCATGACTTAGGAATTTTGAGTATATAAATGCTTGAGGAAAGACAATTGATGAAAGGTGATCGTTGAAAAGGGGTAAATGTTGGATAAATTTGGTTAAAAATGTTAAAAATTTAATCTTATTTTATCTAGTTTGGTATTTGTTTCAAAGATGACAATGCAACTTATTTGTGTCAAGAAATGAAGAATAACGGTATTTAGGGCTTTAGGGTAAAATGTGAGAAAAATGGTTAAATTAGAGATTAGGATATAAATGGCTTCGTATTTTATGTTTATGGCTTTTTGATTCTCTTAAAGAAGTGTTATGCTCATAAGTGCTGGGTATGTAAGCTTGAAGAGGAAAAATCACAAATCTCTGACTCCAATGGACCCTTTAAGGGGTGGCTGTTGCTGACTATGGTGTGAATGGTGTTGCTTTATGTCATGAGTTAAAGACTTCCTACAACAAATCATTCATCATCATCGATCACATCATTATCCATCCGCTACATCATACATTGCGGGTTCTACAAAATCACAAATTGAAGACGAGGAAGACATTCAAAGAGAGTAATATTGTAAAAAAAAAAAAAGTGAAAAAAAAGAAAGAAAGAAAAAATGCTTATGAGATCTGAGCTTAAGTAGTAGTTTCTAAGACTCGAACTGATAGATCCTTTGGGGTGCTAGATCACCTAACCACCTAAGACCTTTTTCCGGTTTGGGATCGGTTGGTTGAAGGTTCGCTACACGGGTCAAGGATGTTACTATCTCAAGGTGTAAAGACCCGTCCTCATCCATCCGGACGAAATCTTCAACAATTGGTCCCATTGCGATGATCGACTCCAAGTAATGTCCTTAAAATGAGCTAATGCACTGCGGAAGATTTAATTCGTACCTGAGAATAACATGCTTTAAAACGTCAACATAAAGTTGGTGAGATATATAGGTTTGATGCTAGCAGCGTTATAACTATGGACCACAAGATTTCATATACATACATAATACACTCGCAAGTGTATGGAAAAGTCGTTGAGCACTTGGTAACCATACTTAACATTTAAATCACAGCAGCATACTCTTAAATAAACCCTACACCGTACCAAGTGTAGTAACGAAACGAAGTACTGTGCAACCGTTAAATGCTGGTCGTCCAGCCCGGTTGGGGTTGTCAGACCCGATAGATCTATCAACAGGATTCGCGTTTACGCTCCTCACGTAAATATTAGCTACCAAGTATAAAGAGATATTCCATGGTACAACTCAACGTAGAATTTATTTTTGATCACTTGTGTCCATAACGTAAATCATTTATAAAAACAGCGCATGTATTCTCAGCCCAAAAATATTTAGAGATTAAAAGGGACTATATACTCACCTAATGTATTTTGTAGTAAAAATACATATAACATCATTGAACACGTATAAAGTTGGCCTCGGGTTCACGAACCTATATCATTTGTATATTTATTAATATATATAATTGTAATCGAACAAATTTAGATATTATTATTAATTGTTATTTTATTAGCTTGCACATTCTATTAATAACTAAATAAACTATATTTATTTTTATATTCATTAAATAGATAATTAATATGATATAGTTTTATTAAGTATATTTTTATATAGAGTAACTTTTATTCTAATAATAATAATATTACTAGTGGTATAAATAATATTAATAATTTTAAATAAAAATACTATCTTTAATGACAATGATAAAATATAATTTTTTTTTTTAAATAAAATGATACCTTTAAAAAAATGATAAACTTATTAATAATGATAATGAAAATGATAATTTCAATAATAATACATACTAATAATAATAATAATAATATTAATATTAATAATAGATAAATAAGAAAATAGTTATACCCTTTAATAAGCTTTCCTAAAAAGAATTGCTCACGACGGGATTCGAACCCACGACCTCTCACCAAACACAACGATGTCCAACCACCCTTTCTATTTCTATTTTACTGATTTAATTTTCATACTAATTATATTTACCACATAATTTTCGGTCTCCATCATTTGGCCCAACATTAAATATCTTGAAGCCCAATACAAAACCAGTCTAAGCCCAACAGTATCTCCTAATTAAACCTCGGTCCATTGAATTTTATGTCCAGTTTTATTACGCTTTAGGAAAACTATAAACCGAGATTTAGATCCAGTCGCTGTCTAACCCTTTACAGCTCATCTCATCGTAATTCTCCACTATCTTAAATAATCAAACAGATCACCGACAGATATATATACAATGCTTTGTATAATTATTTATTTATGATCACATGTATCATCATCTCCAATTCGTTGCTGTAGCGGATAAAGGAAGAAGGTACCGCAATATAGTAGCAATATTTAGCGTCAGGAGGCAAACAGAAATCAAGTAACCGTAGAATCGGTTTTTAAAATGGAGATGAGCCTGGTTTGATTTGTTTATTGAAGAAGAAAAGAAAAAGAAAAAAAAAATATTGGAGAGAGAGAGAAAGTTTTTCGTGGGTGTTGATTTAGGTTTGAATATAATAGGGATTGTTTTGAGTTCTTGAAGATTTAAGGTTGATGGTTGCCGTGGTTTTGGTAATCGGTGGTGGTTGTCATGATCGAAAGAGGGTTGAGATGGTGGTTGATCTTATGTGGTGGTTTGTTCCAAGTCCAAAACAGAATAAGAATGAGAGGGATAGAGGAGAGAAAGTGAGGTGGTGATAGGGTGTGCAGGTTGGTGAAGGTCGACGAGTGGTTGTGTGGGTTTGGAAACTATACGGAAACAAAAGTAACCAGGTGAGTTTAGTGATCTTTGGGCTGTTCCAACAGTAATTATATTCGAGCAGTAAGATAGCTTCCATTGTGGTTGTAAGGTGACATGGTTGATCAGATAGTTTAAGGGTGTGTGTGGGTGTTTGACGGTGTTGAAAGATGGTTAATAGTGGTGGTGACGAATATGGTGAGTCCAAGAAAAAAATAGAAGTGAAATGGGTGTGGATGTTTTCGAGTATGAAACAGAATCACATAGCTTGTGGTTCAACGACTAAGAGAATGAAATGTTGGGTTGGTGATAAGTTGAATTAAATAGAATTAGAAAACAGAAAGGATCAAGAAATGATGGTGTGTAAATTCAAAAGAAGAAAAACAATAGACAAGTGGTGGTGTTTTTGGTTCATACAGAAGAAAGAAGGAAAGCAAAGAAAGAGAACAAATAAAACGTGTTGGTGGTGGTAGAAGTTATGGATTTGGTGTTCACTTGAAATATAAATAGAAGAATTGCAAGTGGTTGTTGGTAGTATTGTGATTAAACAAATGAATAAAGGTGAGTGTGGTTGAAATATCTATCAACTTAAATGCGTGTGTGTAGAAATTAGATTAAATAAACAAACAAAGAATCTTTTCTAATAATTCATCACACAGTAATCTTAATCATTTAGGCACAGTGACTAAAATCAAATAAATATCAGGAATAAAGTAGCAGCCGGAGAGTTGTCTTATTACGGAATGTTATATTGTGTCCTTTGCTAAACAGTTGACGTATGAATGTGTTTCTAAAAAAATCCAAATTTTTATATATCTTAATTATGGACCATCGTTTCAAAATTTTCTAGACTCTACATTACAGATTTTACTTATCGTGTCGGAAACATATAAAGATTAAGGTTTAAATTTGGTCGGAAATTTCTGGGTCGTTACAGTACCCACCCGTTAAAGAAATTTCGTCCCCGAAATTTGATCGAGATCGTCATGACTAACAATAAAATGTTTTTATGACGAGTATGAATTGATAACTAGAGTTTTATCACCATTTAGTAATAGTGGTAAAACAATTCGATTATGTGAAGCGTACGAGTGGAGCTGTCGCAAGAGATTGAGATAGAGATTTAACTTTTGACGTAGTCACAGTGAATTTTCGGAATTTAAGGGATTTAAAAGAAAATCTTGAAAATCTAAAAGATTTGATTTTTCGGCGAATAAGGAAATTATGATCTTCTTTGATTTAATGCGCCAATCTGTTTCGATTTCTCTGTCGGATATTTCATTATAAATCCACTCCCTTTGTTTCTTTATTTCCACAGCTCACACCTTCTATTCTTTCCCCCTCACTCCATACTTTAAAACATTTGTCAGTATGCTCCATCCCGTTCTGATTCTTGTTATACTCTTAATTTTCACATCTATCATCCTTCTCTTTCATCTACCATCTGAGGATCTTATTTACTTTTACTATTATCTTGGGGTTATAGTGTTATTAATTTTCCCGTGCCTTTACGTGGCAATACGTATTGATATGCACGGTTTGTAGTGTCGGGTTTGTTATTGGGTTTTATATCTTCCTTTATATTACGATGTCCCTACTTCTATCTTCCATAATCATTGTCATCCACAGTTAATACTCTCTCCTATTTGCTGCGATTTATACTCCAACTTCTACTTCGGAGCTTTATTCTTTCGTTTCCTCTTCTTGCAATTAAGCATCTCTTGTAATGATCCGGAATTTGTAGCTACGGATTCCAGAATGAGCACAGTAAATGTTCTAAGATGAAATGGTAATGGCACAATTTTGATTTGTCAAATTACTGGAATATCCAGAAAGATAGAACTATCAAGATGATATATTCTTGATATGTTTGGAGATTGGATAGAATGTAAGAGCCATGTAACATGGCACATGATGATGGTACTGTGAATCATCACATTCCATTAGAAACTCAACATGACTTACTGTAATATAATGGAGTTGATCAAGTTTCATTATATTATACTAATTCATGCATCAGTTCCCAACACTACTTCAGAACATTCCTATTTTAAACTCGAAGGATTTAGAAACTAACACAGTTTCCTTTATATTGTAACGCATATATTACGGAGAGATAAATGATTTCAGATAAAGATAGTTGTGAAATTTTTTTCAGAAATATTGAGGATATTTATAATGAAAGATATGATAATATCTTGAAATTTCTAATGTCGAAGGATGATGATGAAGATTGACCCGTAAGGGTTTAGATTCAGAAGCAAGGTGTTTGCTACAGAATCGTCATGATTCTTTATGTACAAGTTTAGTCCTTGTAACTTGTTCAGAGTCTCCTTCGCGGTTTGCTCAATCCGGTTTTCAGTACCAAATTTTCTATCGAGCGTTCCTAACACTTCCTTCTTTTATTATCAACTTTTGGTCATTAAGACCATCTACAACATGCTGCTTCGTCAGCATTTTCAAAGTTATTGGATCTGGGTCATTGGTTATCAAACCAAGATGGTTTCAGAAGAATTGTATTTTTAGATGATTAAACGCTAATGGTAATATGATAGGATATAAAAGGTTCTCCGGTAACGATGGCGAAAGAACAACGTATATGTATCGAGGTTATACTAAGAGTAATCTTACTGAGAAGTCGAAGTGGAGCTGTGACAAAATTGGCTACTTTGAAAAGGAATTGTGAGGTTGTTGTTGCTAATAAATGCCAAAGAATTCGATGCGATTACAGATTAAACTATGACTTTGGGTTCGAGAGTTTTTTTTTTTTTAGATGCATAATTCTTTTCTTCCGTAGATGAAGTGCGGTTGGTTCAACTTCTCGATTAAGGTGTTTTCAAGAATCATGAAAAGATTTGAATGCGGATTAAAATTGTCGAGGTTTAAGATGAAATCAAGTGGCAAACTTGAAGAATTGTTTAGTTTCATATGTTATAATCAATATTTTAATTCATATTTAATTGTCCAAAGTTAGCAGTCCAATAGTCCAATTGTCCAATGGTCCAATAGTTCAATGATTCATATACATTTATATATATATATATATATATATATATATATATATATATATATATATATATATATATATATATATATATATATATATATATAATATTTGAATTAATTAATATGTATCGTAACCCGTGTACCGGTCTCAGTATTGATCACAACTCAAACCATATACATATTTTGGAATCCACCTCAACCCTGTATAGTCAACTATAGAGTGTCTATGGTCGTTCCGAAATATATATCTAGATGGGTCGATATGATAAGTCGAAACCTTGTATCCGTGTCCCGTTATTTAAAATGCAAAAAGTAAATAAATATATATCATGACCCATTATACAACATGTTGTCTCAGAATTAATCTGACGTATTGTTGTACATGTGTCCCAACGGTATGTAAAGTGCAGAAATTAAATGGCGATAAATAAAATTGCGAGAATGTAAATTGCGATAATGTAAATTACGATAAAATGTAATTAGTTAGCTGGGAACAGTTAGCTAGGAACAGTTAGCGTGGATTCTTAACAATATTTCAATTAGTTAATCCGTTTGTTTCTAACAAATTTTATTATATCCAATGTTTTCTTCATTATGCCACTTGTTGGATTCTGATAGGTCAAAATCCAAATATGAAATTTGAATGGAAATGGTTATTCTGTGATGAACGGATACGTATATCGGTGGTTGTGAGTAGGATAGTAGATGACTGTTGAATCAGATTCAAAGAATGTACAATGTAACTTATTAATGTGAAATCTAAATATTACTTGGGTATTACCTACCCGTTAAAATATTTTCATCATTAATAGTTTGTGCGAAAGAAATTTCTAATTACAATCTTCATGAAAATATACTTGCATATATATTTCCTTCAGATGTAATCATGGATTTATTGAGTCAATAAGATATTATACTCATTTGAGTTATCGCTAATACTAGATTACATAATCTCTAAAACATTAAAGATTACATAATCGTCATGTCGAATGAAGATAAATGAGATAGAATGATACGTAAGCAGAGATATTTGATATAGAGCGATATATAGAACGAAGATCATACTCAAAGTACAGATGGTAATATTGAGGCGGGTGAGGTTGATATCCGAGATACAGATTGTGATGTTGAGGTTTACGACGTGATTGTGATTGGGGTGATAAGGATACTGTCGGCGTTGGTGATGGTGGTACGGATTATGCTGCTGGTGCTGCTGCTGGTGTTTGTAATCTTCGCACCATATTCTCTAAAGCCACTACCCGAGCGCAGAGTTCGTTAACTTCTTCTATTATACCGGGATGATTGGCGGTTGGAGCGAGCAAATGAACAAGATTCGAAATATGGGATAGTATATAGTCGTGACGAGATACTCTAGAAATGAGTGAGAAAATGGTTTCTCGAACAGGTTCGCCGGTAAGTGCTTCAGGTTCATCGCCAAGAGGGCAATTTGGTGAATGAAAGGGATCGTCGATGTGAAATGATTTTCGGATATCGGATGATATTCTAGCTATATAGAATATCTATATACATAATACTAAAGATTTCGTAGACTACAGAGGAACCTACGGCATATGTCAGGCAAGTCTACAGATGTGCTAAGATATGAATTTTTGTCTATACACTATCGATGCACTAAATGCAGTAAGACGTGTCTAGACTTAAGAATGATAAGCAGACAATTCCCTAAGGATGATAAGCAGATGATTTCCGACTAGATATGATAAGCAAAACTTTTGACATGTAAACACGGTCAAAGTCCAGACCCACTAATGCATCTAAACAACTAACAGTTAGATACACTAATGCAAGACCTGGTTCGCTAAGACCAACGCTCTGATACCACCTGTAAAGACCCGTCCTTATCCATCCGGACGAAATCTTCAACAATTGGTCCCATTGCGATGATCGACTCCAAGTAATGTCCTTAAAATGAGCTAATGCACTACGGAAGATTTAATTCGTACCTGAGAATAACATGCTTTAAAACGTCAACATAAAGTTGGTGAGATATATAGGTTTGATGCTAGCAGCGTTATAACTATGGACCACAAGATTTCATATACATACATAATACACTCGCAAGTGTATGGAAAAGTCGTTGAGCACTTGGCAACCATACTTAACATTTAAATCACAGCAGCATACTCTTAAATAAACCCTACACCGTACCAAGTGTAGTAACGAAACGAAGTACTGTGCAACCGTTAAATGCTGGTCGTCCAGCCCGGTTGGGGTTGTCAGGCCCGATAGATCTATCAACAGGATTCGCGTTTACGCTCCTCACGTAAATATTAGCTACCAAGTATAAAGAGATATGCCATGGTACAACTCAACATAGAATTTATTTTTGATCACTTGTGTCCATAACGTAAATCATTTATAAAAACAGCGCATGTATTCTCAGCCCAAAAATATTTAGAGATTAAAAGGGACTATATACTCACCTAATGTATTTTGTAGTAAAAATACATATAACATCATTGAACACGTATAAAGTTGGCCTCGGGTTCACGAACCTATATCATTTGTATATTTATTAATATATATAATTGTAATCGAACAAATTTAGATATTATTATTAATTGTTATTTTATTAACTTGCACATTCTATTAATAACTAAATAAACTATATTTATTTTTATATTCATTAAATAGATAATTAATATGATATAGTTTTATTAAGTATATTTTTATATAGAGTAACTTTTATTCTAATAATAATAATATTACTAGTGGTATAAATAATATTAATAATTTTAAATAAAAATACTATCTTTAATGACAATGATAAAATATAATTTTTTTTTTTATAAATAAAATGATACCTTTAAAAAAAATGAAAAACTTATTAATAATGATAATGAAAATGATAATTTCAATAATAATACATACTAATAATAATAATAATAATATTAATATTAATAATAGATAAATAAGAAAATAGTTATACCCTTTAATAAGCTTTCCTAAAAATAATTGCTCACGACGGGATTCGAACCCACGACCTCTCACCAAACACAACGATGTCCAACCACCCCTTCTATTTCTATTTTACTGATTTAATTTTCATACTAATTATATTTACCACATAATTTTCGGTCTCCATCATTTGGCCCAACATTAAATATCTTGAAGCCCAATACAAAACCAGTCTAAGCCCAACAGTATATCCTAATTAAACCTCGGTCCATTGAATTTTATGTCCAGTTTTATTACGCTTTAGGAAAACTATAAACCGAGATTTAGATCCAGTCGCTGTCTAACCCTTTACAGCTCATCTCATCGTAATTCTCCACTATCTTAAATAATCAAACAGATCACCGACAGATATATATACAATGCTTTGTATAATTATTTATTTATGATCACATGTATCATCATCTCCAATTCGTTGCTGTAGCGGATAAAGGAAGAAGGTACCGCAATATAGTAGCAATATTTAGCGTCAGGAGGCAAACAGAAATCAAGTAACCGTAGAATCGGTTTTTAAAATGGAGATGAGCCTGGTTTGATTTGTTTGTTGAAGAAGAAAAGAAAAAGAAAAAAAAAATATTGGAGAGAGAGAGAAAGTTTTTCGTGGGTGTTGATTTAGGTTTGAATATAATAGGGATTGTTTTGAGTTCTTGAAGATTTAAGGTTGATGGTTGCCGTGGTTTTGGTAATCGGTGGTGGTTGTCATGATCGAAAGAGGGTTGAGATGGTGGTTGATCTTATGTGGTGGTTTGTTCCAAGTCCAAAACAGAATAAGAATGAGAGGGATAGAGGAGAGAAAGTGAGGTGGTGATAGGGTGTGCAGGTTGGTGAAGGTCGACGAGTGGTTGTGTGGGTTTGGAAACTATACGGAAACAAAAGTAACCAGGTGAGTTTAGTGATCTTTGGGCTGTTCCAACAGTAATTATATTCGAGCAGTAAGATAGCTTCCATTGTGGTTGTAAGGTGACATGGTTGATCAGATAGTTTAAGGGTGTGTGTGGGTGTTTGACGGTGTTGAAAGATGGTTAATAGTGGTGGTGACGAATATGGTGAGTCCAAGAAAAAAAAATAGAAGTGAAATGGGTGTGGATGTTTTCGAGCATGAAACAGAATCACATAGCTTGTGGTTCAATGACTAAGAGAATGAAATGTTGGGTTGGTGATAAGTTGAATTAAATAGAATTAGAAAACAGAAAGGAACAAGAAATGATGGTGTGTAAATTCAAAAGAAGAAAAACAATAGACAAGTGGTGGTGTTTTTGGTTCATACAGAAGAAAGAAGGAAAGCAAAGAAAGAGAACAAATAAAACGTGTTGGTGGTGGTAGAAGTTATGGATTTGGTGTTCACTTGAAATATAAATAGAAGAATTGCAAGTGGTTGTTGGTAGTATTGTGATTAAACAAATGAATAAAGGTGAGTGTGGTTGAAATATCTATCAACTTAAATGCGTGTGTGTAGAAATTAGATTAAATAAACAAACAAAGAATCTTTTCTAATAATTCATCACACACAGTAATCTTAATCATTTAGGCACAGTGACTAAAATCAAATAAATATCAGGAATAAAGTAGCAGCCGGAGAGTTGTCTTATTACGGAATGTTATATTGTGTCCTTTGCTAAACAGTTAACGTATGAATGTGTTTCTTAAAAAAATCCAAATTTTTATATATCTTAATTATGGACCATCGTTTCAAAATTTTCTAGACTCTACATTACAGATTTTGCTTATCGTGTCGGAAACATATAAAGATTAAGGTTTAAATTTGGTCGGAAATTTCTGGGTCGTTACACAAGGCAAGGTGATCATCTTTAGGTACTCGTCTCATACTTATGCAGCAGTGATCATCTTTGGCTCATGATGTGGGAAATGCCTAGTAAGACTAGACCTTGGGAAGAGTTACCTTTGTGGGGTACTTTGGATAAGAGAGATGTGACCAGTATGTGGATAGCTTGCATATTTAGAAATTATCAGCATGAAATGGAATCAAGAGAGTTAAAAAGTTAAACAGCTTTCCCTACATAAACACAGGTATGAATCTATTTATAACTGGATCTTTGATTAAATTGTGAAGTATTGGGATTTGCAATAGCGCCTTAAATATTGTTAGTAGGCTATCTTGGTGCGAATAAGGGTCATGTTAGAAATACTAAACCTTATAACGTAAGGTTGTTTTTACCATTTGAAATCATTTTTACACCAATTATTATCCGAGTTATACCTACTTCATTAAATAAACACAGGTGTAGAAACAACCCGAAAATGTGTGTTTCTTTTGACACGATGTGTAGGAATTTGAATGTTTATTGGTGATTAGTTATTGAGGTTGGAAAGTTAAGTCTTAAGGGTTGATTAATGTGAAGAAAAGAAGGATATTGAAAGCCTAGTAATGTGATTTTTAGGGAAAGTTAAGTGAGAAGAGTTTAGGCTTTGACATGAAAGGTTTTTGTTAAGAAGTAAAGTTATGGAAATTTTTGGAGTTTGAGTTCTCAACCCAAATTGTCTTTTACATCTCAATTCATGACCTAGAAAGGATGTTTTATGAAAATTTGTTTGCAATAAGGGCCACTTAGGATTTTTATTTTGAAAAGTGTTTGAATGAAAATGGGGGGAGAAAGGGGGGGGGGGGTGCTTTTGATGGTTTGTATGTTGTTTTGTAAGTGACAGGAATGTGAGGAGTTGTTTTGTGAGAGAATAAGCTTATTCGTGAAAAGATGAAGAGTACGAGAGCTTGTGGAGGATTGACTTGAAGGCTTGAATCTTGCGGAATTTTGTTGAAGATTATACGTACAGTTATTGTTTCAAGATTGACTTGCTTGAGGACAAGCAAGGTTCAAGTGTGGGGGATTTTGATAACGCCATTTTCATTCATATATTTTGAGCGTTATCTTGGTCCATTTATTGATATTTTAAAGACTTTGATAGAGATATCGAGTTATTTGAGCTTAATATGAAGAAAGTGTCAAGTTATGGTACGTTGGCTCATTAACAATGATTTTTACTGAAGATATAGCCAAAACGGAGTTAGAGTTGAAGATAAACGCGTCTCGGGTGAAAAAGTCAGTTTCCATCGCTTCAGGATGATGTTTATCGCGTTTTGGTCATCGTGATACGTGACAAAGTGCATCAGAACATGACATGGAAAAAAGGGTGTTCTGACCATTCTATCGCGTTTAAATCACTACTGTCGCATCCTGGTTATCGCGTTACGCGATGATGTTGTCGCAGATCGCGATGGTGTGTCGCGGAACGCGACCTGAGTCGGTTTCAGCTGTTTTTCCAGATTCTATAAATAGACGAATTTTACCCCAATTTAGTGGAGGCAGTTTTATTTACGAATTTTCTTCCACAGCAACATTAGTTACGAATTTCTTTGTCTTTCTTCATTATTTTACAAGGGTTTAAGCTATAATATCATTCTTGGTTAGTTTAATCTTTGTATTAACTTTTATTACTTTTGTTTAATTTGTTCTTCATTCAATTCAATGATTATGTTTAATTGTTCTCCTTATTTATTTGTTCTTTGTTTTACCATGAGTAGCTAAATATTTAGTATTCACTTAGATGCATGAACCTAGGTCATGGATTGCGATCTTTTGGTTAATAACAATTAATTAAAATTACACAAGTTTATGTCTAGCTAAGATCCACCGTTATTAAAGCTTATTGATTGTTAGATCACGGAAGTTATTGATTAACTAACGACAATTAAATTGATTAATAGCTTTTACTAGATTATTGAACGTGAATGATTTAGGAATACGTGAGATTTTATGAGGGACACCGATAATCAAATTAATCGTATAGTGGTTGAACTTGAAATTAGTTGCAATAATTGTGAGGTTGTAAGGGACACCAAACCAACCTAAGTTAGATTATAATCTTGAGTAATATCATTGTTAATTGGTTAGTAACTCTAGGTTAACAACAGTTATACTTAGGTTATTAGTCTTAAACTGTAGGAATCGACAGATAAATACAGTGTCACATCATTGTAATTGTTTACTTAACGAGTTTAAACGAGCAATCCTAGCCTAGGGAATTGTAGCTAAGTGGATACCTTTGCTTTTTATTGAATTAAGTTTAATTTACTTTCGCGTTTAATCAATTTTACAACAAAACCCCCTTTTAAATCTTAGAATAATTAATAGTCCAAGTTTTCAAATACCTGCTCTCTATGGAACGAATTGGTCAAATACTTGTTTAATTACTACACGAAATGGTTATAGTTGCCTGTATTGTGTGATAATCGATAGGTATTTAGCTAATAATTTAGAGTATGAAATTACACATCACATGTTCACGTGCCCTTATGGTACTTTTGCTTACAAACGCATGCCATTTGGACTTTGCAACGCCCCTGCAACCTTTCAAAGGTGCATGATGGCGATTTTTCACGACATGATAGAAGAATGCATGGAAGTTTTCATGGATGACTTTTCATTCTTCGGTGATACATTTGAATCATGTCTAGTGAATCTTGAACGAATGCTTATTAGATGCGAACAATCAAATCTAGTACTTAATTGGGAGAAGTGTCATTTCATGGTTAAAGAAGGCATCGTTCTTGGACATAAAATTTCAAAGGAAGGAATTGAAGTGGATAGAGCTAAAGTATATATGTAATTACTAAACTTTCACATCCCACCAATGTTAGAGGAGTTAGGAGTTTTCTAGGGCATGCCGGTTTTTACCGACGTTTCATAAAACATTTTTCTAAAATTGCCACTCCTATGAATAAACTCCTAGAAAAGGATGCTCCATTCATCTTTTTAGATGAATGTATCAAATCTTTTAATATTCTTAAAGAGAAACTCACTAATGTGCCGATCATGATAACACCAAATTGGAATCTACCGTTTGAACTAATGTGCGATGCAAGTGATTTTGCAATGGGAGCCGTTTTAGGACAAAGGATTGAAAAATGATTTCAACCTATATATTATGCTAGTAAGACGTTACAAGGAGCACAAATGAACTACACAACTACTGAAAAAGAACTCCTTGCTATTGTCTTTGCTTTTGACAAATTTCGTTCATATCTCGTTCTAGCAAAAACGGTGGTCTATACCGACCATTCTGCTCTTAGATACATATTTTCGAAACAAGATGCTAAACCAAGATTAATCCGTTGGATCTTACTCTTACAAGAATTCGATATTGAAATCTGAGATAAAAGAGGAGCAGAAAATCTCGCCGCTGATCATCTTTCTCGTCTTGAAAATCCTGAATTAGAAGTTCTAAATGAATCGGCCATACAAGACAACTTTCCTGATGAATATCTATTGAAGATAGATTATAATGAAATTCCATGGTTTGCAGATTATGCAAACTACTTAGTTTGTGGATTCCTTGAAAAAGGATTATCGTACCAAAAACGAAAGAAATTCTTCAGTGATATAAAACACTATTTCTGGGAAGATCCACATTTGTTTAAAAGTTGTCCCGATGGAATAATACGCCGATGTGTATTCGAAGATGAAGCTAGTAAAATCTTAAACCATTGTCACACAGGACCAACAGGAGGGCATTATGGGCCTCAACTCACAGGAAGAAAAGTTTATGATGCTGGATTTTATTGGCCTACAATTTTCAAAGACGCACACCTTCTTTGCAAATCCTGTGATGCTTGTCAAAGGGCCGGAAAAATAAGTCAACGTGATGAAATGCCACAAAATGTCATTCAAGTATGTGAAGTATTTGACATTTGGGGTATTGACTTTATGGGTCCATTTTCGAAATCTCATAATAATCTCTACATTCTCGTAGCCATTGATTATGTATCTAAATGGGTGGAAGCACAAGCTCTCCCAACTAACGATGCACGAGTTGTAGTCAACTTTTTAAAACGTCTTTTTGCAAGATTTGGAACACCGAAAGCTTTAATAAGTGATCGGGGAACTCATTTTTGTAATAATCAACTTGAGAAAGTTCTTAAAATATATGGAGTAACTCATAAAATCTCCACTGCATATCATCCACAAACAAGTGGACAAGTTGAAAATACCAATCGAGCTTTAAAACGTATTCTAGAGAAAACCGTAGGATCAAATCTGAAGTAATGGTCCATTAAATTAGAGGATGCACTCTGGGCTTTTAGAACAGCCTACAAAACTCCAATTGGAACCACACCTTTTAGACTCGTTTACGGAAAAGCATGTCATCTTCCAGTAGAAATTGAACACAAAGCATTTTGGGCTTTGAAGACATGTAATCTTGATTTACATGAAGCTGGACGTCTACGGTTAAGTCAATTAAATGAATTAGAAGAATTAAGACATGAAGCATACGAAAATTCGTTAATCTATAAAGAAAACCAAGAAATGGCATGATAAAAGAATCAGAAGTTCAAAAGAATTTAAAGAAGGAGACAGAGTTCTTCTTTTCAATTCACGATTCAAGCTATTTCCTGGAAAATTGAAATCAAGATGGTCTGGACCATTCATAGTCAAAAGAGTTTTCCCATACGGAACAGTAGAATTAATAAATTCAAATGGGATTGAATTTAAGGTTAATGGTCACAGAGTTAAACATTACATAGATAGTCCGATGGAAATTGACAACGAAGTTAATCACAATTTCAACACCACAGCTAACTAAGTGTGGGAAGAATCAAGTCTTTAAAGGATAATATGTATTTCTGTTAGAGTTAGATTTTCTGTTTTCGTGTAGTTCTCGAAAATGGAACCCGAATGGTCTTTCCCTAGCAGACCCTAAAGAACTAGTCTTCTCCCCCCATTCTGAATTTGTATTTTTTTTTAGGTTTTTACAAAATGAAGACTTCATGTGAACTAAACCATGGTCTAATGCTACACGCTTTGATCACTAAACGTAATAATGACACACTACCGAGTAAACTGGTATCAGTAATCAGAGAAAAATTGGACGGAGTAAGAAAAGAATCCAGATGCGAAGATAATAAGTTACAATTTGGTAAAGGAAAATCAAAATCCGCAGCGAAAAGAAGAGCACGTCACCTTGAAAGATGTCACAAATGCGGAAAATGGTCACATGAAGGTAAATGTTCAAATAATCAAACTTATTCAAACACCGAATTTGTTACTTTATGTAGAGATGGACCGTTCATATGTTTAGAAGAAAAAACATTAAATGCTTGAGGTTACGCCTATGTAGCCATGGAAAATCAATTAGTCTGACTATCTTATGAGTGGGCTAGAGCATATCACTAAGAAATATATTTCACAGGTAAGTTTGTACAGTTTTTATTATTATTTTTATTTTTAGCCTTTTGATAATAAACGCTAATTTGTTCGCTATAAAGTATTAAATTGGTATTCGATGAAATTAGGTCTTGCGACCGAAATTATTGATATCATACAAAAATTTATTACATCACTGCAAAATTTAACGTTTATTCTTAAGGTATATATATCTTTAATCAATCAACCCAAAATATTTCAAAAATTCGTCATGAGTTAAATTAGGTCATGGAACTGAAATTACTTTACCGAAAAGAGGGGCGTATATTTTTGATAATATTTGATTGATTAAAGTGGGATAAAAGCTAAAAAGATTTTTAGGTTTATTTTTACCATGTTTTTAAAAAATTAATAAATTAATATTAAATAAATATTTTAAACTTTTAAAATTGTAAATATTTGGAAAATTAATATTTTTAATATAAGTTTGTATGTATAAAAACAAAAATATAATTTAAGTTTGGTGTGAATTTATAATATGAATTTTTAATTAAGTTTGGTGTGAATTTTTTTAATTTTATGCATTTTAAATTTAAGTTTGGTGTGAATTTAAAAATAAAAATTTACTTTATTTCGCTAAGTTAAAAATATGATTTTTAAAATTCGTCGTGAGTTGAAGACTAGGTCGTTGAACCGAAATTGCTTTACCCGAGGGAGGGACGAGAACTTTTATTATCATTATTTTTAATCTTATTGAATTAAAGTATGCCAAAAACATTAAAAAACCCAAAAATATTTGCTTTTAAAACCGCGCTTTAAATAGACAAATTTTAAAATTTTGTCGAGGGACGGACTAGGACATCGATCCGAAATGACCTCGTCCTAAATAACAAGGGAAACAAATTTTTAAAATTAATTAATATTTGTTTTATAAGTTAAAGATTAAAAAAAATAATAAAAAATAAAATAAAAAATAAACGCCGCGACTCGCGGAGTTTGTAATAGGGAAACACCGCAAGTCGCGGAGTTTGCAAGTTCCAGAAAAAAAAATAAAACGCAAAAAACAGATCAGTCCCCAACATCCCACACCCAAAATACTGCGAAAAAACCCGAAAAAAGCCTCCAAAATTCGTAATTTTTGACCATTTTTCATCAAATGTTTCACAAAATCATGTTGAGAAGAATGCTATCAAGGAATTACTCAAGGAAAACGGTAAATTTCTACACCAAAACACCCTTTAATCTGAAAATTTAGTGTTCTTGAGCAATTTTATACCCAATTCGATTTTGATGCTTTTTAGTGTAAATATGCTTAAATTGCTTATGTATTATGCTTATATAACCTAGAGTGATGCTATTTAACATGATTAGAAGCCTTAAACTTCAAATTTTGAGTAATCTAGGGTTTGTGTTCTTGAGCAAAATTGGGGCTTTTTGATATAAACAGGTTATGGCCGATTTTTGTCATGAAATATTGCTAAATTAAGTAGTGTAACATGTTTAGGTAGTTAAATGATCCAAACTTTGAGCCTAAACATGATTTTTGAGAATTAAAGTGGACTTTTTCAAGTCTAAAATTCATGAACTTGATTTTTGAGAGATAATGCCATTTGAAACTTGTTTAATTGCTAATAATGATTATTTTGACATGTTATTTGAGTTGAATGCTTATGAACTTGGCGAACATTTTCGTATATGCTTATTTGAAAAAGTGTAGATTTGATAAAAATATGAAAATGAGCATAAGTTTGATATAAATTGAACATGTCATTGTAATTATTTTAATTGATGATTTTGCTGATACTAATGCATATTTGGATGCACAAAAATTGTGTTTGATGTGTTTTGCAGACTGAAAGGGGTGAATCTTCATCCCAAGCTCGCATTGCTCCTCCTGAGAATGCGGAACAATAAGATGTTGATAACTATTACAAACAAGATATACCTCATCCAGTTATGACATTTTCAAATATGCACGTGGAAGATTTGCACCCGAACTTGAGATTAGACAGACGTTAGATAGATTATCCAAAATACCAAAGGAGCTTGCACACTCTTCATTCTAAAGCTGTTGAAGTACCTAGGGTAATAGAATGGGAACCGTTAGAAGCCGTAGGATTGGGCGAACGGATTAGAGAATTACTTACACAGAGGTATGGTAATTCTACTTTTAATGATTGGGTACGATTATTCAACATGCGTAGACCTGTATATAAAGTATGATGTGAAGAATTATTGTGTAGTATAGAAATAAATGATCGGGTAGCTAGTTTAACCGATCGAACTTTTATTAGATTTTTGTTAGGAGGTTCGATGCGCCACATGTCTCTACTAGACATGGCTCAGGCCTTACGTATATATACGCCTGAGGAGCTAGCATCTGCTGATTGTCGAGGGTTGATATTAAATGGTAGGAAGATTGATAAAAATTTTGATTCGCATGGTGTATGGAGTCAAATGACTAGCCATCACCGATTTAAAGGGGGAAATTACTTTTATCTTGATATTGATAGAGCTGAGTTAAGAGTAATTCACAGGTTTCTAGAGAACTCGATTACACAGCGAGGTAAAAATAAGGAAAAGGTAAATGAGCAAGATTTATTTTACCAAATGTGTATTCGAGACCCACAAAGCGCTGTAAGTATACCGTATTGTGTGGGTTATTATTTATCAGCTATGGTTAGGGGGATGAGACCGCACAGTATAATAGGAGGTGGTATATTTATTACATTAATTGCTGAGTATCTCGATGTGGATATAAGTCGGGGGGATTATTAATCGAAGAACCAGAACCCCACGATACAATTGGTTTAAATGTATATCAAGGTGCTAAGGTTTTGAAGAGGCGAAATAACGCCGCAGTACAATATAATGGAAGATATCCACAGGTTGAAAGAAATCAACAGCCAGGTAATGTGGGAGGGGGAAATAAAATGACAGAAATGCAAAGGTTTATAGCTTCACAAGAGTATGAAAATGCTAGACATCGAGCATTTGAAGATTGGCAAGTTCATCAAAACCATATCATAGCACATTGCTAACATATAGGTAGAAACTATATTCCTGCTCCAAAGCCAGTATTTCCTCCCTGGTCTATAGTGATCCAACCACCGTATCCTACTTATAACCCAGCTGAAGCATTTTATAACACATACGGTTATGCATGGAACCCCTACTGGTATCAGTATCAACCCTAGTTTATTTAGTTTTATTTATTTTTGTAATGTTACTACATTTAACACTTATGTTAATATTGTAATAGTTTTTATAATTTTCTAACTTTTATTATTAGATTTTAATAATTTTTGAATGTGGGGTAATATACCAAACTTCAAAAATATGTATATATGTTTACAGTTTATCTTATGTACACAACAGGGTAAAACAACACATTTTCAAAGACTGGCATTAAGTTCAGCAAAAGCAACTAATTTTGACGACAAGATGCAAAATATATGTGAAATAACAACAAGACGGAATGAACAAATGATGTGCACCATTTATCATTCAACACAAACAACAATATGTTTGGAAACTTTGGTAAAATTTAATCATTTTTCTACGCTAATCACCCTCAATAATTTAAATTGTTACTGATTTCTTGCAAATGAGGGCATTGCAAGATCTTAAGTGTGGGAAGGGGTTAAATTCTTTCGGATTTTAAAATTTTTACTTTATACACTTGGTTACCATTAGAAATACTAGTAAAGCAGTAGTTGTATTAGAATCTAGTGCTCTCTGATAATAAAGAACAGCCCTAGTCTTATATACTGACTACCCAATTCTAGTAAAAATTTTCAAAATTTTCAATTAAATGAACTCAAAATCATGTTTATACATATTTATGAACGATAAAACTAGGTGTTAACACCGAAATTATTGTTACCTTGGAAAGGACATAAATTGAGAAACAAACCAAAATGTTAGAATTCATTTAAAATGGAATAGAGGAGAATAAAAAGGCAAAGAAAGGAAAATAAAAGCCAAGTGTGGGAAATTTTTACCAAGTTATTCAAAACATATATCACATATTTTTGTACAATTAATTGAAAATACTTTTGTTTTGGACAAAAATAAACAGTTTTACCCGATTTATTATAATATATTTGAAAGAAAGATGGATCTACACGATGAATCAATTCCATCATTAAAAGGAAGTAAAGTCTTCCGAAAAAGACACGCGCTTCTTGATTTAGGTCAAGAAGTTGTCGTCCAGACCAGCTGTAGGTTGACGAAAAATCTAGAAAAGTCATCTAAAAAATCAGCAGGAAATTCACGGACCTCAGCATCAAACAGGGTCGCCAAGTGGTCAGACTTATTCTAACCATGAGAGGGTCTGTCTCGTACAATGGGGGGCACCGTGCAAATTAGCTTGATAAGACTAATGAATCAGATCCCCAGAAAGGATAATCTCCTTAAAGATCAAAAATCAGCTTTTAAGACTGATATTACTCAATCCTAAAGATTGACCTTAAATATTGAGAATTACAAACTCATGGAATTCAATGATATCTAAACTCGAGCTTGAACGACAAAATATTTTGATCAAAATTTCAAACCGATTTGTTTTCTGAAAACCTATTTTCAATGCGTTCATTACCATTGAACGTAAAATCCTAGAAATTCACCTGGAATTCATTAGGTCACCTGAACCAAATCGGGTGTCAACCATAAGGACGGTGGTTGCATAGCATGGTCAAAGACAGGACCTTGTGCCAGACCAGAAAAATTATAGGATGATCTTTACTATTACTCCTACAAAGGATAGTAATAGCATCCGACACGTTTTAGACCATGAACAAAAGCATGTCAGTGGACAATGCCTTAACAGTTGCTTGTTCAACGCTTTCCTTTACAACTGGACGGTAGTTTACCGAAAGGTAATATACGGAGCAAGTATACTGGACGTGTTGCTTTCCCAATACAAGGTTAGCAAGTGGGTGACACAAAACCGCAAGTTTTGAGCTAAAATTTTCAAATCTGAAACCCACTAAACCCACAAAAACAATTTGCAAACACCGGTGAAGGATTATTCAGGAAAACATAGCTAGGGTAAAAGCTAGAATGAATTTTCAAAAGATCAAATGTTTTCATAAAGATCCAATTTCCTTAATGGATCTAAATTTTTATAATCATGTGAGACTGTAAACCACATCGTTACTACCATTGTTTATACTGCCATATAGAAATCACTGATGTACAAAGTGTGAAGAATAAAGAAGTGATTCTAGTATTTCAAGACTATATTGCTTGAGGACAAGCAACGCTCAAGTGTGGGAATATTTGATAATGCTAAAAACGAACATATATTTCATAGCATTATTCCTCAAGAAAGACAAGCTTTTAGTTGCAATTGTTCTATTTACAAGTGATATTCGTTTAAATAATAAAAGGTGAAGACAAAAGATAGATTCGACGAATTGAAGACGCAAACGACCAAAAAGATCAAAAGTACAAAATACAATCAAAGAGGTTCCAATTATTGATAAGAAACGTCTCAGAATTACAAGAGTACAAGATTCAAAACGCAAAGTACAAGATATTAAATTGTACGCAAGGACGTTCGAAAATCCGGAACCGAGACCAGAGTCAACTCTCAACGCTTGACGCAACGGACTAAAAATTACAAGTTAACTATGTATATAAATATAATATAATATATAATTAATTATATAAATTATATATATATTATATTTATATATTAAAACCGTCGGCAGACTAGGATCCAAACTTGTGTGAGCTGGGTTTACGAACTCCGCGACTTGCGGAGTTTGTAGTGCAAAGGGACCGCGACTCGCGAAGATGTCCTGGACAAAAATGCCTATAAAAGCTCGCGCATTCTGAACGTTTTATATATCCTTTTTCTTCTTCTCTCATCAAACGTATTATATATATATATTATAATTTTAATTTTAATTTTAATTTTAATTCTAATAATAAGGGTATGTTAGCGAATGTTGTAAGGGTGTAAGTCGAAATTCTGTCCGTGTAACGCTATGCTATTTTTAATCATTGTAAGTTATGTTCAACCTTTTTAATTTAATTTCTCGTATCTAAGTTATTATTATGCTTATTTAATCCGAAATAATCATGATGTTGGGCTAAAAATATTAAAATTGGGTAATTGGGCTTTGTACCATAATTGGAGTTTGGACAAAAGAACGACACTTGTGAAAATTAGACTATGGGCTATTAATGGGCCTTATATTTGTTTAACTAAATGATAGTTTGTTAATTTTAATATAAAGATTTACAATTGGACGTCCCTATAAATAACCATATACACTCGATCGGACACGATGGGCGGGGTATTTATATGTACGAATAATCGTTCATTTAACCGGACATGGGAATGGATTAATAGTCACTAGAATTATTAAAATAGGGGTGAAATTATGTACAAGGACACTTGGCATAATTGATAACAAAGTATTAAAACCTTCGGTTACACGCAGTCGATAACCTGGTGTAATTATTAAACAAAGTATTAAAATCTTGTTACAGTTTAAGTCCCCAATTAGTTGGAATATTTGACTTCGGGTATAAGGATAATTTGACGAGGACACTCGCACTTTATATTTATGACTGATGGACTGTTATGGACAAAAACTAGACGGACATATTGAATAATCTAGGACAAAGGACAATTAACCCATGGGCATAAAACTAAAATCAACACGTCAAACATCATGATTACGAAAGTTTAAATAACCATAATTATTTTATTTCATATTTAATTTCCTTTATTTTATATTTAATTGCACTTCTAATTATCGCACTTTTATTTATTGTTATTGTATTTAATTGCACTTTTAATTATCGTACTTTTTAATTATCGCAATTTTATTTTATCGCACTTTTATTTATCGCAATTTCATTATCGTTATTTATTTTACGCTTTAAATTAAGTTATATTTATTTTCTAATATTTTACATTAGGTTTTAACTGCGACTAAAGTTTTTAAAATCGACAAACCGGTCATTAAACGGTAAAAACCCCCCTTTATAATAATAATATTACTTATATATATATTTGTATTTTTATAAATTAAAACTAATATAGCGTTAAGCTTTGTTTAAAAGATTCCCTGTGGAACGAACCGGACTTACTAAAAACTACACTACTGTACGATTAGGTACACTGCCTATAAGTGTTGTAGCAAGGTTTAAGTATATCCATTCTATAAATAAATAAATATCTTGTGTAAAATTGTATCGTATTTAATAGTATTTAGTTGTAAAAATAAAGCTATTTCATATACACCTCGCATAACATCAAAAGGCAAATGTAGTAGCCGATGCCTTAAGTCGAAAAGAAAGAGCGGTGCCTCTTCGTGTCCTAGCTTTAAACATCACCATCCACACCAATCTCAATAGTCAAATTCGTGTAGCCCAAGACGAGGCTCTCAAGGATGAAAACATCTCTCTCGAACATTTGAACGTCCTCACCTCTCGATTTGAAGTTAAAGAAACCGGACTCCGATATTTCGCCGAAAGAATTTGGGTACCTAGTTATGGGGACCTACGAAGCCTTATTTTAGATGAAGCCCATAAGTCAAGATATTCGATTCACCCCGGTGCCAATAAGATGTACCACGACCTTAAGGAACAATATTGGTGGCCGAACATTAAAAGGGACGTCGCTACTTATGTTGGAAAATGCCTAACTTACTCCAAAGTCAAAGCCGAACATCAAAGACCGTCCGGACTACTTCAAAAACCCGAAATCCCACAATGGAAGAGGGAGAGAATAACGATGGATTTTATCACAAAACTACCAAGAACGGCGAGCGGTTATGATACTATTTGGGTTATAGTAGACCGTCTCACCAAATCCGCGCACTTCCTAGCCATGAAGGAAACTAACAACATGGAAAAACTTGCACAACTTTACATTAAAGAGATCGTAGCCCGTCACGGTGTGCCTTTATCGATTATTTCAGACTGAGATGGCCATTTTATTTCTAGATTTTGGCGTACCTTACAAGAAGCGTTGGGGACGCGTTTAGACATGAGCACCGCATATCATCCACAACCCGATGGACAAAGCGAACGCAAAATTCAAACCTTGGAAGACATGCTATGAGCTTGTGTTATCGATTTCGGAAAAGCTTGGGATAATCACTTGCCTCTCGCCGAATTCTCTTACAACAATAGTTACCACGCGAGTATCAACGCCGCACCTTTCGAAGCTTTGTATGGCCGAAAATGTCATTCTCCTCTTTGTTGGGCCGAAGTAGGCTACACACAAATCACCGGACCCGAACTCATTCATGAAACAACTGAGAAGATCGTTCAAATTCGAGATAGGCTCCGAACGGCCCGTAGTCGTCAAAAGAGCTATACCGACAAAAGATGCAACGACCTTGAATTTCAAGTCGGTGATCGCGTAATGTTAAAAGTCGCACCTTGGAAAGATGTAATCTATTTCGGGAAACACGGGAAGCTAAATCCGCAGTATATTGGTCCTTTCAAAATCTTGGAGCGTGTTGGAACCGTTGCTTATCGTTTAGATCTTCCGCCTCAACTGAGCTCCGTTCATCCTACTTTCCATGTATCAAATTTGAAGAAGTGTCTCGCCGAACCCGAACTCGTCATCCCTCTCAAGGAGCTTACTATTGATGACGAACTCCATTTTATGGAAGAACCGGTTGAAATTGTGGACCACTCCATCAAAACGCTAAAACAAAGTCGAATTCCGATTGTCAAGGTCCGTTGGAACGCCAAAAGAGGACCCAAGTTTACTTGGGAAAGGCAAGATCAAATGCAAAGGAAATACCCTCATCTATTCACGGATTTAGAAATGCAAGATCTCGAGGAAGAAACAACGACTACTACGCCTACTTAAATTTCGGGATGAAATTTCTTTTAAGGAGTAGGTAATGTAACATCCCGCCTTTTTCCGTTTACCTTCCGTTATACTATTTTAAAGTCCGTTATATAATTATAACATCTTCCATTAACACGCGCTTTAAAATATTTCGTTTAGGTAATTCACGTACCCGCTTCGAAATTTGAGGGACTAAACTTGCCAAGAGACCAAACATTTGACTAGGTCAACTAGTCAACCATGAACTCTCATCCATTCATTCACCTCCTTCTCTCTTTCAATACTTCAACTTTTCTCTCAAACTCCAATTCAAAAGATTCATCATCCATTTTCAAGTTAGCAATCAAACATCAAAACAAATTACATATTTGGAATTCTTGCATCTTCCTCTTCAATTCCATACCAATTTCATCAAGTTTGGGTAACTTTCTAAAATCACTAGATTCTTTGTTCTTGATGTTTTTAACTTATAAAAGTGTTAATTAGTGTCTATGGCTCAAGTCTAACATGAATATATGATTTATATACTTGTTCTTGTCATTTGGATGTAACTAGCTTAAACTTGAAATGGGTGTGTTTGATCATGAGTTTTGGTTGATCATATGTTGCTAGATGTTAAAAGTGCATGTGTTAAATGTGTTACTAGCATCATTAGCTTCAATTTGATGTGTAGGCTGACTCGGAAAACTTCACTAACATGATTATTGATTTTGTGATTCTTAGTTAGGGTTTGATAGCTTTTAAAATGAACTTTTAATACATTGAATGCTTGTTAATGTTGTTTGTAATGTTTAGTAGTATTGTATGTGTAATTACCTACGAAACGGCGTATTATATGTGTGTAATAAGTTCCCGAATCATCGTATGCATTTTGTGAACTTAAAATCTTGATAATGAACCTTTAATGATCACTTGACGAGAATTCGGTTATTGTAAATGATATTTTTATGTGATGAAAAGTGTTTAGTTATATTCCTCGTTAAATTACCTTTCCAACGATGTATGGTATGCGTTTTAGGCGTTTACGGTTCATTAGTTATGATAAATTGAAGTTTGGTCCGAGACTTGTAAAACTTTTAAGCAGTTTCACTGAATCAGACATGGATGCGGTGCACCACCTCTAGATGCGGCGCATCTGCAGACTGATGCGGCGCATCACTTGCAGATGCGGCACATCTGAAGGCTGCTATCCAAATTTTTATTTTTATTTTTCGTTTAATTCTCGCTATGCTATACATGTCCGATAAACATGAAACTTGGCCAACATACTTATATATGCTTATCTTTCATAGAAAAATTGTCGGATACCCGACCCGACCCCGTTGACTTTGACTTTGACCAAGTTTGACTTTTAGTTAAACTTAACCAAATGTTTATGCAATCGTTCTAACATGCTTTAATACTTATATCTTGCATGAAACTTGACAATTTGACTCACATGCTATATAATCGAGTCGTAATGAGCCATAGGACTAATTGAACATCTTTGACCAACCGTGTTTATCGTTATTGATACAACCTACTTGTTTAGGTCAAGACTAGCACTCGTTCTTGCACACGTTACTTTGTGAAGTACTTTATTTACTCGTGCACTCAAGGTGAGATCATAGTCCCACCTATACTCTTTTAAACTTACATTTGGGATGAGAAAACATAAACGTTTCATTTTACAAAGTGAACACAAGTATGAAAACAAACATTCTACATACGAGTTAGAACAAAATCCTCAATTCGATTATCATTAGTTACACTTGCCAGGTGTAAGCGAGAACTTATGTTGTATGGCCATATGGGTTTGACAAACCCTCATTCGGACAGTTCGCTACCGTTACTTCGGATGAAATATATTTTCGAGAAATAGTGTATGTTCTAACACTATTGTGATGGGGTTCTATGGAAGGAAAGTTAAGCCTTGATAATTGGGTGCTCGTGATAACAATTTTTGGAATGGTTTACTATTATTTCAATGTTGTAAATCTTGTGGTTCATTTGTACTTACTTACCTACTTAAACCTATGATTTCACCAACGTTTTCGTTGATAGATTTCTATGTTTTTCTCAGGTCTTTGAACGATATGTGATACATGCTTCCGCTCATTATTTTGATACTTGCATTGGATGTCGAGTATATATGCATACATGGAGCATCTTTTGACTTTATTTTAAACTGTGTCACATAGATTTCATTTGTACTTATAACTCTGTAACATAACTTGTGGTTGAACTATTCTTGTAAACTTGAAACAATCTTTACATTTGAAATGAATGCGACATATTTTGGTCAAAAGTTATTTTAAAGACTTATGACCACATAACGGGACCTAAGTAGACGGCGTCGTCAATGACAATTTTGTCGGGTCGCTCCACAATGGTTATGTGTAGCTACAATAGAATCAGAAAGCTTCCAATAGCAGTAACATTAATGTTTTGATCATGGTTTTGTTCTTGGGCTGGAAACAGAAACAGGAGCTGCAGCTTTCAGTCGTTTAATGGGTTTTCTAAAGTTGTTTTGATGGTGGTTGTTGGAGGAAGGGATCAAGTGGTGTGATGTCGTGAATGTGTCTAGTGAAGGTGTCAATGTATAGTCGCTTGTCTTAGCTAGTTTGCAGGTAATGTATAGTTCTTGTAGTGCATAATCTAATATGCATTTGTTGTACATCTCCAGGATCTAGTGATAAAAAGTGTTCGATTGCCTAAAAAAATAGAAAGGATATGGTGGTGGTTAGTGATTGCCGATGGAAATGGAGTTCAAGGGTGGTGAATGGTTTGTGTAGTGGACCATGTATCATATATAAATATTTACATAACACTGCTATTAATATTGATATATAGGAAGAATATGATAAAGCAACACCACAAGTAATCCAATTCATAATCACGGATCTACAAGATTTTAAGAAGTGGGTTTGTTTTGAGCATATATAATATATATTAAATATAATATAATAATAATGATAGATGTAATAAGAATCGTGCAATCATTCAATGATTATGTATATATAAAATTTAGTAGTTGAACTGAATACAAACGGAAACAGAAATCGAATAATAATATTAATATAATTATAATTATAATAATCAAATGAAATAAAAACGTGTGAATTGTTAGCCGTCGTCTACTATTTCATTTACGGAATGAAATTCGTACTCCGTTGATAATTAGTGGCGAATAAAAGTATTCGAAAAAATCCCAAATTTTTAAATTAACTATATCTATTTATTTTGGTCATTATGGTATAAAATTCGATCAATAAATATTTAAAAAAAATTAATTCACTGTCCACGCCCGATCACAGATAAAATAAAAAAATTAAAACTAAACAATAGTTCCTAGATACATATTGAATAAGCCTATAAATTATATAACTCATTTTCGAATCACCGTTTATTTTAAATTCATATAAGTTCTTATTTAATTTTTTTTATATCCATTGAATGGTAATTGAGTGCTACTGTCGTTTACGAAATCAGATATATATATTTAATATGCTTTATTTATATATATATATATATATATATATATATATATATATATATATATATATATATATATACACACACACACACACACACACACATTTAAGTTATAATATCATATATTACTTTATTAATTCAAATAACTAAATTTTGTAATATTACAAATTACCATTTGACATATATTTAAATATATACATTTCAATTTACAAATAAACGTTCGTGAATCCTCGGGAACAGTCGAAGGTCAATTGAATATATAAATCAGTTCAAAATTTTTGAGACTCAACCTAACAGACTTTGTTTATCGTGTCAAAAATATAATATCGTATCGAGAGTTTGGTTTAAAATTAGTCGTAATTTTCCGGGTCGTCACAGTACCTACCCGTTAAAAAAATTTCGTCCCGAAATTTGATCGAGGTCGTCATGGCTAACAATAAAAATGTTTTCATGACGATTATGAGTTGATAAATAGAGTTTTATCATTATTGATTAATATAGATAAAACGATTAGATTATGCGAAGCATACGAGTGAAGCTGTCACAAAATAGTGAGATGAAGTAAATAGAGGTTCGTCTTAACTTTTGACGTAGTCACTGTTGATTTCTGGAATTCAAGGGATTTAAGGTAATTCTTCGAAATCTATATAAGATTTGATTCGTCGGTGATTAAGGAAATTACAATCTCTTTAATTAAATGCGGTCATCTGCCTTGATTGCTCTGTCGGATATTTCCATTATATATTTACCTCTTCCGTCTTATTATTCTCACCATTCCTATACTTTCTGCCTCAATTCATACTTTCAACAGATTTTGTAAATGCTAAATCCAGTTCTGATTCTTGATATTTTCCTGGCTATCGTATCCTTCATTCTTCTTTTTAATTTACCACCGGAGGAATCTGTTTACTTCTACTATGCTCTAGGGATTATAGTGTTTATTATTCTCCCGTGTCTTTATCTTGCTATAAGCATTAATATACACGGTTTGTAATTTTCATGTTGTTGTCGTGCTTATATTTTCATAATAATTTCAAGGTTCCATGCTTTTGTTTTCTCTTCTCGACTTCAAGTGAAGCAAGTAATGGTCCAGAATTCGTAGGTATGAAGTTTTGAATGATCATAATATATTGAGCAGAAAGGAAAGGTAATAGCACGATTTGATTTGTTAATTTTCAGAAATCACGTAGAAGATAGGACTATCAAGATAATACTTTCTTGATATGTTTAGAGGTTAAATAGAATGAAAGAGTTATGTAAGATGGTACATGATGACGGTATTGTCTGTGAATCATCATGTTCCATTAGAAATTCAGCATGACTTACTGTAATATAACCACGTTGGCCTGACGTCATTATATTCTACTAACTCATGCTTCAATTCCCAACACCTCCCCAAAAATCATTCATAATTTAAACTTAAATTTTACAGAATGATAGAAACTAAATCAGTTTCTTTTATGATGTAACATATATAGCACGAAGAGATAATTAATTTTGGACAAGAATATTTATGAAAATATCCTTAGAAATATCGAAGATATTTATGATGATATTTTCAGAATTTCTATGATCGAAGGTTGATGAAGAAAGATTTTCCACAAGATTTAACATGGGTACAGATCAAGATATTCTCTAAAGATTTCATCGGATACATAATTATCTGGATTCTTTGAATATAGGGTTTGGTCCTTATATTTGTCCTCGGTCTCCTTCATGGTTTGCTCGATCCGTTTTTCAGTTCCAAAGCTGAGCCTTTTTAACACACCATTCTTATTATCAAGCTTTTGGCCATTAAGACCATCTATAGCTTTTGCTGCTTTATTAGCACTCTCATATCTGAATCATTGGTTATCAATCCGAGGTGTTTTCAATAGTTTTGAAGGATTTGAACGTAGATGGTAATCGTCAAGATACAAATGAGGTTTAAGATGAAATCAAGTGGCAAACTTGAAGAAATGTTTAGTTTCATATGTTATAATCAATATTTTAATTCATTTTAATTGTTCAATGTTAATAGTCCACAGTTAGTAATTCAATAATTCATATATAGTTTAATATATAATATTCGAATTAATTAATACGTATCGTGACCCATTGTATACATGTCTCAGACTCGATCACAACTCAAAGTATATATATTATTTTAGAATCATCCTCGACCCTTTATATGCTAACTCGAACATTACCGCCATATAGAGTGACTTACGGTTATTCCAAATAATATATATAGATGATGCCGATATGATATGTCAAAACATTGTATATGTGTCCCGACGATATTTAAAGTGCGTAAAACAAATAACAGAAATTAAATGACGATAAATAAAATTGTGAGCATTTAAAATTGCGATAAATAAATTGCGATAATTAAATTGCAATAATTAAAATGTAACACGGAATTATGAACAGTTAGCTGGAAACAGTTAGTTAGGAATAGTTAGCGTGGATGCTTAACAGAATTTCTCATAGTTAATTTGTTTGTTTCTAACAAATTTTATTGCGTCCAATGTTTTCTTCATTATGCACTTGTCAAATTTTGACTTGGATTCTGATCGGTCAAAATCCAAATATGAAATTTGAATGAAAATGGTTATTCTTCGGTGAACGGATACATATATGTGTGGCTTTGAGCAGTATTGTTAATGACTGCTGAATATGAATTGAAGAATGTACAGTGTATCATGTTAATGTGAGATCTAAATATTTCTTAGGGTATTACCTACCCGTTAAAATATTTTTCACCATTAACAGTTTGTACAAAGAATTTTTTTTTTTTAATTACAATCTTTATGAAAATATACTTACATATATATTTTCTTCAGATGTAATCACGGATTTAATGAGTCAATATGATATTAAACTCATATGATTTACGGTTAGAATTAGAGTACATACTCTCTAAAACATTAGAGGTTACATAATCGCCATGTATAACGAAGATAAATGAGGTAGAACGATACGTAGAACGATGATTATGCTTGAGGTGCATAAGGAGATGTTGAGGCGTGTGATGTTGAAACTTGGGTTGTTGGTGGTACTAGTATTGATGTTGGTGGTACTGTTGGTGGCGGTGATGTTGCTGAAGCTGGTACGTTTTGCACCATATTTTCCAAGGATACAACTCGGGCGCGAAACTCGTTGACTTCTTCTATTATTCCGGGATGATTGGCGGTTTGAACAAGCGGGTGAATAAGGTTTAGGATTGTAGAGATTATGTAATCGTTGCGAGCTATTCTGGAAATGAGTGTGAAAATGGTGTTTCGAACGGGTTCGCCGGTAAGTGCTTCAGGTTCATCGCCAAGAGGTGAATTTGGTTTATAGAAAGGATCGCCTTCTTCTCGTCTCCAATAATTAAGTCGACTACGAATCCATCCCCAATTCATTCAGAATTGATGATGACTGATCGGTTGATCCATTCTGGTTACACTGCTTTCAGAGCTCGAGTGGAAATCCATATCGAAATAGCTGTCGGAATCCGAGGAATTTGAACTAGTTGCGAATTTCATCTTGCACAGTCAGATAAAGGATTTTTGATAGGAAATAGATTATAGGATTTAGTTTGGTATGCTTCAATACATAACTTACATATATATATATACAATACCAAAGTTCCATAAGTTATGGAGGAATCTTCGGAAGCTGTCAGACAAAGTTTATAGTAATAGATATGCTAAGATATGAATTTATCTATACACTATCTATGCAATAAGTGCAGGAAGACGTGTCTAGACTTAGGAATGATAAGCAGGAAATTTTCCACTAGGAATGATAAGCAAAACTTATAATATGCAGCTAAGGTCGAAGTCCAGACTTGCTAATGCATTTTAACGACTATCAATCAGACTCACTAATGCAAGACCTGGTTCGCTAAGACCACCGCTCTGATACCACATGTCATACCCCATCCTAATCCTCCTGGACGAAGTCATCAACATTTGGTCCCATTGCGAGGTGATGTCCTAAATATGCCATGAACGACTCCATGTAATATCTTTAAAATGAGTAAATGCACAGCGGAAGGTTTATTTCATACCTGAGAATAAACATGCTTTAAAGTGTCGACCAAAAGGTTGGTAAGTTCATATGTTTATCATAATAAATCATTCCATAATTTTAATAGACCACAAGATTTCATTTTTCATAATCAATTTGTGCGGTCTGCTCACTGCTATAAAATCATTCATATGGATTGAACACCTGGTAATCGACATTCACAAGATGCATATAGAATATCCCCATCATTCCGGGACATCCTTCAGACATGATAAATTTCGAAGTACTAAAGCATCTGCAACAATGGATGGGGCTTTTTGGGCCCGATAGATCTATCTTGAGGATTCGCGTCAATTAGGGGCCAGTTCCCTAATTCTTAGATTACCAGACTAAACGGGGCATATTCGATTTCGATCATTCAACCATATAATGTAGTTTCGAATACTTGTGTCTATTTCGTCAAACATTTATAAAAGCGCACGTATTCTCAGTCCCAAAAATATATATTGCAAAAGCATTTAAAAAGGGAGCAAATGAAACTCACTATACAATATTTTGTAGTAAAAATATGCATACGACGGAACTGAACACTGCAGGGTTAGCCTCGGATTCAAGAACCTATATCATTCATATATATATTAACACATATAATGGTAATCGAACAAATTTATATATATATATATATATATATATATATATATATATATATATATATATATATATATATATATATATATATATATTGTTATGTATTGAGATTAGTATTTATATATAATCTTATTAATAATTATAATATATTATAATGCTTATTCGATATATAATTTAGCTAACGTTATATCAATATCAATAATATTATATCATAATATTAAGTGATATTAGTATAATTATGTAACAAATATACTTTTATATAAATTTCTTTCGTTTGCAAAATAAAAATTATAATAATAATAATAATAATAATAATAATAATAATAATAATAATAATAATAATAATAATAATACTAATTATAAAATGATAATAATAATATTATTTATGAAAATAATAATAAAATTGTATTGTTTTCATAATTATAACAATAATAATAATCATAATCCTAATAATGATAATATTATGAAAATGATATTATTAGTAAAAATATTAATAATACTTATAATACTAATCTGATAAAATTAATAATAATGATAATATCAATAATAATAATTTTTAAGGATAATACTAAAATGATAATAATATTATTAATAACAATTGTAATTACCATAATAATAATAATAATAATAATAAATGATAAATAATAATAATAATATTAACAATAATAATATTCATATCCAATGTAATAATTATAATAATAACACTAATTATAATGATATTTATAACGAACCGGCTTTTTCGACTTGCTTTTGTGCTTTGTGCTTTCACAGAACTGCGTATTTGTGCGTACTGAGCTATATTATACTCTGAGAACTCCCTACATGTTGATTACTTTCATTTATATGTTAAAACATATCATTAAGTACGTAGGATACTTAACTTGATCCCCGAAAGCCTTTATGACCGTTAGTGTCACTTAACGTTTAAAACAAACTGCGTACTGTGCACACGTTTAACTTTTGTCGTAATCGGAGTATTATGACTACGAAATACTAATTGTTATTTTATAATAACAATTACTTGGGTTTTTAAATGCTTAATTACGCTTAGTAATTTACTAGAGCACACTAGTTAGTCTTGTTGGACTTTCTACCTTGTTGGACTTTAGCCCACCCTACACTAGCTAGTGGACTATTTAATTAGCCCAATTATTAATAACTAGTGATCCAATAATAAGTAAGACAAATGCCTATTTATTAGAGGGAACATACTAGCATTTTTGTCAAGTATTATCCTTAATGTTGCAAGGGATCCTAACATAAGCACCAACTTTAGACAACCATTAACCAAAAAGCAAAAAGGTGTCCCCCTTGTCCCCTCCCCATACCCACGGCCAACTCACCCCCTCCCTCACCTCACCACCTAAAAATACAAGCCTTATTCCATCCATTTTACACTTGCTTTCATTTGTAATTTACACACACTTACTCTCTAATTCTCTCTCTAGTTCTTCTCTCTCTAAAAAGTGTAAGCATTTGATTTTTCTTCTTCTTCTCCCTTCATCACCCACGACATCATCATCATCATGTATGGATCTAGCCTTTAGCTTTTGATCTAGTTATATCTTAAAGATTCAAACCTCGGTTTGAATCCTTCAAGATCATGGAAGATTCAAGCTTTCTAGCTTTGAATCTTCACTTAATTTGTAGATCTAAATCTTTTTAGCTTTAATCTTATTATTTTGTTATAAAGATTCAAACTTGTGTTTGTAATCTTCATATATCTTAAAGATCCAAGCTTTATGCTTCAAGATCTTCAAGAACACTAAAGATCCATGCTTTTTAGCTTAGGGTTTCATTATTATGTTAAAGATCTTAGCTTTTTAGCTTATGGTCTCATTACTTTCATTATTTTGTTGAAGATCTTAGCTTTCTAGCTTATGGTCTCATTAATCTTGTAAAGATTGAAGCTTTCTAGCTTTGTAATCTCATAACTTGTGTGAAAAGGATCCAAGCTCTCTAGCTTAGAGTTCCATTACTTTATTTGATTAAGATTGTATTCATACTTGTTTGATTGACGTAAATTTTGTAGCTTTAGTTGTAAATATAACTTGTATTTGTGTTAAGACTAAGGATATGATGTAACCTTAGTTCATCATCCATCTAAGACTCTTAAATGAGTTGTGTTCTTACTTGGTCTTAACATATTGTGTCTTGATGGTTGAATCTTGGTCAATGTGATGCTAACCCATCAATGAGTTGTACACTTGAAGCTACAAGCATCAAGGATGAGAACCGTGATGAGCATCAAGCACCAAGAACCCCACCGGAGCAATTGTTTACTGTTTTTCTGGATATGATCACTTTCTTGGACTTCTGGAAAATCTATTTTCAGTTAGTTCGTTTCAAGTAGATGACTTTTCGTTTAGGCCTCGTCTTAATCCGATATACGGTTTAGGATTTATAGCCCTCCGAAAGTCACTACACCTTTGTAACGTTGTGCTGAAATTTCTGACCTACTCGCACTTAAACCGTCGCCACGGTTAAACGAAGATGTGTTAGGTTCTGAAAATTTGTCAGCGGTTAGAGGACTCATATACGGAGCCATAGCCACTGACTACGCATCTTTTCGATTTTTATAGAGGTCGTAACAGCTGTCCGAAGTCAGCCTATTGTTTCGATCTCTATTCTTGTCAAACTTACTTAGCTTTTATGATGATGAATGATGATGATGATGACACTTAAACTTAATTTATGCACTTTTAAACCTTTGGGAATAATATACTGACCTAGTGACCTTTGACTTAGGTTGACGACCTTTCGGACCGACTTACTACCTGCATACTTTCAGTATCGACTTTTACTACTTATTCACTATGAGTTATAGCTTCCCTTTTTACTTATACTATTTTTGGAACTGAGAATACATGCGCTTTTTACGGTTTACTTACTTGACACGAGTACTTAAAACTTACATATGTGTGGGTTATATAACGCCATAAACATTCCCCTTAGCACGGTAACGTTTAATCATTGGTTTTGAACCGGTGAACGCGAATATTAGATATGGATCCATAGGGTTTGACATCCCCACTCGGGCTAGTCGTGCTAGCATTTAAAGGGTGTTTGATACTTCGAGAACATACGTACTCGCCAAGTGTACTTTTAGGGGGTATTATTATTACGTTAAGTTAGTTACCGGGTGCCTACGGATAAGCATATACTTTATCATACTGATTCGAATTACTGATTTAAACTGCTTGTTGAAGCACTGAAATCTCGTGGTCTACATTACTGATTACAAACAAACTATAGCTCACCAACATTCGTGTTGACTTTTTAAGCATGTATTTCTCAGGTGCTTAGACGTTGTTGCTTCCGCTATTAGACTTGCTGTCTTGGTGTTATAGACTTGTTGTTACGGACCTGCGGTGTTAGATTTCCGCTGCATTACTTAGAGATGTCTCAATCATGGAACTTTTCTTTTGCATTCGTAACTTACGTTATTTTTCAAACAATGGCTTTGTAATGACCTTTGGGTCACATACTTATGTTAACGCTTCTATTCATAAGAAGCACGTTATCTTTTGTAAAATGCTATCTTTTTATGAATGCAAAATTGGTTTTCAAATAGCATATAGTGTTTGACCTTGTAATGATCCTGTTGTTGATGAACCGTACACGATGGTTTTGTACGAGGCGTCACATTTGGTATCAGAGCATTGGTTGTAGGGAATTAGGTTGCATTAGTGAGTCTAGACCAGACCGAGTAGGATTCACTAATAGGACTAATCTACAACTTGCTTGTTTACCTGTTTCTGCCAAACTGCTGCATGTTACTGTATTATATTACTGCATGTTACTGCTTATCACTACTGCATGCTACTGCTTACTTTTACTACTATATGAACTTGTTGCATGCTACTGCCTACTTTCACTGCTATGTGAACTTACTGTATGCTACTATCTGCTTGTTGCATGATACTTCTGTTGATACTGCTGTTATTGCCATGCTATGTACTGTTGTAGATGCTCTAAGCTGCTGTAGTTACTATGCCTGATTACGTGTGATGTGTTCTAGAGGGTGTGTATGAAGCGGCTATCAGTTTTATATTTATTTACTACAGGAAATCACCTAAATTAAACTAAAACACAAAAGGCAAGTATACCTATCGTGTAATAATATAGCTAAGGTAAAGTCCGGGAGGTCGATCCGTGGACACTATTATTGGGTGTCTTACTAGGTCAAATTAGTTAATTAAGTAGTTAAACTAGATTTAGTAATATATAGTAATTATAGGTAACTTTGGGGGGATTTACCGTTTAATGACCGTGTTGTCGATTTTAAGACTTATATCACAGTTAAAACCTAATGCAAAATATTAAATATAAATATAACTTATTTTAAAGAGTAAAGTAAATGACAACAAATAAAAGTGCAATAATTAAAAATATAAATAAAGCGTAAAAATAAAAGTGCGATAATTTAAAATACGATAAATAAAATGACGATAAATGAAAGTACGATGAGATATAAAATAAAGGAATTATGCTTATTTAAACTTCCGTAATCATGATGTTTGACATTTTGATTTTAATTTATTACCATGGGTTAATTGTCCTTTGTCCTGGATTATTCGATACGTCTATCTGGTTTTTGTCCATAACAGTCCATCGGCCATAATTATAAAGTGCGAGTATCCTCGTCAAATTACCCTTATACCCGAAGTCAAATATTTCAACTAATTGAGGACTTAAACTGTAACAAGGTTTTAATACTTTGTTAACAATTACACCAATTTTCCTTGTATGTAATCCACCCCTGTTTTAATGAGTCCATTGACTATTAATCCATCCCCGTGTCCGGTCAAATGAACAATTATTAGTACTTATAAATATCCCGCCCATCGTATCCGATCGAGTGTATGTGGTTATTTATAGATACGTCAAATTGTAAATCTTTATATTAAATTAACGAACTGTCATTCAGTTAAACAAATATAAAGCCCATTAATAGCCCATAGTCTAATTTCCACAAGTGTCGGTCTTTTCTTCAAACCCCAATTATGGTCCAAAGCCCAATTACCCAATCTTAATATTTAGCCCAACATCACGATTACTTCGGCTTAAATAAGCATAATAATAACTTAGTTACGAGACATTAATTTAAAAAGGAAGAACATAAATTACAATGATTATTTATAGCGTAGCGTTACACGGACAGAGTTTCGATTTAAAACCCGTAAAACATTCTTACAATAACCCAATTATTATTAAACTTAAATTAAAATTATAATTATAAAATATAAATATATATATATCGTATATGATATGAGAAAGGAAAAGAAAAAGGTGTAGTTTCTTCATTACTCCGTGCCTTGCTTTTATTGAAAAATGATTGATACTGTTGTAGGTGGAATGTTAGCTGGCTACCATTCAAAGTTGAATCAATAATATCTTATTGTGAATTATTGATTTGAAATTTTCACTTATGACCCTTTAACTATGCTCAATTAACAACTTTTTATTATTTATTATTATTCTTATTATGAATTATTTAAATATTATATTATATTCTTGTGCATACTTGACTTGTACTTTCAGCTCCGTTGCGTCGAGCGTTGAAAGTTGCTTCATGTCACGGTTCCGGATTTTTGAACGCCTTTTAGTATAATTTAATATCTTGTACTTTGCGTTTTGCGGCTTGTACTTTTATAATTTTGAGATGTTTCTCATCAATAAATTGAACCACTTGAATTGTACTTTGTACTTTTTAGCTTTTTGGTCATTTGCGTCTTCAAATCGTCGAATCTGTCTTTTGTCTTCACCTTTTATTATTTAAACGATAATTACTTGAAATTAGAACAATTGCAACTAAAAGCTTGTCTTTCTTGAAGGATAATGCTATGAAATATATGTTCGTTTTTAGCATTATCAAATATTCACACACTTGAGCGTTGCTTGTCCTCAAGCAATATAGAACTTGAATATAACTTTACCAGAATCACTTCTTTATTCTTCACACTTTGTACATCAGTGATTTCAATACGGCGGTATGAACAATGATAGTAACGATGTGGTTTACAGTCCCACATGACTATGAAAATTTAGATCCTTTAAGGAAATCGGATCATTATGAAAACATTTGATCTTTTGAAAATTCAATCTAGCGTTTACCGTAGATAAGTTTTTTGATTTGACCCACCATCGGTGTTGCAAAATATATTTGTGGATCAATATTTTGGCTAAAACTTTTAGGTTCGTGTAATCTACTGCTATCCCTGTATCGAAAAGCACACATCCAGTTTACTTGTTCCGTATATTACCTTTCGGCAAACTACCATCCGGTTGTAAAGGAAAGCGATGAAGAAGAAACTGTTAAGGCAATGTCTAATGACATGCAGTTAATCATAGTCTAAAACGTGTCGGATGCAAATACTATCCTTTGTAGGAGAAATAGTAAAGATCACCCTATAGTTTTTCGGTCTGGCACAAGGTCCTGTCTTCGACCATGCTATGCAACCACCGTTCTTACGGTTGACACCTGATTTGGTTCAGGTGACCTAATGAATTCCGGTGAATTCTTAGGATTTTACGTTCAATGGTAATGAACGCATTAAAAATGGGCTTTCAGAAAACAAATCGGTTTGTAAATTGATCAAAATATTTTCTCGTTCAAGCTCGAGTTTAGATATCATTGAATTCCATGAGTTTGTAATTCTCAATCTTTAAAGTCAATCTCAAGGATTGAGTAATATCAGGCTTAAATGTTGATTTTTAATCTTTAAGGAGATTATCCTTTCTGGAGGTCTGATTCATTAGTCTTATCAAGCTAATTTGCACGGCGCCCTCCCCATTTTACGAGACAGATCCTCTCATGGTTAGGATAAGTTTGACCACATGGCGACCCTGTTTGATGCTGAGGTCCGTGGATTTCCTACTGATTTTAGAGATGAGTTTTCTTGATTTTTCGTCAACCTACAGCTGGTCTGGACGACAACTTCCTGACCTAAATCAAGAAGCGCATTTCTTTTTCAGAAGACTTTACTTCCTTTTAATGATGGAATTGATTCATCGTGTGAATCCATCTTTCTTTCAAATATATTACAGTAAATCGGGAAAAACTGATTATTATCGTCCAAAACAAAAGTACCTGCAATAATCTTATACAAATATGTGATATATGCTTTGAAGAACTTGGTAAATTCTTCCCACACTTAGCTTTTATTTATTCTTTTCTTTGCCTTTTTATTCTCCTTTATTCCATTTTAAATGAATTCAAGCGTTTTGGGTTGTTTCTCCATTTATGTTCTCTCCGAGTTAACAATAATTTCGATATTATAACCTAGTTTTATCGTTCATAAATATGTATAAACATGATTTTGAATTCATTTAGTTAAAAAAAATTCAAATTTTCACAAAATTTGGCAATTAAACTAAGTGTAAACCCGAGAGAATTTATAACCCTTCCCCACACTTGAGATCATGCAATGCCCTTATTTGCAAGAAATCAGTAAAAATTTAAATTCATGAGGGTGATTAGTGTAGAAAAATGATTAAAAATATCGAGTTTGCAAACATATTGTTTTATATCACATTTGATATTTTACGTCTTGTCATTAAAATTAGTAGCTTTTGCTTAACTTTAATGTCAGTCTTTGAAAATGCGTTGTTTTACACTGTTTTATACATAAGATAAACTACAAACATATATAATATATATATATATATATATATAATTTTTTTTAAAACCTTTATTTATTAAAACAATTTAAATGAATAATTTTTTAAAATTTTGTTTCCTTTTACTTTAGGTAGTTTCGGTATGTTTACCTAGTCCGTCCCTCGACAAAATTTAAAATTTATCTTTTTTAAAGCGATTGTTTTAAAAACAAAGATTTTTGGGTTTTTTAATTTTTTTGGTATACTTTAGATCAAAAAAATTAAAAATAATGATAACAAAATTTTTCGCCCCGCCCTCGGGTAAAGCAATTTCGGTTCCATGACCTAGTCTTCAACTTACGATGAATTTTAGAAATCATTTTTTAAACTTAATGAAATAAAGTAAATTTTGTTTTTAAATTCACACAAAACTTAAATTTAAAAATGCATATTAATTTCATACAAAACCTGCAAAAATAAATTCAAAATGGGGGAAGAAAACTAGTTCTTTAGTGTCTGCTAGTGGAAAAGACCAATCGGATTCCATTCTCGGAACTACATGAGAATAGAACAACTAACTCTAGACAGTATTTTCTTTTTAGAGCATTTGAATCCCCCACACTTAGGTAGTTGTGGTGTCGAAATTGTGATTAACTTTATTATCAATTTTTTTGGACCATAATAAACTTGCATATCTGTGACTTTTACTTTAAGCCATTGGTCGGATTCCTGTGTAATATTCACAAATTCAACTAGTTTCGCCTTTTCTTTAGGCGATAGATTGGATACTAACCGGTTACATAACTTAAAGTTCCCCTTGGTTCTAGCATCACGAATCCGTTTAATAAATTTCTTCATTGAACTATTAATAACGGGGTCATTTAATTTCGTATCAACAATGGGGTTCTTTGTTATCAGGTCATCATTAGGTGTTACTTCATCTTCCCCACACTTAGGCGTTTTATTATTGTTAAGCACTACCGTTGGAGTTGGTAAAACAATGTGGTTCTTACCAATCATTTTTATTGGTTCAACGGTTTTGGTTGGTGGAGATTCAGACTTTCGACTCACAAAGGTGATCGATTTTTCATCATTACTAAGTATCATTCTACCCTCTCTTACATCAAATAACGCCCCGGTGGACTCTAAGAATGGTCGACCTAAAATTAGAGGAATGTTTGGGTCCTCTTCTATGTCAATGAAAATAAATTAGACTAAAAAGGTTAAATTACCCACTAGAACGGGTAGGTTGTCAGCAATCCCAACTGGATGCCTGATGGTTTGATCAAAGAGTCGAACACTCATCTCCGTTGGAGTTAGCTCACCTACACCTAATCTCTTATATAATGAAAGAGGCATAACACTCACACTTGCACCTAAATCTGCTAGTGCATCATACATGACACAATCACTAAGTAGACAAGGAACAATAAATTCACCCGGATCACCCACCCTAGGTGGAGGTTTTGGTGGAACTGTCTTCACCGAGTTTATTTTTATGGTTTTTGTTTCTTGCACTTTCTTATTATTCTTCTTCTTTCCATAGGTATCACAAAATTTATTACCTATTACGTGCTCATACTCAACTCCTTTTCTTGGAAACAAAATGGGTGGTCTGTATGGTGCCACCACTGATTTTACATACTCGGGTGGTGGTGGTGGTGTAACTTCTTCATTGTTACTCATATCTAAAACCTTCCCATCTTCTGATGATGGTTTTTCAGAATTTGTTGACACCATATTAACATTCTCATTCCGAGGATTTACTTCAGTATTACTCGGTAGCTTTCCTTGTTCCCTCTCACTCATCAAGCTAGCAAGAGTACCTACGTGTTTTTCTAGATTCAAAATGAAAGCTTGTTGAGTTCTTAATGACTGATCAAACCTCTCATTTGTTTGGGTTTGAGATGTAATAAATTGTGTTTGAGATTCCATTAGTTTTGCCATCATTTCTTCTAGATTTGGCTTTTTCTCTTCGGTATGTTGTGGTAGTTTATACACGCCAGGTCTTTGTTGATTGAAAGTGTTGTTTTGAGTTGGTTGGTTATTCTGACCTTGTTGGTTATACGTGTTATTGTTGGGTCCATTTGGATTGTAAAGAATGTTTTGATTTCGATTAAAGTTTGGCCTTGGCGGTTGATAATTATTTTAATAATTATTTCCCGGCCTTTGGTTCATGTAGGAAACATTCTCACGTTGTTCCATCGTTTGCTCGATGTGACACTCTTTCATTAAGTGTGGTCCACCGCATTGCTCACAACTGATTCGTATTGTGTGAATATCTTTATTCATCTTTTCCATTCGTCTCTCGAAAGCATCTATTTTTACGGAAACGGAATCAATTACGGAAACGGAATCAAAGTCATGGCTAGAATCGGCTCTAGCCGCTTTAGATGATCGAAAAATATCTTTTTCCTGGTGGCACTCATGCGAGTGGGAGGCAGTGTTATCAATAATTTTGTAAGCTTCAGTTGCGGTTTTCTTCATAATGGAACCACCAGATGTTATGTCAATGTCTTTTCGTGTAGCAATGTCGATACCTTGGTAGAATATTTGTACTATTTGATAAATGTCTAAACCGTGTTGAGGACATCCTCTCAACAACTTTCCGAATCTTGTCCACGCCTCATATAGAGTTTCATTTGGCTTTTGCGTGAACGTAACAATTTCTCCTTGAAGTCTCACAGCTTTAGATGCCGGAAAGAATTGTTTAAGAAATTTTTCAACTAAGACATCCCATGTGTCAATTGCTCCTTCGGGTAACGATTCTAACCAATCTTTGGCTTCTCCCTTTAAAGTCCGGGAAAATTACATGAGATAGATCTGTTCATCCTCAACTTCTCTGATTTTGAATAGAGTACAAATCCTATTAAAGGTTCGAAGATGTTCGTTTGGATCTTCCTTCGGCGTACCACTATATTGCCATTGATTAGTTACCATGTGTAGGATTTGCCCTTTGATTTCATAATCTGTCGCATTAATGTCTGGTTTAATAATGGTGTGACCTTGGCCCGTGCGTGTGGCTCTCATTTGGTCTTCCATACTTAGAGGTTCAGTTACTTCCATAATTGAATTTGTTGAATACGAATCACTGGAGGATTCTGATTTAATGGTTTGTGGTTCAGGAGGAATGATTAGTGGTTCTGGATCTTGGAATTATCCTTTAATATCCTCCGGGTTCTTAATTGTGAATTCGGGTTCAAAAAATGGATTATCAGATATTTGAGTTGGAGTATTTGTTCGACTAGATGATGATTATAAAGAAAAATCAACGGTGACAATATTGGCTAGATGTCTTGATCTAGTTACAGGTGGTGAACGTATGAAAGGTGGTGAACGTTTTGCTCGGTGCATTCACTGAATATCCTATTAGTTATAAATATAAAAATTATATAGGTTATCAAATTAATAGACTTTTCTGATTTTGCCCACATTTCGAATAGCCAATAGATGCAGCAGGTAGCCAGGACCCTTTAAATCGAAAGCCCACAACTCGCCACTAACAAATCCAACTATTACTACCAACCAGAAAATTTTGGATGTCTATCAATTTAACCGCTTAAAATAATTTTTCGTTTTGAAATTTTAGAGAAAAAATAGAAAATTCTATGTCCTAAAAACTAGAGCGTCGAGAAATAAGAAAGAAAAAGAGTGCGTCGAAAAACGTCGAAAAATAAAAGGTCGAAAAAAATAAGCGTCGAAAAACAAACAGTCGAAAAATAAAAATAAGAAAATAAGCGTCGAAACTTAAAAGGTACTAAATACTAAAAACTTATGTCTAAAGGTATTAAAGCTTAAAAAGAATTCTATATCCAAAACGGCAATAACTTAAATAGTACTAAAATTTTAAATTTTAAAGCAATAAGCGACGTCGTAAAATTCTAAAGCGCCTAAGTCTTAATCTAAAGAAAAAGCACTTAAAGGATTTTACGGCAAAGCCTAAAAATCTAGAAATAAAAATAACTACGGCAAAATACTAATCTTAATACTAAAAGTTGTGACTAGAGTCTAAAAATCTAAATGTAATAAAACTTAAAAAAAATTAATTTTATAGACAAAATCTTAAAAATATTAATTTTTTTAATTAATTTTTTTTATAAATTTTTTTTAATAAAAATTTTATTTTTATATTTTTTAAATTTTTTTTTCTTACATGAAATTAGAATTTTTTTTATTTTTTTATTATTATTTTATTTTATTTTTTTACGTTTTAATTTTTTTTAATATTTTTTAAAAATATTTTTTTTAAAAAATTTTTATTTTATTTTTATTTTTTATTTTTAAAAAAAAATGAGATTTTTTTTATTATTATTATTTTTTAAATTTTATTTATTTATTTTTTTCCGATTTTTCGATTTTATTTTATTTTTTTAATTTTTTTAACTTAAAAAAAGTAGAAAAGCAAAAACTATTTAATTATTTTTTAATTCATGTACTATTCATTGAATAGTAAATGAAACGAAATTAATTAATTTACTATTCACATGAAAACGACATGATAGAAATTATTAATTATAAGTTACATAATATACCCCTGAAGTATTTAATAAATACGACTTTTTAAAACTTTACGATTCAAATTTGATTCAAAATTATTATTATATTATTATATTTTATTTCAATATTATTATATTATTATATTTATTAAATTATTATATTTAAATTAATATATCTTTAATCAGTCAAAAACTAAAAAAAAAAACTTAAATACCCCGTGAAGACACAAAAAGTGTCCCCGGCAGCGGCGCCAAAAACTTGATGTGTTCTAGAGGGTGTGTATGAAACGGCTATCAGTTTTATATTTATTTACTACAGGAAATCACCTAAATTAAACTAAAACACAAAAGGAAAGTATACCTATTGTGTAATAATATAGCTAAGGTAAAGTCCGGGAGATCGATCCGTGGACACTATTATTGGGTGTCTTACTAGGTCAAATTAGTTAATTAAGTAGTTAAACTAGATTTAGTAATATATAGTAATTATAGGTAACTTTGGGGGGATTTTCCGTTTAATGACCGGTTTGTCGATTTTAAGACTTATATCACAGTTAAAACCTAATGCAAAATATTAAATATAAATATAACTTATTTTAAAGAGTAAAGTAAATGACAACAAATAAAAGTGCAATAATTAAAAATATAAATAAAGCGTAAAAATAAAAGTGCGATAATTTAAAGTACGATAAATAAAATGACGATAAATGAAAGTACGATGAGAAATAAAATAAAGGAATTATGCTTATTTAAACTTCCGTAATCATGATGTTTGACGTTTTGATTTTAATTTATTACCATGGGTTAATTGTCCTTTGTCCTGAATTATTCGATACGTCTATCTGGTTTTTGTCCATAACAGTCCATCGGCCATAATTATAAAGTGCGAGTATCCTCGTCAAATTACCCTTATACCTGAAGTCAAATATTTCAACTAATTGAGGACTTAAACTGTAACAAGGTTTTAATACTTTGTTAACAATTACACCAATTTTCCTTGTATGTAATCCACCCCTGTTTTAATGAGTCCATTGACTATTAATCCATCCCCGTCTCCGGTCAAATGAACAATTATTAGTACTTATAAATATCCCGCCCATCGTATCCGATCGAGTGTATGTGGTTATTTATAGATACGTCAAATTGTAAATCTTTATATTAAATTAACGAACTATCATTCAGTTAAACAAATATAAAGCCCATTAATAGCCCATAGTCTAATTTCCACAACTGTCGGTCTTTTGTTCAAACCCCAATTATGGTCCAAAGCCCAATTACCCAATCTTAATATTTAGCCCAACATCACGATTACTTCGGCTTAAATAAGATTAATAATAACTTAGTTACGAGACATTAATTTAAAAAGGAAGAACATAACTTACAATGATTATTTATAGCGTAGCGTTACACGGACAGAGTTTCAATTTAAAACCCGTAAAACATTCTTACAATAACCCAATTATTATTAAACTTAAATTAAAATTATAATTATATATATATATATATATATATATATATATATATATATATATATATATATATATATATATATATATATATATATATATATATATATATATATATATGAGAAAGGAAAATAAAAATGTGTAGTTTCTTCATTACTCCGTGCCTTGCTTTTATAGGCAAATGATTGATACTGTTGTAGGTGGAATGTTAGCTGGCTACCATTCAAAGTTGAATCAATAATATCTCATTGCGAATTATTGATTTGAAATTTTCACTTATGACCCTTTAACTATGCTCAATTAACAACTTTTTATTATTTATTATTATTCTTATTATGAATTATTTAAATATTATATTATATTCTTGTGCATAGTTGACTTGTACTTTCAGCTCCGTTGCGTCGAGCGTTGAAAGTTGGTTCATGTCTCGGTTCTGGATTTTCGAACGCCTTTTTGTATAATTTAATATCTTGTACTTTGCATTTTGCGGCTTGTACTTTTGTAATTTTGAGACGTTTCTCATCAATAAATTGAACCACTTGAATTGTACTTTGTACTTTTTAGCTTTTTGGTTATTTGCGTCTTCAAATCGTCGAATCTGTCTTTTGTCTTCACCTTTTATTATTTAAACGATAATTACTTGAAATTAGAACAGTTGCAACTAAAACTAAAAACTTGTCTTTCTTGAAGGATAATGCTATGAAATATATGTTCGTTTTTAGCATTATCAACGTGCTTACTACCCGTCTGCTTTTCGCTGTACCGACTTGGAGAACTTATCTTTCCTAGTTCAGATGTTTTTCTGAACCCTGTTCCCACTCGTCTAACCCTAAGGATTAGTATTGTAATCCACCTGTTACTACCGTTCCAGAGCTCGAAATATTACTTCACGCAATGTTGGATGAATACCCCTCGGATTACACGCCCGCTAAAGTTGATCCTCGGAGGAGGAGATATGTGAGGACTTGTCGGAGTAACCGCACCCCGAGCTCACCCTAATTAGCTACGTACAACGTATGAACATTAGAAGGATGTTCAGATTCTGCAAGATGACTATCCCGTACACTTTCATGACCGTCACTTATCTCTTTCATTCTTCACCACTACTCGACGATCTAACGACACTTCTGGACTTAGGTCCCTAACACTCTTAGGAATTGGAGAAGTCGGGAGGACATCTCCTTTCACAAGGTCAGAGTGCCTTCTACTGATGCTCAGCCAAACCTAAAGACTTGGGAGTCGCCTCAAAACATATCGTATTACTACTTGCTACACGTACAACTCAACACGAGACCCAGATTAAATTTCTAGAAAGGAACCTAACGACAGTACCTGAACCCGAACATTTTGAAGAAATTTCGGGACATTTAAGCATTGATGCATGATCTACGGAACCTACGCACCCACACCGAGAAACCGTGAGATTAATTATGTAGATTTTGTTTTGAGATAGCATAGATAAGCACCGTTAGATGCAATTGAGTAGAACTTGATGTGATCACATTACATTGACCATATGGAGTGATATTGGAATGAACGTACGATTTAGTACAATATAATGACGCCAGGCTAGTGTGATTATATTGAAGTAAATCATGCAGAAGTCCCAATGCTACTATATAAGGAATATGAAGTGATACAAAGAAAATTTTGGTAAGGATCACTTAAGTATACGCATTATGGTCTGTTAGAGGTAGGGAAAGAATAACCACGTAGCCCAGATACTATACAAGAAGGGCCTTGATTGCAGAATTGATAATCCAAAAATTTGTTATAGATATAGACACCCTGGACACTTAAGGAAAAAGTTCTCAAATAGGAAAAACTTTGGACTTACTTGCGATAGAGCAATCGTTATCTCAACTATGGAGACTCACATGGATCCTGATTTTTGTTAGGGTACGTTTCGTCACAACATTTTATTTTCTCGGAGTTGTTTAAAATTAGAGCGATAGAAACCTTATATCTAAGAACCTTAGTGTTATGACTAATAAGCCATTAACAACCATGAGGGTTAAGTATTCTATAGGACAAACAAATGGTAAGCTGCAGAGATAGAGGAACAATTTAAGGTAGTACCTTAAAATTAACAGGTGGGTCATTTGGAGATGACCTCATGTCAACAAAACTTGGAAGTTTTAAAGTAGTAGTTGGAAAGGATTAGTTACCTACTCACAAGCAGATGTCATTTGAGAAGATTGATAGAATCTTTCACAGTAGTATAATAAGATTTGGTTGGAATGAACCCTAAGATTAACCTAATACTCATCAAGTTAGGAAGCTTGATGTAAAAGTTGGAATGGACTTTAGGATTAACCTAATACTCATCAAGTTAGGAAGCTTTGATGAAATAGTTGGAACGGACTGGCTTTTAAGGATGAAAGCGAAAGTTATTTATGATAAGATTATTCGTATACCTCGCAAGAATGGTGAGCTAAAAGCCATCTGGGTTACTTCAACAACCCGAAATCCCATAACGAAAATGGGAAGAAATAACAATGGATTTCATCACGAAGCTACCAAAAATGGTAGGCGGTTAGGACACTATCTGGGTTATTGTCGACCATCTCACCAAATCTGCTCACTTTCTAGACATAAAAGAAACCGATACAATGGACAAACTTGCACAACGATACATAAAGGAAATTATATCCCGTCACTTCAGCAATTCAGATTCAATATTAAAGATTACCCAAGAATCTTATTTGATACTCATTCTTACGCGACTCTAAATCCTAACTTATTCTGAGAAATTTCTTATTCGATGATAATCACAACATCATCTTACTTCGATATTAGCATACCAGTTCGAAATTTCCAAAATCAATGGGTAGTCAATTCCCATTCTCATACTCCCCCTTTCGTATCTCACTTATAAGCAACAACTTTACACTTAAGCATTTTTGGTCAAAGGACTTACGCCATACTAATAGTCATCAACCACATTTAAATTCAATAGTATTCATTACCTCGCGACATTTTTGCTCAAATATCACCCAAAAAATTTCAAAATCTTTTACTCAAATCCTCATCAATCTTTTTCCAACTTGTAACCTCCGAAATATGAAAATTTTGTTGCCAAAATTTTACACACACTATTTTACTGTGCGATCCTATCAAAGTTTTATAAAAATAAATTTATTTTATTTGCCATACGTGCAAATTTTTGAAATCGTATATGTTATATAAAATAAAGTAAATGATTACTTATTTTTGACAAATACATATGAAATTTTACTTTCGCTTTTACAAATCAAATCTTTTATTCAAAAGATATTTTACCTTGAATGGTACGTGTTGTACATAACCCTAGTTTACTAAGAACTTTGTTTCTTTTCTTACATTGTCACCTTAAACGATTTCCATAAAATTTTTGTTGCTTGTCATATAAAATTTTTTGTTGCTTATTCGTATCCAAGTCATCATGAAGACTCTACAACCGTCGAAATTGAGAGATTCATGTGTGTGTATGTGATGAATGCACTTACTACCATGTCATGCAGAGCCTTCGGGAATCCACTAACACCTAAACCATTCAAAATTACTGCGTTACCCCAGGAATCTTATTTGTCACACCTGTCGGAGCGATGCTCTTTCTTACATAACTCGAAGTCCTGACTTATTCCAAGAGATTCTCATCTAGCGATATTAACGCCATAAGTATTCTGACTTTAGTATTAGTCATAACCTGTTTGGCATTCTGCAAAGTCAAGAAGCGATTAACTTCTTGTCCTCACGCTCTATCCTTCATACCTCACTTTTTAGCAACGGCTTCACACGTGAACATTTTTTGCCCAAAGACTTATGTCCTGAAAATTTTCAAAACTACATTTAATTCATTAAGTTTTCATCACCTAGTGACATGTCACCCGATGATTCAAAGATTTTTCACTCAATATTTTTCAACTCGTAACCTCTGAAATACGAAAAACTATGTTCATCAAAATTTTTACACGTTGTTTATTTACGCGGTCCTCACGAGATTTATGGACAAATGAAAGTAATAAAAATTTCCTGACACTTATGCGATTTATAAAATCATATGTGTATGTATATATCTAATGTTATAAATTTACCATTAATTATTTTGGTTAGTACATACTAAGTTATACCTTCAAATTATTTAAAAATTGCTCCTTTATTGAGCTGTTTAACTTAAGTCAAATAGTTTTGTGCAAAATGGTACACGCTGTACATACTTCTAAATTTACTAGGAACTTCATTCCATTTATGTTGTCACATCAAACGTTTAAAGGATTTTTCAAACTTCCTTGGTTGATTTTATTAAAAGTTTTCGTATTAGACTACACCATGTATAGACCACACTTTTCTCACCCTCCATTAGGGACGAAGCTTATCATTAAGATCTTTGTTAAAAACTCTTGAGCCACCTTGGATGGCAATTTTACAAAATTTGTTAAGAAGTCTTTGCGCTCATGAAATGTTCCTTTAAGGTTAGACATGGCAAAAACGCTGGCCGATAAATCAGTTTTCTGAGGTACACTTAGTGGTCACCCTATCGTAGGAAAGGCACTAGGTGGATTTCTATTCTTAATGTTTCACAACAAATCGCAACACCCTCGTAAACATCATCTCTATGCATCAGTATATTGAGGTACAAGGAATCATTTTTGGATATTCTTTTCACGTAAAGTAAAACATTCTGTAGGACTAAGATTTCACATATCTTCTTATCCGCGCATCCACTTAAGTATAAGGATAAATTTAGAACGAACCGCTCGAAGAATTCACTCTCGTTCATAGATCACACCCATCGTACGATTCTCTTTCGGAAATGTAATGTAGAATACTTTAGGAATCTATGAATCTTGTTATCCTTTTTGAAGGGGACTGCTTAAAACATCTACGACACTGATGTGGTTACTCTACATATTCCTTCCTTCGTTGGTTGCAACTATATGTTGCTCTAGTCGATGTTAACCCTAACTTCAACATGTAACTGAAAGGATAAAGTTACATTATGGAACTGTGCTTTCATTTCATCCAAGGATAAGTTCACATACCGTATGTTGAACTGGGTGATATCTTTCATTGTTCGTTCAGACCGCCCTGAAGACACTATAAATAATTATGGCTGGCATTGCATGTAAGTCTGACTTTTCACTTTCAGCTAAAATTTCAATTCATTAAATCGAACAAACGTTTCTTAAATATCGGGTTCTTTATGTCTATGGTCTCCTTCCGAAATCAAGGGGTTAGTAAAATCCGTGGCTAACACTATCCAGACATCAAATCGCATGGTTGAGATCACCATGTTTTCCATTCTACCTGTCAGCTTTGTATTGCGACATAAGCGCTCAATGTTTTAGATGAGTTTGGTAACATTCATGATGCATTTCATGCATCCAGCTCACTGAAGATGCATGTAGGGCTAAAAACATTATCTTTCCTTTTGTGGGCATATATTCTGATGACATACACATGATAACCAGAAACGAAATCAATTTGATGATCTCTTAGGACAAGAGACTTAATTAATGGCATATACCTATTCTTATGCCCAAGTACCTTTCGAGGTAAATAACTCACTTCTGAACCCACGAGTCTCTCGGAACTTTGATACGCTCCTTCTTATTCAAATACAGTACCATTGTTGGTCACTCCTCAAAATTTTGGGACGAAATTTTCTTTAACAGGTGGGTAATGTAACGACCCGGCTTTTTCGACTTGCTTTTGTGCTTTGTGCTTTCACGGAACTGCGTATTTGTGTGTACTGAGTATATTATACTCTGGGAACTCCCTACATGTTGATTACTTTCATTTATATGTTAAAACGTGTCATTAAGTACGTAGGATACTTAACTTGATCCCCGGAAGCCTTTATGACCGTTAGTGTCACTTAACGTTTAAAACGAACTGCGTACTTAGCACACGTTTAACTTTTGTCGTAATCGGAGTATTATGACTACAAAATACTAATTGTTATTTTATAATAACAATTACTTGGGTTTTTGAATGCTTAATTACGCTTAGTAATTTACTAGAGCACACTAGTTAGTCTTGTTGGACTTTCTACCTTGTTGGACTTTAGCCCACCCTACACTAGCTAGTGGACTATTTAATTAGCCCAATTATTAATAACTAGTGACCCAATAATAAGTAAGACAAATGCTCATTTATTAGAGGGAACATACTAGCATTTTTGTCAAGTATTATCCTTAATGTTGTATGAGATCCTAACATAAGCACCAACTTTAGACAACCATTAACCAAAAAGTAAAAAGGTGTCCCCCTTGTCCCTTCCCCATACCCACGGCCAACTTACCCCCTCCCTCACCTCACCACCTATAAATACAAGCCTTATTCCATCCATTTTACACTTGCTTTCATTTGTAATTTACACACACTTACTCTCTAATTCTCTCTCTAGTTCTTCTCTCTCTAAAAAGTGTAAGTATTTGATTTTTCTTCTTCTTCTCCCTTCATCACCCACGACATCATCATCATCATGTATGGATCTAGCCTTTAGCTTTTGATCTTGTTATATCTTAAAGATTCAAACCTAGGTTTGAATCCTTCAAGATCATGAAAGATTCAAGCTTTCTAGCTTTGAATCTTCACTTAATTTGTAGATCTAAATATTTTTAGCTTTAATCTTGTTATTTTGTTATAAAGATTCAAACTTGTGTTTGTAATCTTCATGTATCTTAAAGATCCAAGCTTTATGCTTCAAGATCTTCAAGAACACTAAAGATCCAAGCTTTTTAGCTTAGGGTTTCATTATTATGTTAAAGATCTTAGATTTTTAGCTTATGGTCTCATTACTTTCATTATTTTGTTAAAGATCTTAGCTTTCTAGCTTATGGTCTCATTAATCTTGTAAAGATTCAAGCTTTCTAGCTTTGTAATCTCATAACTTGTGTGAAAAGGATCCAAGCTCTCTAGCTTAGGGTTCCATTACTTTATTTGATTAATATTATGTTCATACTTGTTTGATTGAAGTAAAGTTTATAGCTTTAGTTGTAAATATAACTTGTATTTGTGTTAAGACTAAGGATATGATGTAACCTTAGTTCATCATCCATCTAAGACTCTTAAATGAGTTGTGTTCTTACTTGGTCTTAACATATTGTGTCTTGATGGTTGAATCTTGGTCAAGGTGATGCTAACCCATCAATGAGTTGTACACTTGAAGCTACAAGTATCAAGGATGAGAACCGTGATGAGCATCAAGCACGAAGAACCCCACTGGAGCACTTGTTTACTGTTTTTCGGGATCTGATCAGATTCCTGGACTTCTGTAAAATTGATTTTTAGTTAGTTTGTTTCGAGTAGATTACTTTTCGTTTAGGCCTCGTCTTAATCCGATATACGGTTTAGGATTTATAGCCCTCCGAAAGTCACTACGCCTTTGTAACGTTGTGCTGAAATTTCTGACCTACTCGCACTTAAACCGTCTCCATGGTGAAATGAAGACGAGTTAGGTTGTGAAAATGGGTCAGCGGTTAGAGGACTCATATACGGAGCCATAGCCACTGACTACGCATCTTTTCAATTTGTATAGAGGTCGTAACAGCTGTGTGAAGTCAGCCTATTGTTTCGATCTCTATTCTTGTCAAACTTACTTAGCTTTTATGATGATGAATGATGATGATGATGACACTTAAACTTAATTTATGCACTTTTAAACCTTTGGGAACAATATACTGACCTAGTGACCTTTGACTTAGGTTGACGACCTTTCGGACCGACTTACTACCTGCATACTTTCCGTATAGACTTTTACTACTTATTCACTGTGAGTTATAGCTTCCCTTTTTACTTATACTATTTTTGGGACTGTTAAAACTTCACATATGTGGGTTATATAACGGCATAAACATTCCCCTTAGCACGGTAACGTTTAATCATTGGTTTTGAACCGGTGAACGCGAATATTAGATATGGATCCATAGGGTTTGACATCCCCACTCGGGCTAGTCGCGCTAGCATTTAACGGGTGTTTGATACTTCAAGAACATACGCACTCGCCAAGTGTAATTTTAGGGGGTATTATTATTACGTTAAGTTAGTTACCGGGTGCCCACGGATAAGCATATACTTTATCATACTGATTCAAATTACTGATTTAAACTGCTTGTTGAAGCGCTGAAATCTCGTGGTCTACATTACTGATTACAAACAAACTATAGCTCACCAACATTCGTGTTGACTTTTTAAGCATGTATTTCTCAGGTGCTTAGACGTTGTTTCTTCTGCTGTTAGACTTGATGTCTTGGTGTTATAAACTTGCTGTTACGGACCTGCTGTGTTATATTTCTGCTGCATTACTTAGAGATGTCTCAATCATGGAACTTTTCTTTTGCATTCGTAACTTACGTTATTTTTCAAACAATGGCTTTATAACGACCTTTGGGTCACATACTTATGTTAACGCTTCTATTCATAAGAAGCACGTTATCTTTTGTAAAACGCTATCTTTTTATGAATGCAAAACTAGTTTTCAAACAGCATATAGTGTTTGACATTGTAATGATCCTGTTGTTGATGAACCGTACACGATGGTTTTGTATGGGGCGTCACAATATTAGTAATAATAATAATAATAATATTAATGATATTAATAATATTAGTAATAATAATAAATATTATACCTTAAATAACAAGTGGATCTTGGGAGTCCATTAACATTTGGAAAAAAAAAATAAGCCCAATTGCAATCCAATTTAGGTTTACTTGGCCCAAGTTGTATCAAATGTAAACCAATGGGTGTGTGATAATTTTGTTCGGTCCAGACGAATGAAGCAGCAACAACACAATCGATCTAGGTCATTGGTTCCTTAATCGATCAATCAGAAATGGAGAAGGTAGCTGCAACATATTGCGAATTAGAGGGGCAACAGCTTTTAACAAGGTGGAGTTCGATTCGTGAACAGATTCAATTCATGTAAAAAGGTTTGATGGTGTTTTGTGGTGGAGGTTGGTGGTTGTTTGATGTTATTGATTGAGAAAACAGCAGCGTTTTTGGTGGGTTTGTTGTGATTTATTTCTCGAACATAAATATGAATACTAGCAATAGTAATGGTTTTCGATTTGTTTTTAGATTTTAATTTGTTTGAAACAGAAAACAGAAATATGTAGCAGGTTTGGATTGCAGTTCGAATAGATAGAATTAGAAACAACGAAATTGCAGTAGTAACAGCAGAATATACAGTAGTTATAGGATGTTTGGTAGTGGTGTTTTGGTTGGTAATAGGCTGCAAAAAACAGTAAATGAAGGGAAGCAGTAGTAGCATAAATGAGTTGTAGTGGTGGCTTACAATGGTTATGTGTAGCTACAATAGAAACAGAAATCTTCCAATAGCAGTAACATTAATGTTTTGATCACGGTTTTGTTCTTAGGCTGCAAACAGAAACAGGAGCTGCAGCTTTCAGTCGTTTAATGGGTTTTCTAATGTTGTTTTGATGGTGGTTGTTGGAGGAAGGGATCAAGTGGTGTGATGTCGTGAATGTGTCTAGTGAAGGTATCAATGTATAGTCGCTTGTCTTAGCTAGTTTGCAGGTAATGTATAGTTCTTGTAGTGCATAATCTAATATGCATTTGTCGTACATCTCCAGGATCTAGTAATAAAAAAGTGTTCGATTGCCTAAAAAAAATATAGAAAGGATATGGTGGTGGTTAGTGATTGCCGATGGAAATGGAGTTCAAGGGTGGTGAATGGTTTGTGTAGTGACCCGAACTTTTCCATGTTTATATATATTAATTGAGATTGATATTTACATGACTAAATGTTTCCAACGTGTTAAGCAATCAAACTTGTTAAGACTTGATTAAATGAAATAAGTTTCATATAGACAATTGATCACCCATGTTGACCGGCGATTCACGAACGTTACAAAATTGTAAAAACTACATGTTGTGGTATATATAGACATATATATATATGGTTGACATAAGATTATGATGAGTAAGTATCGCACTAAGTATATTAACAATGTGTGATATACATAAGAAATGAGATTACTAAGTTAAGAAACTCGAAATGATATATATAACGATTATCGTTATGATAACGTCTACTAAATACATATGTATCATATTAAAATATTGATACACTATATTTAACATGATAAAATGATATTTAAATATATCATTAAGTGTGTTAACAATGAACTACATATGTAAAAACAAGACTACTAACCCAAGAATTACGAAACGAGACTTATATGTAACGATTATCGTTGTAACGATATTTTAATGTGTATATCATATTAAGAGATATTCATACATCATAATATCATGATAATATAATAATTTAACATCTCATTTGATATAATAAACATTGGGTTAACAACATTAATTGAGATCGTTAACTTAAAGGTTTCAAAACAACACTTACATGTAACGACTAACGAAGACTTAACGACTCCATTAGAATGTATATACATGTTGTGTTTTGATATGTATTCTTACACTTTTGAAAGACTTCAAGATACATATCAAAGTACATCTAATTAACAAAAATGCTTACAATTACATCCTCGTTCAGTTTCTTCAACAATTCTACTCGTATGCACCCGTATTCGTACTCGTACAATACACAGCTTTTAGATGTATGTACTATTTGTATATACACTCCAATGATCAGCTCTTAGCAGCCCATGTGATTCACCTAACACATGTGGGAACCATCATTTGGCAACTAGCATGAAATATCTCATAAAATTACAAAAATATTAGTAATCATTCATGACTTATTTACTTGAAAACAAAATTACATATCCTTTATATCTAATCCATATACCAACGACCAAAAACACCTACAAACACTTTTATTCTTCAATTTTCTTCATCTAATTGATCTCTCTCAAGTTCCATCTTCAAGTTCTAAGTGTTCTTCATAAATTCCATAAGTATAGTTTCATAAAAATCAAGAATACTTCCAAGTTTGCAAGTCTACTTCCAAGCTTTCTAATCCATTCCAAGTAATCATCTAAGATTAAGGAACCTTTGTTATTTATAGTAGGTTATCTTTCTAATTCAAGGTAATATTCATATTCAAACTTTGATTCAATTTCTACAACTATAACAATCTTATTTCGAGTGAAAATCTTACTTGAACTGTTTTCGTGTCATGATTCTGCTTCAAGAAATTTCAAGCCATCCAAGGATCCTTTGAAGCTAGATCCATTTTTCTCATTTCCAATAGTTTTATCCAGAAAACTTGAGGTAGTAATGATGTTCATAACATCATTCGATTCATACATATAAAGCTATCTTATTCGAAGTTTTAAACTTGTAATCACTAGAACATAGTTTAGTTAATTCTAAACTTGTTCGCAAACAAAAGTTAATCCTTCTAACTTGACTTTTAAAATCAACTAAACACATGTTCTATATCTATATGATATGCTAACTTAATGATTTAAAACCTGGAAACATGATGAACACCATAAAATCGGATATACGCCGTTGTAGTAACACCGCGGGCTGTTTTGGGTTAGTTAATTAAAAACTATGATAAACTTTGATTTAAAAGTTGTTCTTCTGGGAAAATTATTTTTCTTATGAACATGAAACTATATCCAAAAATCATGGTTAAACTCAAAGTGGAAGTATGTTTTCCAAAATGGTCATCTAGACGTCGTTCTTTCGACTGAAATGACTACCTTTACAAAAATGACTTGTAATCTATAATTCCGACTATAAACTTATACTTTTTCTGTATAGATTCATAAACTTAAGTTCAATATGAAACCATGGCAATTGGATTCACTCAAAACGGATTTAAAACGAAGAAGTTATGGGTAAAACAAGATTGGTTATTTTTGCTTGTTGTAGCTACGTGAAAATTGGTAACAAATCTATATTAATCATATCCTAGCTAACTTATATTGTATTATACATGTATTCTAATATATTATATAATCTTGGGATACCATAGACACGTATGCAAATGTTTTGACATATCATATCGACCCATCTATGTATATTATTTGGAACAACCATAGACACTCTATATGCAGTAATGTTGGAGTTAGCTATACAGGGTTGAGGTTGATTCCAAAAATATATATAGTTTGAGTTGTGATCTAGCCTGAGACGTGTATACACTGGGTCATGGATTGATTCAAGATAATATATCGATTTATTTCTGTACATCTAATTATGGACAACTAGTTGTAGGCTACTAACAAGGACAGCTGATTTAATAAACTTAAAACAGTAAAACGTATTAAAAATGTTGTAAATATATTTTGAACATACTTTGATATATATGTACATATTTGTTATAGGTTCGTTAATCGACCAGTGGCCAAGTCTTACTTCCCGAGGAAGTAAAAATCTGTGAAAGTGAGTTATAGTCCCACTTTTAAAATCTAATATTTTTGGGATGAGAATACATGCAGATTTTATAAATGATTTACAAAATAGACACAAGTACGTGAAACTACATTCTATGGTTGAATTATCGAAATCGAATATGCCCCTTTTTATTAAGTCTGGTAATCTAAGAATTAGGGAACAGACACCCTAATTGACGCGAATCCTAAAGATAGATCTATTGGTCCTAACAAACCTCATCCAAAGTACCGGATGCTTTAGTACTTCCAAATTTATATCATATTCGAAGGGTGTCCAGGAATGATGGGGATATTCTTATACATGCATTTTGTTATTGTCGGTTACCAGGTGTTCACCATATGAATGATTTTTATCTCTATGTATGGGATGTGTATTGAAATTTGAAATCTTGTGGTCTATTGTTACGATTTGATATATATATATATATATATATATATATATATATATATATATAGGTTAAACCTATAACTCACCAACATTTTTGTTGACGTTTAAAGCATGTTTATTCTCAGGTGAATACTAAGAGCTTCCGCTGTTGCATACTAAAATAAGGACAAGATTTGGAGTCCATGTTTGTATGATATTGTGTAAAAACTGCATTCAAGAAACATATGTCTATGTAATATATTTCTATTGTAAATCATTATGTAATGGTTGTGTGTAAACAGTATATTTTAGATTATCATTATTTGATAATCTATGTAATGTTTTTAAAACCTTTATTGATAAAATAAAGGTTATGGTTGTTTTAAAAATGAATGCAGTCTTTGAAAAACGTCTCATATAGAGGTCAAAACCTCGCAACGAAATCAATTAATATGGAACGTTTATAATCAATATGAACGGGACATTTCAGTTGGTATCCGAGCGTCGGTCTTAGAAAACCAGAAAATTTTCATTAGTGTGTCTTATCGAGTTTGTTAGGATGCATTAGTGAGTCTGGACTTCGACCGTGTTTTCTTTAAAAATGATTGCTTAACATTTTTGTTGGAAACTATATATTATTAACATGTAAATATTATGTGATATATTAATCTCTTAACATGTTTGATATTGTGTGATAGATGTCTAACTCTAGCACAAATCCCATTGACTCACCTAATAATAACGAAGAGTCGAATATATATTGGCAAGATTCATAAGTTCCCGAAGAACCGAAAGAAGAGGAAACGGAACCGGAAGAAGAGGAACCGGAAGAAGAAGAGGTTCTGGAGGGGGGAATAGTAGGAACCACAAAAAACCGGTCAAATAAAAGAAAATCCTCAACCAATGGACCAAAGTTAATAATGGTCAATGGTGTTTCTGCTAAGGAAGCAAAATATTGGGAAAATTACCAATTTTCCGATGAATCGGATCCTGATGAGGATTCCGATGATGTTATAGAAATTACCCCAACCCAATTTAATGAGGCAAAAGAAAATAATAAGGGAAAAGGCATCAAAATAGAGAAATCTGATTCCGACCCCAATGAACTTTATATGTACCGTCAACACCCGTATTTTCAATATCGTGACAATAACCCGGGAACCTCTAAACCACCAGGTTTTTTCTAAACCAATGTGGAAAATGAGGACTCGTATTAGAGGAACATCATATATCCCTAGAAGATTAGGAAAAAGAACCAAGTCCGAAGAAGAAGAAACCAGTGATTCAGATTAGAGGGGTGTGAGTATGTTGTGTAATAAATGTATTGTAGTGTGCTTGTACTTTTATGTTCTATGTAAAAATTGCTTGTATTGTTTGTTATTACGAATCTAATCCTTGTCTATTTTACAGTATAAAAACAAAATGGACGTTAAGGGTAGACAACCGAATATTTTAGAAGACCTACCAGAGGATATGATTGAGGAAATCTTGTCTAGAGTCGGTCAGAATTCATCAGCACATTTAGTTATAGTGAAATTAACTTGTCAAACATTTGAAAGACTTTCCAGAAATGCCTTAGTTTATAAAAGGCTTTCCTTTGATAGGTGGGGTATATCACATTGGGGAGACTTTAAGTTACGCCGTGTTTTCTTTAAAGCGTTAAATGCAGGGAACCCAAATGCAATTTTACGCTACGGGTTAAGAACCTATTTTGACTCGACATATCCCAACATAGGATTTCATGAATTAGAAAGAGATTCTAACATGCAACATAAAGAAGCATGTTATGCTTACCGGTTAGTGATGTTCGCTTCTTACCAAAGTGAGAAAAAGAACATCGGATTGCAGCTTTTAAATAAAACTTTCCCACAAGTGACGGATTCAGTAGTTGGGGTGAGAAACAAGGTTTTTAGATTATTACGGGGCTGTTGGACATTACGAAACCCTCGTCCTTTTGATGACATTACAACATGCTGCCTAAGTAATGGTTATAACGGTTATTTTCCACAAGACCAAGGATGGAAAGTCGTCTTAGTAAAGCCAGAATGCATGACTTGTTTCTGGACTTATGATTTACGTGTCTTTATTTCCTTTGTTGAACAACTTGCGTATTAACTAGATTTATCTTCAAAACTGTCATGTATCATAGTGTACTATATTTCATGTTATATGTAATATAGCGAAGTTGTAAGTTTGAAGAATATTTGTATGTGATATATTATTATAATCAGTTTTTCATATGGAATTGTAGTAGTTGAATTGTATATTAGCTACTAAGTATGAACTTAACGGATAGGTAGTACCCGAATTTAAAATTATAAAACGCTAATATGAAGAAAAAGCTTTTATAAATGAGTTCATATTATGCTACGAGATACTATTGACTACTCTTAATATTCTGTATGTTTAAATTGTTTCATTTGACTATTTTGAAGGAAATGGCACCGACTACTCGACACACCTTGAATATGAGCGAAGAGGAATTTCGTGCCTTTCTTGCTTCAAACATAGCCGCAGTACAGACCGCGCTACATACCAACAATAACTCTGAATCTAGCAATACAGCTAACGGCGCAAGAAATCGTGTAGGATGCTCCTACAAAGAATTCACTGCCTGCAAACCTTTGGAATTTGATGGAACCGAAGGACCAATTGGATTGAAACGGTGGACCAAGAAAGTCGAATCGGTGTTTGCCATAAGTAAGTGTGCTGAAGGAGACAAAGTGAAGTACACTATGCATACCTTCACAGGTATTGCGTTAACATGGTGGAATACCTATCTAGAGCAAGTGGGACAAGATGCTACTTACGCGCTACCGTGGTCAGCATTCAAGCACTTGATGAATGAGAAGTACCGTCCCAGAACCGAGGTCAATAAGCTCAAGTCAGAACTTAGAGGGTTACGAACTCAGGGATTCGATATTACTTCGTACGAAAGAGGATTCACAGAATTGTGCCTATTGTGTCCGAGAGCGTTCGAAGATGAGGAAGAGAAGATCGACGCGTTTGTGAAAGGGTTACCAGAGAGAATCCAAGAAGATATAAGTTCACACGAGCCTGCCTCCATACAAAAGGCATGTAGAATGGCTCACAAACTAGTGAACCAGATTGAGGGAAGAATTAAAGAACAGGCAGCCGAAGAGGCCAACGTGAAGCTAGTCAAAAGAAAGTGGGAGGAAAACAGTGATAAGAGTCACCAATACAACAATAACTATCCCAACAATCGCAACATCAATCGCAACTACAACAACCGGTACAATAACAACTACAACCATCATCCCAACAACAATAACAACCGCAACAACAACAACAACAACAATCAGAAGTAGCTATGCTAAAGGTGTGAAAAGTATCACTCGGGGTTTTGCACCAAATTTTGCAACAAGTGTAAAAGAAATTGTCATAGCGCGGCGAAGTGTGAGGTCTACGGACCAGGGGTTAACAGAACGAAAGGAACAAATGGTGTCAGAACGAGTAATGGCGGAGCAAGTAGTGTCGGAGCAAGTTATGCCAATGTAGTTTATTATAAATGTGGAAAACCGGTCCACATTATTAGAAATTGCCCGAACCAGGAGAACACGAATGGACAAGGCCGCGGAAGATTTTTCAATATTAATGTGGCAGAGGCACAGGAAGACCCGGAGCTTGTTACGGGTACATTTCTTATTGACAATAAATCTGCTTACGTTTTATTTGATTCGGGTGTGGATAGAAGCTATATGAGTAGAGATTTTTGTGCTAAATTAAGTTGTCCATTGACGCCGTTGGATAGTAAATTTTTACTCGAATTAGCAAACGGTAAATTAATTTCAGCAGATTATATATGCCGGAATCGAGAAATTAAACTGGGTAGCGAAATATTTAAGATTGATTTGATACCAGTAGAGTTAGGGAGTTTTGATGTAATAGTTGGCATGGACTTGCTGAAGGAGATAAAATCAGAGATTGTATGTTACAAAAATGCAATTCGCATTGTACGAGAAGAAGGAGAACCCTTAATGGTGTGCGGAGAAAAGGGCAACACGAAGCTACATCTTATTAGTAATTTGAAGGCACAAAAACTAATAAGAAAAGGTTGCTATGCTGTTCTAGCACACGTCGAGAAAGTACAAACTGAAGAAAAGAGCATCAATGATGTTCCCGTCGCAAAAGAATTTCCCGATGTATTTTCGAAAGAATTACCGGGACTACTTCCACATCGATCTATTGAAGTTCAAATAGATCTTGTACCAGGAGCTGCACCAATAGCTCGTGCTCCTTACAGACTCGCACCCAGCGAGATGAAAGAACTGCAAAGCCAACTGCAAGAACTATTAGAACGTAGTTTCATTCGACCAAGCACATCACCATGGGGAGCTCCTGTTTTGTTTGTCAAGAAGAAGGATGGTACATTTAGGTTGTGTATTGACTACAGAGAGTTGAATAAACTTACCATCAAAAACCATTATCCACTGACGAGAATTGACGACTTATTTGATCAACTACAAGAGTCGTCAGTTTATTCGAAAATCGATTTACGTTCTGGATATCATCAAATGCAAGTAAAGGAGGATGATATTCCAAAAACTGCTTTTAGGACGCGTTATGGTCATTACGAGTTTATGGTTATGCCGTTTGGATTGACTAACGCACCAGCTGTGTTCATGGACCTTATGAACCAAGTGTGTGGGCCATATCTTGACAAGTTTGTCATTGTTTTCATCGATGACATACTTATTTACTCAAAGAATGATCAAGAGCACGAAGAACATTTGAGAAAAGTGCTAGAAGTATTGAGGAAAGAAAAACTGTACGCTAAGTTTTCAAAGTGTGCATTTTGGTTGGAAGTAGTTCAATTCCTCTGTCACATACTGAACAAAGAAGGTATCCAGGTGGACCCGACAAAGATCGAAACCGTTGAAAAGTGGGAAACCCCAAAAACTCCGAAGCATATACGTCAATTTTTAGGATTGGCTGGTTACTATAGAAGATTCATCCAAGATTTCTCCAAAATAGCAAAACCCTTGACTGCATTAACGCATAAAGGGAAGAAATTTGAATGGAAGGATGAACAAGAGAAGGCGTTTCAGTTATTGAAGAAAAAGCTAACTACGACACCTATATTGTCATTACCTGAAGGGAATGATAATTTTGTGATTTATTGTGACGTATCAAAGCAAGGTCTCGGTTGTTTATTAATGCAACGAACGAAGGTGATTGCTTATGCGTCTAGACAATTGAAGATTCACGAGCAAAATTATACAACTCACGATTTGGAATTGGGTGCTGTTGTTTTTGCATTAAAGACTTGGAGGCATTATTTATATGGGGTCAAAAGTATTATATATACCGACCACAAAAGTCTTCAACACATATTTAATCAGAAACAATTGAATATGAGGCAGCGTAGGTGGATTGAATTATTGAATGATTACGACTTTGAGATTCGTTACCACCCTGGGAAGGCAAATGTGGTAGCCGATGCCTTGAGAAGAAAGGACAGAGAACCCATTCGAGTAAAAGCTATGAATATAATGATTCACACTAACCTTACTACTCAAATAAAGGAGGCACAACAAGGAGTTTTAAAAGAGGGAAATTTAAAGGATGAAATACCCAAAGGATCGGAGAAGCATCTTAATATTCGGGAAGATGGAACCCGGTATAGGGCTGAAAGAATTTGGGTACCAAAATTTGGAGATATGAGAGAAATGGTACTTAGAGAAGCTCATAAAACCAGATACTCAATACATCCTGGAGCGGGGAAGATGTATAAAGATCTCAAGAAACACTTTTGGTGGTCGGGTATGAAAGCCGATATTGCTAAATATGTAGGAGAATGTTTGACGTGTTCTAAGGTCAAAGCTGAACATCAGAAACCATCATGTATACTACAACAACCTGAAATTCCGGAATGGAAATGGGAAAACATTACCATGGATTTCATTACTAAATTATCAAGGACTGCAAGTGGTTATGATACTATTTGGGTAATAGTTGATCGTCTCACCAAGTCAGCACACTTCCTGCCAATGAGAGAAGATGACAAAATGGAGAAGTTGGCGCGATTGTATTTGAAGGAGGTTGTCTCCAGACATGGAATACCCATCTCTATTATCTCTAATAGGGATGGTAGATTTGTTTCAAGGTTCTGACAGACGTTGCAACAAGCATTGGGGACTCGTCTAGATATGAGTACTGCCTATCATCCACAAACTGATGGGCAGAGCGAAAGGACGATACAAACGCTTGAAGACATGCTACGAGCATGTGTTATTAATTTCAGAAACAGTTGGGATCGACACCAACCGTTAGCAGAATTTTCCTACAACAACAGTTATCATTTTAGTATTGAGATGGCGCCGTTTGAGGCAATTTATGGTAGAAAGTGCAGGTCTCCGATTTTTTGAAATGAAGTGGGGGATAGACAGATTACGGGTCCGGAGATAATACAAGAAACTACCGAGAAAATCATCCACATTCAACAACGATTGAAAACCGCCCAGAGTTGACAAAAGAGCTACGCGGACAGTAAAAGAAAAGATATAGAATTTGAAATTGGAGAAATGGTCATGCTTAAGGTTTCACCTTGGAAAGGCGTTGTTCGATTTGGTAAACGGGGGAAACTAAATCCAAGGTACATTGGACCATTCAAGATTATAGATCGTGTTGGACCAGTAGCTTACCAACTGGAGCTACCTCAACAACTCGTGGCTGTACATAACACTTTCCACGTCTCGAATTTGAAGAAATGTTTTGCTAAAGAAGATCTCACTATTCCGTTGGACGAAATCCAGATCAATGAAAAACTTCATTTCATTGAAGAACCTGTCGAAATAATGGATCGTGAGGTTAAGAGACTTAAGCAAAACAAGATACCGATTGTAAAGGTTCGATGGAATGCTCGTAGAGGACCCGAGTTCATCAAGGAGCGTGAAGATCAGATGAAGAAGAAATACCCGCATCTATTTCCAGAAGATTCGTCAACACCTTCAACAGCTTAAAATTTCGGGACGAAATTTATTTAACGGGTAGGTACTGTAGTGACCTGAACTTTTCCATGTTTATATATATTAATTGAGATTGATATTTACATGACTAAATGTTTCCAATGTGTTAAGCAATCAAACTTGTTAAGACTTGATTAAATGAAATAAGTTTCATACAGACAATTGATCACCCATGTTGACCGGCGATTCACGAACGTTACAAAATTGTAAAAACTACATGCTATGATATATATAGACATATATATATATGGTTGACATAAGATTATGATGAGTAAGTATTGCACTAAGTATATTAACAATGTGTGATATACATAAGAAATGAGATTACTAAGTTAAGAAACTCGAAATGATATATATAACGATTATCGTTATGATAACGTCTACTAAATACATATGTATCATATTAAGATATTGATACACTATATTTAACATGATAAAATGATATTTAAATATATCATTAAGTGTGTTAACAATGAACTACATATGTAAAAACAAGACTACTAACCCAAGAATTACGAAACGAGACTTATATGTAACGATTATCGTTGTAACGATATTTTAATGTATATATCATATTAAGAGATATTAATACATCATAATATCATGATAATATAATAATTTAACATCTCATTTGATATAATAAACATTGGGTTAACAACATTAATTGAGATCGTTAACTTAAAGGTTTCAAAACAACACTTACATGTAACGACTAACGAAGACTTAACGACTCCATTAGAATGTATATACATGTTGTGTTTTGATATGTATTCTTACACTTTTGAAAGACTTCAAGATACATATCAAAGTACTTCTAATTAACAAAAATGCTTACAATTACATCCTCGTTCAGTTTCTTCAACAATTCTACTCGTATGCACCCGTATTCGTACTCGTACAATACACAGCTTTTAGATGTATGTACTATTGGTATATATACTCCAATGATCAGCTATTAGCAGCCCATGTGAGTCACCTAACATATGTGGGAACCATCATTTGGCAAATAGCATGAAATATCTCATAAAATTACAAAAATATTAGTAATCATTCATGACTTATTTACTTGAAAACAAAATTACATATCCTTTATATCTAATCCATATACCAACGACCAAAAACACCTACAAATACTTTCATTCTTCAATTTTCTTCATCTAATTGATCTCTCTCAAGTTCCATCTTCAAGTTCTAAGTGTTATTCATAAATTCCATAAGTATAGTTTCACAAAAATCAAGAATACTTCCAAGTTTGCAAGTCTACTTCCAAGCTTTCTAATCCATTCCAAGTAATCATATAAGATCAAGGAACCTTTGTTATTTATAGTAGGTTATCTTTCTAATTCAAGGTAATATTCATATTCAAACTTTGATTCATTTTCTACAACTATAACAATCTTATTTCGAGTGAAAATCTTACTTGAACTGTTTTCGTGTCATGATTCTGCTTCAAGAGCTTTCAAGCCATCCAAGGATACTTTGAAGCTAGATCCATTTTTCTCATTTTCAGTAGTTTTATCCAGAAAACTTGAGGTAGTAATGATATTCATAACATCATTCGATTCATACATATAAAGCTATCTTATTCGAAGTTTTAAACTTGTAATCACTAGAACATAGTTTAGTTAATTCTAAACTTGTTCACAAACAAAAGTTAATCCTTCTAATTTGACTTTTAAAATCAACTAAACACATGTTCTATATCTATATGATATGCTAACTTAATGATTTAAAACCTGGAAACACGATGAACACCATAAAATCGGATATACGCCGTTGTAGTAACACCGCGGGCTGTTTTGGGTTAGTTAATTAAAAACTATGATAAACTTTGATTTAAAAGTTGTTCTTCTGGGAAAATTATTTTTCTTATGAACATGAAACTATATCCAAAAATCATGGTTAAACTCAAAGTGGAAGTATGTTTTCCAAAATGGTCATCTAGACGTCGGTCTTTCGACTGAAATGACTACCTTTACAAAAATGACTTGTAACTTGTAATTCTGACTATAAACTTATACTTTTTCTGTATAGATTCATAAACTTAAGTTCAATATGAAACCATAGCAATTGGATTCACTCAAAACGGATTTAAAACGAAGAAGTTATGGGTAAAACAAGATTGGTTATTTTTGCTTGTTGTAGCTACGTGAAAATTGGTAACAAATCTATATTAATCATATCCTAGCTAACTTATATTGTATTATACATGTATTCTAATATATGATGTAATCTTGGGATACCATAGACACGTATGCAAATGTTTTGACATATCATATCGATCCATCTATATATATTATTTGGAACAACCATAGACACTCTATATGCAGTAATGTTGGAGTTAGCTATACAGGGTTGAGGTTGATTCCAAAAATATATATAGTTTGAGTTGTGATCTAGCCTGAGACATGTATACACTAGGTCGTGGATTGATTCAAGATAATATATATCGATTTATTTCTGTACATCTAATTATGGACAACTAGTTGTAGGCTACTAACAAGGACAGCTGACTTAATAAACTTAAAACAGTAAAACATATTAAAAATGTTGTAAATATATTTTGAACATACTTTGATATATATGTACATATTTATTATAGGTTCGTGAATCGACCAGTGGCCAAGTCTTACTTCCCGACGAAGTAAAAATCTGTGAAAGTGAGTTATAGTCCCACTTTTAAAATCTAATATTTTTGGGATGAGAATAAATGCAGGTTTTATAAATGATTTACAAAATAGACACAAGTACGTGAAACTACATTCTATGGTTGAATTATCGAAATCGAATATGCCCCTTTTTATTAAGTCTGGTAATCTAAGAATTAGGGAACAGACACCCTAATTGACGTGAATCCTAAAGATAGATCTATTGGGCCTAACAAACCCCATCCAAAGTACCGGATGCTTTAGTACTTCGAAATTTATATCATATCCGAAGGGTGTCCCGGAATGATGGGGATATTCTTATATATGCATCTTGTTAATGTTAGTTACCAGGTGTTCACCATATGAATGATTTTTATCTCTATGTATGGGATGTATATTGAAATATGAAATCTTGTGCTCTATTGTTACGATTTGATATATATATATATATATATATATATATATATATATATATATATATATATATATATATATATATATATATATATATATATATATATATATATAGGTTAAACCTATAACTCACCAATATTTTTGTTGACGTTTAAAGCATGTTTATTCTCAGGTGAATACTAAGAGCTTCCGCTGTTGCATACTAAAATAAGGACAAGATTTGGAGTCCATATTTGTATGATATTGTGTAAAAACTGCATTCAAGAAACATATGTCGATGTAATATATTTCTATTGTAAACCATTATGTAATGGTCGTGTGTAAACAGTATATTTTAGATTATCATTATTTGATAATCTACGTAATGTTTTTAAAACCTTTATTGATAAAATAAAGGTTATGGTTATTTTAAAAATAAATGCAGTCTTTGAAAAACGTCTCATATAGAGGTCAAAACCTCGCAACGAAATCAATTAATATGGAACGTTTAAAATTAATATGAACGGGACATTTCAGTTGGTATCCAAGCGTTGGTCTTAGAGAACCAGAAAATTTGCATTAGTGTATCTTATCGAGTTTGTTAGGATGCATTAGTGAGTCTGGACTTCGACCGTTTTTTCTTTAAAAATGATTGCTTAACATTTTTGTTGGAAACTATATATTATTAACATGTAAATATTATGTGATATATTAATCTCTTAACATGTTTGATATTGTGTGATAGATGTCTAACTCTAGCACAAAAATCCCATTGACTCACCTAATAATAACGAAGAGTCGAATATATATTGGCAAGATTCACAAGTTCCCGAAGAACCGGAAGAAGAGGAAACGAAACCGGAAGAAGAGGAACCGGAAGAAGAGGAACCAGAAGAAGAGGAACCGAAAGAAGAAGAGGTTCTGGAGGGGGGAAAGTAGGAACCACAGAAAACCGGTCAAATAAAAGAAAATCCATAACCAATGGACCAAAGTTAATAATGGTCAATGGTGTTTCCGCTAAGGAAGCAAAATATTGGGAAAATTACCAATTTTCCGATGAATCGGATCCTGATGAGGATTCCGATGATGTTATAGAAATTACCCCGACCCAATTTAATGAGGCAAAATAAAATAATAAGGGAAAAGGCATCAAAATAGAGAAATCTGATTCCGACCCCAATGAACTTTATATGTACCGTCAACACCCGTATTTTCAATATCGTGACAATAACCCGGGAACCTCTAAACCACCAGGTTTTTCTAAACCAATGTGGAAAACGACGACTCGTATTAGAGGAACATCATATATCCCTAGAAGATTAGGAAAAAGAACCAAGTTCGAAGAAGAAGAAACCAGTGATTCAGATTAGAGGGGTGTGAGCATATTGTGTAATAAATGTATTGTAGTGTGCTTGTACTTTTATGTTCTATGTAATAATTGCTTGTATTGTTTGTTATTACGAATCTAATCCTTGTCTATTTTACAGTATAAAAACAAAATGGACGTTAAGGGTAGATAACCGAATATTTTAGAAGACCTACCAGAGGATATGATTGAGGAAATCTTGTCTAGAGTCGATCAGAATTCATCAGCACATTTAGTTATGGCGAAATTAACTTGTCAAACATTTGAAAGACTTTCCAGAAATGCCTTAGTTTATAAAAGGCTTTCCTTTGATATGTGGGGTATATCACATTGGGGAGACTTTAAGTTACGTCGTGTTTTCTTTAAAGCGTTAAATGCTGGGAACCCAAATGCAATTTTACGCTACGGGTTAAGAACCTATTTTGACTCAACATATCCCAACATAGGATTTCGTGAATTAGAAAGAGCTTCTAACATGCAACATAAAGAAGCATGTTATGCTTATGGGTTAGTGATGTTCGCTTCTTACCAAAGTGAGAAAAAGAACATCGGATTGCAGCTTTTAAATAAAACTTTCCCACAAGTGACGGATTCAGTAGTTGGGGTGAGAAACAAGGTTTTTAGATTATTACGGGGCTGTTGGACATTACGAAACCCTCGTCCTTTTGCGACATTACAACATGCTGCCTAGCTAATGGTCATAACGGTTATTTTCCACAAGACCAAGGATGGGAAGTCGTCTTAGTAAAACCAGAATGCATGACTTATTTCTGGACTTATGAATTACGTGTCTTTATTTCCTTTGCTGAACAACTTGCGTATTAACTAGATTTATCTTCAAAACTGTCCTGTATCATAGTGTACTATATTTCATGTTATATGTAATATAGCGAAGTTGTAAGTTTGAAGAATATTTGTATGTGATATATTATTATAATCAGTTTTTCATATGGAATTGTAGTAGTTGAATTGTATATTAGCTACTAAGTATGAACTTAACGGGTAGGTAGTACCCGAATTTAAAATTATAAAACGCTAATATGAAGAAAAAGCTTTTATAAATGAGTTCATATTATGCTACGAGATACTATTGACTACTCTTAATATTATGTATGATTAAATTATTTCATTTGACTATTTTGAAGGAAATGGCACCGACTACTCGACACACCTTGAATATGAGCGAAGAGGAATTTCGTGCCTTTCTTGCTTCAAACATAGCCGTAGTACAGGCCGCGCTACATACCAACAATAACTCTGAATCTAGCAATACAGCTAACAGCATAAGAAATCATGTAGGATGCTCCTACAAAGAATTCACTGCCTGCAAACCTTTGGAATTTGATGGAACCGAAGGACCAATTGGATTGAAATGGTGGACCGAGAAAGTCGAATCGGTGTTTGCCATAAGTAAGTGTGCTGAAGGAGACAAAGTGAAGTACGCTACGCACACCTTCACAGGTATTACGTTAACATGGTGGAATACTTATCTAGAGCAAGTGGGATAAGATGCTGCTTATGCGCTACCGTGGTCAGCATTCAAGCACTTGATGAACGAGAAGTACTGTCCCAGAATTGAGGTCAATAAGCTCAAGTCAGAACTTAGAGGGTTACGAACACAGGGATTCGATATTACTTCGTACGAAAGAGGATTCACAGAATTGTGCCTATTGTGTCCGAGAGCGTTCGAAGATGAGGAAGAGAAGATCGACGCATTTGTGAAAGGGTTCCCGGAGAGAATCCAAGAAGATATAAGTTCACACGAGCCTGCCTCCATACAAAAGGCATGTAGAATGGCTCACAAACTAGTGAACCAGATTGAGGGAAGAATTAAAGAACAGGCGGCCGAAGAGGCCAATGTGAAGCTAGTCAAAAGAAAGTGTGAGAAAAACGGTGATAAGAGTCACCAATACAACAACAACTATCCCAACAATCGCAACATCAATCGCAACATCAACAAACGGTACAACAACAACAACAACTACAACAATCATCCCAACAACAATAACAACTGCAACAACAACAACAATCAGAAGCAGCTATGCCAAAGGTGTGAAAAGTATCACTCGGGGTTCTGCACCAAATTTTGCAACAAGTGTAAAAGAAATGGTCATAGCGCGGCGAAGTGTGAGGTCTACGGACCAGGGTTTAACAGAACGAAAGGAACAAATGGTGTCGAAACGAGTAATGGCGGAGCAAGTAGTGTCGGAGCAAGTTATGCCAATGTAGTTTGTTATAAATGTGGAAAACCGGGCCACATTATTAGAAATTGCCCGAACTAGGAGAACACGAATGGACAAGGCCGCGGAAGAGTTTTCAATATTAATGCGGCAGAGGCACAGGAAGACCCGGAGCTAGTTACGGGTATGTTTCTTATTGATAATAAATCTGCTTACGTTTTATTTGATTCGAGTACGGATAGAAGCTATATGAGTAGAGATTTTTGTGCTAAATTAAATTGTCCATTGACGCCGTTGGATAGTAAATTTTTACTCGAATTAGCAAACGGTAAATTAATTTCAGCAGATTATATATGCCGGAATCGAGAAATTAAACTAGGTAGCGAAATATTTAAGATTGATTTGATACCAGTAGAGTTAGGAAGTTTTGATGTAATAGTTGGCATGGACTGGCTGAAGGAGATGAAAGCAGAGATCGTATGTTATAAAAATGCAATTCGCACTGTACGAGAAGAAGGAGAACCCTTAATGGTGTACGGAGAAAAGGGCAACACGAAGCTACATCTTATTAGTAATTTGAAGGCACAAAAACTAATAAGAAAAGGTTGCTATGCTGTTCTAGCACACGTCGAGAAAGTACAAACTGAAGAAAAGAGCATCAATAATGTTCCCGTCGCAAAAGAATTTCCTGATGTATTTTCGAAAGAATTACCGGGACTACCTCCACATCGATCTATTGAATTTCAAATAGATCTTGTACCAGGAGCTGCACCAATATCTCGTGCTCCTTACAGACTCGCACCCAGAGAGATGAAAGAACTGCAAAGCCAACTGCAAGAACTATTAGAACGTGGTTTCATTCGACCAAGCACATCACCATGGGGAGCTCCTGTTTTGTTTGTCAAGAAGAAGGATGGTACATTTAGGTTGTGTATTAACTACAGAGAGTTGAATAAACTTACCATCAAAAACCGTTATCCACTGCCTAGAATTGACGACTTATTTGATCAACTACAAGGCTCGTCGGTTTATTCGAAAATCGATTTACGTTCTGGATATCATCAAATGCGAGTAAAGGAGGATGAAATTCCAAAAACTGCTTTTAGGAGGCGTTATGGTCATTACGAGTTTATGGTTATGCCGTTTGGATTGACTAACGCACCAGCTGTGTTCATGGACCTTATAAACCGTGTGTGTGGGCCATATCTTGACAAGTTTGTCATTGTTTTCATCGATGACATACTTATTTACTCAAAGAATGATCAAGAGCACGAAGAACATTTGAGAAAAGTGCTAGAAGTATTGAGGAAAGAAAAACTGTACGCTAAGTTTTCAAAGTGTGCATTTTGGTTGGAAGAAGTTCAATTCCTCGGTCACATACTGAACAAAGAAGGTATCCAGGTGGACCCGGCAAAGATCGAAACCGTTGAAAAGTGGGAAACCCCAAAAACTCCGAAGCATATACGTCAATTTTTAGGATTGGCTGGTTACTACAGAAGATTCATCCAAGATTTCTCCAAAATAGCAAAACCCTTGACTGCATTAACGCATAAAGGGAAGAAATTTGAATGGAAGGATGAACAAGAGAAGGCGTTTCAGTTATTGAAGAAAAGCTAACTACGGCACCTATATTGTCATTTCCTGAAGGGAATGATGATTTTGTGATTTATTGTGATGCATCAAAGCAAGGTCTCGGTTGTGTATTAATGCAACGAACGAAGGTGATTGCTTATGCGTCTAGACAATTGAAGATTCACGAGCAAAATTATACAACTCACGATTTGGAATTGGGTGCTGTTGTTTTTGCATTAAAGACTTGGAGGCATTATTTATATGGGGTCAAAAGTATTATATATACCGACCACAAAAGTCTTCAACACATATTTAATCAGAAACAATTGAATATGAGGCAGCGTAGGTGGATTGAATTGTTGAATGATTACGACTTTGAGATTCGTTACCACCCTGGGAAGGCAAATGTGGTAGCCGACGCCTTGAGCAGAAAGGACAGAGAACCCATTCGAGTAAAAGCTATGAATATAATGATTCACACTAACCTTACTACTCAAATAAAGGAGGCACAACAAGGAGTTTTAAAAGAGGGAAATTTAAAGGATGAAATACCCAAAGGATCGGAGAAGCATCTTAATATTCGGGAAGATGGAACCCGGTATAGGGCTGAAAGAATTTGGGTATCAAAATTTGGAGATATGAGAGAAATGGTACTTAGAGAATCTCATAAAACCAGATACTCAATACATCCTGGAGCGGGGTAGATGTATAAAGATCTCAAGAAACACTTTTAGTGGCCGGGTATGAAAGCCGATATTGCTAAATATGTAGGAGAATGTTTGACGTGTTCTAAGGTCAAAGCTGAACATCAGAAACCATCAGGTCTACTACAACAACCTGAAATCCCGGAATGGAAATGGAAAACATTACCATGGATTTCATTACTAAATTGCCAAGGACTGCAAGTGGTTATGATACTATTTGGGTAATAGTTGATCGTCTCACCAAGTCAGCACACTTCCTGCCAATGAGTGAAGATGACAAAATGGAGAAGTTGGCGCGATTGTATTTGAAGGAGGTTGTCTCCAGACATGGAATACCCGTCTCTATTATCTCTGATAGGGATGGTAGATTTGTTTCAAGGTTCTGGCAAACGTTGCAACAAGCATTGGGGACTCGTCTAGACATGAGTACTGCCTATCATTCACAAACTGATGGTCAGAGCGAAAGGACGATACAAATGCTTGAAGACATGCTACGATCATGTGTTATTGATTTCGGACACACAGTTGGGATCGACACCTACCGTTAGCAGAATTTTCCTACAACAATAGTTATCATTCTAGTATTGAGATGGCGCCGTTTGAGGCACTTTATGGTAGAAAGTGCAGGTCTCCGATTTGTTGGAATGAAGTGGGGGATAGACAGATTACGGGTCCGGAGATAATACAAGAAACTACCGAGAAAATCATCCAAATTCAACAACGATTGAAAACCGCCCAGAGTCGACAAAAGAGCTACGCGAACAGTAAAAGAAAAGATATAGAGTTTGAAATTGGAGAAATGGTCATGCTTAAGGTTTCACCTTGGAAAGGCGTTGTTCGATTTGGTAAACGGGGGAAACTATATCCAAGGTACATTGGACCATTCAAGATTATAGATCGTGTTGGACCAGTAGCTTACCAACTGGAGCTACCTCAACAACTCGTGGCTGTACATAACACTTTCCACATCTCGAATTTGAAGAAATGTTTTGCTAAAGAAGATCTCACTATTCCGTTGGACGAAATCCAAATCAATGAAAAACTTCATTTCATTGAAGAACCTGTCGAAATAATGGATCGTGAGGTTAAGAGACTTAAGCAAAACAAGATACCGATTGTAAAGGTTCGATGGAATGCTCGTAGAGGACCCGAGTTCACCTAGGAGCGTGAAGATTAGATGAAGAAGAAATACCCGCATCTATTTCCAGAAGATTCGTCAACACCTTCAACAGCTTAAAATTTCGGGACGAAATTTATTTAACGGGTAGGTACTGTAGTGACCCGAACTTTTCCATGTTTATATATATTAATTGAGATTGATATTTACATGACTAAATGTTTCCAACATGTTAAGCAATCAAACTTGTTAACACTTGATTAAATGAAATAAGTTTCATATAGACAATTGATCACTCATGTTGACCGGCGATTCACGAACGTTACAAAATTGTAAAAACTACATGTTGTGGTATATATAGACATATATATATGGTTGACATAAGATTATGATGAGTAAGTATCGCACTAAGTATATTAACAATGTGTGATATACATAAGAAATGAGATTACTAAGTTAAGAAACTCGAAATGATATATATAACGATTATCGTTATGATAACGTCTACTAAATACATATGTATCATATTAAGATATTAATACACAATATTTAACATGATAAAATGATATTTAAATATATCATTAAGTGTGTTAACAATGAACTACATGTGTAAAAACAAGACAAATAACCCAAGAATTACGAAACGAGACTTATATGTAACGATTATCGTTGTAACGATATTTTAATGTATATATCATATTAAGAGATATTTATACATCATAATATCATGATAATATAATAATTTAACATCTCATTTGATATAATAAACATTGGGTTAACAACATTAATTGAGATCGTTAACTTAAAGGTTTCAAAACAACACTTACATGTAACAACTAACGAAGACTTAACGACTCCATTAGAATGTATATACATGTTGTGTTTTGATATGTATTTTTACACTTTTGAAGGACTTCAAGACACATATCAAAGTACTTCTACTTAACAAAAATGCTTACAATTACATCCTCATTCAGTTTCATCAACAATTCTACTCGTATGCACCCGAATTCGTACTCGTACAATACACAACTTTTAGATGTATGTACTATTGGTATATATACTCCAATGATCAGCTCTTAGCAGCCCATGTGAGTCACCTAACACATGTGGGAACCATCATTTGGCAACTAGCATGAAATATCTCATAAAATTACAAAAATATTAGTAATCATTCATGACTTATTTACTTAAAAACAAAATTACATATCCTTTATATCTAATCCATATACCAATGACCAAAAACACCTACAAACACTTTCATTCTTCAATTTTCTTCTTCTAATTGATCTCTCTCAAGTTCCATCTTCAAGTTCTAAGTGTTCTTCATAAATTCCATAAGTATAGTTTCATACAAATCAAGAATACTTCCAAGTTTGCAAGTCTACTTCCAAGCTTTCTAATCCATTCCAAGTAATCATCTAAGATCAAGGAACCTTTGTTATTTACAGTAGGTTATCTATCTAATTCTATGTAATATTCATATTCAAACTTTGATTCAATTTCTACAACTATAACAATCTTATTTCGAGTGAAAATCTTACTTGAACTGTTTTCGTGTCATGATTCTGCTTCAAGAGCTTTCAAGCCATCCAAGGATCCTTTGAAGCTAGATCCATTTTTCTCATTTCTAGTAGTTTTATCTAGAAAACTTTAGGTAGTAATGATGTTCATAACATCATTCGATTCATACATATAAAGCTATCTTATTCGAAGTTTTAAACTTGTAATCACTAGAACATAGTTTAGTTAATTCTAAACTTGTTCGCAAATAAAAGTTAATCCTTCTAACTTGACTTGTAAAATCAACTAAACACATGTTCTATATCTTTATGGTATGCTAACTTAATGATTTAAAACCTGGAAACACGATGAACACCATAAAATCGGATATACGCCGTTGTAGTAACACCGCGGGCTGTTTTGGGTTAGTTAATTAAAAACTATGATAAACTTTGATTTAAAAGTTGTTCTTCTGGGAAAATGATTTTTATTATGAACATGAAACTATATCCAAAAATCATGGTTAAACTCAAAGTGGAAGTATGTTTTCCAAAATGGTCATCTAGACGTCGTTCTTTCGACTGAAATGACTACCTTTACAAAAATGACTTGTAACCTGTAATTCCGACTATAAACTTATAATTTTTCTGTATAGATTCATAAACTTAAGTTCAATATGAAACCATAGCAATTGGATTCACTCAAAACGGATTTAAAACGAAGAAGTTATGGGTAAAACAAGATTGGTTATTTTTGCTTGTTGTAGCTACGTGAAAATTGGTAACAAATCTATATTAATCATATCCTAGCTAACTTATATTGTATTATACATGTATTCTAATATATTATGTAATCTTGGGATACCATAGACAAGTATGCAAATGTTTTGACATATCATATCGACCCATCTATATATATTATTTGGAACAACCATAGACACTCTATATGCAGTAATGTTGGAGTTAGCTATACATGGTTGAGGTTGATTCCAAAAATATATATAGTTTGAGTTGTGATCTAGCCTGAGACGTGTATACACTGGGTCATGGATTGATTCAAGATAATATATATCGATTTATTTATGTACATCTAATTATGGACAACTAGTTGTAGGCTACTAACAAGGACAGCTGACTTAATAAACTTAAAACAGTAAAACGTATTAAAAATGTTGTAAATATATTTTGAACATACTTTGATATATATGTACATATTTGTTATAGGTTCGTGAATCGACCAGTGGCCAAGTCTTACTTCCCGACGAAAAAAAAAATCTGTGAAAGTGAGTTATAGTCCCACTTTTAAAATCTAATATTTTTGAGATGAGAATACATGCAAATTTTATAAATGATTTACAAAATAGACACAAGTACGTGAAACTACATTCTATGGTTGAATTATCGAAATCGAATATGCCCCTTTTTATTAAGTCTGGTAATCTAAGAATTAGGGAACAGACACCCTAATTGACGCGAATCCTAAAGATAGATCTATTGAGCCTAACAAACCCCATCCAAAGTACCGGATGCTTTAGTACTTCGAAATTTATATCATATCCGAAGGGTGTCCCGGAATGATGGGGATATTCTTATATATGCATCTTGTTAATGTCAGTTACCAGGTGTTCACCATATGAATGATTTTTATCTTTATGTATGGGATGTGTATTGAAATATGAAATCTTGTGGTCTATTGTTACGATTTGATATATATAGGTTAAACCTATAACTCACCAACATTTTTGTTGACGTTTAAAGCATGTTTATTCTCAGGTGAATACTAAGAGCTTCCGCTGTTGCATACTAAAATAAGGACAAGATTTAGAGTCCATGTTTATATGATATTGTGTAAAAACTGCATTCAAAAAACATATGTCGATGTAATATATTTCTATTGTAAACCATTATGTAATGGTCGTGTGTAAACAGTATATTTTAGATTATCATTATTTGATAATCTACGTAATATTTTTAAAACCTTTATTGATAAAATAAAGGTTATGGTTGTTTTAAAAATGAATGCAGTCTTTGAAAAACGTCTCATATAGAGGTCAAAACCTCGCAACGAAATCAATTAATATGGAACGTTTATAATCAATATGAACGGGACATTTCAGTTTGTGTAGTGGACCATGTATCATATATAAATATTTACATAACACTGCTATTGATATTGATATATAGGAAGAATATGATAAAGCAACACCATAAGTAATCCAATTCATAATCACGGATCTACAAGATTTTAACAAGTTGGTTTATTTTGAGCGTATATAATATATATTAAATATAATATAATAATAATGATAGATGTAATATGAATCGTGCAATCATTCAATGATTATGTATATATAAAATTCAGTAGTTGAACTGAATTCAAAAGGAAACAGAAATCGAATAATAATATTAATATAATAATAATTATAATAATCAAATAAAATAAAAATGTGTGAATTGTTAGTCGTCGTCTACTATTTCATTTACGGAATGAAATTCGTACTCCGTTGATAATTAGTGGCGAATAAAAGTATTCGGAAAAATTCCAAATTTTTAAATTAACTATATCTATTTATTTTGGTCATTATGGTATAAAATTCGATCATTAAATATTTAAAAAAAATTTAATTCACTGTCCACGCCCGATCACGGATAAAATAAATAAAAAATTAAAACTAAACAATAGTTCCTAGATACATATTGAATAAGCCTATAAATTATATAACTCATTTTCGAATCACCGTTTATTTTAAATTCATATAAGTTCTTATTTAATTTTTTTTATATCCATCAAATGATAATTGAGTGCTACTGTCGTTTACGAAATCAGATATATATATATATATATATATATATATATATATATATATATATATATATATATTCAATATGCTTTATATATATATATATATATATATATATATATATATATATATATATATATATATATATATAGACACACATATATATACATTTAAGTTATAATATCATATACTACTTTATTAATTCAAATAACTAAATTTTGTAATATTACAAATTACCATTTGATATATATTTAAATATATACATTTCTATTTACAAATAAACGTTCGTGAATTCTCGGGAACAGTCGAAGGTCAATTGAATCTATGAATCAGTTCAAAATTTTTGAGACTCAACCTAACAGACTTTGTTTATCGTGTCAAAAATATAATATCGTATCGAGAATTTGGTTTAAAATTAGTCGAAATTTTCCTGGTCGTCACATCCTTAATCTTTCGTCGTCGCAGAACCCCTATTTGATTGTTAAAACCGATATCTATGTATTGATTTAACTTTTGACCTTTTAGTAATTTCAAGGGGCTTACTATTCTACATAAAAAGCATTCAATTAGTCTTTAGTGTATAACAACATATTCGAATTGAATTGAAGAGAATCATAAACATATAACTTCAATGAAGATTTGAAGTATATGATCTACAAGAAGGATGCGGTACATTTCCATGTTACATTTCCATGTTAATCAATTTTGACTTGAAACTGATTATGATTTTTGATTTTAGATTTAGTTATGGTTTTTAATGTAGTTAGCTAGGTTTATAAATTTTTAGATCTGAATTGAGGGCTTAAAAATGTTTGTTTTGTGTAGGTTTATATGTTTGTGTTTGAAATTGTTAAAATCATCTTCCATGGAAGATGACGAATGAAGATAAAAGATAACCTGCGGATGAAGATTAAAGGGTAAGTGTAATGACAAAAATATTCTCATGTGCAAAGCATCTGTCCAACAACAAAAATTTACATAGTTTAAGAAAAATTGACGAAAATGTCCTCACGTGTTGTGCACGAGATCCAACCTAACGAGCAAAAGTTAACAAAGGTTAACTCCAAGCTCATCCGTGAGGTATCTTAATAGTTCGAGTTCAACGAAGTCCAAAAAAAAGTTCAAGGTCACATAACATGTTTGGTACAAAGTTGAAGGGGCAATGACTAAATTTTGTCTAAAAGAAATCTAGTTAATTGTGTGCCTTGTTTTACTACTAAAAAGTGTGTTTGATAAAACAAAATCACTAAGTACTGAATAATTCAAAATTTAAATGATTCACATGTTTCGATCGAGCTTATTTCTGAATGACAAGCAGTTGTTTGATAATTATTGTGAATAAACTCCATAAAAAAATGTACATTTATTGTATAAATCTTTTAAAGTTTATAAAAGAATGTAATTGTTTGATAATTGATTTATATATAATTTAAAGAGGATATTAAAGGTAATAGAGGTGTTGAGGTTAAAAAACATTCGACTCAAAAAAATTCAACAAAAATTGTTAAACGAATCAGCAACATTTGTTATTAAGATATGATGTCAGTAACAAACACTTAATATTGATTGTTTAAACAGTTATTAGTAAATCATTCAATTAACAGGAAATAAAATTAATTACGTAACAGTTGATTACTCCCTCTGTTCCAAATCTATTGTCCATTATTTTATTTTAGGATGCCCCAAATTAATTGTTCAGATTCTTTTTCAACCAATCAAAAGAGGTTATTCTGGAGAGAGAAGATATATTATTGGTGGAGAATGAAGTTAGTAGAATTTTCTAAAACTGCGTGTTTTTTGTCTGGGGACAATAGATATGGGACGGAGGGAGTAATATTTTCTTGATTTGACCAAAAATTGTTGTGCCTTTGACATGTTTATTAACGAATTATTTTTCCAGGTAACCTTTCTTTTCTTTTCTTTTTTTTTTTTTTTTTTGACAAAAAACGAAAACTTTATAACGAGTCCTTTTCTTGAAAAAGAAAAGAACCAACAAAGATACAAGTAAAAAGCGACCTGACTCAAAGATACAAAAAATCAAATCTAACAACCAGCAAACCTAAACATGATCCAGGTTTTCGATATCGAATCCGATCCAATAATCAATATGAAGATATTAATAATTAGAATGATAATAAATGTTACCTATATATAAATTAGTTTAACATTCATCATTTTAATGAAAGGCTTTGTTGTCTAAGTAGCATCAAATAATTATCAAATGATCGATATTTTCTTCAGCTAAAAAATGTTGGTTAAAGAAAAGAAAATCGCGTGAGTAACAAAAATATAATGTCAAAAAAAATTCAAAAAATGTCAGGCAATTAAAAAAAAAAAAAAAAAAAACTCTAAAGTAAAATATATGTAATATGTAACGATTAAAAGAAAAAGAATAATACGTAACAACAATACTTAAAAAAACTACAATGTTATCCCTCAATGTACTAATGTTATTTCTAACCTGAAGTATCCACTCATGTCACCTTTCGCTTAGTGCGGGGGCAGCGAGGAGGGGGGTTTTACCGGCCATGCCCCCGAATTAGTCCATGTACAATCTTTTACAAAACAACCCATGAACACATGTATAAACTTTGAAGCATATTGTACAACCTTCATATAATAATGACAAAATTACTTCGGTCGTCCTTGAACTTGTACCAAAATCACACAGGTCGTCCTTAATCTTTTTTTTTTACTTAGGTCGTCACTATCCTTTTAAAACGTACCACCCATCATCCTTCTGTCTACTAGCCGTCCACTTAAACCGTTAACCCACCTCATGTGCATCCCACGTGAGGGTATTTATGTACTTTTAACCCTGTTGTCCTATTAATACCTCTCACCCTCACCTACTCTCGTTTTCCCCCAATTATACTCATCTTACACCAGATGCCATAAACCCTAATTCCAAATAAATAAAAAACCTTCGATACAATTTGCAAACAACGATGGTGTTCTGCAATTGTGGCAAGAGAGCGGTTATTCGTAAGTCGAAAACTATTAAAAATCCTGGTCGTCGATATTATTCATGTCCTACTCTGGTAAATTTTTTTTTTTTTTTTTTTATAATTTAAAGGGTTAAAACTTTGTGTAATGTTATACACCTAATTGAATCGAATTCGTGGTTAGTTTTCTGACTTCAGGTCGTTCATTTGGGTGGATCCACCGATTAACAGTACAGAGTTAATAAGACCCAATGAATTATTGGAAGAACTATTGGAAGATGAACAAGTAAAATCAAGAAAGTGGAAGATTATGTTTTTTGTGGTCCTCTTTATCCTCATTATCGTTTGGGTTAATTGATTTCAATGAATGAATGAAAGAATGAAATCTCTGTTGTAATAGTTTTGGTTAATAAGAACCAATGTTTGTTGTATGAACTAATGAATGAATGAAAGATCTGTTGTACATTACTCATTTCTTAGTTGATTCATTTATATGTACATTACTCAATGTTACAAACTGGAATGTGACTGAATAACAAACTGGAAACACACAGAGTATTACAAACTGGAATGTGAAATGTTACAAACTGGAAACACACAAAATAACAAACACATTATGTTGAAACAAGAGTACATGATACCACGGTCACAAAATACCTAAATATAGTTCCAAAGACAGACATAAATTACATACCATCAGGATTAAAGTACCAGTTCAAAAGACAACAACACAATAACATTACAAAGTTTAAAAGACAAGAACACAATAACTTGCTTTAACTTCAATTCTTTGACTTCTTCTTGCTTGTTCCACTGGTTGAAGCATTTCTGGTCCTCTTCTTGCTTGTTCCACTAGTTCCCCCATTTGAACACCCTCTTTTGTTGTGGCCATACTCTTTGCAATTTGAACATTGCATGATAATCCCTTTTTTAGACAACCTTCCATCTTTGCTAATGTTGTCTTTCTCTTCTAACCCTTTCCTTCTATTTTTCTTTGGCCTACCTGCTCTTGCTATTTTCTTTGGTGGCATTAGGGTATAAGGAACATTAGACTTGGGCCACATAGATCTACCATTAACAGGGTTTATGGTAAATGTATATGTATTTCAGATTTAGAGTTTTTAGAAACATACATTTTCCATTTGCACAGTAGATCTTTTGCATTCACTCTTTTTCTTTCTTTCTTTTTGTCCTTATCTGGTAAAGCATTTATTCCTTCTTTTGTGGTCCCCTTTTTCCCAGATTTCACATGCTTAGTACTTTTACCAAACTCACACTTTTGTCCCCCAACTAATTGACCATCTTTAAAAACTCCAATTGAACCTTCACAGCCAACTTGGATTCTAGTTTTGTCATTTTTTATCAATACTAAATTTCTTCTAGTTTCTATTGCATGCAACTCAATATATCTCTTCACCTCATCTGCAGTTCCAAACTCTTGCCCAAGATAGAACACAGTTGTCTTAAAATCTTTACCATGTATCTCTTGTTCTTTCAATTCTTTAAGTTTCTTCTTCCTAATATCATCCTCAGACCCAGAATCAAGGTCATCATTGTTCAACATAACTGGTTCATCACCTTCAGAGTTGTTACCCTCACTATCGTTTTGTAAACCAGAACCCACAAACTCCACATCTTTATCAATGCAAAAATTAAAGGTTTCCATATCAACCTCAACATCCTCAATATTATGTTTATCAACTACAAAATCATCATCTTCACTATCACTTTCAGATTCATCATTGGCATCTTCATCATTGGCATCTTCAATATTATCATGTGTTTCAGATTCATCCTGTTGGATATCTTGACCATCATTGGCAGCTTCACTATGTGTTTCAAATTCATTTTGTTGGAATTCATCAACAACAACACTAGGTGTTTTTCCTTGACTATCATTTAATACTTAACTCTCATCTAATACTTGACTCTCATTGTACTCTAACAGCAGCTTCTTTGGATTCAATGCAGGCTTTTTGGTTGGTTTTTCAATCTTAGTTGGTGTAGTTTCTTCATCTACAATCTCTTCTAACACAAAATTAACCCTAGCTATAGGACTCCTAAATGGGTTTACTTTGGGTTTCAACCCATGTTCAGTGAATATACTAATTATCTTAAATTCCATTGCATACTTGGATAATAGTCTTATATCATCATCACATCCTAACGGTTCTAAACCATAATCCAGATCATAATTAGGCTTTAAAAAGTGAAAAAGCATGACTTCATGACCATTGTAACCCAAATCCTTAATAATATCAGCAAGTTCGTGATATGAAAAGAAATCAGTGTCAAGGGCATCGACGTAGGTTACCTTGCCATCCAAATATCTCCTTCCAGGTGCATCAGTAAAATGACCACCATGATTCAACTGTATTGAAAATAATGTAGAGGTATGTTCTGCATAACATAGAATTTAGGTTAAAATTGGCGTATTTTATACAACAATATTAGTATTAATAATCAAATTATGGAGTAATGCTTACCATAGAGCTCCTCAAGATTGAAAGTTACATCGTCATCGCGAATCTGGTAGAACTTAGTAACGTTGGGTTTCATGGTTGAATTGATTCAGATTAGGTTTCGTCCCAAGTGAACGAATTGGGGGTGATTTAGGAGGGAAAATGGGTATCTGGTATAATTGGGGGAAAACGAGAGTAGGTGAGGGGTATTAATAGGACAACATGGTTAAAAGTACATAAATACCCTCACGTGGGACGCACATGAGGTGGGTTAACGGTTCAAGTGGACGGCTAGTAGACAGAAGGATGACGGGTGGTATATTTTAAAAGGATAGTGACGACCTAAGTAAAAAAAAAAAAGATTAAGGACGACCTGTGTGATTTTGGTACAAGTTCAAGGACGACCGAAGTAATTTTGTCTATAATAATTGTATTTTATGTTTTTAAAAAATTTCAAAAGGCATTTGTTATTACTAATAATTATTATTATAAATATAAATACTCAATTTTTAAGCAAACTTTATTATTATTATTATTATTATTATTATTATTATTATTATTATTATTATTATTATTATTATTATTATTATCATTATTATTATTAATATTATTCAAATATGAGTTCTCTTTACATGATTAATTACGTTATATATGTATCCGAACTAAATGTCTCAATAAAAGGTTGTATTGTAGGTTTTTATGACAAGAAAAACAGTAATTGTGATAAAAATTGAAAGAGAGTAATGAGAGAATGAATGTAGTTCATTTATTCTGACCAAGTTAAGTGTATCAATATGTTTGTAAAAACATCGAAAAGTTTCTTAGGCGAAATCCGTGATTCCACGGATCATTAAACTAAATCACTTTAACATTTACATTCACTTAATACCTAAAACATATCATTAAACTGTTTCGTTTAAATAAACTCGTGATTACACGAGTCATTTCACTAGTTCTCTGTAAACTTGTAAATGTACATTTCTTGACATTGTATTGTTAAAAAATACTATAAAATCGTAACCTTTATTAATGTGTTAACTATAGATTTGAATTATATTGTTGCAATTGTTATTCAAGACTTTTCTTATTGCCTTTTAATTAAATAATATACAAAACTTGCGATAAATTATAATTAAACAATGTTAACTATAGCTCTTAGTGTAATGTTTAAGAATTTCTTACAAAGTGCTAATTTTATATGCTAAAAGTATTTTGTATATTTGAATTCAGGTGACCACCAAGTTATTCATTAATACATTAAGTTTTAAATTGCGTTTTAAATTGCATTTATAAATTTCGAAGACTTAACAATTGTCATAAGGGATTTAGTTAGTATTTTCTTGATTATATTTAGTATACATGAAAATAAATACTCCATAATTTTCTAGATTTTCAGAAAACGAATAAAAGTTTCGGTTTCTACAACTACATGGAGATGAACACATGTGTGATTAAGTTCTCTTGGATAATCTCGTACTGTTTTATCATTTATTTACATGAGTCATATCAGTTTTCATAATACATATTTTACATGCCATATTTTTATTGTTTCATAGTTACAAAGTTTCGTAAAGTAGTTATATATATATATGTATTAAAAATATAAAATAGATTATACGTAGGAAGTTGACCTCTTTTAGATTTATTTGTTTTGCCTATTTTAATTGTCAACTAAGCATCCTCAGTCGTTAAATCCTTACTCCGTCACTGCTTAAATGTCTTGTGCTTTGAGTTGTTTAGAATTAATAAATATGAATATGTAATTATCATTAAAATTCACATATTTTATTTCTGTGTAAATTTCTTAAAAATAGCCATTAGAGTTTTTTTTTTTTTTTTCTTGGCCCAACTGATTGGGCACATCGTGTTGTATTATTGGCCTTTGCCCTATCTTTTCGTGTTTTTATATATTGGCTTTTCGGAAGAAAAAAAAAATTATATCAACTCTACATTATACCCAAACAAAGAGTTATTTTTATAAAATTATTTGTGTAATCGACCATAGTTATATTTAGCAACATATATCTATCATCGCATTTAAAGCTAAAAATATTATAAATAAATAAATACCTATAATACACTTTAGAAAAATAACAATTAAATATAGTTAATAAATTTATATTTATATATGTTCTTGTAACAGAGTTTTTAAAATTTTTATTAAATTACTTATTCATTTACCATAGAGAGATATAAAAACGTTTAATAGTCAACCACTACCACCGATTTTGTCGAAATAAATAAAAAGCATTCGGATCACTCTAGGTTTCCTCCATCAAATCTCAACCGTCGGATCAAAACTCTGTTTCATAACATCACCGTTTCCCTAACGCTTTAATCTCACGCAAAAAATACACTTCCGTAAACCTATCTTTTCTTCTTCCTCCACAAAACACAAAACAAAACTCAATCATGGCGGCCTCCGTAACAAGCCCTTGGGGCAAACCTGGTGCCTGGGCTTTAGATTCTGAAGAACATGAAGACGAACTCAAACAACAACAACAACCCCAACCACAACCTCCAACACCCGCCGTTCCGTCGTCTGATTTCCCCGATTTGATGACGGCAGCCACAACCAAAACCAAAAAAAAGAAAGGTCAGACTCTATCTCTGGGTGAATTTGTAACTGGTAAGGCTAATAATAGTAATACTTATAAACCTAATACCGGTTTAACAACTGAGGACATGTTGATGCTTCCGACCGGTCCGAGACAGCGGACCGCTGAAGAGATGGATAGGACTAGGTTAGGTAATGGATTCAGATCTTATGGTGGTGGTGGTGATAGGAGTAATAGTGAATCTTCAAGGTGGGGACAGGGTAGGAGTAATGGTAATGGTGATGATGATGGTAGGAGACCCAGTAGGGAGCCTTTGGGTCCGTCACGTGCTGATGAGACTGATGATTGGGGTGCTGCGAAAAAATCGACTGGGTTTGAGAGGAGAGAGAGGAGTGGAGGGTTTTTCGAGGGTTCGAATTCGCGTGCGGATGATTCGGATAGTTGGGCGTCGAATAAGACTGGTTTTAAGGTTGAAGGTAGAAGGGGTGGAAGTGGGTTTGATAGGGAGAGGAGAGTTGGAATGGGGTTTGAATCGAACGGTGAAGCGGATAGTTCGGATAATTGGGGTCGGAAGAAGGACGTTGAGGTGAGGAAGTTTGGCGGTGGTGGGACCGGGAGTGCGTTTGATAGTTTGAGAGATAGGAGAGGTGGCGGTGGTGGTGGTGGTGATTCGGATGCAGATGTTTGGGGGAGGAAGAGGGAGGAGGTTGTGGGCGGTGGTGGGAGTAGGCCGAAGTTGAATTTGCAGCCGCGGAAGGTGGCGGTGGTTGGGGAAGTGGAGACGGTGAAGGTGACGAAAGGTGCGAATCCGTTTGGGGATGCGAGGCCGAGGGAAGAGGTGTTGAAGGAAAAGGGTGAGGATTGGAAGGAGATTGATGAGAAGCTTGAGGCGATGAAGGTTAAAGATTTGGGTTCGGGTGATCGGTTTAAAAGAGGTGGTGGTGGGAACCCGAGGAGTAATGAGGATTCGAGTGAGAGGAGCTGGAGGAAGAATGCGAGTGAATCTGCAGTTGATGTTTCTCCACCAAGGTTTGATGTTTGCATAAGTTAACATTTAATTTGTTACATGTTTAATGTAATATTTCTTGTTTGTTTGATGTATACTAATGAGTTTAGGCTTTGTGTAGTTAATTATTCAGACTCAAAAGCTAATTATGTTGTTAAGCAAGCTGTTTTTATAATCTGCAAGGTGCGATTTTGGTTTCATACTGATATGCTATTATCGCGTTGATTGATTTAAATGGAAATACTTGTTTATTTCATGAAAATATACTGTAATGAGTTGTTTATTTTTCTAAAATCATTGTGAAGATATCAATTTGTTCTATTAAAATGGATAGGAAAGCAGTTTGTATTGCAAGTAAGAGTAAGAAGGTACCAAAGAATGATGATAGTTTTTGCTAATTATGTTTGCAACTTGTTTAGTACTAATAGTTTAGCTTTTGTAAAATACAGTATAATATTTCTTGGCACCTATGTGAGTATGAAACACCAACTATTATTGTTCAACATGTCTTGAGTTTTAAAAATAATTCAGGCTTATTTATTTCTATTCATGAACTAATAATTACATGATTTATTAATCGTTTTGATGAGATTACCAACTTAAAGAAACATGAAATCTTAGCGGCCAAATTTACCTGTTCTAACAAATTTTTCATCTATATTTTGTGACCACCTTAGCATCCGGTGCACTTTTTTTTTCTTTTGTTTCTTGTTGATGTTTTTTAACCAATGACCTGTCATTCTCTCTGAAATAAGTTGTTCGGTTTAGTATTTCATAAGTTTTCCCAATCATTCTGTTATGTATTATGGAATTTATCTTATGACTATCTTATGATCCGCCCTGCATGCCGCTAGTTTGAGTCTATATGATATGAATGAATTATGTTCATCTAACCTTAATAATTTTATTGATGTATAGTGATCATAACAATGATAATGGACATACAGAAGACGTTGAAAAGGAAGAAGATGCACAAAAGTGAAGATTTGAGATTGGATAAACAAGCAGTGAGTGATAAAAAATGAATTTATGGCAAGTTTGGTGTTCTGTTTTTGTTTTCGTTGGTATTGTTTCAAGTTTTGACAGACTGATGTTGAGTAGAGTGATTTTTGTAGGACTAATTTGCATACTTGTGTTAATCTGTTACTATGTTTTCTCTATTGTCGTCATGACCTCAGTTTTGTTCTTGTTTTATTTATTTAAACACTAGTGTGCATGTATCAAAACTTATAATTATTAGAACATATAATATATAATGGATATGTGCATTCTTGAGTCATGTAACCATGTCTCCTGAGAGTTGAATTTGGTTAGTTTTTGGTACTAACATAACAGGCTACAAAGATTGTGAATTTTTGAATTTACATTTTCTGTTAAAACTTTTAGCATCTTGTTTATGTTGGATAGTTGACATACCAGTGCCGCTGTTATCTCAATTGCTGCCATTATCTCCATTGTCACGTTAGTTGTTTCCCTGCAATGTCAACGTTGCCAGATTTACCGCCATTGCCACCGACGACCAGTTACCTCTTCACATGCGTTACCTCTGTAACTCTGTTGTCGCCACCTATGATTCACATATAGGGGCCAAAGCCCACCTCTGTGTATTTTAAGTTTCGGCCCCCTGAATGTGTGGAATACATAAATACATCCAAAAGTGTTCAAGGCTACACAAATTCACAATCATAAATTCATGTAATGGATTATGATTGTGGCTAAACAATTAAATTAAGATAGTAGTTTAGTTCAACCTTCTCGGTTAAACATGAACACAAGAAGCCAACGGCTTATTCTCTATGTTTATTAATCAACTAAAACTCAAACTTTTCTAAACAATGAAACAAGATATATATACTGTACCTTTTTGCTAAAAACTTGGAAAACAAATACGGAGTAACTGATAAACACGTTAAAAATAAACACCAACTTTTAAAAATCAAACAAATAAAATTTGAAGACTAACAAATCCGTAGGCTCTTTACTTCCTGAAACGCGGCAACTAACCTTGGCCCACTTTATCTCTATGTAGCCCAATAGATGGCCCAAACATAGTTTCTCCAAAGTAATCATGCAGGCTCACATCTAAAGGCCCACTATTCTGCTCTATAGTTTCAGCCCAATCCTTTTGTAACCCAATTTTCAAAAGCCCAGCTTAACCTGATCCTTCATCAAGATTAACTACGATTACAATGTTATAAATTAGGGGTTATCACCAAAATGCCCAAAAAAATTTTACCCCTTGCACCAGAGCCCAAAAAAAAAAAAATTGACAAAAAGCCCTCGCAAGGCGCAAGGCACCTTGCGACCTTGCGTGTTTGCGTCTTTTCTAAAAAAACTACGGTTAAATGACATTTTTCAACCTGTCACTCCACACTTTCATCCGATTCGCAAACACGCAAATAAAGTCACACAAGCGATTCGCAACAACGCAAGCACAAACGCAAACCCTCTTCAATTACTACTACCAGATTCTCCTCCTTCATCATCTCCACCACCACCTAACCCCTCTTGCTACCACCGTGACTTCTTATACTAGCCTACAAGGGTTTTCACGAAGTATTAGGGTTTTCACGCAAAAGAAATCGGGTTTTCACGAAGTAATCAAGCAAATAATCAAGGAATCAAATTTGCAACGATGGCAAGCACCCAGGTTAGTGATTACTTTGTTGTTTATGTGTGTGTTATCTGTTTATTTTATCTTCGATGCGAATTGTATAAATGTGCACACCAACTGCTCGATGAAATGTCTGTTCGAGGTGTATTTGTGTTTAACGAAGTACAACCGTTGTTTTATGACATGCAACTGTATTTTGGGTTATATGTTCGAGTGAAACATACATTAACTGCTCGTAGAATTAGGGAAATTGACCAGACGCAAGACCTAGTTTGCGTGCTTGCGTACGCAAAGCTACTGGACGCAAGGTTGTCTTTGCGTCCTTGCGTGTCCCAGAAGCTTGTCTTTGCGTCCTTGCGATGGTCAATTAAACGGACGCAAGTTTTATCTTGCGTTCTTGCGTCCTGTTACTTTCTGCTGATTTTATTGTTACTTATGCAGGGATTTGTGGAAGGAAAGTTAACGATGAAGAATAAGTTGAGCGTTATAGGGGATGTGAAGAAGGTCATGACTGAGAATCAAATTAAAAAGTTTAAAGAAACGTGTTTCGGTCCATGGTTAGATCTAGAATACTTCGGTAATGATCCCGGGCTTGTACATTGCATGCTCCAACGGAAGAGTGTGCGGCCGGATAGACTAGATAATGTTAAGTACACCGATGAGCATGAGGATATATGGTTTCATTTCCAGAACAATTTTTCGATTAGATTTGGTCGCCGTGAATTTTGTCTTGTTACGGGTTTTTTGTTTAGTAGCCGGACGGACATGGCACATTACATCCCGAAGAATTATGACGTCCAGACCGCACCTATTAGACGACGTTTATTTAAGGGTTTTAAAGATTCTCAAAATGTTTTAATTAGTAATGTTGAAAAGATGCTTTTAAAATCTGATCACAGCCGTATTAGTGACGATGATGTGGTGCGATTAGCAATTATCTTGATTGTAGAGAGAGGTTTTATGGGTAAACAAGGGATCCATGTTGTGAATAAAAAGTTTTTATGGCTAGTCGAAGAGTTATCGCGTGTTAATCAGTACCCATGGGGGTCTCGTATTTGGGAGCCAACTTACGAAGCGGTTAGTGAAGGTTTTGTTACTCGTGAAAGCCAATTAGATAGTGGAAAGGCGTACACTTTGGCGGGATTTATGTGGGCTTTCAAGGTAAATGGTTGAACATTTGTTATTTAATGTTAATATTTAAGATGTAACATAAATTAAATTAATTGTTTTTTTATTTGTAGATTTGGATTCTCGAGTCTTACCGTCGTACCATTAAACCGTTTGCAAAAAAGACTGACAAGAATGGAGTACCGAGGGATTTTTTTGGAAGCGTTCATCTGCCGAGTCATTTGGAATGTCTGAATACCTTAAACTCCTACATATTCAGGTTAGTTACATTTTTAAAATGTTAGCCTATCCTAAATTGTTGCATAGTTTATCTGTTATCTGTTAACAGACAGGTTCTGTTATGGGCACAAGGTATCCCTTGCGTCCTTGCGTGTGTTTTTATGTAGACGCAAGGTATACCTTGCGTCCTTGCGTGTTTTTTTGTTCTTCAACGCAAGAGTTGTTTGCGTCCTTGCGTACGCGGTAAACTTTTATCTGTTTACATACAGGTTCTGGTATGGGCGCAAGATATAACTTGCGTCTTTGCGTGGGTTTTTAGGTAGACGCAAGGTCTACCTTGCGTCCTTGCGTGTGGTTTTGTTCTTCAACGCAAGAGTTGTTTGCGTCCTTGCGTACATGTAAACTGTTATCTGTTTACAGACAGGTTCTGGTATGGGCGCAAGGTATCACTTGCGTCCATGCCTGTGTTTTAAGGTAGACGCAAGGTGGACCTTGCGTCCTTGCGTGTGTTTTTGTTCTTCAACGCAAGAGTTGTTTGCGTCCTTGCGTACACGGACGCAAGCTTTTCTTTGCGTCTTTGATTATTGGTTTCTGCTAATATTCTTATTTGATAATTATTTAATATGAATAATTAATTGTAGGATGAGTGTCCCAAGAAAAAGAGACCTTTTCGTGGTCTGCAGCCAACTGAAACAGAGCAGAGTTGTCAATGGTGGATTCAGAGTGACGTGTACTTTAGAGGAGGAAAGGTACCAGAAGATGAGATCGAGGTTGAGGTCCAGGATGATGAAGTTGATACAGATGATCCAGTTGTTGATGGGTCTGAGCAGACACACCACAAGCATTCAACAGGAGATGTTCATACAGAGGGCCTTCACGATGTACACAATTTACATCGTATGTTAGAGTTGTTGACAAAGCGGGTGGACAAACAAGAGAAAGACTTAATTGATTGCAAAAAACTTGTTATGCAACACGAAGAACTTTTATCGCAACAACAACAACAATATCAGGTACATTGAATTGAATTGATTTATGTTGATTTATTTATTATTATTTTGGTATTAATTGAATTGATTTATTGATTTATTTATTACTTATGTTATTTATTGTGTTTAGGATGATGATATGTGTTTCAATCGATCTTTGTCTGATAATGAGACTGAAAGGCCGTCTCCAATGCACATTCGACGTGGAATCAGAGAAAGAAAGCCAACTGGTGTATTAAGGTCCCCATTCACAACACCTGGGTACAGAAAACCCATTGAGAAGGTACAGCCCAGCAAATTAAAATAGTTGTATGTTAAATTATTGCAATATACAATGGCTATTTAAGGTTGTTTTCTGTTACTGTCACGGACGCAAGACATGCCTTGCGTCCTTGCGTGTCGCAAGAGTGTTCTTGCGTCTTATCTTCTAGGCACGCAAGGTTGAACTTGCGTCCTTGCGTGGGTTTGTCGCAAGGTTGAGTTTGCGTCCTTGCGTATGTTTGTTTACTTTGTTGTTTATGTATTTTACTCAGTTGTCAAAAGATGTGATTGAGAAAGTGGAAAGCATGAATGCTGTAAAGTTAGGGACTGAAGAAGATCAAGGTCAACAACAAATTAATGAGGATGTGGTACCCATGGACACAGATGCAGCAGCAGAGGTGAGTTTGGCTGGCGCAAACCATCATTTGCGTCCTTGCGTCCGTTATCTTTTAGGCGCAAGGTTGTGCTTGCGTCCTTGCGTGTGGTCTATTTCACACACGCAAGATTATGTTTGCGTCCTTGCGTCTGTTTGAATTAATTTATATTAACCTTGTTTCCCATAATTATTGTAGGTTAGTGTTGATAAGCAGCCTGTTAAAGTGAGTAAGAGAAAAAGAAAGGAACAAGACTGGGCTACTGAGGAAGAAATTTGGGGGATGATTGACAGGTTTATAAATGATCAAGGAACTCTCCAACCACCGCCACCTAATGCCTGGAGAGATGGTAGAAAGCATGTAGGTCCAGCAAAAGATCCAAAGACAATGATTGAGAGCAAGCAACAGACGCGTTGCATGTTCATCTTTCAAAATGAGCAATTCATTTTTATAAATCAAGACTTTTGGCTTCGATTACTGGCATTAGGGCATTCTGGTTATTTGGATAACTTGGTAAGTTTGTAAGTTTGTTATTTTGTTATTCTTTTGTTAATTTTATATAATTTTATACAATTTATAAATTTTACTAAGGTTACACTGTATATGTTAACTTGTTATATTTATAGCACATTGACGGCTGGGCTACATTTCTGTTGAGATATCGTCAGAGATTTCTCCCCCGAGCCAGTCAAGTTTATGCCACTCCTGAGTTTCCAGCTGAGGTGCTTAAGGCTAGTTCTAGATGGACTATTATGCCACTGGGATTCATGAACATGTTTGAGAGGTTCAAAACTTATTTTGACAATACTCAGAAGGAGGTGGGCACACAGGAGGAATCTACAACAGATGGAGAGGGAATTATTGGCCAAAATTCTCCAGATTACATGTACTTAATTGGACTTGGAGACGGCAGTGTTGACCTATATCCATCTTGGGCTGACTGTGATCAGGTAAACACAAGAATTTTTAGAGAAATTTTTATTCTGGAGCAGACGCAAGGACATTCTTGCGAGCTTGCGTCTTTGTTACTGGACGCAAGTTCTCCCTTGCGTCCTTGCGTGTCAATGTCGCAAGGTCAACCTTGCGGCTTGCGTGTGTTTTGGAAACGCAAGGTTTATCTTGCGTCCTTGCGTCCCCTTGTCGCAAGGTTTATCTTGCGTCCTTGCGTCCCATTGTCGCAAGGTTAACCTTGCGTCCTTGCGTAAGTTTTGGGTTTTCGCAAGGTTTATCTTGCGTCCTTGCGTCCTTGTTTTGTTTTAACCTTTCTGCCTGTCTGTTACAGGTCTTGATCCCATTACATTTTTGGAAAGAAGAACATTTCCTGCTGCTTCAGTTGAAGTTAGAAGAAATGAAGGTTTTTGTGTACGACAGTTTACCCGGACATGTCAGTGAAAAAAAAACTTGACAAAGTTTTCAAGATTTTGGGTGACAACTTGCCAGTGTACTTGAAGGCGATTGACTATTTTAACAAGACGCAAGACTCCCAAATTGTTAGATACTATGAAAATAAAGAGAGTGTGGAGTTGATGATTGAACCTGGTCCCGTTGTGCCAATGCAGACTGGTGGTCATGGTGATTGTGGGGTTTGGGTGTGCATACATATGGAGATGATTATTTATGGAAGGGAGGAGGTTGACAACATTGGAGATGCTAAAAAGGCTACAGAGAAGTATAGAAACAGAATGGCAAGAACGTTTTTTCGTGCACGTTTTGATACACAAGAACCGTCGCCACCAACTCCACCAGTACAGATTCAGGTTGATTGATACATTGTAGCTAATAGATAGCAGGTCTTGTATGCAAATTTGGTGTAAATAGGTTGCTGGTAAATTCACTTTTGCAACAGTTGTATTTGACACCACACGCAAGGACGCAAGCTTATGCTTGCGTACGCAAGCTTAGATTTGCGTCCTTGCGTGTATATATTTTTCGTACGCAAGGAATGCTTTGCGTCCTTGCGTGTGTATACTTTCGTCATCATGCGTACGCAAGCGAAGCCTTGCGTACGCAAGCGAAGCCTTGCGTACGCAAGCAAAAGCCTTGCGTAGGAAAGCAAAGCCTTGCGTGTTTTGTAAAACAAATTACATTTATTACATAAAATAACACAGTAGGTACCTAGAATACAAGGGAAATACAACAATACATTACAACAAACGAAATCCAACAATAAGTTAAAAATAAAATTGACATTCCAAATGCGATAGTGTTACTAATTATCGTTCCCTAAATTGCACGTTGCATAAAACTGAGACTGATATGCCTTAAAAGCTTCAGCATCTGTGGCCTTCTCCTTACCCTTCTTCGATTTTGGGGCCGATGTTTTTACTACTCTTTTAGAAGTTGATTCACCTGTTCGGTCATAAGAAGCTGTGCACGTATCCCTACCATGACCTGGTTCTTTGCAACGAGTGCAAGTTCTTACGATTTTTTCAGTATCTTCACCCTTCGACGGAATACGTTTTGTACTTTTAGGGCGTCCAGGGGCTCTTTTCTCCTTAATGGGAGGGTTTACAATTTGTAAAATGCCGGGCGACGGATACGACCATTCTGACCGATGGGGCAAGGGAAGGATGTGTTCAAAATACGTATTTATATAAGTTTGAGTTGTGAACCAGTGTGATACAAATTGAGTAACATCCTCCACGCCGAAAAGTCGTGCTGCTGCAATAACATGACCGCAAGGTATCCCCGATAACTGCCACTGCCCACATGAACATACTTTATCGTCGAGATTAACCATTCCATTTTTTCTGCCATCTCGCACTTCTATTAGATTGTTTGTCGATGGAATTGCTTGCCATCTTCTAGATTTTCTCGTCCTCTTGCCTAGTTTACGTTCAGCATATGGGGTAACCGTTGAAGTAAGACTAACCGACTGGTTGCGATGTTTGAAATACCAATCTTGTACTGAAGCGCGAAAAAACTCAAACAACATGCAAACAGGTAGTTTTCGAGCATGTTTGGATAGTGCGTTAACAGACTCTACACTGTTGCTAGTAAGGTATGAATACCTAACATGTTCAACTCTACTTCTGGACCATTTGTGGAAACCAACTTGTTCTAAATAATTGTAAGACGCTCTCAATCTTCTTCGAAATACACTAAGATGATCCTCAAAATCCGACCCACGGTAAGCTTTCACCATTTTCCAATAATGCCATTCAAAATATTTGAATTTGTTAGATTTAGTCTTGATGCTTCCAAACAAATGACGTGCGCAAAAACAGTGAAAGGCTTCAGGAAACACAGTTGAAACACCATGTGCTATTGAAGCAGCACGATCAGAAATAAAAGTAAGCTCTGAAATACGATCACTCATACCACTACTCATTAAATGATCTCTTAGGTTGCCTAAGAACCATGACCAAACCTCGTTTGTCTCGCCGCCACCAATTCCGTAGGCCAATGGCAGAATTCCATTATTGCCATCCATCGCAACGGCAACTAAATTTGTCCCCGAGTACCCTGCCTTCAAATGCGCACCATCGACGATGATTACCGGGCGACAATGTTGAACAAATGATCGAACCTACATAGATTTTAGCAGGTCAAAAGTGTTCAATTATAATAAGGTCAATTATAAGTTAAAAATGAGAGAGATTATCGATACTTACAACTATGCCAAGGGAATAGTAACACATCAAAAATCTATCTTCTTTGTCGGTGACCAAATTACTTACGCTTCCCGGGTTGTGGATCCTAATGTTATATAGGTAAAGGGGAAGCATTCGGAACGAGTCCTCAGCACTGCCACGAAGCATCTGTAATGTATGACATTTGGCCCTCCATGCTTGGTTGTAAGATATGCTGACACCGAACTGTTGTCCTATATCCGCACGTATATCATTTGCTTTGTATTCCCGGTTTACAGACTTGAAAGAATCCACAAGCATACTACCCAACACCTTTTTGGTAGCATGTTTATTGTTTCCCATAATTAGTGTGCGTGAGCATGTGTGTACGTCATGCAATTTCTTTACCATAAAGTTTTCAGTGTTCCGTATTTTGTAAGCACTAATTTTCCATTCACAATTTGGCAACACACAATTAGCGGTGTATCGAGATTTGTCCGTCTTTACAGGCTTAATTTGGAAGTTTTCTTCAAGACATTTTGTAAATAGAGTGTTTATGAACTCGGCCTTGTTCAAAAAAGTTTAACGAACTTTAATTAAATCTGATACCCTATACATGGTTGGTGTTTGTGTCGTAAATTCAGGCTCTTGCTCTTGCTGACTCAATAGAGGTGGCATATTCCAGAATAAATCTTGCTTTTCTTCTTCATATTGATCTTCTTCGTCTTCGTCTTCGTCTCCGTCTTTTTCTCCATCTGAATCACTAGATGCGACAACAGATATCTCAAACGGGTGGTCTCCTTCTTTAATTTTACATACGTTTTCAACACCATAGTTAAACATATCAAACTCTTCAGTGTTTGGAGGTGGCATTTCAAGCTCTCCCGCTTCTAAATTATGAAGGTTTGGTTCAGTGACTTGTGTTGAGTGTGTTTCTGGGTTTGGTTGTGGTTGGAGTGTTTCTGGGTTTCGTTGTGGTTGGTGTTTTTCGTAGTTTCGTTGTGGTACGTGTGTTTCTGGGTTTCGTTGTGGTAGATTCATTCGTACTTTCTCAACAACATAAATATCAATCGGAGCATTTACAATTGCATATTGTAAGAACTCTTGAAAGTCTTCATAATCATCCGTAATATCAAAAACATGGTTATTATAAATGTATCTCATTGAAACAGGTGAATTGGGTGGCATTTGTATTTTTTTAAGAACATTTTTTAATAATATTCTCTGATTCATTAGTTTTACAGGTGCAACAGGTAGTTTTAGCCGAATTCTAAAACAATCTTCGGGTAAATACTTGGGAATGTTGTTAATATACTCAAAAGAACCCCCACAACATATATGAACAACAAATTTATCTTCATTAACACAATTCATAAATATTTAGGTAGTGAAAAAATGCTTGAAAATGTACCTTGTGTAGCCAATAATCACTGAAATTCTTTTGGAATGAGTTGTTAGAAAATGATAAATTTCAAGTTCCCGGGACATTCTTTATATAGGATCGAAATTCTATCCATGAAATCTAGAAAATCTAATGAAATCTTATCCTGAAAATCCTTTCCTGATAAGATAAAGGCGCAAGGACGCAAGGACGCAAGGAGGATTGCGTACTTGCGCCAGTGTGTACGCAAGGTACCTTGCGCGGGCGTTTAAACATGTCATTTAACCGTGATAAAAATTAAAAGAATACGCAAGGACGCAAGAAGGCAAGGTCGCAAGGTACCTTGCGCCTTGCGAGGGCATTTTGTCAAAATTTTTTTTTTTTTTGGACTCTGATGTAAGGGGTAAAAAATATTTGGGCATTTTGGTGATAATTATAACAATTCCTTTTTGTGTCTATAATGTTGAATAATGTTGAATGTTGATTGATGTTGATGATGCCCCAACAGTCCAACACAAATGCTATTGGAATGTATTGAGCCCAAACTTCACATTCGTGCTTGTGTTTGGACCGTTGGATTCAACACAGTACGGAACAAACATTACATTACGTCTAAGATATCCGTTTGACAATTAAACATAGCGTTGATGAGTGGATCTACACAACAAGTCCTTGTAACAGCCTATAAGCTTTTAGAGGCGAATTCAAGAGAAAAAGGAATTACTACATGTAGCTTCATAACAAATTTATCCACCTTATTATAGTAATATAATTTTGTCTTTTTTATTTCTAATGTAAGGCTTGTAGTGATCCGTTAGCCACCACCGTGACCCACCGCTACCCGCTAATGGCCACCACTTGCAAACCGTCATATGGCTCGCCAGCGGTACCTGCAACGAGCCTAACGGCCGGATTAGTGGGCCCCACTCCTATTTTGTTTTGTTTTTTTTCCAAAGGGCTCGTATGCTTTTTTTTCTTCTTTTAATACATTTACTTACTCTATATATATTAACTCTTTACACAAACAAAATCACACACTCAAACAAACCTTCCATTCATATTTCACAAACAAATAAAAAAAATTCAAATGGATCCAGATGATTTATTGAATTCTCAGAGCGATGGCGAGAGCGTGACGGATAGTGATAGCGCACAGTCCGATTCCGATGAAGATTTAATTCAAGACGGTTACAATGCGCTTAGTTTACTCGATTCGCTTGATGCAACGGACGAAGAAGATGAAGCTCAAAATTCTCTTAGAATTATTAGAAGACGTCGGTTACAAAGAGATCGGATTGATACCGGTAATCGTTTGTGCAACGACTATTTCTCGGATAATCCAATATTTCCGGGGGATTACTTTCGAAAACGATACCGAATGAGTAAGTCATTGTTTATTCGTATTTGTCATGCCATTCTTGTTGGAAAATCGTGTGTACTTTTAAAATCAGATTAACGCAGCGGATAGTTAAAATAATAATCAATTATTATTTTATAAACCATTTACAAAATTAAATATTAATATATTTAAATTTAATAAAACATGCACATGATTAACGATCCTAAAGATCCAGTTACACCACTAATAATTGTCAAAATATATAATTCACAAAGTGAGTAAACGATATACCTTTCTTGAAGAAACTGATTTAAGGAGAGAAACCTTTCTTGAAAAAACTGATTGAAGGAGAGAAACCTACGATCAAAAATATGGCCGTCTCTTTGGATAGTCCACACTACACTTCAAACAACGTCAATGGATGCTAGTCCAAAACCAAGTAACATATTAATATCAATATAATCAAATTATATTAATATTAATATAAATAATACTCCGTATGTTAGTTCAATTTCTTTTCAAAAGAAAACCAATACAAAAGATATGGTTTATGGTGTTCGTAGGCCAACATCCAACGAAAATTAAAGTGTGGTTTTTCTTTTCATACACCTTACTCAATTCTCTCGTTCATATATATAATATGAAGTAAAGTGAAGCGTATCAATCAATTTGGATCGCGGATATATTTTCCTTATAAGACAAACAACTTTTTCAAAAGAAGATATTGAAATAGAAATAAGACACGGTTCATTAAACGATAAAGTCGTATTTCTCAAATACTTTAGGGGTAATTTATGAAACTTATAATTAATAATTTCTATCATGTCGCTTTCATGTGAATAGTAAATTAATTAATTTCGTTTCATTTACTATTCATATGAATAGTAAATGAATTAATTTCGATTTACTATTTTGTTACTTGAGTAATATATATACATCATATATATATTTATTTGACGTCTCGGTGTATATGTGTGTGACCCCGAAGGCTCAAATGAAGTTGGCCATATAGTTATATGTTGTACCTTGCACATTAATCCTACAGACTCCCACTTGTGCATGGCACAACACCAAGTAACTATACAAACAATGTAAGTGTCTAGCAACACGTCATTGTCCCCAAATTCATGTGAGGGTAGTTTCTCGAAACTGTTTATGGTAAGTTTTAAATGTCATTCCTTTTTTTTTCAGATACTTTAGTTAAACTTGAGATATGGATCATCGGTCATTCTCATTTGTTTAACAATTTTGTTTCTCGATCTTAGAACTGAATTAGATCACCAAATTAATTAAGTATCATCTTAATTACATCTGGGTGCGGCCACACAAATATCTTATTCATTCATCGAGGAGCTCAAAAAGTATCTAACTCCAAACATTTTAGAGGAACAAATCCTATATTGCATACACGTGTCTATCACGAGCTTTACATTATACCCAATAATGGCCTTTATAACAGCCTTATTCAGGACATCGTTTAACCATATCAAAATACAATGCTACACTAATCAAGACGGTCGTGCATCTCAAGTCTAAGGACACAAAAACATAATCACTAAAAGATTTACTACTGACTACGATCCATGTAGTGACATCTCATGGTTGGGTCATTCCAATATTCATCATCAACGAATACATATGAATTTTGGTCTCAACAAGTTAACTATTCATCATCAATGAATATAACCAAAATTTCACATTAATCTTAATTCATGTTATTCCCATAACATGACCGATTATGGAGATTTTGAATAATCAACAATTATTCATGGATTAAACATGCTAATATAGAACACAGTGATATAAATGAAAACGACCATATCAAGTATGTCAATTCATTGATATAAAACTGCTTAATGTTCCAAAAAATATCCAAATATTAAATTACAAATGAAAAAGATCAGCAACATAACGAAGTCCAATACTACTAGCATGATCATCATGCTTGTTGTGCATCATGGGCTTCGTGAACGAGTCAGCCACATTATCATTTGTATGAACTTTTAAGAATACTAATATCATTCCTCTTAATGACTAAATGAATGTAGTCAAACTTTTGAAGAATGTGCCAGATACTTTTATATACATGTGATTCTTTCAAAAGTATATTAACACTCGAACTATCACAGTACATATTATAGAAGATTAAATGTTGTGTACTACTCTGAGTATAACAACAAACTTCCTTATCCAGACAGCTTTCTGAGCAGCTTCTCAGTCAACAATGTATTCTGCTTTTGTTGTAGATTGTTCAATAGTGTTCTGCCTAGAGCTCTTCCAATCAAATGTCTTGCCCATCATGACAAAGAAACAACGTGACTGGATCGAGAATCATCTTGATCTGTTTGGAAACTAGAATCAGTATAAAACTTAATACTTAACTCTTCTTCCAAACCACCGTAAACCAAGAACATATCATTAGTACTCTGCAAATACTAAAGAATATTCTTAACGACAATCCAATATACTTTACCTGGATTATGTTGACAATGACTCGTCAAACTCAAAACTAATGAAACATCGAGTATAGTACATATCATGGCATACATAATGGATCATATAGCCAAAGCATATGTGATACATTTCATTTGTCTCATCTCATCTGCCGTGATAGGATTTTTGAGACTTTCTCACGGTTATGCCTTTTTGCATTGGCAAAGCTCCATGCTTGGAGTTTTGCATGCTAAATCTCTACAAGATAATGTATGTACTTTGATTAAAACCAATAAGCCAATTGGATCTATTGTGTAGATCCTCATGCCAATAATATAAGTAGCTTTATCAAGATCCTTTATGGAAATACATTCTCCGAGCCAAGACTTGACATCTTGCAAGTTGGAATGTTATTTCTAATAAGTAATATGTCATCAACATATAAGATCAAGAAGACTACTCTACTCTCACTAGCTCTGATGTAAACTCAAGGCTTATCTTAGTTTTGAGAAAAATTAAACACTTTGATATTCTCATTAAACTTAAGATTCTAGCTCCTGGATGCTTGCTTTTATCCATAAATGTATTTTAGAAGCTTGCATACTTTATTAGGATGCTTAGGATTCATAAACCCTTCCGGCTGAACCATATATACGTCCTCGCTTAGGTCGCCATTTAGGAAAGCGGTTTTGACATTCATTAGCCATATTTTATTATCATAAAAAATAACCATGGCAATAAGTATCCTAATTGTTTTAAGGCTCGTGACTGGTGAAAAAACTTTCATCATAACCTTTTGTCACCAATCGAGCTTTAAAAGTGTTTACATTACCGTCCATATCAGTCTTCCTTTGAAGACTCATTTTTACCTCATTGTCTTATAATTGGCTAGAAGATCAATCAAGTCTCATACTTGATTATCCTTCATGGACTGCATATCTGTATTCATAGAATCTAGTCATTTTCAGATTCAGGATCTGATATGGCCTCACGTAGCTAGAGGGTTCATCATAATCCCTTAGTTGAGGTTTATCTAAATTAATCAGATAATTAAACCTCATAAGCCGATGAGTTCTACTAGATCTATAAAGTGCATGTGTAACACGTTCTGGCTCACCAACAGTGCGCTCAGTTTCAACGTGTGGATTGCTAGTGCTTACTGAAGGTATGTTACTTTAAAGTACTTGAATTTCTTTAAGATCTACTTTACTCCCACTGACTTCTTGTAAGAGAAGATCTCTTTCCAGGAATTCAGCAGACCGAGCAGAAAACACGTTGTCTTCAGCTTGGTAGTAAAAGTAGTAACTCATTGTTTCCTTTATGTATCGTACAAAGTAACATTAGATAGTTCTGGGTTCTAAATTGTTTGAAGTGTCATGCTTCACGTACGCTTTACAACCCCAGACTTTCAGATAAGACAACTAGGGATTCTTCCCATGCCATAACTCATATGGTGTCTTTTCTACTTTCATAGTTGGAATCACATTGAATATGCCTGCAGCAGACTCTCATGCATATCCCTAAAAGACGGTAGTAGAGAAATCAGACTCATCATAAATTAAACTATATCAAGTAAAGTTCGATTCCTCTTACTCAGACCTCGTGTTGTAGTGTGTAAGGTAGAGTGAACTATGAGACAGTCCCACAATTCTTTAGGTGGTCCAAAAACTCTTGACTCATAAACTCACTTACTCCATCGGAGCGAAGTGCTTTAATGGTCTTTCCAAGCTGATTATCTACTTCATTTTGGAATACTTTTGAATGTTAAAATAGCTTTATATTTATGTTTCAGCAAGTGAACATAATCATAGCTACTGTACTCATCAGTAAATGTAATGAAGTAAAATTAACTAAATCTATACATTGTTCTTAAAGGGCTGCATACAACAGTATGTATTAGTCCTAAAAGATCTTTAGCTCTTTTACCTAAATCGGAGAAAGAAGTATTTGTCATCTTTTCACATAAACATGACTCGCATACATCAAATGACTCAGAGTCAATTGATTCCAAAAGTTCATTAGATTGGATTTTTGAAATGCATTATTTGTTTATATGACCAATATGACAATGTCATAGATAGGTCTTATTCAAGTCTTGCTTGAAGACTTTGGCGATGTAGGTATACACAGAATTCTCATTTAAATTTACACTATGCATATCAATTTCAAAAATACCATCACGTGGATAGGTATTAAGATAAATATATTATCCTTAGAAACTGAAATACCTAAGTGTGTAAATGCAAGTTCAATACTAACATCTTTCAAACTATGTCGCTCGCAGTATTAAGAGCATAATGCTATTGTTCCAACAAAACAATAAGACCACTTAGAGAAGTAAGTTCAGAGGTACCAATAGCTTTAACAAAAGCTTGATCCCCTTTGCCTACTTGCAAATTCAGTGTGTCTTTCTTCAATCTATTACTTCTTCTCATTCCCTTCATATTATTACAGGTGTGAAGGCCACAACCAGTTAACAAAGATCTAGAAATCACTAGAAGAAGTATATAACTATTTATGAAATATACCTGATTTGCTAGTCTCACCAGCGTTGCCTTTTCTCAGCGCAGATTGGAAGATAGGACAACTTCCTTCTCTAATTGCCAACCTTTCCACAATGGAAACATTCGGCGTCTTTTGTTGGGCTTTCCTTCTTGGAAGGTGGAATATTTTTTCTAGCAAATGATTTGTCATTTTTCTTCCACAAAGTATTCGGCTTATTCTTTTTCACCCTTCAATCCTATTTCTTCCTGATCATCGAACAACATTCGATAATCATTTTGCTGAGCAGCAGCAACTGCCACAACAGGAAGAAAGGATATGGGTTCTAAACTTTATTCAACTTCCAATTATGCTTGAGAACAATTCTCAGGTTGCAGTGCCAGTCTAGGAAGTTTGAACATTGAGTTTAACCTTCTCCAACAAAGAAGGAAGTGTGTTTTGGTTTACGTTTTGATTATTTGACATCTACAACAGATATAAGATTCAATTTAGTATTTTCGATATTGAGCTTTAATAAATTAACTACCCAAGTTTTATAATATTTTAAAAAAACAATTAATTTACGAAAGCCTAAGATCCACATAGAGGTTCCATAGCCACATCTGTTGATCAGCTAGCAGTTATGGAGTCTATTGGTAGGTAGCGGGTACCAATTGCAATACAAGTACAACTCTTAGAACTTTATGGGACCTAGAGATATATGTAGTCCAATAAACCACTATTATCTAATGGCATGTTTGTCTCATCATTGCCTCGAACTCAGGTCTCACCGTGAATACGATTAAGTCGTCCAATTTGGAAATAGTGGAAATTCACGTTAGTCTCACTAGATCGAAAAATCCACCTCGTGGCTATAATTCAGCCTAGTCTCACTAGATCAAAAAAATAACGAGGAGTGTTTACAAGCTCATTGGATGACATGACTTAAATTTGAAGGGTATTTTGGAAAAAGTTTGTGTCAACGAATAATGCATGCACACAAGATTCGCTACACTATTATTTAAAAAACATTTTAACCAATTGTATATGTCGATTATGTTTGTGATCTAATTTGTTATTTAATTTATAGGATATAAAAATAACAAATACACAAACGTGTATCGTTTTAAAAGATGTCGTCCATATATTTTATTTGACTTTCAAAATCATTTAACATTAAACTCGTTAGAGTTTAACTTATTTTAAAATCATCAATTTTAATCTTTGAAACTCGTTTAAAGTTTTAGTTAATGTTTCCATCAAAAACATATATATATATAATTTGAGTCTCAAAATGATTTAACTTTAAACTCGTTTAGAGTTTAACTTTTTAAAATCATCAATTTTAATCTTTGAAACTCGTTACCGGTTTTATTTGATGTTTTCATCAAAAACATTTAGCATATATTATAATCAACAATTAAATATAAATGCGTAAAATAAAACACAATCATGCATCACACACACATAGCCTAGCCCAAAAATCCTATGCTTGATCCCATGAGCCGACATGGGATCAAGAGGTCAAACTAAGGATAATATCGTAGCTCCCACTTAATTCAAGAATCAAGTAAAAACTTGACAAACGCCATCGTTGTCAACTTGACCTGTTCGCCATCTTCTAAGTAAACCTCCACGTTGCATCTTTATCTTTAATCTTCATCTTATTACATTTATTTAAAATTGAAAAATACAACTAATCTAATACTTTTACAATTTAGAATAAACTTAAATACAATACTATGAAAATGAAAAATAAATATAATACAACTTTGGATTCAAAATGGCCTTTCTTATAAATCAATATGACTTAATATTACCGTAATCAACAATCACAACAATCATACATAGGTCAGGGCATTATGAGCTATGTATGCAATCACAATTTTAATAACTACATTATTAAAACCTATATATGGTTTGTCCATGGTTATAATGCATGTGTATAACCATGGAATATAACAATCAACAATTATAATAAATATTCAAGCCATAACAATTAAATCTACAATTTAAAATAGTGATATTCTTTCAATCATATTTGTGCGTCATGAGGTTAAGTCTAAATCAATTGCATTGACTTTAAAAACCAAAAAGGTTTCGACTTTCACCAATACACCACAAATCTATATCTAAAGAATAAACACCTGATAATTAAAACGGTGTAAAAGCGGCTCTGATTCCACTGTTGGAAAATCGTGTGTACTTTTAAAATTAGATTAACGCAGCGGATAGTTAAAATAATAATCAATTATTATTTTATAAACAATTTACAAAATTAAATATTAATATATTTAAATTTAATAAAACATGCACATGATTAACGATCCCAAAGATCTAGTTACACCACTAATAATTGTCAAAATATGTAATTCACAAAGTGAGTAAACGATATATCTTTCTTGAAGAAACTGATTTAAGGAGAGAAACCTTTCTTGAAAAAACTGATTGAAGGAGAGAAACCTACGATCAAAAATATGACCGTCTCTTTGGATAGTCCACACTACACTTCAAACAACGTCAACGGATGCTAGTCCAAAACCAAATAACATATTAATATCAATATAATCAAATTATATTAATATTAATATAAATAATATAAATAATACTCCGTATGTTAGTTCAATTTCTTTTCAAAAGAAAACTAATACAAAAGATATGGTTTATGGTGTTCGTAGGCCAACAACCAACAAAAATTAAAGTGTGGTTTTTCTTTTCATACACCTTACTCAATTCTCTCGTTCATATATATAATATGAAGTAAAGTAAAGCGTATCAATCAATTTGGATCGCGGATATATTTTCCTTATAAGACAAACAACTTTTTCAAAAGAAGATATTGAAATAGAAATAAGACACGGAGTATAAATTCATTAAACGATAGTCGTATTTCTCAAATACTTTAGGGGTAGTTTATGAAACTTATAATTAATAATTTCTATCATGTCGCTTTCATGTGAATAGTAAATTAATTAATTTCGTTTCATTTACTATTCATGTGAATAGTAAATGAATTAATTTCGATTTACTATTTTGTTACTTGAGTAATATATATACATCATATATATATTTATTTGACGTCTCGGTGTATATGTGTGTGACCCCGAAGGCTCAAATGAAGTTGGCCATATAGTTATATGTTGTACCTTGCACATTAATCCTACAATTCTATCATACGATTCTCAATGGAGACCTGCTTATTTTCATTATTTTGATCAACGTTACGAATCTACCGGTCAACTCGGTTTCAATATTTTTCAAAAGTGTACATCGGCCATACGTCAATTGGCGTATGACATTGCCCTGATGCAATCGATGAATATTTACATACGGCCTCATCAACGTCTCGTGAATGTTTAAACTATTATTGTAAATGTATTATTCATATGTTTGAGCAAGAATATTTAAGGAAACCAACTGAAGAAGATGTTCGTCGATTGCATGAAATATTTGGAGATGCACAGTTTTCCGGGGATGTTAGGTAGTCTTGATTGCATGAACTGGGCTTGGAAAACTTGTCCAGCTGTGTTGCAAGGACATTACCAGAGGGGGGATTATGAAGGACCAAAAATAATGCTCGAGGCGGTTGCGTCCTATGATATGTGGATTTGGCACTCTTTCTTTGGTCCAGCGGGTTCGAACAATGATATTAATGTGCTTAATGAATCAGATTTGTTTGAAGATTTATTGGATGGTCGAACTTCGGAGGTCCGTTACAATGTCAGCGGGCAAGAATTTAATAAAGGGTATTACTTGGTAGATGACATATACCCAGAATGGGCAACACTTGTCAAGTCGTTTAAATGTCCAATTGAGCCAAAAAAATATAAAGTTTAAACGATTTCAAGAAGCAGCGAGAAAAGGTGTGGAACGAGCTTTCGGTGTTCTTCAAGGTCGTTGGGCAATACTAAAACACCCAGCAAGACCGTTAGTATCAATAAATTATGTCAAATCATGTACACTTGTGTTATACTTCACAACATGATCACCGAAGACAACGAGCGCAACATATGCGACCTCGAAGAGGATTATCTCTGAGAACGAGAAAACACGCCGCGACGTAGTTGGACGGAGAGAGTTGATCTCCAAGTTCGGATGTCACGAGAGTTGCGAGATCGAAGAGCGCATCATGTCCTTCGCAACAATTTGATCGAACACATTTGGACACTCTCGGATGATTATATTGTTAAAAGAAGTATATGATAGTGAGGATTTAGTGAAATGAATGTGAAAGGAATGTTAAAAGATTTGTGCTGATGTGACAGAGAAATTTTCTGTTAAACTCATGAACTATTGCAAGTGGTCTAAGTTGGATTGATTGTTTTCGACGTTCAATATTGATTTGTTTGAATAAACATTACTGTACTATCGATTAGACAAAAAAAGATGAATAGTAACTAGGGGCGCTTTCGTCTTTCACCTTTTTTCCCCCTTAAATTTCATTTCGCTTACAAAGCCCCCCCCCCCACTTTTTCCAAAAAATCAAATCGACCCCCCAAACAGGGGGTAAAGTGTCAAATAACCATTTTCATAAAAAAATCTTAAATAAACTCCATCTAAATATTCAACGGATCATATTCTCTCGCTCGCAACGAGTTAAATTTTTCCGACATCATCGTTAAACTCGAAATAATTTTTCGAACACAATGTCACTAACTATAGGCAAAACGGACGCTTTTTTAAAAAACGCTAAATATTTGGGGTACTTTTCATACACGTTGATTTTGCGTTAAATTTTTAAAAGTCGACAATTTCATAGCGAAACGCGGAGATGCACATATAGTGTTAACTTAAAATAACATTTAAATCTTTCACTGGTTATATCTTTTAGTTCGACTCGAGTTGCGCTTTATCGACATCATCATAGCCACGAAATAATATTACAAACTAAACGCAATAAAATACATTGAAAACCGAACCTCCAGCGCGAAACGAGAGTTCGAAAACTAGTTGAAACAATTGATTATTTTAACTTGAAACAGTACCCAAATGTTGGTGTAAGAAGGTGTTAAGATTCAAGCTAAAAGTTAAAACGGTTTGGTTCAATATAGACAAAATAAAAAAAGGTTATGATATCACAAAACTTGAAAGGACTATACATTCAGAAATCATAAGTCACATCTTTCACTTCTTAGGTTCTTTGACTACGCATTTCAGTATTTCACCACTTATTTTCTGCCTCTACGGAGTACTGTCTAAGATCATTGACTGCAAGCTCCTTAGGTTGAATTTAAGTTTATTCTTAAGATAAGAAGAGTATTAAAGTGGAAAACTTCAGGAAGAGCATGGACAATTTATTTGAAGGGGGCGGTAAATTGGTTCCTATATGGGATCGTTTTTTTTGTTTTGGTTGTGACGACTAAATTTTCGACCAAATTTAAACTTTATTCTTATATGGTTTCGACATGATAAGCAAAGTCTATTTAATTGAATCTCAAAATTTGTGGAACAGTTTACATGAATTCAATTGACCTTCGACTGCTCTCGACAATTCATGAACAACTAATTGTAAATAGATATATGTGTATATGTATATATAAATAAAGTATAGTAAAAAAAATAAATAAAGAAATATTAAATGATTGTAATACTTGCTTGATGTTCCGATTGATATTAATCAAACTAAATTCAAACTTATGTAATTTTAAAATAAACGGTGATACGAAAATGAGTTCTATAAATTTTAGGCTTATTAAAAATGTATTTAGGAACTATTTGTTAAGTTTCAACACTTTTTATATTTTACCCAGAATTGAGAGGGACAGTTAATGTAATTTTTATTTAACAAATTAAGGATCGAATTTTATACCATAATGACCAAAATAAATAAATATAGTTAATCTAAAAATTTAAAATTTTTCCGAAGACCTTTATCCGCCATTAATTTACAACGGAGTACGAAATATTATTTCGAATAAAACTGTCGGTAGAATAGGAGATGGATATTTTACTCCTTTCATTTTTCTGCACGTTTAATCACATTTGCATAATAATAATTATTATTATATTATTTAGATTACTGTATATCAATTGTGTTTGTTTCCTTCAAGTGAATTATTTGTAGATATATAGATATACATATGCTGTTGAACTACAACCATTACCATATTCACCAATCTATTATCTAAGTTCTATATTCTATATATACATACATATGTATATGAATCCATAACTCACTCGACAACCTTCCATCTTCATTAGAACCACACCCGTTCATAAACAATCACCGAGAGCTACCTTCCACCAAAACACACCATCATGATTCTACCACCATCTTCTACAACCACTTCACCACAAGAATCACAAACCCATTTTTTGTTCATTGACATATTCTTGTTTTAAAATTGAACAAACAATCATCCCTTCCTTTCAAGCAACTCATCATCACCTCCTCGTTGCTTGCTACGGTTGACCTACGAGACCTTCATCACCACTGGCATCCTCCTGACACCACTTCAATCCGCCACCACCACTACAACCGGCCACCATAAATCGCCACTCACCATCGTAAGATAACCAAACCTTCAACCATCACCTTCATCATCTATATAAATATATAAATATATATATATATATATATATATATATATATATATATATATATATATATATATATACACATACGTACACGCGAGTACAATATAATCACCAACCACCGCCTCCACACGTCATCCTTGGGTTCTTTCTCGTTTTCTGTTTCTATGTGAAATCACGAAACCATTCACCACTTCAACCACCATCAGAAAACCCACAAACATACTACAACGATCACTATTTTACTGTTGTAGATCATCACCTACAACTGCCAAGTTCTATTCCTGCTGCTACAATAATAATAATTTTTCTGTTTTGTTGTTTCTACTTCGCTGCTACCACGACAAGTTTGCTCCTGCTTTACTATAAGTAATCGAAGAAAAACATTCAATTGTGTTACTGCAGCTGCTACTGCCTTACTATCGAACCTGAAACACGCCTACAACCTTTTACCAATTTTATGTCGATAACAAAACCAAGACCCACCTAAAAACTTTGTTGCATTTCGATTTATTGATATGGAAACCTGATCAACTATATAATAAGGCAAGATGATAGTGATTTTATTATTAAAGTGTTGCTATTTCCTCTTTTGGCCGAAAGTCTCAAACAAACAACCCACTTGCGCACATAAATTTCATGGCTAACCCCACTTGATTTATAAAAGAAAGGATAATGCATGATTGGCATGTTTTTTTTTCCAGACAATCCCATCCCATCTATCGTTCAAATTAAAAACCATAATACAACTTGGGACACTAAATCCATTTTTAAGTTGCAAGATGGGCTACTGCATCCAGTTAGGCCGAATCCTTTTTGTGTTGTTGGGCTTCAATCATTTAATTATTGGGCTGTCGATCTTTATAGTTGGGCCGTGGCTTTGTACCTGTTTTTCCAGTCGGGATGTTTGACAAACGAAACCCACCTCATTCATTTGAAATCGAGGTGTTGTTATGAAGCCATAACCGAAAACGATAATGAATCATGATAATGATAATCAATATTTGTTATTGATAAAATAGTTATGATGATAACATGATGATCTTGATAATACGATTATGATCATGGGTAATCATATGATATAGATGAGATAATGATACGGTTATAGATAATAATGATGAGATCAGGAGATGATAATGATAATGAGTTGATTATGAAGAATGATGAATGGGTAGGATGATGATAAAGTGATGATAATCGTGGTGGTGACAGGTTATAAACGAATAAGATGAAGATGTTATGGTTATGATAATGATGCGAAATTAATGATGATGATTATGATTCGTTATTGATATGTGAAATAACGCTAATAATAAATATGGTTAAGGATGTTATCGGGTTAGCGGGACATCGCGGGTTCAAACCCGGGCTTGGGCATTTTTTTAAGGACTACTTCTTTGAGGTAGTATTACTATTACCATTATTATTATTGTTGTTATTATTACTATATTTATTATTATTATTATTATTATTATTATTATTGTTGTTATTATTATTATTATTATTAACATTAATTACTATCAAGTATTATTAATATGTATTATTAGTATTAAGAGTTAGGATCAAAATTATAATTTTTTATTGTAAAAATAATACAAATTTTTATTATTTATTATCATTAATATTTTTATTATCATTATTATTATTTTTATCATTATTATTATTAATATTAACATTATCATTAATATTTTTAGTATTTTTAATATTATTACTATCATTACTTTTACCATTATTATTATTAGAATTATATTAATATTATTATTATCAATATTACTACTAATATTATTATTACAATCAAAGTTAGTTATATAAAAATATACTTAATAAGACTATATTTTATAAATTATTTATTTAAAGTATATAAAGTGAATATATTTAAGTTAATAATGAAACACATGAATTACTAAAAATAATACTTATATTAATAATAATACATAAATTTATTTGACTTCAATTATAGGTGTTAATATATATATATATATATATATATATATATATATATATATATATATATATATATATATATATATATATATATATATATATATATATATATATATATATATATATATATATATATATATATATATATATACATGATATAGGTTCGTGAATCCGAGGCCAACCCTACATTGTTCAGTTCCGTCGTATGCATATTTTTACTACAAAATATCGTATTGTGAGTTTCATTTGCTCCCCTTTTAAATGCTTTTACGATATATATTTTTGGGACTGAGAATACATGCGCTACTTTTATAAATGTTTTACGAAATAGACACAAGTAATCGAAACTACATTATATGGTTGGATTATCGAATCGAATATGCCCCCTTTTAGCTTGGTAACCTAAGAATTATGGAACAGTACCCCTAATTGACGCGAATCCTAAAGATAGATCTATGGGCCTAACAAACCCCATCCGAGGTACGTATGCTTTAGTACTTCAATTTTTATACAGACGAGAGGATTCTGTTATACAGACGAGAGGATTCTGTTTTGGGGATATTCTATATGCATCTTGTTAATGTCGGTTACCAGGTGTTTATCATAAGAATGATTTTACCTTAATGCAGACAAGAGGATTCTGCTTGAGGATTATGTTTATAAAATGAAAATCTTGTGGTCTATTATATTATTGGAAATAATTGATTATGATAAACTAATGAACTCACCAACCTTTTGGTTGACACTTTAAAGCATGTTTATTCTCAGGTATTAAAGAAATCTTCCGCTGTGCATTAGTTCATTTTAAAGATATTACTTGGAGTCGTTCATGACATATTTCAAAAGACGTTGCATTCAAGTCGTTGAATTTAATAAAGATCATTATTAAGTAAATGACTTCATCTATAGTTTAGATATATTATGAAATGGTATGCATACCTGTCAACTTTCGATGTAAGGAAATGTTGTCTTTTAAAAACGAATGCAATGTTTGTAAAATATATCATATAGAGGTCAAATACCTCGCGATGTAATCATATGTTATTGTATTCATCTTTATGGATTAGGACGGGTCTTTACATGTGGTATCAGAGCGGTGATCTTAGCGAACCAGGTCTTGCATTAGTGTGTCTAACTGATAGTCGTTAGGATGCATTAGTGAGTCTGGACTTCGACCGTGTCTGCATGTCAAAAGTTTTGCTTATCATTCTTAGTCTAGACACGTCTTACTGCATTGATTACATGAATAATGTATAGACAAAATTCATATCTTAGCATATCTGCTAATTCATATCTTAGCGTATCTGTTACTGTAAACTTTGCCTCACATATTCCGTAAATTCCTCCGTAATCTACGAAATCTTTCGATTAATATATATAGATATTCTAAGTAATGAGAATACCATCCGATAGTCGAAAATCATTTCATATCGAAAAATATTTTATTCAATCGTATGAAATGGAACTCGCCACTAGTTCAAGTCCTTCGGATTCCGATATGGAGTTCCACTCAAGCTCCGAAAGCAGTGTGACCGGAATGGATCAACCAATTAGCCATCATCTATTCTGGAAGAATTGGGGATGGGTTCGTAGTCTACTTAATCATTGGAGACAAGAAGAAGGTGATCCCTTCCATCCACCACATTTCCCTCTTGGCGAAGAACCTGAAGCAGTTACCGGCGAACCTATTCGAGACACCATTTTCTCTCTCATTTCTAGAGTATCTTGTCACGATTATATACTATCCCAGATTCTAGATCTTATTCATCTGCTCGTTCCAACCAACAATCATCCCGGTGTAATAGAAGAAGTCAACGAGCTTCGCGCTCGAGTACTGGCTTTAGAGAATATGGTGCAAAGGTTACAAGCACCAGCAGCAACACCAACAGTACCATTATCACCACCAACAATAACATCCTCATCCCACACCTCAACATCACAATCTGTACCTCGAGCATCAACGTCATACGCACCATAGATACCAAGGAGTACCAACAACAACAAACGATGAAGTATTGATTCATAACTTCATCGGAGAAATATTCTACGGTGATTATGTAATCTCCTAAGTCTTAGTGATTATCTATCCTAGCCCTAACCATAAATCAGATGAGTAAACCAAAATGATAGAAGGAAGAGTAGAAACTCTGATAAGAATGGTGCGTGATTATAAGCTAGATTTGTTTTACCAGCAGCATCAACAGTACCCTCAGCATCATCAACACTAGCACCACCTATAACATCACAAACTCCGCCAGTTCAAGAATCACCGTGGACATCATCACTAATCTGTAGTGACCCGAACTTTTCCATGTTTATATATATTAATTGAGATTGATGTTTACATGATTAAATGTTTCCAACATGTTAAGCAATCAAACTTGTTAAGACTTGATTAATTGAAATATGTTTCATATAGACAATTGACCACCCAAGTTGACCGGCGATTCACGAACGTTAAAACTTGTAAAAACGACATGACGATATATATATATGGATATACATATGGTTAACATGAGATTATGATAAGTAAGTATCTCCATAAGTATATTAACAATGAGTTATATACATATAAACAAGACTACTAACTTAAGGATTTCGAAACGAGACATATATGTAACGATTATCTTTGTAACGACATTTAAATGTATATATATCATATTAAGATATATTAATATATCATAATATCATGATAATATAATAATTTAACATCTCATTAGATATAATAAACAATGGGTTAACAACATTAATTGAGATCGTTAACTTAAAGGTTTCAAAACAACACTTACATGTAACGACTAACGATGACTTAACGACTCAGTTAAAATGTATATACATGTAGTGTTTTAATATGTATTTATACACTTTTGAAAGACTTCAATACACTTATCAAAATACTTCTACTTAACAAAAATGCTTACAATTACATCCTCGTTCAGTTTCATCAACAATTCTACTCGTATGCACCCGTATTCGTACTCGTACAATACACAGCTTTTAGATGTATGTACTATTGGTATATACACTCCAATGATCAGCTCTTAGCAGCCCATGTGAGTCACCTAACACATGTGGGAACCATCATTTGGCAACTAGCATGAAATATCTCATAAAATTACAAAAATATGAGTAATCATTCATGACTTATTTACATGAAAACAAAATTACATATCCTTTATATCTAATCCATACACCAACGACCAAAAACACCTACAAACACTTTCATTCTTCAATTTTCTTCATCTAATTGATCTCTCTCAAGTTCTATCTTCAAGTTCTAAGTGTTCTTCATAAATTCCAAAAGTTCTAGTTTCATAAAATCAAGAATACTTTCAAGTTTGCTAGCTCACTTCCAATCTTGTAAGGTGATCATCCAACCTCAAGAAATCTTTGTTTCTTACAGTAGGTTATCATTCTAATACAAGGTAATAATCATATTCAAACTTTGGTTCAATTTCTATAACTATAACAATCTTATTTCAAGTGATGATCTTACTTGAACTTGTTTTCGTGTCATGATTTTGCTTCAAGAACTTTGAGCCATCCAAGGATCCATTGAAGCTAGATCCATTTTTCTCTTTTCCAGTAGGTTCATCCAAGGAACTTAAGGTAGTAATGATGTTCATAACATCATTCGATTCATACATATAAAGCTATCTTATTCGAAGGTTTAAACTTGTAATCACTAGAACATAGTTTAGTTAATTCTAAACTTGTACGCAAACAAAAGTTAATCCTTCTAACTTGACTTTTAAAATCAACTAAACACATGTTCTATATCTATATGATATGCTAACTTAATGATTTAAAACCTGGAAACACGAAAAACACCGTAAAACCGGATTTACGCCGTCGTAGTAACACCGCGGGCTGTTTTGGGTTAGTTAATTAAAAACTATGATAAACTTTGATTTAAAAGTTGTTATTCTGAGAAAATGATTTTTATTATGAACATGAAACTATATCCAAAAATTATGGTTAAACTCAAAGTGGAAGTATGTTTTCTAAAATGGTCATCTAGATGTCGTTCTTTCGACTGAAATGACTACCTTTACAAAAACGACTTGTAACTTATTTTTCCGACTATAAACCTATACTTTTTTTGTTTAGATTCATAAAATAGAGTTCAATATGAAACCATAGCAATTTGATTCACTCAAAACGGATTTAAAATGAAGAAGTTATGGGTAAAACAAGATTGGATAATTTTTCTCATTTTAGCTACGTGAAAATTGGTAACAAATCTATTCCAACCATAACTTAATCAACTTGTATTATATATTATGTAATCTTGAGATACCATAGACACGTATACATTGTTTCGACCTATCATGTCGACACATCTATATATATTTCGGAACAACCATAGACACTCTATATGTGAATGTTGGAGTTAGCTATACAGGGTTGAGGTTGATTCCAAAATATATATAGTTTGAGTTGTGATCAATACTGAGATACGTATACACTGGGTCGTGGATTGATTCAAGATAATATTTATCGATTTATTTCTGTACATCTAACTGTGGACAACTAGTTGTAGGTTACTAACGAGGACAGCTGAGTTAATAAACTTAAAACATCAAAATATATTAAAAGTGTTGTAAATATATTTTGAACATACTTTGATATATATGTATATATTGTTATAGGTTCGTGAATCAACCAGTGGCCAAGTCTTACTTCCCGACGAAGTAAAAATCTGTGAAAGTGAGTTATAGTCCCACTTTTAAAATCTAATATTTTTGGGATGAGAATACATGCAGGTTTTATAAATGATTTACAAAATAGACACAAGTACGTGAAACTACATTCTATGGTTGAATTATCGAAATCGAATATGCCCCTTTTTATTAAGTCTGGTAATCTAAGAATTAGGGAACAGACACCCTAATTGACGCGAATCCTAAAGATAGATCTATTGGGCCTAACAAACCCCATCCAAAGTACCGGATGCTTTAGTACTTCGAAATTTATATCATATCCGAAGGGTGTCCCGGAATGATGGGGATATTCTTATATATGCATCTTGTTAATGTCGGTTACCAGGTGTTCACCATATGAATGATTTTTATCTCTATGTATGGGATGTGTATTGAAATATGAAATCTTGTGGTCTATTGTTACGATTTGATATATATAGGTTAAACCTATAACTCACCAACATTTTTGTTGACGTTTAAAGCATGTTTATTCTCAGGTGAATATTAAGAGCTTCCGCTGTTGCATACTAAAATAAGGACAAGATTTGGAGTCCATGTTTGTATGATATTGTGTAAAAACTGCATTCAAGAAACTGATTTCGATGTAACATATTTGTATTGTAAACCATTATGTAATGGTCGTGTGTAAACAGGATATTTTAGATTATCATTATTTGATAATCTACGTAAAGCTTTTTAAACCTTTATTTATGAAATAAAGGTTATGGTTTGTTTTAAAAATGAATGCAGTCTTTGAAAAACGTCTCATATAGAGGTCAAAACCTCGCAACGAAATCAATTAATATGGAACGTTTTTAATCAATAAGAACGGGACATTTCAGTTGGTATCCGAGCGTTGGTCTTAGAGAACCAGAATTTTTCATTAGTGTGTCTTATCGAGTTTGTTAGGATGCATTAGTGAGTCTGGACTTCGACCGTGTTTACTTGAAAAATGATTGCTTAACAAATTTTGTTGGAAACTATATATTTTTAACATGTGAATATTATGTGATATATTAATCTCTTAACGCGTTTGATATTATGTGATAGATGTCTACCTCTAGAACAAGTCCCATTGACTCACCTAATAATAATGAAGAGTCAAATGTAAATTGGAATGATTCGTGGACTGATTCACAAGTTCCCGAAGAGGAACCGGAAGAAGAGTCGGAACCGGAAGAAGAATCGGAACTGGAAGAAGAATCGGAACCGGATGAAGAAATAGAACCGGTGGGGGAAATAATAAAATGGTTAAGTAAAAGAAAATCCTCAACCAACCGACCAAGGTTAATTATGGTCAATGGTGTTTCCGCCAAGGAAGCAAAATATTGGGAGGATTACCAATTCTCCGATGAATCGGATTCCGACGAGAATTCCGATGATGTTATAGAAATTACCCCAACTGAATTTAAAAAGGCAAAAGAAAATAATAAGGGAAAGGGCATAAAAATAGAGAAATCTAATTCCAACCCCGATGAACTTTATATGTATCGTCAACCCCCGAAGTCCTTAAGTTGTAACAATGACCCGGGAACCTCTAAACCACCAGGTTTTTCTAAACCAATGTGGACAACGACGGCTCGTATTAGGGGAACATCATATATCCCTAGAAACTTGGCAAAACGAACCAAAACTGAAGAAGAAGAAATGAGCGAGTCGGAATAAGATAGTTGTATTCGTGTGGTGTAATATATGTAATATAGTGTTCTTATGCTTTATGATATATGTAAAAATTGCTTGTATTAATAAGTATTTTTTTATGAATCTAACTCTTGTCTATTTTACAGTTTAAAAACACAGAAATGGATAGACAACCCAATATTTTAAGAGACCTACCCGGAGACATGATTGATGAAATCTTGTCTAGAGTCGGCCAGAATTCTTCGGCACAACTATTTAAGGCGAGATCAGTTTGTAAGACATTCGAAGAACGTTCCAAGAATGTCTTGGTTTATAAGAGACTTTCGTTTGAAAGATGGGGGATATCACATTGGGAAACCCATAAGTTACGATGTGTTTACTTTGACGCATATATTGCGGGGAACCCAAATGCTATTTTACGCAACGGGTTAAGAAATTATTTTGACTCAATATATCCGAATATTGGACTTCGTGATTTAGAAAAAGCGGCTAACATGCAACATAAAGAAGCATGTTATGCTTACGGATTAGTAATGTTTGCTTCTCACCAAAGTGAGAACAAGAACATCGGGCTACAACTATTAAACAAAACGTTTCCACAAGTGACGGAGTCGGTAATTGGGGTAAGAAATGAGGTTTTTAGATTATTACGGGACTGTTGGACATTACGTAACCCTCGTCCCTTTGATGACGTTACAACACACTGTCTTATCAACGGCCATAACGGTTATGTTGCACAAGACCAAGGATGGGAAGTAGTCCTAGTAAAACCAGAATGCATGACTTGTTTCTGGACGTATGAATTACGTGTCTTTATTGCCTTTGCTGAACGACTTGTGTACTAGCTAGAATTGTCTTCACAACTATCTTGTATCAAAGTTATTGTGTGCTATATTTCATGCTTTATGTAAAATAAGCGGTATTGTAAGTTTGTAAAATATTGTATAAAAGTTTGAACGCGAAATATTATTATAATCAGTTTTTCATATAGAATTGTAGTAGTTGAATTGTATATTAGCTACTAAGTATGAACTTAACGGGTAGGTACTACCCGAATTTAAACTTATAAAACGCTAATATGAAGAAAAAGCTTTTATAAATGAGTTCATATTATGCTACGAAATACTATTAACTACTCTTAATATTCTGTATGATTAACTTGTTCCATTTAACTATTTTGAAGGAAATGGCACCGACTACTCGACACACCGTGAATATGAATGAAGAGGAATTCCGTACTTTTCTAGCTTCAAACATAGCCGCAGTACAGGCTGCGCTACATACCAACAATAACCTTGGATCTAGCAGTACAGGAAATCGTGTAGGATGCACCTACAAAGAATTCACTGCCTGCAAACCTTTGGAATTTGATGGAACCGAAGGACCGATCGGATTGAAACGGTGGACCGAGAAGGTTGAATCGGTGTTTGCCATAAGTAAGTGTACTGAAGAGGACAAAGTGAAGTACGCTACGCATACCTTCACAGGTTCTGCGTTAACATGGTGGAATACCTATCTAGAGCAAGTGGGACAAGATGATGCGTACGCACTACCGTGGTCAGCATTCAAGCACTTGATGAACGAGAAGTACCGTCCCAGAACCGAGGTCAATAAGCTCAAGACAGAACTTAGAGGGTTACGAACCCAAGGATTTGATATTACCACGTACAAAAGACGATTCACAGAATTGTGCCTATTGTGTCCGGGAGCATTCGAAGATGAGGAAGAGAAGATCGACGCGTTTGTGAAAGGATTACCGGAAAGAATCCAAGAAGATATAAGTTCACACGAGCCCGCCTCCATACAACAGGCATGTAGAATGGCTCACAAACTAGTGAACCAGATTGAAGAAAGAATTAAAGAACAGACTGCTGAAGAGGCCAATGTGAAGCAAGTCAAAAGAAAGTGGGAGGAAAACGGTGATAAGAATCACCAATACAACAACAACAGCAATTGCAACAATAATCGCAACAATTATCCCAACAATCGCAACATCAATCGCAACTACAACAAATGGTCCAACAACAACAACAACAACAACAACAACAACAACAACAGCAACTACAACAATCATCCCAACAACAATAATAACCGCAACAACAACAACAATCAGAAGCAACTATGCCAAAGGTGTGAAAAGAATCACTCGGGGTTCTGCACCAAATTTTGCAACAAGTGTAAAAGAAATGGTCATAGCGCGGCGAAGTGTGAGGTCTACGGACCAGGGGTTAATAGAACGAAAGGAACAAATGGTGTCGGAACGAGTAATGGCGGAGCAAGTAGTGTCGGAGCAAGTTATGCCAATGTAGTTTGTTATAAATGTGGAAAACCAGGCCACATTATTAGAAATTGCCCGAACCAGGAGAACACGAATGGACAAGGCCGTGGAAGAGTTTTCAATATTAATGCGGTAGAGGCACATGAAGACCCGGAGCTTGTTACGGGTACGTTTCTTATTGACAATAAATCTGCTTACGTTTTATTTGATTCGGGTGCGGATAGAAGCTATATGAGTAGAGATTTTTGTGCTAAATTAAGTTGTCCATTGACGCCTTTGGATAGTAAATTTTTACTCGAATTAGCAAATGGTAAATTAATTTCAGCAGATAATATATGTCGGAATCGAGAAATTAAACTGGTTAGCGAAACATTTAAGATTGATTTGATACCAGTAGAGTTAGGGAGTTTTGATGTGATAATCGGTATGGACTGGTTGAAAGAAGTGAAAGCGGAGATCGTTTGTTACAAAAATGCAATTCGCATTATACGAGAAAAAGGAAAACCCTTAATGGTGTACGGAGAAAAGGGCAACACGAAGCTACATCTTATTAGTAATTTGAAGGCACAAAAACTAATAAGAAAAGGTTGCTATGCTGTTCTAGCACACGTCGAGAAAGTACAAACTGAAGAAAAGAGCATCAATGATGTTCCCATTGCAAAAGAATTTCCCGATGTATTTCCGAAAGAATTACCGGGATTACCCCCACATCGATCCGTTGAATTTCAAATAGATCTTGTACCAGGAGCTGCACCAATAGCTCGTGCTCCTTACAGACTCGCACCCAGCGAGATGAAAGAACTGCAAAGCCAATTACAAGAACTTTTAGAGCGTGGTTTCATTCGACCAAGCACATCACCGTGGGGAGCTCCTGTTTTGTTTGTCAAGAAGAAAGATGGTACATTCAGGTTGTGTATCGACTACCGAGAGTTGAACAAACTTACCATCAAGAACCGCTACCCACTACCGAGAATCGACGACTTATTTGATCAACTACAAGGCTTGTCTGTTTATTCAAAGATTGACTTACGTTCCGGGTATCATCAAATGCGGGTGAAAGAAGATGATATTCCAAAGACTGCTTTCAGAACACGTTACGGTCATTACGAGTTTATGGTCATGCCGTTTGGTTTAACTAATGCACCAGCTGTGTTCATGGACCTTATGAACCGAGTGTGTGGACCATACCTTGACAAGTTTGTCATTGTTTTCATTGATGACATACTTATTTACTCAAAGAATGACCAAGAACACGGTGAACATTTGAGAAAGGTGTTAGAAGTATTGAGGAAGGAAGAATTGTACGCTAAGTTTTCAAAGTGTGCATTTTGGTTGGAAGAAGTTCAATTCCTCGGTCACATAGTGAACAAAGAAGGTATTAAGGTGGATCCGGCAAAGATAGAAACTGTTGAAAAGTGGGAAACCCCGAAAACTCCGAAACACATACGCCAGTTTTTAGGACTAGCTGGTTACTACAGAAGGTTCATCCAAGACTTTTCCAGAATAGCAAAACCCTTGACTGCATTAACGCATAAAGGGAAGAAATTTGAATGGAATGATGAACAAGAGAAAGCGTTTCAGTTATTGAAGAAAAAGCTAACTACGGCACCTATATTGTCATTGCCTGAAGGGAATGATGATTTTGTGATTTATTGTGACGCATCAAAGCAAGGTCTCGGTTGTGTATTAATGCAACGAACGAAGGTGATTGCTTATGCGTCTAGACAATTGAAGATTCACGAACAAAATTATACGACGCATGATTTGGAATTAGGCGCGGTTGTTTTTGCATTAAAGACTTGGAGGCACTACTTATATGGGGTCAAAAGTATTATATATACTGACCACAAAAGTCTTCAACACATATTTAATCAGAAACAACTGAATATGAGGCAGCGTAGGTGGATTGAATTATTGAATGATTACGATTTTGAGATTCGTTACCACCCGGGGAAGGCAAATGTGGTAGCCGATGCCTTGAGCAGGAAGGATAGAGAACCCATTCGAGTAAAATCTATGAATATAATGATTCATAATAACATTACTACTCAAATAAAGGAGGCGCAACAAGGAGTTTTAAAAGAGGGAAATTTAAAGGATGAAATACCCAAAGGATCGGAGAAGCATCTTAATATTCGGGAAGACGGAACCCGGTATAGGGCTGAAAGGATTTGGGTACCAAAATTTGGAGATATGAGAGAAATGGTACTTAGAGAAGCTCATAAAACCAGATACTCAATACATCCTGGAACAGGGAAGATGTACAAGGATCTCAAGAAACATTTTTGGTGGCCGGGTATGAAAGCCGATGTTGCTAAATATGTAGGAGAATGTTTGACGTGTTCTAAGGTCAAAGCTGAGCATCAGAAACCATCAGGTCTACTTCAACAACCCGAAATCCCGGAATGGAAATGGGAAAACATTACCATGGATTTCATCACTAAATTGCCAAGGACTGCAAGTGGTTTTGATACTATTTGGGTAATAGTTGATCGTCTCACCAAATCAGCACACTTCCTACCAATAAGAGAAGATGACAAGATGGAGAAGTTAGCACGACTGTATTTGAAGGAAGTCGTCTCCAGACATGGAATACCAATCTCTATTATCTCTGATAGGGATGGCAGATTTATTTCAAGATTCTGGCAGACATTACAGCAAGCATTAGGAACTCGTCTAGACATGAGTACTGCCTATCATCCACAAACTGATGGGCAGAGCGAAAGGACGATACAAACGCTTGAAGACATGCTACGAGCATGTGTTATTGATTTCGGAAACAGTTGGGATCGACATCTACCGTTAGCAGAATTTTCCTACAACAACAGCTACCATTCAAGCATTGAGATGGCGCCGTTTGAAGCACTTTATGGTAGAAAGTGCAGGTCTCCGATTTGTTGGAGTGAGGTGGGGGATAGACAGATTACGGGTCCAGAGATTATACAAGAAACTACCGAGAAGATCATCCAAATTCAACAACGGTTGAAAACCGCCCAAAGTCGACAAAAGAGCTACGCTGACATTAAAAGAAAAGATATAGAATTTGAAATTGGAGAGATGGTCATGCTTAAAGTTTCACCTTGGAAAGGCGTTGTTCGATTTGGTAAACGAGGGAAATTAAATCCAAGGTATATTGGACCATTCAAGATTATTGATCGTGTCGGACCAGTAGCTTACCGACTTGAGTTACCTCAACAACTCGCGGCTGTACATAACACTTTCCACGTCTCGAATTTGAAGAAATGTTTTGCTAAAGAAGATCTCACTATTCCGTTAGATGAAATCCAAATCAACGAAAAACTCCAATTCATCGAAGAACCCGTCGAAATAATGGATCGTGAGGTTAAAAGACTTAAGCAAAACAAGATACCAATTGTTAAGGTTCGATGGAATGCTCGTAGAGGACCCGAGTTCACCTGGGAGCGTGAAGATCAGATGAAGAAGAAATACCCGCATCTATTTCCAGAAGATTCGTCAACACCTTCAACAGCTTAAAATTTCGGGACGAAATTTATTTAACGGGTAGGTACTGTAGTGACCCGAACTTTTCCATGTTTATATATATTAATTGAGATTGATGTTTACATGATTAAATGTTTCCAACATGTTAAGCAATCAAACTTGTTAAGACTTGATTAATTGAAATATGTTTCATATAGACAATTGACCACCCAAGTTGACCGGCGATTCACGAACGTTAAAACTTGTAAAAATGACATGACGATATATATATATGGATATACATATGGTTAAAATGAGATTATGATAAGTAAGTATCTCCATAAGTATATTAACAATGAGTTATATACATATAAACAAGACTACTAACTTAAGGATTTCGAAACGAGACATATATGTAACGATTATCTTTGTAACGACATTTAAATGTATATATATCATATTAAGATATATTAATATATCATAATATCATGATAATATAATAATTTAACATCTCATTAGATATAATAAACAATGGGTTAACAACATTAATTGAGATCGTTAACTTAAAGGTTTCAAAACAACACTTACATGTAACGACTAACGATGACTTAACGACTCAGTTAAAATGTATATACATGTAGTGTTTTAATATGTATTTATACACTTTTGAAAGACTTCAATACACTTATCAAAATACTTCTACTTAACAAAAATTCTTACAATTACATCCTCGTTCAGTTTCATCAACAATTCTACTCGTATGCACCCGTATTCGTACTCGTACAATACACAGCTTTTAGATGTATGTACTATTGGTATATACACTCCAATGATTAGCTCTTAGCAGCCCATGTGAGTCACCTAACACATGTGGGAACCATCATTTGGCAACTAGCATGAAATATCTCATAAAATTACAAAAATATGAGTAATCATTCATGACTTATTTACATGAAAACAAAATTACATATCCTTTATATCTAATCCATACACCAACGACCAAAAACACCTACAAACACTTTCATTCTTCAATTTTCTTCATCTAATTGATCTCTCTCAAGTTCTATCTTCAAGTTCTAAGTGTTCTTCATAAATTCCAAAAGTTCTAGTTTCATAAAATCAAGAATACTTTCAAGTTTGCTAGCTCACTTCCAATCTTGTAAGGTGATCATCCAACCTCAAGAAATCTTTGTTTCTTACAGTAGGTTATCATTCTAATACAAGGTAATAATCATATTCAAACTTTGGTTCAATTTCTATAACTATAACAATCTTATTTCAAGTGATGATCTTACTTGAACTTGTTTTCGTGTCATGATTTTGCTTCAAGAACTTTGAGCCATCCAAGGATCCATTGAAGCTAGATCCATTTTTCTCTTTTCCAGTAGGTTCATCCAAGGAACTTAAGGTAGTAATGATGTTCATAACATCATTCGATTCATACATATAAAGCTATCTTATTCGAAGGTTTAAACTTGTAATCACTAGAACATAGTTTAGTTAATTCTAAACTTGTTCGCAAACAAAAGTTAATCCTTCTAACTTGACTTTTAAAATCAACTAAACACATGTTCTATATCTATATGATATGCTAACTTAATGATTTAAAACCTGGAAACACGAAAAACACCGTAAAACCGGATTTACGCCGTCGTAGTAACACCGCGGGCTGTTTTGGGTTAGTTAATTAAAAACTATGATAAACTTTGATTTAAAAGTTGTTATTCTGAGAAAATGATTTTTATTATGAACATGAAACTATATCCAAAAATTATGGTTAAACTCAAAGTGGAAGTATGTTTTCTAAAATGGTCATCTAGATGTCGTTCTTTCGACTGAAATGACTACCTTTACAAAAACGACTTGTAACTTATTTTTCCGACTATAAACCTATACTTTTTTTGTTTAGATTCATAAAATAGAGTTCAATATGAAACCATAGCAATTTGATTCACTCAAAACGGATTTAAAATGAAGAAGTTATGGGTAAAACAAGATTGGATAATTTTTCTCATTTTAGCTACGTGAAAATTGGTAACAAATCTATTCCAACCATAACTTAATCAACTTGTATTATATATTATGTAATCTTGAGATACCATAGACACGTATACATTGTTTCGACCTATCATGTCGACACATCTATATATATTTCGGAACAACCATAGACACTCTATATGTGAATGTTGGAGTTAGCTATACAGGGTTGAGGTTGATTCCAAAATATATATAGTTTGAGTTGTGATCAATACTGAGATACGTATACACTGGGTCGTGGATTGATTCAAGATAATATTTATCGATTTATTTCTGTACATCTAACTGTGGACAACTAGTTGTAGGTTACTAACGAGGACAGCTGAGTTAATAAACTTAAAACATCAAAATATATTAAAAGTGTTGTAAATATATTTTGAACATACTTTGATATATATGTATATATTGTTATAGGTTCGTGAATCAACCAGTGGCCAAGTCTTACTTCCCGACGAAGTAAAAATCTGTGAAAGTGAGTTATAGTCCCACTTTTAAAATCTAATATTTTTGGGATGAGAATACATGCAGGTTTTATAAATGATTTACAAAATAGACACAAGTACGTGAAACTACATTCTATGGTTGAATTATCGAAATCGAATATACCCCTTTTTATTAAGTCTGGTAATCTAAGAATTAGGGAACAGACACCCTAATTGACGCGAATCCTAAAGATAGATCTATTGGGCCTAACAAACCCCATCCAAAGTACCGGATGCTTTAGTACTTCGAAATTTATATCATATCCGAAGGGTGTCCCGGAATGATGGGGATATTCTTATATATGCATCTTGTTAATGTCGGTTACCAGGTGTTCACCATATGAATGATTTTTATCTCTATGTATGGGATGTGTATTGAAATATGAAATCTTGTGGTCTATTGTTACGATTTGATATATATAGGTTAAACCTATAACTCACCAACATTTTTGTTGACGTTTAAAGCATGTTTATTCTCAGGTGAATATTAAGAGCTTCCGCTGTTGCATACTAAAATAAGGACAAGATTTGGAGTCCATGTTTGTATGATATTGTGTAAAAACTGCATTCAAGAAACTGATTTCGATGTAACATATTTGTATTGTAAACCATTATGTAATGGTCGTGTGTAAACAGGATATTTTAGATTATCATTATTTGATAATCTACGTAAAGCTTTTTAAACCTTTATTTATGAAATAAAGGTTATGGTTTGTTTTAAAAATGAATGCAGTCTTTGAAAAACGTCTCATATAGAGGTCAAAACCTCGCAACGAAATCAATTAATATGGAACGTTTTTAATCAATAAGAACGGGACATTTCATAATCAACAACGCATATATTGTATTAACGAGTTATGAAGTATTAACTCATTTCCCCTGAAGAAATTATATGTATATTTTATATATATACATATGAATTTTGAGATCAAAATAAATTTTTTCGTACTAAGCTATTATGTATGAATTAAATAAGGGTAGATACTACTCGGTTAAATTCATATTACTAATATGCTAAGATGTACATCCTTCCTTAACAACTTAATCATCGTTAACTACAATCTCTGTTTCAATTCAATGAATTCCATTTCCTAATAAATCAAGTGTATTATTCAAATATATGTTTGATGTTACACTTTCATCACCAATGTACTCGAAACTTTTCAGATAACATCATTCGTACCTTGCGAAGTTCACAAGAATTCCACGAATACCAACATCATGCATCAACAAATAACGAAGTATTGATTCATAATTTCAAATTCATTGAAGAAATACTCCGTAAAAGATATGTAATTTCTAAAGTTTTTAGGGATTATTCAATTCTAATTTTAACCATAAATCAAATGAGTTTAATGTAATATTAACTCATTAAATCTATGTTACATCTGAAGAAAATATACACATGCATATTTTCATAAAGACTGTAATTAAATTCTTTTGTACAAAATATTAATTGTGAATTTTTTTTAACGAGTAGGTAATACCCGAGAGATATATAAATTCACAATTAATATATTACATTCTTCAAATCTGATTCAGCAATCACCAACTATACTCACTGATAATGCTAAAAACGAACATATATTTCATAGCATTATTCCTCAAGAAAGACAAGCTTTTAGTTGCAATTGTTCTATTTACAAGTGATATTCGTTTAAATAATAAAAGGTGAAGACAAAAGACAGATTCGACGATTTGAAGACGCAAACGACCAAAAAGCTCAAAAGAACAAAAGACAATCAAAAAGGTTCAAAATATTGATGAGGAACGTCTCAAAATGACAAGAGTACAAGTTACAAAACGCAAAGTACGCGATTTAAAATAATACGCGAGGACGTCCGAAAATCCGGAACCGGGACCTGAGCCAAGAAGAAACGCCCGACGCAACGGACCAAAAATATCTAGTCTACTATGCACAAGAATATAATATAATATATATATAATTATATATAATTATATATTATATATATTATTATTATTATATTACGTCGGCAAGAAGAAAACAAAAGTAGTTGGCTGAATCCAGGGTGGCCATGCGACTCGCATGGCCAGAAGCACAAAACCATGCGAGTCGCATGGTGTGAGATTGCTGGTCAGGTCCTATAAATAGCCAGTTTTCTGACGAGTTTTGATCATCCTTTTTTTTTTCCTCTTCATAAGTAATATATTTATATTTATAATTTATATTTTAATTTTAATTATAATTCTAATAATAAGGGTATGTTAGCGAATGTTGTAAGGGTGTAAGTCGAAATTCTGTCCGTGTAACGCTACGCTATTTTTAATCATTGTAAGTTATGTTCAACCTTTTTACATTAATGTCTCGTAGCTAAGTTATTATTATGCTTATTTAAAACGAAGTAATCATGATGTTGGGCTAATTACTAAAATTGGGTAATTGGGCTTTGTACCATAATTGGGGTTTGGACAAAAGAACGACACTTGTGGAAACTAGGCTATGGGCTATTAATGGGCTTTATATTTGTTTAACTAAATGAAAGTTTGTTAATGTTAATATAAAGATTTACAATTGGGCGTCCCTATAAATTACCATATACACTCGATCGGACACGATGGGCGGGGTATTTATTTGTACGAATAATCGTTCATTTAACCGGACACGGGAATGGATTAATAGCCACTAGAATAATTAAAACAGGGGTGAAATTACATTCAAGGGTAATTGGTGTAATTGTTAACAAAGTAGTAAAACCTTGGTTTACACGCAGTCGATAACCTGGTGTATTCATTAAACAAAGTATTAAAACCTTGTTACAATTCGAATCCCCAATTAGTTGGAATATTTATCTTCGGGTATAATAATAATTTGACAAGGACACTTGCAATTTATATTTATGACTGATGGACTGTTATGGACAAAAACCAGACGGACATATTGAATAATCCAGGACAAAGGACAATTAACCCATGGGCATAAAACTAAAATCAACATGTCAAACATCATGATTACGGAAGTTTAAATAAGCATAATTCTTTTATTTCATATTTTTTTTCCTTTATTTTATATTTAATTGCACTTCTAATTATCGCACTTTTATTTATTGTTATTTCATTTTATCGCATTTTTAATTATCGTACTTTTTAATTATCGCAATTTAATTTTTATCGCATTTTTATTATTCGCAATTTCATTATCGTTATTTACTTTACGCTTTAATTTAAAGTCTTGTATTTATTTTATATTTTACATTAGGTTTTAACTGCGACTAAAGTTTTAAAATCGACAAACCGGTCATTAAACGGTAAAAACCCCCCTTTATAATAATAATATTACTTATATATATATTTGTATTTTTATAAAAGTAAACTAATATAGCGTTGAGCTTTGCTTAAAGATCTCCCTGTGGAACGAACCGGACTTACTAAAAACTACACTACTGTACGATTAGGTACACTGCCTATAAGTGTTGTAGCAAGGTTTAAGTATATCCATTCTATAAATAAATAAATATCTTGTGTAAAATTGTATCGTATTTAATAGTATTTTCTGCTAAAATTTAATAACTATTTTATATACACCTCGTTAGACATCAAGTATTTTTGGCGCCGCTGCCGGGGAACAACTCTTAAAAGCCGGAAGCGCAACGCTAATATAAAAAAAAAAAAAGATTTTTATTTACTTTTATTAAAAGTCGTTTTTGTAAAAATTACGTTTTAATCATTCAAAAATATAAAAAGAAAAACAAAAATATAAGTATTTTTAGGATTTTGTTAAATATTTAAGTTTTATAAGTTTCTTTATCTTTATTTTAATTTATAAAAATATAAATTTTATTAAAAATCGTTTATTTAAATTAAAAACAGAAAACAAAATAAAAAAAAAAAAAAAAAGAAGAAAAACGCGTAAAAAGTACTACCTGTCAACAGAATTCCTGAACCCCGCGACTTGCGGGGTTTTACTCTTTATTTGCCGCGACTCGCGGAGGGCCTCTGACACACGGACAAAACCCTAATCACGGGTTTTAATTTATTATTATTATTATTAATTACTTAATTATTATTATTATTATTAATTTTAGTATTATTTTTACTTTTTACTTTAATTTGTTGTATTTTGTTAAATTAGTTTTAATAAAATTGTATTATTAGTAGTTTTTATTAAATAAATAATATAAAAATAATATTTTTTATAAAAATTGTACTTTTTACAACTTTTTGTATATTTTTATATTTTGTACCTTTTTAATCGTTGTAGCGTAACTTTTGTATTTTTAGCTCATAATTAATTTTAAACTTAGTTTTTGCTATAGTTATTTTTACTCCTATATTTTTAGGCTTTGCCGTAGAATTCCTTAAGTGCTTTTTCTTTAGACTAAGATTTAGGTGCTTTAGAATTTTGCGACACCTTTTTAAGTTTTAGTTTCTTTTTAAGTTATTTCCATTTGGGATTTAGTTTTTCCTGTAAGCTTTAATATTTTTAGACCTTTTACTATGTATCAATTATCATTCCAATTAGTAATTTCAATTTGCGATTATAATTTTAAGTTAGTTGTAGTAATAAGGTTAAATTAGTTAAGTATTTTTAAGTTTTGATAAGTTTCTTTTATTTTTCCGTCACCTTTTATTTTTCAACCATTTTTCTTTTTCGACATTTTCCGACGCGCAATCTTTTTCTTTCTTATTTCTCGCCATTCTAGTTTTTAGGACTTAGAATTTTATTCTACTTCTTATCTAAATTTCTTAAAATTACGAAAATTTATTTTGAGTGGTTAAATTAATAGACATCAAAATTTTCTGGTTCGTAGTAATAGTTGGATTTGTACGTGGACCGGGTTATTGGAGCCAAACAGTCCTCAATTATATTGAGACCAAACGAATCCTGCCCCTCTGCTGCATCTTTTGGCTATTCGAAACGTGGGCAAAATCAGAAAAGTCTATTGATTAGATAACTTATTATAATTTTTCTTTCCTTTTAAAAACTAATAGGATATTCAGTGAATGCACCGAGCAAGACGTTCATCACCTTTTGTACGTTCACCACCTGTAACTCGATCAAGACATCGTTTAACAAATATAACCGCCGTTGATTTTTCTTTAGAATCGTCATCCAGTCGACCAAGTACTTCAGTTCAAATTACCGATAATCCATTTTTTGAACCCAACCTCACAATTGAGAATCCAGAAAATATTCAGGAACGGTTCATAGATCCTGAACCATTAAACTTTCCTCCGAAACCACCAATCATTCAAACAGAGATTGTTGAGGAACGAACTATTAAATCAGAATCATCTAGTGATACCGAGTCAACAAATTCAATTATGGAGAATCTGGAACCTTTAAGTATGGAAGACCGAATGAGAGCTAAACGCACTGGCCAAGGTCACGCAATTACTCATCCAGACATTAATGCGCCAGATTATGAAATCAAAGGACAAATTCTACACATGGTGACTAATCAATGCCAATTTAGTGGTGCGCCGAAGGAAGATCCAAATGAACATCTACGTACCTTTAATAGGATCTGCACACTATTTAAAATACGAGAAGTGGAGGATGAACAAATATATCTCATGTTATTTCCCTGGACTTTAAAGGGAGAAGCCAAAGATTGGTTGGAATCGTTACCCGAAGGGGCGATTGATACATGGGATGTTTTAATTGACAAATTTCTTAAACAATTTTTTCCTGCATCTAAAGCCGTAAGACTTCAAGCAGAAATTGTTACGTTCACACAGAAGCCAAATGAAACTCTATATGAGGCGTGGACAAGATATGGAAAGTTGTTAAGAGGATGTCCGCAACATGGTTTAGACACTTGTCAAATAGTACAAATATTCTACCGAGGATGCGACATCACTACAAGGAAAGACATAGATATAGCAGCTGGTGGTTCGATTATGAAGAAAACCGAAACTGATGCTTACAAAATTATTGATAACACTGCTTCCCACTCGCATGAGTGGCACCAAGAAAAAGATATCATTAGATCATCTAAAGCAGCTAGAGCCGATTCTAGCCATGACTTAGATTCCATTTCCGCAAAGATAGATGCTTTCGAGAGACGAATGGAAAAGATGACTAAGGATATTCACTCAATACGAATTAGTTGTGAGCAGTGTGGAGGACCACATTTGACAAAAGATTGTCTCAGTATTGAATTAACAATGGAACAAAGAGAGAATATTTCATACATAAACCAAAGGCCTGGAAATAATTATCAGAATAATTATCAACCGCCAAGACCGATTTACAATCAAAACCAGAATTATAACCGAAATATTCCATACAACAACCAACAAGGTCCTAGCAATCAACAAGTATCCAATAATACTTATAATCAGCAAAGACCGAATTTTCAAAACAAACCACCACAACAAACCGATGATAAAAAGCCGAATTTAGAAGATATGATGACGAAGCTAGTTGAAACTCAAACGCAGTTTTTCACATCTCAAAAACAAACCAATGAACAAAATGCTCAAGCATTTAGAAATCAACAAGCTTCTATTCAAAATCTGGAACAAGAAGTAAGTAACCTAGCAAGGTTAATAGGTGAAAGAAAACCGGGAAGTCTACCAAGCGATACAAATGCTAACCCCCGGAATGAAACAGCTAAAGCTATTACCACAAGAAGTGGTACAACACTTAAACCACCTGAAATACCTGTAACTTCTGATGAAACTATTCCTACTTCACAAGGACCACAACCCGATCAAGATAAGGAAAAAGAACCGGTAGTTGAAAAGGTTAATGAAGATAACACAGTTAAGGATAAACCTTATGTTAAACCATACCAACCACCACTTCCTTACCCGAGTAAAATGAAGAAAGAAAAACTTGAAGCCGAGCAATCCAAATTCTTGGATATGTTTAAACAGATAAATGTAAATCTTCCTTTCATTGATGTAATTTCAGGAATGCCAAGGTATGCTAAATTCTTGAAAGATCTAATCACGAATAGAAAGAAAATGGAAGAACTCTCGGCTGTAACTATGAATGCTAATTGTTCAGCAGTGCTGTTGAATAAGATACCAGAAAAACTATCTGATCCAGGAAGTTTCACAATTCCATGTTTTCTGGGTAGTCTTAGTTCAATAGAAGCATTGGCAGACTTAGGTGCTAGTATAAATCTAATGCCGTATTCACTATACGCTAAACTAGACCTCGGAGAATTGAAACCAACAAGAATAAGCATACAACTAGCCGATAGATCAATAAAATATCCTAGAGGGATAATGGAGAACATGCTAGTTAAAGTTGGTACTTTAGTATTTCCAGTAGATTTTGTTGTTTTGGACATGGAAGAAGATTCTCAAGTTCCTCTTATATTAGGAAGACCATTCTTAAACACGGCTAAAGCAATGATAGACGTGTTCGGTAAGAAACTGACCCTAAGTATAGAGGATGAGAGTGTTACCTTTTCAGTTGATAGAGCAATGCAACAACCACAATCTGCAGATGATACATGTTATTATATTCAAACTATAGATGCACATGCAGAATTATTAGAAGAATTTCCAGAATTACAAGGAACGGGAGAATGTTCTTTAGGAGAAGGTAATGAACCAATTGATGAAGCTGAAATGTTAGCTACACTTATAGCTAATGGATATGAACCAACAACAGAAGAAATTCAAATGCTAAAAGAAGAAGACAGATATCGATATAAATCATCGATAGAAGAACCTCCGAAATTAGAGTTAAAGCCACTTCCAAACCATTTGGAATACGCTTATTTACATGGTGAATCTGAATTACCTGTAATAATATCGTCTTCTCTTACTGAAAATGAGAAATCACAACTCATTTCTGTGTTGAAAGCTCATAAACCAGCCATTGCATGGAAGATTCATGATATAAAAGGAATAAGTCCTTCGTATTGCACACATAAAATCCTTATGGAAGAAGGTCATAAAACGTATGTGCAACGCCAACGAAGACTAAATCCTAATATGCAAGATGTAGTTAAGAAAGAGATTATTAAACTGCTAGATGCAGGTTTGATATATCCAATCTCTGATAGTCCATGGGTAAGCCCAGTTCAATGCGTGCCTAAGAAGGGTGGCATGACTGTCATCACAAATGAGAAAAATGAGCTTATTCCTACTAGGACTGTAACAGGATGGCGTGTATGTATTGATTATAGAAAATTAAATGACGCCACCAGAAAAGATCACTTTCCCTTACCTTTCATAGATCAAATGTTGGAAAGATTAGCCGGAAATAGTTACTACTGTTTTCTAGATGGATTTTCCGGATATTTTCAAATTCCAATAGCACCCGAAGATCAAGAGAAAACCACATTCACGTGCCCTTATGGTACTTTTGCTTACAAACGCATGCCATTTGGACTTTGTAACGCCCCTGCAACCTTTCAAAGGTGTATGATGGCGATTTTTCATGACATGATAGAAGAATGTATGGAAGTATTCATGGATGACTTTTCAGTCTTCGGTGATACATTTAAATCATGTCTAGTTAATCTGGAACGAATGCTAATTAGATGCGAAAAATCAAATCTAGTACTTAATTGGGAGAAATGCCATTTCATGGTTAAAGAAGGCATCGTTCTTGGACATAAAATTTCAAAAGAAGGAATTGAAGTGGATAGAGCTAAAGTAGATGTAATTGCTAAACTTCCACATCCCACCAATGTTAGAGGAGTTAGGAGTTTTCTAGGGCATGCCGGTTTTTACCGACGTTTCATAAAAGATTTTTCTAAAATTGCCACTCCTATGAATAAACTCCTAGAAAAGGATGCACCATTCATCTTTTCAGATGAGTGTATCAAATCTTTTAATATTCTTAAAGAAAAACTCACTAATGCGCCGATCATGATAACACCAAATTGGAATCTACCATTTGAACTAATGTGCGATGCAAGTGATTTTGCAATGGGAGCCGTTTTAGGACAAAGGATTGAAAAACGATTTCAACCTATATATTATGCTAGTAAGACATTACAAGGAGCACAAACGAACTATACAACTACTGAAAAAGAACTCCTTGCTATTGTCTTTGCTTTTGACAAATTTCGATCATATCTCGTTCTAGCAAAAACGGTGGTCTATACCGACCATTCTGCTCTTAGATACCTATTTTCAAAACAAGATGTTAAACCAAGATTAATCCGTTGGATCTTACTCTTACAAGAGTTTGATATTGAAATCCGAGATAAAAAAGGAGCAGAAAATCTCGCCGCTGATCATCTTTCTCGTCTTGAAAATCCCGAATTAGAAGTTCTAAATGAATCGGCCATACAAGACAACTTTCCTGATGAATATCTATTGAAGATAGATTATAAAGAAATCCCATGGTTTGCAGACTATGCAAACTACTTAGTTTGTGGATTCCTTGAAAAAGGATTATCGTACCAAAAACGAAAGAAATTCTTCAGTGATATAAAACACTATTTCTGGGAAGATCCACATCTGTTTAAAAGTTGTCCCGATGGAATAATACGCCGATGTGTATTTGGAGATGAAGCTAGTAAAATTTTAAACCATTGTCACACAGGACCAACAGGAGGGCATTATGGGCCTCAACTAACAGCAAGAAAAGTTTATGAAGCTGGATTCTATTGGCCTACAATTTACAAAGACGCACACCTTCTTTGCAAATCCTGTGATGCATGTCAAAGGGCCGGAAAAATAAGTCAACGTGATGAAATGCCACAAAATGTCATCCAAGTATGTGAAGTATTTGACATTTGGGGTATTGACTTTATGGGTCCATTTCCAAAATCTCATAATAATATATATATACTCGTAGCCATTGATTATGTATCTAAATGGGCGGAAGCACAAGCTCTCCCAACTAACGATGCACGAGTTGTAGTAAACTTTTTAAAACGTCTTTTTGCAAGGTTTGGAACACCGAAAGCTTTAATAAGTGATCGGGGTACTCATTTCTGTAATAATCAACTTGAGAAAGTTCTTAAAAGATATGGAGTAACTCATAAAATCTCCACCGCATATCATCCACAAACAAGTGGACAAGTTGAAAATACAAACCGAGCTTTAAAACGTATTCTAGAGAAAACCGTAGGATCAAATCCGAAGGAATGGTCCATTAAATTGGAGGATGCACTCTGGGCTTTTAGAACAGCCTACAAAACTCCAATTGGAACCACACCTTTTAGACTTGTTTATGGAAAAGCGTGTCATCTTCCAGTAGAAATTGAACACAAAGCATTTTGGGCTTTGAAGACATGTAATCTTGATTTACATGAAGCTGGACGTCTACGATTAAGTCAACTAAACGAATTAGAAGAATTAAGACATGAAGCATACGAAAATTCGTTAATCTATAAAGAAAGAACGAAGAAATGGCATGATAAAAGAATCAGAAGTTCAAAAGAATTTAAAGAAGGAGACAAAGTTCTTCTTTTCAATTCACGATTCAAGCTATTTCCTGGAAAATTAAAATCAAGATGGTCTGGACCATTCATAGTCAAAAGAGTTTTCCCATACGGAACGATAGAATTAATAAATTCAAATGGGATTGAATTTAAAGTTAATGGTCACAGAGTTAAACATTACATACATGGTCCGATGGAAGTCGACAACGAAGTTAATCACAATTTCGATACCACAGATAACTAAGTGTGGGGAGAATCAAGTCTTTAAAGGATAATATGTATTTTTGTTAGAGTTAGATTGTCTGTTTTCGTGTAGTTCTCGAAAATGGAACACGTATGGTCTTTCCCTAGCAGACCCTAAAGAACTAGTCTTCTCCCCCCATTCTGAATTTTTATTTTTTTTAGGTTTTTACGTAATGAAGACTGCCTGTGAATTAAACCATGGTCTAATGCTACACGCTTTGATCACTAAAAGAAATAATGACATACTACCGAGTGAATTAGTATCAGTAATCAGAGAAAGAATGGACGGAGTTAGAAAAGGATCCAGATGCGAAGATAATAAGTTACAATTTGGTAAAGGAAAATCAAAATCCGCAGCGAAAAGAAGAGCACGACACCTAGAAAAATGTCACAAATGCGGAAAATGGTCACATGGAGGTAAATGTTCAAATAATCAAACCTATTCAAATACCGAATTTGTTACTTTATGCAGAGACGGACCGTTCATATGTTTAGAAGAAAAGACAATGAATGCTCGAGGTTACGCCTATGCAGCCATGGAAAACCAATTAAACCGACTATCTTATGAATATAATAGATCATATAACTAAGAAATCTATTTCACAGGTATGTCTGTACAGTTTTTATTTTTATTTTTATTTTTAACCTTTTGATAATAAACGCTAATTTGTTCGCTAAAAAGTATTAAATTGGTATTAAATAAAATTAGGTTTGGCGACCGAAATTATTGATATCCTTCAAAAATTTATTACATCACTGCGAAATTTAACGTTTATTCTTAAGGTATAAATATCTTTAATCAATCAACCCAAAATATTTCAAAAATTCGTCATGAGTTAAATTAGGTCTTGGAACCGAAATTACTTTACCGAAAAGAGGGGCGCATATTTTTGATAATATTTGATTGATTAAAGTGGGATAAAAAAAAAAAAAAAAAAAAAAAAGATTTTTAATTTTATTATGTTTTTAATATTAATATTTTAAATTAATATTGTAAACTTTGTAAAAATAATATTTTTAAAATTGTAAATATTTGAAAAATTAATATAAGTTTGGTGTGAATTTATAATATGAATTTTTAAATTAAGTTTGGTGTGAATTTTTAATTTTTAAAATATGAATTTTTAATTTTATGCATTTCAAATTTTAAGTTTGGTGTGAATTTTTTTAATTTTTAATTTTGAATTTTATAATTATGTTGTGTGAATTTAAAAACAAAAATTTACTTTATCTCATTAAGTTAAAAATATGATTTTTAAAAATTCGTCGTAAGTTGAAGACTAGGTCTTTGAACCGAAATTGCTTTACCCGAGGGAGGGACGAGAACTTTTATTATCATTATTTTTAATCTTATTGATTTAAAGTATGCCAAAAACATTAAAAAACCCAAAAATCTTAGCTTTTAAAACAATCGCTACAAAAAGACAAATTTTAAAATTTTGTCGAGGGACGGACTAGGGCATAGTCCCGAAACGACCTCGTTCTAAAAAGAAACAAAATTTTATTAAATTTTATGTTTTAAAAGTATAACTTTTTTTAAAAAAAAAAAAAAAAAAAAAAAAAAAAAAAAAAAAAAAAAAACCCTGGAAAATACCCCCATGCGAGTCGCATGAGGGAAAGGGTTATGCCATGCGACTCGCATGGCCACTAAAAACTGGACAGGAACAAAATCCAGCCGAGTTCTGCTCTTTCTTTCACAATAACACACACATACACGAACCATCTCCAAACTCTCTCAATTTTTCACCAATTTTCACCAAATTTCTTGCAAAAATTTCACAATAATCATGCCTAGATTCAGTAATCTCAACCCCTTCAGGAGAAAGGTAAAGATTTCACCCCTAATCTCTTTAAATTCGAATTTTTGTGTTCTTGAGCTAGAAAATTTATATTTTGATTTTGTTAAATTTAGGTGTAATTAGAGCTAAATTGTTGTTATATTATGCATGTATATCCTAGATAGAAGCTATTTAACATGAATTGAAGCTAAAAACTTCAAATTTTTAAGAATCTAGGGTTTGTGTTCTTGAGCAATTTGGGGCTTTTTGATATAAACAGGTTATGGCCGATTTTTGTCATGAATTGTTACTAAATTGAGTAGTGTAACATGTCTAGGTAGTTAATTGATCCAAACTTTGAGCCTAAACATGTTTTTGAAAATTAAAGTAGACTTTTTAAGTCTAAAAATTCATGAACTTGGATAATTTGATATAAAAGCTATTTGAAACTTGTTTCATTGCTAGTAGTGATTATTTTGGCATGTTATTTGAGATAAATGCTTATGAACTTGATGTACATTTTTCGTATATGCTTATTTGACAAAGTGTAGACTTGACAAAAATATGAAAATGAGCACTAGTTTGATTTGAATGCCATGTAACAAGTGTTTAATTGCTATAATGATTATTGTTGACATGTTTAAGAGTTTAAATGTGATAAAACATTGTACACATTTTCGTATGTAAAAGTGTAGAATTGTTATTGTTAAGAAAATGTGTATAAAATGTGTTATGAATTGAACAGGTCATCATAATTGTTTCAAGTTATTATTTTGCTAACACTAATGCATATTTGGATGCACAAATTTTGTGTTTAATGTGTTTTGCAGAAAGCCGATACTGGAGGTTCAGGAGCATCATCATCCAGGCAACCAGAGCCCGAACCGCAAATGTTTCATGAACAAGAACAACATATGCAACAAGAAGAAGAAGAACAGGAGGAGCAACATATTCCTTATCACGATCAAGATCAATTATTCGTGAATCAGTTTCGTCAATTCGCTCCACATCAAAGGATTCTGAGCTTAGACATTAATGAAGATCAGTTACACCCAAATCTGAGGTTTGATCGATGTTGGATAGAGTATCCAGATTACCAAAAGAACATGCACATTCTCTACAATAAGGTTGTTGAAATGCCAAGGGCAATTGACTGGGTACCTTTGGAAACAGTTGACCTTGCCGAACCGATTCGGCAATTATTGGTGCAAAGATATGGTAATTCTCAGTTTAACGATTGGATGCGCCTATTTTCCATTCGTAGAACCATATATAGGGAATGGTGTATAGAATTACTTAGTACTATTAAGTTAAATAGTGATGTTAGGAGGATAGATGATAGAAGCTTTATTAGGTTTCTGTTAGGTGGACGAATGTACAGAATGTCCATGATAGATTTAGCAAGGGCCTTACAGATTTACACCCCTGCTGAACTTTTGAGCCCCGACTGTAATAGCCTGATTGCCCAAGGAGAAAGGGTAGATAGGGAATTTGATATTAACGCTGTCTGGAGGCGTATGTCCCACTTTAATGAATTCCACGCCAGTGGAAATCATACATACTTAGATATAGACAGAGCTGAACTCCGGGTGATTCATAGATTCTTAGCAAACACAATTACACAAAGGGGTAGGAATAAGGAGAAATTGACCGTAAATGATTTGTTCTACCTCAAGTGTATTAGAGACCCGAGGAGTTTCGTTAACATTCCCTATTGTGTTGGTTATTATCTCGCTAATGTAGTTTCGGGGATGAAATCGGGGAGTATTATAGGTGGTGGTATTTTCATTACTCTCATTGGAGAGTATTTAGGTGTAGATAAGCACCAAGGGGGTCCAATGAACGAAATAGAGGACGGAGGTGAAACTATAAGTTCAAACCTTTATCACGGTGCAAGGGTATTATTGATGAGACGTGGTCGGGTATATCGATACGAGGGACCTCAGCGACAGGTAGAGAGAGGTTCGGATGACGAGATGGAGGAGGCGAACAACATTATAGGAGTTGTTCGGGAGACTGCTCTTGATTTAGGTATTCGTATGGAGGATGAATACATGACGAACTATGATAGGCATATGCAGTACGAGGCATGGCAACGCCGGAATGACTACGAGCATTCCCGGCAACGAGAGCATGACCGATGGGATTATCATCAGCGCCAAATTATAAGCCAGTTGCAGCCTGGTGAGATGTATTATCCGACCCGACCCGCATACTATCCCGCACATCAGCCAGAGATGAGACCACCCTATGATTCATATGATTATGACGCAGCATACCAGTACACCTATAATCAGCCATGGAACCCGGACGCGAACATGAATTGGGATCCATATCCTAATTTCCCTCCTAACCCACCTCCTGATCAGTAGATATAAGTGGTAATTTCTATTTTTATTTTAAACACTTAACATTTTATTATATTTATGTAATGTTTGATATTTTATTATTATTGTGTACTAATATTTTTCTTATAGTTCGAAAGTGGGATGCCAAAGTTCCATTTCAAATTGCATGTATGATTATATTTGTATTGTATGTATTCTCTTTTATGCACAAAACAGGGTAAAACAACGCGTTTTCAAAGACTGGCATTAAGTTCAGCAAAAGCAAGTAATTTTGACGACAATGATGCAAAATGTATGTGAAATAACAACAAGACGGAATGAACAAATGACGTGCACCATTTATCATTCAGCAAACAAACGCCAATATATTTGGAAACTTTGGTAAAAATTTAATCATTTTCACACAAATCACCCTCAATAATTTAAATTGTTACTGATTTCTTGCAAATGAGGGCATTGCAAGATCTTAAGTGTGGGAAGGGGTTAAATTCTTTCGGATTTTAAAATTTTTATATTAAACACTTGGTTACCATTAAAAATACTAGTAAAGCAGTAGTTGTATTAGAATCTAGTGCTCTCTGATAAAAAAGAACAGCCCTAGTCTTATATACTGACTACCCAATTCTAGTAAAATTTTTCAAAATTTTCAATTAAATGAATTCAAAATCATGTTTATACATATTTATGAACGATAAAACTAGGTTTTAACACCGAAATTATTGTTACCTCGGAAAGGACATAAATTGAGAAACAAACTAAAATGTTAAAATTCATTTAAAATGGAATAGAGGACGATAAAAAGAAGAATAAAAAGCCAAGTGTGGGAAAATTTACCAAGTTATTTTAAACATATGCCACATATATTTGTAACAAATAACTGAAAATACTTTTGCTTTGAACTAAACTAAACTGTTTTACCCGATGAAAGAAAAGAAGAGATGGATCTATACGATGAATCAATTCCATCATTAAAAGGAAGTAAAGTCTTCCGAAAAAGACACGCGCTTCTTGATTTAGGTCATGAAGTTGTCGTCCAGACCAGCTGTAGGTTGACGAAAAATCTAGAAAAGTCATCACTAAAATCAGCAGGAAATCCACGGACCTCAGCATCAAACAGGGTCGCCATGTGGTCAGATTTATCCTAACCATGAGAAGGATTTATCTCGTACAATGGGGAGGCACCGTGCAAATTAGCTGGATAAGACTAATGAATCAGATCCCCAGAAAGGATAATCTCCTTAAAGATTAAAAATCAGCTTTTAAGACTGATATTACTCAATCCTAGAGATTGACCGTAAAGATTGAGAATTCAAACTCATGGAATTCAATGATATCTAAAACTCGAGCTGAAACGAGAAAATATTTTGATCAAAAATACAAACCGATTTGTTTTCTGAAAACCCTATTTTCAATGCGTTCATTACCATTGAACGTAAAATCCTAGGAATTCACCTGGAATTCATTAGGTCACCTGAACTAAATCGGGTGTCAACCGTAAGAACGGTGGTTGCATAACATGGTCAAAGACAGGACTTTATGCCAAACCGACAAATTATAAGGGTGAGCTTTACTATTGCTCCTACCAAGGATAGTAATTGCGTCCGACACGTTATAGACCATAATCAAAAGCATGACACGGGACATTGCCTTAACAGTTGCTTGTTCAACGCTTTCCTTTACAACCGGACGGTAGTTTGCCGAAAGGTAATATACGGAACAAGTAAACTGGACGTGTTGCTTTCCAAATACAAGGTTAGCAAGTGGGTGACACAAAACCTCAAGTTTTGAGCTAAAATTTTCAAATCTGAAACCCACCAAACCCACAAAAATATTTTGCAAACACCGGTAAAGGGTTATTCCGGAAAACTTATCTAGGGTAAAAACTAGATTTAATTTTCAAAAGATCAAATGTTTTCATAAAGATCCAATTTCCTTAATGGATCTAAATTTTTATAGTCATGTGGGACTGTAAACCATATCGTTACTACCATTGTTTATACCGCCGTATAGAAATCACTGATGTACAAAGTGTGAAGAATAAAAAAGTGATTCTAGTATTTCAAAACGATATTGCTTGAGGACAAGCAACGCTCAAGTGTGGGAATATTTGATAATGCTAAAAACGAACATATATTTCATAGCATTATTCCTCAAGAAAGACAAGCTTTTAGTTGCAATTGTTCTATTTACAAGTGATATTCGTTTAAATAATAAAAGGTGAAGACAAAAGACAGATTCGACGATTTGAAGACGCAAACGACCAAAAAGCTCAAAAGAACAAAAGACAATCAAAAAGGTTCAAAATATTGATGAGGAACGTCTCAAAATGACAAGAGTACAAGTTACAAAACGCAAAGTACGCGATTTAAAATAATACGCGAGGACGTCCGAAAATCCGGAACCGGGACCTGAGCCAAGAAGAAACGCCCGACGCAACGGACCAAAAATATCTAGTCTACTATGCACAAGAATATAATATAATATATATATAATTATATATAATTATATATTATATATATTATTATTATTATATTACGTCGGCAAGAAGAAAACAAAAGTAGTTGGCTGAATCCAGGGTGGCCATGCGACTCGCATGGCCAGAAGCACAAAACCATGCGAGTCGCATGGTGTGAGATTGCTGGTCAGGTCCTATAAATAGCCAGTTTTCTGACGAGTTTTGATCATCCTTTTTTTTTTCCTCTTCATAAGTAATATATTTATATTTATAATTTATATTTTAATTTTAATTATAATTCTAATAATAAGGGTATGTTAGCGAATGTTGTAAGGGTGTAAGTCGAAATTCTGTCCGTGTAACGCTACGCTATTTTTAATCATTGTAAGTTATGTTCAACCTTTTTACATTAATGTCTCGTAGCTAAGTTATTATTATGCTTATTTAAAACGAAGTAATCATGATGTTGGGCTAATTACTAAAATTGGGTAATTGGGCTTTGTACCATAATTGGGGTTTGGACAAAAGAACGACACTTGTGGAAACTAGGCTATGGGCTATTAATGGGCTTTATATTTGTTTAACTAAATGAAAGTTTGTTAATGTTAATATAAAGATTTACAATTGGGCGTCCCTATAAATTACCATATACACTCGATCGGACACGATGGGCGGGGTATTTATTTGTACGAATAATCGTTCATTTAACCGGACACGGGAATGGATTAATAGCCACTAGAATAATTAAAACAGGGGTGAAATTACATTCAAGGGTAATTGGTGTAATTGTTAACAAAGTAGTAAAACCTTGGTTTACACGCAGTCGATAACCTGGTGTATTCATTAAACAAAGTATTAAAACCTTGTTACAATTCGAATCCCCAATTAGTTGGAATATTTATCTTCGGGTATAATAATAATTTGACAAGGACACTTGCAATTTATATTTATGACTGATGGACTGTTATGGACAAAAACCAGACGGACATATTGAATAATCCAGGACAAAGGACAATTAACCCATGGGCATAAAACTAAAATCAACATGTCAAACATCATGATTACGGAAGTTTAAATAAGCATAATTCTTTTATTTCATATTTTTTTTCCTTTATTTTATATTTAATTGCACTTCTAATTATCGCACTTTTATTTATTGTTATTTCATTTTATCGCATTTTTAATTATCGTACTTTTTAATTATCGCAATTTAATTTTTATCGCATTTTTATTATTCGCAATTTCATTATCGTTATTTACTTTACGCTTTAATTTAAAGTCTTGTATTTATTTTATATTTTACATTAGGTTTTAACTGCGACTAAAGTTTTAAAATCGACAAACCGGTCATTAAACGGTAAAAACCCCCCTTTATAATAATAATATTACTTATATATATATTTGTATTTTTATAAAAGTAAACTAATATAGCGTTGAGCTTTGCTTAAAGATCTCCCTGTGGAACGAACCGGACTTACTAAAAACTACACTACTGTACGATTAGGTACACTGCCTATAAGTGTTGTAGCAAGGTTTAAGTATATCCATTCTATAAATAAATAAATATCTTGTGTAAAATTGTATCGTATTTAATAGTATTTTCTGCTAAAATTTAATAACTATTTTATATACACCTCGTTAGACATCACTCACTATACATTCTTTCATAAAAATAAAAACAACCATACTCATTCAAATTCAATTACATATTCTGATTTTGAAATCGCAGAATTCAATTCGAGATATAACCAGTATCATCACCCTTAGATTTCTATATCTTTCAAAGCTATACTTTGAATTCAAAACTGTGCTAGAACATCATATGTATATTAACGACTTCAATCTGTGTTCAAACCCTCCGAAATTCCTTAAGACACTTCAAATAATGAACAATCGAGATGATGATCCAACCACATGTTACTCACAGTTATGTACCTGAAAAACTCTCGAAACCAAAGTAAAAGTTTAACACATACCTGTGTCAGACCCTTTGGCATTTATTAGCAAAAATAATTTTGCGATTCCTTTTCAAATTAGCCAGTTTTGTCACAGCTCCAGCAAGTCAACTTCGACTTATCAGTTGAAACAGTCTTATTATAACCTCGATATATATGTTGCCCTTTCGTCATCGTTATCGGAGAACGTTTTATATCTCACCACATTAGCAGTAAACTTACCAACAACTTCATTGATCTTTAAGCCTATCTGAAAAATCACTATACTTATTCATTGGAAATCCTATCATGTACTCATTTGTATCTTGTAATGGTAGTTGCCATACCAAAAAGCTTGAATCATTATTCTCATTTCGCATCAATTCTACGCCAACAGTTATATATACATATAACGTCTATCTCCAAGACTTACATACTTCGAATGTGAAGTTTCTGAAAAACACTCTGAACTGCGAACTAGTTCTTGAAATACTGATGAAGCAGCAAAAACTATAAACGACCTTAACAGTAAAAAGTTTGATGATAAAGAGTAGTGTGTTGGCAAAGCTCAGAAAAAGAGAAGATTTGGTACTGAAAAACGGATTGAGCAAACCATGAAAGAGGCTGTGGACAAATCACAAGGATGAAATCTACCTTCAAAGAATTCAAATGATTCAGTGTCTGCTGAAATCCTTAGCAAATACCTTTCTCTCTACTCTAAAACCATTACGAACAATATTCTTCATCATCCTCTGACCTTAGATATTCTAAAATATTATCATATCTTTCATTATAAATATCTTCGATGTTTCTGAAGATATCTTCATAACTATTTGTTGGTCCCTTGATAACAACAGGAGTATTGTAGAAGGGAGTGAATACAATTTCTTTTAATTAACTTAACAGTTAAACATGATTAGTATTCAAGCATGTAAATTAAATAGAGTCACAGGTAATTTTCAACGGTTATTCTTTATTGATTGAATCACAAAGAATCACAACTATCCTTGGCGGAATGATAGTTGGTTGATACAGATTACCTAGAATATAGCTAAGAGGTAAACTAAAAGCTATTACATGTTTTTGACTCTAAATAAATAAACCCACACCATTAGTTGTTACAATAGTAGATACAACAATTTATAGTAGTCCTATTAACCGTGTAATAGTTCTATTGTCCACTGGTACATAGGATGTCTGTACTTGTGGGGACAACTGCATCCGAGAGTATGCTCTCCTCTTTCCTCTTTGGTAGCTATTTGCAGGAACACCCCAATTCGGTTTGGCACCACTGTTTGATTAAACAAATAAAATGTTGTGTTCCCTAGGTGTTGACAAAGTATAACCCATGTCTGCACATGTATTAAACTTCTGCATTCCCACGTGGTCTTGTAAGGTCACTTGTCAGCCACCGACGCGTGTCCTTTTCTGTTCAACTTTGTCTTTGACTTCTGTTGAATAGTACAATTGATGTAGACCACTCGGGAAACTACTATGCTTATAATGGAGCATAGCTGCCTTGTGTAGTAAGCTGCATTCCAGCTGTGCTGGTTCTTCATTGCTGAGACACTTGATATTCTTGAATTGCTGAGTACACATCATGTGCTGATTGAAGAACACTGTCTACCTTGTGCTGTAGACTGAGCAGCAAACTACACTCGACACAGCAATATCTGCTGTCTATACATAAACAAACTTGTGCTGGTTGCACATAACATTTTAGTGCAAATAAATTACAGTTTTATCATAGTTAAATCCTTAATTATTTTGGGGACTCAACAATCTCCCCCTATTTGATGATGACGAAACCTATGACATATAGAGAAAACAATAAAGCTAGCACAGAGGGACCTAATGAAAAAAGGGCAGTAAATTTGTCCCTTTTAAGTTTGTTTTTGGGATCTTTTGCTGAGTTATCTATATCTTATAATTTGATATGATTTTGAAGATAAACTCATTTCACTTTCATTACAGCAGAGTATATACAGTAATTACAAGAACATCATAATGAAAAATGAAATAAACAAAAGATACAATTTGAGCACTAGAGGGCTATATATCTTTATCTTTATTTAATTCCTCTTCAGATAGCTCCTCTTGTTTGATTTTACAGGCTTCAGGAAATAGGATAGGTATATCAGCAGGATCAAATACAGGGATATGAGGAGGTAGAATGATGGGATCTCTTCTTTGTGGGCTGTGACGACCAGGAAAATTTCGACTAATTTTGAACCAAACTCTCGATACGATATTATATCTTTGACACGATAAGCAAATTCTGTTAGGTTGGATCTCAAAAATTTTGAACTGTTTTCTTGCATTCAATTGACCTTCGACCATTCTCGACGATTCACGAACAATTAAGTGTAAATAGATATGTGTGTATGTATATATAAATAATAATTCGAAATATAAATTGAAGTATTATATGTTGTTGTTATTTAAAAATTATAAAATAAAAATAGGATATTATAATAATTATTATTTAAAATATATCTCTGTATATAAATAATGTATATAGAATATATATTTTGTGATTTCGATGTTTTTAGCAAACAATGGTAATGCTCAATTGTCACTCAATTGATATTAAACGAGTTAAAAAGGAACTTATATAATTTTAAAATAAACGGTGATTCGAAAATGAGCTTTATGAATTTTAGGCTTATTAATAAAATATTTAGAAGTTGATTGTCAAATTTTAAGATTTTTTTTTATATACTTTACTTGGGGTTGGGAGTGAATAATTAGTGTAATTTTTATGTATTCGTCAATTACCAAATTTTATATCATAATGACTGAAATAAATAAAGACATCTAATTTAAAAGTTTGGGATTTTTAGGAACACTTTTATGTGTTAACTGTTTAGCAATGGACACGATTTAATACCCGTAAAAACTGTCGGTACAAAGAAAATAATGTAGACAATGGCTTTACTGTTCTTTTCAACTTACACGTTTTAATTTTGTTGCTTTATGATAATTCATCAACCCACTTGATAATATTATATATAGATGTGTGTGAGTGTTATTTTAAGACAAGATTATCAACCACACTTTTTATAACATACATACATATGTAACCCAGAACCTCCTTTCTTATTTTCTACTACTACTTCACTGTTTCTGTTTCCAAGTCGAATTAAACATCGCGAACACCACACACCGTGAGCTTACACCATAAACCGCAACACCACCTTCTTTCTCCTCTTTCTTCATCGTGACATCCACTTGCTACGTATCTATCGTTAAATTCTATTTGAAGAAAACTGTTACTACTACATATTTGTTCCTTCCTGTTACCACCTTCACCCTCTACTCCAACTACGCAACCACCATCTCCACACCACCACCATAATTGAACTCATGCTACTACTACTTGTATTTTATGTTCTCTTACTGCAAACTCCATAGAAACTACTACTATATTATTATATATTTTTTTCGTGAATTGATCAAAAAAGCCTTTTTTTTTATTTTTTTTATTTTCTTCTCTTCGATCAATACTTCCGTTTTTATTTATTTATTTAAACCAATCTTGAGTTGGGACTTTGCTTTTGGTGTGCTTTTTCCTAATGGTAGACATGTACTCAAATCATTAACCCCACTTGGGTAAAAATAAAAATAATAATAATAATAAAAAAAAATGTGAGCTGTTATTAAAAAAAAAAATTCTTATTTGGGCCAACATAGCTTTTTGGCCGTATACTTTATTTATTATAATTTTTTTTCTTTCATTTGCGTTTGAAATTAAAGATGATGAACCATGATTTTTTTTTGGTAAAGACGTATTAAGTTAAAGATGTTATTATGATGATGTTCGACGGATAAACTGGTTAAGTAGGTTAAGTTGTTAATTAGAAACAGAAAAGAATGAGTGGAGTAATGGTTAGGGGAGTGGGTGTTGAACAGGAGGTCATGGGTTCAAAACCAGGGGTCTCCATATAATTTTTTTTTCAATAAAAGATGCCTTAAGAGTTTTAGTCTATTAGCTATTGGGCTGAAAACCTGCTGTTGGGCCGTACTGATTCTCTTGGGTCGTGTTTGTGTAGTTGGGCCGAGATTACGGATAAAACAAAATGATACGAGTTAATCTTTGAAAAACTATGCTGGGTGAATGGTATTGGTGTTTGTTGTGAGAACAAGAGGTCTTGGGTTCGAATCTAGTCTAAGGCAGTTTATGTTCTTTTTGAAGCCTTTTCTCTTGAGGTAGTAATATTATTATCATTATTATTATTATTATTGTTATTAATAGTATTAGAAACATTATTATCATTAGTATTTTTATAAGTATTATTAATACTATTTTTATTATTAATTTGATCATTTTAAGTATTACTATTATTATTACTACTACTAATTATATAAGTATTATTATTATTATGATTATTATTATTATCATGAAAATAATACAAATTTTTATAACTTTCATAAATATTATTATTAGTGTCTTTTATAAATATTAGTGTTATTAGTATTGTTATTATTAAAAACTATTATCATTACAATCATTTTACAAAAATTATTATTTTGTTATCATTAAAACTATTATTATTATTAATATCAAGTATTATCTATATCATTATTATTAAGCTAATATTATTTATGAAAATAAAAGTTTTTAAATGACGTCGTTAAGATTATAAGTATTAAAGTAAAGAGTATAGATATAAAATTATATTACATATAATGATATACTAAACATGTTAACATTATTTTTATAAAAATTACATATAACAAAGTATTGACAAAATACTAATATACATATTAATATATCGACATGTATAAATATTAATCGTTTTAAGTATATACAAAATTAGATACATATAACATATAAACTAAGATATAATATAATATATATAAATTTGTTCGATTTAAAAATATATGTGTTAATACATATACAAATGATATATGTTCGTGAATCCGAGGCCAACCCTACTTTTGTTCAATATCGTCATATGTATTTTTACTACAAAATACATTAGGTGAGTTTCATTTGCTCCCTTTTTACTTGCTTTTGCAATATATATTTTTGGGACTGAGAATACATGCACTGCTTTTATAAATGTTTTACGAAATAGACACAAGTACTTAAAAAAAATACATTCTACGTTGAGTTGTACCATGGCATATTTCTTTATACTTGGTAGCTAATATTTACGTGAGGAGCGTAAACGCGAATCCTGTTGATAGATCTATCGGGCCTGACAACCCCAACCGGGCTGGACGACCAGTATTCAACGGTTGCACAGTACTTCGTTTCGTTACTACGCTTGGTACGGTGTAGGGTTTATTAAGAATATGCTGCGATGATTTAAATGTTAAGTATGGTTACCAAGTGCTCAACAAACTTAGAATGCTTTTCATACACTTGCGAGTGTATTATGTTTATGAATATGAAATCTTGTGGTCTATTAAGAAATTGAAATGATTATTATGATAAACCTATGAATTCACCAACCTTTTGGTTGACACTTTTAAGCATGTTTATTCTCAGGTACAAATTAAGTCTTCCGCTGTGCATTTGCTCATTTTAAGGACATTACTTGGAGTCGATCATCGCAATGGGACCAGATGTTGATGATTTCGTCCAGGGGGATAAGGACGGGTTTTGACATTTGGTATCAGAGCGTTGGTCTTAGCGAACCAGGTCTTGCATTAGTGTGTCTAACTGATAGTTGTTAGGATGCATTAGCGAGTCTGGACTTCGACCTTAGCTGCATATTATAAGTATTATTTATCATTCCTGGTGGAAAATTACCTGCTTATCATTCCTAAGTCTAGACACGACTTCCTGCACTTATTTGATAGATAGTGTATAGATAAATTCATATCTTAGCGTATCTGTTACTGTAGACTTTATCTGACACGTTTCCTTAAATCCTTCCGTAATCTACGGGATCTCCTGTACTATGTATAGGTATTCTATGTAATTAGAATATCATCTGATATCCGAAAATCATCTCATATCGAAAAATCCTTTATTCACTCGTACGCAATGGAACTCACCATTAGATCAAGTCCCTCGGATTCCGATATGGAGTCCCACTCCAGCTTCCGAAAGCAGCGTCACCAGAATGAATCACCCAGTCATCTATCCCCAACTCATATGATGTGTTCGTAGTCGACTTAACCAATGGTGACAAGAAGAACGCGATCCTTTTCACCCACGAACCTGCACCCTCGGCGATGAACCTGAATCCCTTACCGGCGAACCTGTTCGAAACACCATTCTCACTCTTGATGCCAGAATGTCTCGCCACGATTATATTCTATCCACAATTCTAAACTCTATTCACTCGCTTGTTTCAACCGCCAATCATTCCGGAGAAGTCAACGAGCTTCGCGTTTGAGTCGTGGCGTTGGAGAATATGGTGCAAAACTTACCAGCATCAGCAACATCACCGGCACCAACAGTATCACCAACAACCCAAGTTTCAACATTACATGCCTCAATATCACTATTTGTACCTCGAGCCTAATCATCGTTCTACGTATCGTTCTATCTACTTTATCTTCGTTCTACATGTCGTTCTACATCGATTATCTTCGCTCGACATGACGATTATGTAATTTCTAAAGTTTTAGAGATCATGTAATCTAGTACTAACGATGAATTAAATGAGTTTAATATCTTATTGACTCGTTAAATCCATGATTACATCTGAAGGAAATATATATGCAAGTATATTTTCATAAAGATTGTAGTTAAAAATTCTTTTGTACAAACTGTTAATGGTGAAAATATTTTAACGGGTGGGTAATACCCGAGAAATATTTAGATTTCACATTAATAAGTTACACTGTACACTCTTCAGTTCTAATTCAACAGTCATTAACAATACTGCTCAAGTCCGCATCCGTTCACCAAAGAACAACTATTTTCATTCAAATTCAATTATATTTGGATTTTGACCTATCAAAATTCAACAAGTGGCATAATGAAGAAAACATTGGACAAAATAAAATTTGTTAGAAACAAACGGATTAACTAATTGAAATATTGTTAAGATTCCACGCTAACTGTTCCTAGCTAACTGTTCCTAGCTAACTGTTCCCAGCTAACTGTTAATTCCGTATTACATTTTATTTATCGCAATTTACATTCTTGCAATTTACATTCTCGCAATTTTATTTATCGTCATTTAATTTCTGTTATTTACATTTACGCACTTTACATCGGGACACATGTACACAATACGTCGGATTAATTCTGAGACAATACGTTGTGCAATGGGTCATGATATATATTTATTTAATTTACGCACTTTAAATAATGGGACACGTATACAAGGTTTCGATTTATCATATCGACCCATCTATATCTATATTTCGGAACGACCATAGACACTCTATAGTTGGCTATACAGGGTTGAGGTGGATTCCAAAATATATATATGGTTTGAGTTGTGATTAATACTGAGACCGGTGCACGGGTCACGATACGTATTATTTAATTCGAATATTATATATATAACTGTATATGAATCATTGGATTATTGGATCATTGGACAAATGGACTATTGGACTGTTAACTTTGGACAATTAAAATGAATTAAAATATTGATTATAACATATGAAACTAAATAATTCTTCAAGTTTGCCACTTGATTTCATTTTAAACCTCATTTGTACCTCGACAATTACCACCCGCGTTCAAATCTCTCATGACTTTTGAAAATACCTCGATCGGGAGGATGAACCAGCCGCACTTCATCTACGGAAGAAAAGATTCTTGCATATAGTTATGCACCTGAAAACTCTTGGAAACTGAGTCAACGTTTAACACGTAGCAGTGTTAATTCCTTTAGTGTTATTATTACCCAAAATAACTTTGCAATCCCTTTCCAAATTAGCCAATTTTGTCACAGCTCCAGCAAGTTAACTTCGACTTCTCAGTAAGACTAGTCTCGATACATATATACGTTATCCTTTCGCCGTCATTACCGGAGAACCTTTTATATTCCACCATACTACCATCAGCGTTTAATCATCTAAAAACACAATTCTCCTGAAATCACCTCGGTTTGATAACCGATGACCCAGATCCGTTAGCTTTGAAAATGCTGACGAAGCAGCATGTTGTAAATGGTCTTAATGGCCAAAAGTTGATGATAAAGAAGGAAGTATTAGGAACGCTCGATAGAAAATTTGGTACTGAAAAACGGATTGAGCTAACTATGAAGGAGACCAAGGATAAATACAAAGACTAAACCCTATATTCAAAGAATTCAGGTAATTCGGGATCCGATGAAATCTTTAGAGAATATCTTACTCCGAGGTCATGTTAAAATCTTGCGGAAGATTTTTCATCATCATCTTTCGAACTTAGTAATTCCAAAATATCATCAAAAATATCTTCGATATTTCTGAGGATATTTTTATAAAAATTCTTGTCCGAAATTATCTACCTCTTCGTGTTTTCTGTATTCCATTATATCGGAAACTTCTGAAAAATCTAAGTATAAACTATGAATGAATTGTGGAGAAGTGTTGGGAACTGATGCATGAGTCAGTATAATATAATGCGCTTGGCCAACGTGATTATATTACAATAATTCATGCTGAGTTTCTAATGGAACGTGATGATTCACAGACAATACAGTCATCATGTGTCATGTTACACGACTCTTTCATTCTACCTGATTTCTAAGCACATCACGGAAATATTTCCTTAATATTTCTGTTCTTCCGTAACTCCAACAGATGCTAATAAATCGTGCTATCATATTTTCTTTCTGATTAGAAGATTTCTTGAAATCCCTAGAATTCCGGAAGTTCACCTAGACTATGTCAAAAGTTAAATCTATATATCAATCTTTTGTGACAGCTTCACTCGTACGCTTCACATAATCAAATCGTTTTATCTATATTACTCAATGATGATAAAACTCCATTTATCCACTCATATTCGTCATAAGAACATACTCATTGTCAACCATGACGACCTCTATCAAATTTCGGGGACGAAATTTCTTTAACGGGTGGGTAATGTGACGACCCGGAAAATTTCGACTAATTTTGAACCAAACTCTCGATACGATATTATATCTTTGACACGATAAGCAAATTCTGTTAGGTTGGATCTCAAAAATTTTGAACTGTTTTCTTGCATTCAATTGACCTTCGACCATTCTCGACGATTCACGAACAATTAAGTGTAAATAGATATGTGTGTATGTATATATAAATAATAATTCGAAATATAAATTGAAGTATTATATGTTGTTGTTATTTAAAAATAAAAAATAAAAATAGGATATTATAATAATTATTATTTAAAATATATCTCTGTATATAAATAATGTATATAGAATATATATTTTGTGATTTCGATGTTTTTAGCAAACAATGGTAATGCTCAATTTTCACTCAATTGATATTAAACGAGTTAAAAAGGAACTTATATAATTTTAAAATAAACGGTGATTCGAAAATGAGCTTTATGAATTTTAGGCTTATTAATAAAATATTTAGAAGTTGATTGTCAAATTTTAAGATTTTTTTTATATACTTACTTGGGGTTGGGAGTGAATAATTAGTGTAATTTTTATGTATTCGTCAATTACCAAATTTTATATCATAATGACTGAAATAAATAAAGACATCTAATTTAAAAGTTTGGGATTTTTAGGAACACTTTTATGTGTTAACTGTTTAGCAATGGACACGATTTAATACCCGTAAAAACTGTCGGTACAAAGAAAATAATGTAGACAATGGCTTTACTGTTCTTTTCAACTTACACGTTTTAATTTTGTTGCTTTATGATAATTCATCAACCCACTTGATAATATTATATATAGATGTGTGTGAGTGTTATTTTAAGACAAGATTATCAACCACACTTTTTATAACATACATACATATGTAACCCAGAACCTCCTTTCTTATTTTCTACTACTACTTCACTGTTTCTGTTTCCAAGTCGAATTAAACATCGCGAACACCACACACCGTGAGCTTACACCATAAACCGCAACACCACCTTCTTTCTCCTCTTTCTTCATCGTGACATCCACTTGCTACGTATCTATCGTTAAATTCTATTTGAAGAAAACTGTTACTACTACATATTTGTTCCTTCCTGTTACCACCTTCACCCTCTACTCCAACTACGCAACCACCATCTCCACACCACCACCATCGTTGAACTCATGCTACTACTACTTGTATTTTATGTTCTCTTACTGCAAACTCCATAGAAACTACTATTATATTATTATATATTTTTTTCGTGAATTGATCAAAAAAGCCTTTTTTTTTATTTTTTTTATTTTCTTCTCTTCGATCAATACTTCCGTTTTTATTTATTTATTTAAACCAATCTTGAGTTGGGACTTTGCTTTTGGTGTGCTTTTTCCTAATGGTAGACATGTACTCAAATCATTAACCCCACTTGGGTAAAAATAAAAATAATAATAATAATAAAAAAAAATGTGAGCTGTTATTAAAAAAAAAAATTCTTATTTGGGCCAACATAGCTTTTTGGCCGTATACTTTATTTATTATATTTTTTTTTTCTTTCATTTGCGTTTGAAATTAAAGATGATGAACCATGATTTTTTTTTGGTAAAGACGTATTAAGTTAAAGATGTTATTATGATGATGTTCGACGGATAAACTGGTTAAGTAGGTTAAGTTGTTAATTAGAAACAGAAAAGAATGAGTGGAGTAATGGTTAGGGGAGTGGGTGTTGAACAGGAGGTCATGGGTTCAAAACCAGGGGTCTCCATATAATTTTTTTTTCAATAAAAGATGCCTTAAGAGTTTTAGTCTATTAGCTATTGGGCTGAAAACCTGCTGTTGGGCCGTACTGATTCTCTTGGGTCGTGTTTGTGTAGTTGGGCCGAGATTACGGATAAAACAAAATGATACGAGTTAATCTTTGAAAAACTATACTGGGTGAATGGTATTGGTGTTTGTTGTGAGAACAAGAGGTCTTGGGTTCGAATCTAGTCTAAGGCAGTTTATGTTCTTTTTGAAGCCTTTTCTCTTGAGGTAGTAATATTATTATCATTATTATTATTATTATTGTTATTAATAGTATTAGAAACATTATTATCATTAGTATTTTTATAAGTATTATTAATACTATTTTTATTATTAATTTGATCATTTTAAGTATTACTATTATTATTACTACTACTAATTATATAAGTATTATTATTATTATGATTATTATTATTATCATGAAAATAATACAAATTTTTATAACTTTCATAAATATTATTATTAGTGTCTTTTATAAATATTAGTGTTATTAGTATTGTTATTATTAAAAACTATTATCATTACAATCATTTTACAAAAATTATTATTTTGTTATCATTAAAACTATTATTATTATTAATATCAAGTATTATCTATATCATTATTATTAAGCTAATATTATTTATGAAAATAAAAGTTTTTAAATGACGTCGTTAAGATTATAAGTATTAAAGTAAAGAGTATAGATATAAAATTATATTACATATAATGATATACTAAACATGTTAACATTATTTTTATAAAAATTACATATAACAAAGTATTGACAAAATACTAATATACATATTAATATATCGACATGTATAAATATTAATCGTTTTAAGTATATACAAAATTAGATACATATAACATATAAACTAAGATATAATATAATATATATAAATTTGTTCGATTTAAAAATATATGTGTTAATACATATACAAATGATATAGGTTCGTGAATCCGAGGCCAACCCTACTTTTGTTCAATATCGTCATATGTATTTTTACTACAAAATACATTAGGTGAGTTTCATTTGCTCCCTTTTTACTTGCTTTTGCAATATATATTTTTGGGACTGAGAATACATGCACTGCTTTTATAAATGTTTTACGAAATAGACACAAGTACTTAAAAAAATACATTCTACGTTGAGTTGTACCATGGCATATTTCTTTATACTTGGTAGCTAATATTTACGTGAGGAGCGTAAACGCGAATCCTGTTGATAGATCTATCGGGCCTGACAACCCCAACCGGGCTGGACGACCAGTATTCAACGGTTGCACAGTACTTCGTTTCGTTACTACACTTGGTACGGTGTAGGGTTTATTAAGAATATGCTGCGATGATTTAAATGTTAAGTATGGTTACCAAGTGCTCAACAAACTTAGAATGCTTTTCATACACTTGCGAGTGTATTATGTTTATGAATATGAAATCTTGTGGTCTATTAAGAAATTGAAATGATTATTATGATAAACCTATGAATTCACCAACCTTTTGGTTGACACTTTTAAGCATGTTTATTCTCAGGTACAAATTAAGTCTTCCGCTGTGCATTTGCTCATTTTAAGGACATTACTTGGAGTCGATCATCGCAATGGGACCAGATGTTGATGATTTCGTCCAGGGGGATAAGGACGGGTTTTGACATGGGCCTTCACCGGTAGATTTCTTTCCTTTAGGTTTTTGAAAAAGTACTTCTTCTACGTTTACTACTGGTGCATTCCCAAATTTTGTAGCTTTGTTGAAGAGCTCTTGGAATTCTGGCTTCAATGTCTTTTTAATACCACTTTCAGCTTTACCAATGAAGTACTCCAATATCTCCATCATTCACTGAATCCTAAGGATCATAACTCATCATAATTTATCCTTTCTTGAACATTATTCTCCCTGCTGACATTGAAAACTCTTTTTGAACCTCTGTGCACTTTGATGATCTTGCTGGGATTTGATCTTCTGTTCATCACATCACCATACCTGCTCCTATAATAATGATCAGATAGTTCTATGGTTCAGGCAGTTTCTATAGGAGCAATAGCAGGTGCTTTCTTAGCAGCTTCTAGTTCATAAAGGGCCTTATACTGTTCCTTGACAATGGCTTTAGCTAATTTGAGGGACTCAGCCTCTTGCTTTCTATCAGTAGCCAATTTGTTTTCTACTTCCTGAAGCCTTAACCTCTCAGCGAGTTTAGTATCAGTAGCCTCCCTTCTTTGCCTTTCAGCTTCTAAGCCCAATAGATAATCATCGGCAGTAATTTTCAGGGACTTTGCTGTTTCAATCATCTTTCTACCCTCTTCAGTTATAAGGGCAGCACGATACTGCCTTAGATCCATACCTAGCTGGCGAACCTCTTAAAATTAAGCTTTCTCCTCATCAGTAGAGAGCCTTTGTGTGACAACCCGGAAATTTCCAACCAAATTTAAACTTTAATCTTTATATGATTCCGACACGATAAGCAATATTTGTTAAGTTAAATTTCAAGAATTTTAAACTATGTTCATACATTCATTCAACCTCGACCAAGTTCCAACGATTCACGAACCATTAAACGAATATGATTATATATGTATATGTGTATATATATTATAACTTGAAACGTAAACAAAATATTAGATTAAATACTTTATATGATTGTATCTGTTTCAAAATGTTTATCAATAGAATTAGAAGATAAGATCAAATGATTGAATTATCAGATATATTAAATTATGATTACAAGTCTCTGTTGAAAGGCCCACGTTGATTTGAGAAATCTTTTCATTTTAACAATATTCGGAAAATGGTAAAGTGATTTATAAATATGAACAAATTGTCAATCATTGAGAACTAGACAAAGGATAGTGGAAGATTGAATCTCATAAAGACTCAATTGATCTATTTAGTTTCAAACGTACAAAAACGTTTTCAGTTTAAAAAGAACTTTATTATTAAAACGTATATAACTTTTATAAATATCTAGAACCACTTTTGACAACTCATTACTTAACTAGTATGATAAAGATAACGATATTTATATTTTATTTTATTAAATATATATAACGATTTAAATTAATATTATATATATTTATACGCGTATTATACGTACATAGTTTTATACTTTTACTATACTTAAACTTTACCTTTACTTTATTTTTACTTTATTTTAACTTTAATAATTCATACTTTAATAATTCACTTTAATAATTCATACATTAATAATTCACTTTAATAATTCATACTTTAATAATTCACTTTAATAATTCATACTTTAATAATTCACTTTAATAATTCATACTTTAATAATTCAAAAATCTATTATAAATAGAATTCAATAGGTTTCATTATTTCATAGAAACTTGAAAATAGTTTTCTCTAAACTCTCTCAATCGATTTACATATATATATTTACTCCGTATTATCTCAAGATATTATTAGTATACATAAAATATTACGACGGAGTGCTGTCCGAGTGATTTCGAAGTTGTTTTTTCGAGTGGGATAGGATTAAGGAAATGATGGGTTATAGCTATGGAGGTGATTGAGTATGGTTCATGGGTATGCTCGTGAGGTCAATATAGTGTTTATCATCTCCGTTTCGTTTACGTACCTTTCCTGCAATATTGAATCTCAATATTGATATGTGAGTACTCATAATTTAATTTTTACATACTAATAGTGTATCCCTGACTAGTGCTCGAGTATATAGGATTATGCATGCTTGTACTTTTGATATTGCCATTAGATAGGTTATGTTGATTCCTGAATTAGTTACATATACGATTGAGATAAGGTATAAGATATGCATGTCGTTGGAAAGCTAGCGAAAAATAGTTGAATTTTGGTTTAAGAATCACTTGAATCCAAGTAACGGTTAGAAAGTTATGAAATAAACAAATTGCATAATTAATTTCGTAATTAAAATTGCTGATGATAATTAGTGAACTAATTTTCTGGGTTATAAAAAGTGGTTATTTGGATTCTACTCGTTGAGTAGATGAATTTTCATATAAAGCACGTCTCGTTTCGTTGAACGGTTGTCAAGTTATGGACAAAAGAAGTTTTGCAAATTTTGATGAAATGTCGAAATGGGAACTGAAATTCTCGCTGATCTGCGTTGTTTCATATATAAAAAAAATATCACTGAATTCTTTGCTGTAAGGTCTAACAAACGACTCTGGCCGTTTGTCAATTCGAGTCTCGACGATTTTTCTAAAAATCATCAAAGTTGACGGTTTGGTCACATTTTAAAATTCTAAAGAGAGCTGAAACTTTTTTATTTAAAAATGTCAGTTTTGTATCAGTTGTCATGGTCGGCCTGATATGTGTTTACTCTTGCCAAAAATCATGTTATATCTTTGTGGTAACGAGAATTTGCAGGCTTTGACCGTTTGTCAATACGAGTTTTGAGGAATTTTCTAAAAATCTCCAAAGTAGGCTACTCGGTCACTTTTGTAAATTTATTAAAGCTGAAAAATTAACTTTGAAACGCCGAAAACGCGTTGGCAACTACGAGTTGTCTAGGTTTAGTTTACTTCTGTAATATTTATGCTTAATCTTTTTGGTAATGTGTAACTTTTATCTTTGGGCGTTTATCAATCGGAGTTCCAATAATTTTTCTAAAAATAGCTGAAGTGGCCCGTTTAGTCATGTTTGACCGAAAATCATTTTTGTATAAGTTATTATATATTTGCATGCGACCTCATTTTTACTTTGACCTTTGACTTTTGACTTTAACCTTTGACTTTTGACTTTGAACTTTGACTTTTCCTGTTAACTTTTCAGTTAACTTTTTGTGTTAATTTTCTCTAAAAAAAAAAAAAACCTAAAATACTATTTTATGATTATGAAACCATTTGTGTTACGTTGTTTCACACGTCACCTTTTACTAGAATCTTAATTGAGCATGAGTAATATAACATGTTACTATACTGTAGAGTCAGACTCGAGCTATAGGATAGGATTACACTATGACCTGACCTAAATTGCTATACAAATATTGACCAACATATAAATATATATAATTAATATAGGTTCGTGAATCCGAGGCCAACCTTGCACTTGTTCAATGACGTTATATGTATTTTTACTACAAAATACAGTATGGTGAGTTTCATTTGCCTTTTTACCCTTTATATTTTTGGGACTGAGAATACATGCGCTTTTATAAATGTTTGACGAAATAGACACAAGTAATTGAAACTACATTCTATGGTTGAATTATCGAAATCGAATATGCCCCTTTTTATTAAAGTCTGGTAATCTAAGAATTATGGAACAGACACCCTAATTGACGCGAATCCTAAAGATAGATCTATTGGGCCTAACAAACCCCATCCAAAGTACCGGATGCTTTAGTACTTCGAAATTTATATCATGTCCGAAGGAGGATCCCGGAATGATAGGGGATATTCTTATATGCATATTGTTAATGTCGGTTACCAGGTGTTCACCATATGAATGATTATTTTTGTCTCTATGCATGGGACGTATATTTATGAGAACTGGAAATGAAATTCTTGTGGTCTATTAAAATGATGGAAATAAATGATTATGATAAACTAATGAACTCACCAATCTTTTGGTTGACACTTTAAAGCATGTTTATTCTCAGGTGTTAAAGAAATCTTCCGCTGTGCATTTGCTCATTTTAAAGATATTACTTGGAGTCTTTCATAGCATATTTCGAAGAACGTTGCATTCGAGTCATTGAGTTCATCAAAGATTATTATTAAATTAATTTATAGTTGGATAGTGGATATTATAAAATGGTATGCATGCCTGTCAATTTTCGATGTAAAGAAATATTGTCTTTTAAAAACGAATGCAATGTTTGTAAAATGTATCATATAGAGGTCAAATACCTCGCAATGTAATCAACTATTGTGAATCGTTTATAATGTATATGAACGGGTCCTTTCAGTTGGTATCAGAGCGGTGGTCTTAGCGAACCAGGTCTGCATTAGTGTGTCTAACAGATAAGTCGATAGGATGCATTAGTGAGTCTGGACTTCGACCGTGTCTGCACGTCAATAGTTTTGCTTATCATTTTGTGTCAAAAATTAACTACTTATCATCCTCAGGAAATTACCTGCTTATCATTTTTAGTCTAAGACACGTCTTGCTGCATTGATTGCATGAATAGTGTATAGACAAAAATTCATATCTTAGCGTATCTTCTAAATCATATCTTATCGTATCTATTACTGTAAACGTTGCCTGATATATCCCGTAAATTCCTCCGTAATTTACGAAATCTTTTGTTCTATATATATGGATATTCTATGTAATTAGAATACCATCCGATAACCGAAAATCATTTCATATCGAAAAAAATAATAAAAATCCTTATTCAATCGTACGAAATAGAATTCATCATTAATTCAAGTTCCTCGGATTTCGAAATGGAATCCCACTCCAGCTCCGAAAGCAGTGTGACCGAAATAGATCAACCAATCAGTCATCACCTATTCTGGAAGAATTGGGGATGGGTTCGTAGACTCCTCAATCATTGGAGACAAGAAGAAGGTGATCCCTTCCATCCACCGCATTGCCCTCTTGATGAAGAACCTAAAGCACTTACCGGCGAACCTGTTCGAAACACCATTTTCTCGCTCATTTCCAGAGTATCTCATCACGATTATATATTACATCAAATTTTAGATTTTATTTATCCGCTCGTCCGAACCGACAATCAACCCGGTGTAATAGAAGAAGTCAACGAGCTTCGCGCTCGGGTAGTGGCTTTGGAGAATATGGTGCAGAGATTACAAACACCAACAGCAGCATCAGCAGCATAACCAGTAACACCATCATTAACGCCAATAGTACCATTACCACCCCAACCACAACCACGTCGTAAACCTCAACTTTACACTCTGTCCCACGAGCACCGATGTCATACGCCCTATAGATACCAAGGAATACCAACAACAATAACCGACGAAGTATTAATTCATAACTTCGTTGGAGAAACATTCCGCGCAGATTATGTAATCTCTAAAGTCTTAGAGATTATCTAATCTAGCCCTAACCATAAATCAGTTAAGCGAACCAAAATGATAAAAGGAAGAGTAGAAACCCTGACAAAAATGGTGTGTGATTAACAAGCTAAACTTGTTTTACCAACAGCATCAACAGTACCGTCAGCGTCACCAGCATCATCAGTACAGTCAACATCAGAATCAACAACACCTATAACATCACAAACTCCGTCAGCTCAAGAATCACTATGGACATCATTACGAATCAATAACCCGTATATTGTATCAACGAGTTATGAAGAATTAACTCATTCCCTTTGAAGAAATTATAAGTATATTTTATATATTTTGAAATAAAAATAAATCTTTCCGTGCTAAGCTATTGTGTGTGAATCTTAACTACTCGGTTAATTCATATTACAAATATGCAATAATGTACGTCCTTCGGCAGCAACTTAACCAGCGTTAACTACAATCTCTGTCGCAATTCAACAAATTCCAATTCATAATAAATCAAGTATATATTTGATTTTACACTTTCATCATCGATGTACCCGAAACTTTTCAGATAACATCATTCGTACTTTGCGAAATTCACAAGAATTCCACGAACCGAACATCATACATCAATAAATAACGAAGTATTGATTCATAATTTCAATGTCATTAAAGAAATACTGCGTAAAAGTTATGTACCTTTTAAAGCCTTTAGGGATTATTCAATTCTAGTTTCAACCGTAAATCAAATGAGTTTAATTTAACATTAACTCATTAAATCTATGTTACATCTGAAGAAAATATACATATATATATTTTCATAAAGACTGTAATAAAATTCTTTTGTATAAAATATTAATTGTGAAATTTTTTTTTAACGGGTAGGTAATACCCGAGAGATATATAAATTCACAATTAATATATTACATTCTTCGAATCTGATTCAGCAAATCATCCATTATACTCCCTACTTTCACAACAATATACATTCTTTTATAGAAATCAAAACAACCATACTCATTCAAAATTTAATTACATATTCTGATTTTGAAATCTCAAAATTCAACTTGAGATATGACCAAAATCATCACTCTTAGATCCTTACATCTTTCACAAGCTATATTTTGACTTCAAAACTGTGTTAGAACATCAAATGTATGTTAACGATTACAATCTGTGTTTAAACCCTTCGAAAATTTCTGAAGACACTTCGAATGATGAGCAATCGAGATGATGATCCAACCACATGTTACCCACAGTTATGTACCCGAAAAACTCTTGAAACCAAAGTAAAAGTTTAAACAACGTATCCGCGTCAGATTCTTTAGCATTTATTAGCAAAAATAACTTTGCGACTCCTATTCAAAGTAGCCAGTTTTGTCACAGCTCCAGCAAGTCAACTTCGACTTTTCAGTCAGACTAACCTTATTATAACCTTGAGATATACACCATCGTTATCAGGGAACCTTTTACATTCCACCACATTATTAACAGATGTATCAACAACTTCATTACCCTTTGACTTTAGCCTCTCCAAAAAGTCATTATAATTATTCATTAAAACCCCATCATTTACTACTTCGCATCTTGTAATGAGAATTTCCATACGAATCATTGGGAATTAGCAATCAGTATTTTGAAATCTCGCAGCATGTCTACGCCAACAGTTATATGTGTATATATAACGTATATCTTCTGGACTTAATTTGAATCTGAAGATTCTGAAAAACACTTCGAACTACGAATTGGTTCTCCGAAAATGGAAAAATACTGATGAAGCAGCAAAAAAAAAAAAACTATAAACGACCTTAACAGTAAAAGTTTGATGATAATGAATAGGTGTGCTGGCAAAGCGCAGAAAAAGAGAAGTCTTGGAACTAGAAAACGGATTGAGCAAAGTAGGAAGGAGGCTGTGAACAAATTACAAAGACTGAACCTGACTTCAAAGGATCCAAATAATTCAGTATCTGCTGAAGTCATTAACGAATACCTTGCTCCGAACTCTAAACCCCTGCGGACAATATTCTTCATCATCCTCTGATATTAGAAATTCTAAAATATCATCATATCTTTCATTATAAATATCCTCCATATTTCTGAAGATATTTTCTTAATTTTTCTTATTTGAAATCATTTACCTCTTCGCGCTATTTGTATTACATCATAAAAGAAACTATTTTAGTTTCTAAATTCTGAAACATTCAAGTTTAAAATAGAAATATTTTGAAGTAGTGTTGGGAACTGAAGCATGAATTAGTATAATATAATGACACTTGATCAATGTGATTATATTACAGTAAGTCATGCTGAGTTTCTAAATGGAACGTGATGATTCACAGATCATAACATCATCATGTGCCATGTTATACGACTCTTGTATTCTATTTAACCTCTAAAATATCAAGAAAATATTTCTTGATGATTCGGCCTTTTCCAAGGTATTTTAGTAATTTGACAAGTCAAGATCGTGCCATCACAATTTCCTTCATAGAACATTAACAATGTTCATTTCGAAATTCATATCTGTGAATTCTGGACCATTACAAGCGGTGCTTAATCGCAAGAAGTAGAAACGAAAGGACAAAACTCCGAAATAGAAATTGGGGTATAAATTGCATCAAATAAAAGAGAGCATTAACTGTGAATGATAATGATTATAGAAGACAGAAGCAGAGACTTTGAAATATAAGGGAACATATAAAGCCCAACGACAAACCAGAAATTATAAACCATATATATCGATGCATATAGCAATATAAAGACACGGGAGAACTAGGAACACTATAAATCCAAGAGTATAGTAGAAGTAAATAGATTCTTCCGGTGGTAGATGAAAAAAAGAAGAATGACCTATATGAAAGTTAGAAGTATATCGAGAATCAGAACTGGATGGAGCATATTGATGAATACTTTAAAATATGAGTTGAGGGGGAAAGAATAGAAGGTGATGAAACATGACTAGGAACTTAGAAATCAACAGATTTAACTCACACAATGGCAGAATAAGTGAATCAAACCCTCTAGTGAATAGGTTAAGTTTTTTTTGATTAATTTAGTCAAACCACAACTAAATCAAGTGTGATTAGATCAACACCTAGAGCTATTATTCACCACCTGGGTGATTTGGACTGAGAGAGAATCGAAGGAGCTCACTAGATCTAAGTGTGTGTAACAAATGAGAGGCTTAACCTAAAATGAAGAACATAAGACTTTATATACCCCTGCTGTTGACACACCCATACGATTCATTCATCACACGTACGAGTTGGCTTCATCAATCGTACGGGTGATCACTCACTCGTGTCTTATCATTTAGGTTGTAATTGTGACTTAGCTCAGCATCAACCATGCGTATGAGCCTGTCAGCCGTACTAGTGAGGCTTCACTCGTACGTCTGACTAAGTCTAACATAGTCAAACATCTAAATCTCGTTCCTGCAGTTCCTGTAACAACATACAAACACAGATAGGATAATAACGAGCAATCATGGTGGCCTGTAAACTGTTGTACCTGCAATGGACGTGGGTAGATGTCTAGGGACTTGCATAAAATGCATCAACAGATGGTGTGAGTTGTAAGGAAACGAAGGAGGTGAATTTATAAGAAAATCTCCGACAGAACAATTAAAATGGATGATCGCATTTAAAGCGGATCCTAATTCCCTTGATTACCGGAGAGTCAAATCTTATTAAGAAGATTTTCTTCAAATCTCTTAAAATCTGGGAATCAATCATATCTACGTCAAATGATAAGATGAATCTACACTTACTCATTTCACTCTTCTATGTTAGCTTCATTCGTACTCTTCATATAAATGGATTGTTTATCCAAATTATTCGCTGATGATAAAACTCTAATTTTCAGCCCGTATGCATCATGAAAACATACTTATTATCATTCACGACCTTTCCACTCAAATTTCGGGACGAAATTTCTTTAACGGGTAGGTACTGTGACAACCCGGAAATTTCCAACCAAATTTAAACTTTAATCTTTATATGATTCCGACACGATAAGCAATATTTGTTAAGTTAAATTTCAAGAATTTTAAACTATGTTCATACATTCATTCAACCTCGACCAAGTTCCAACGATTCACGAACCATTAAACGAATATGATTATATATGTATATGTGTATATATATTATAACTTGAAACGTAAACAAAATATTAGATTAAATACTTTATATGATTGTATCTGTTTCAAAATGTTTATCAATGGAATTAGAAGATAAGATCAAATGATTGAATTATTAGATATATTAAATTATGATTACAAGTCTCTGTTGAAAGGCCCACATTGATTTGAGAAATCTTTTCATTTTAACAATATTCGGAAAATGGTAAAGTGATTTATAAATATGAACAAATTGTCAATCATTGAGAACTAGACAAAGGATAGTGGAAGATTGAATCTCATAAAGACTCAATTGATCTATTTAGTTTCAAACGTACAAAAACGTTTTCAGTTTAAAAAGAACTTTATTATTAAAACGTATATAACTTTTATAAATATCTAGAACCACTTTTGACAACTCATTACTTAACTAGTATGATAAAGATAACGATATTTATATTTTATTTTATTAAATATATATAACGATTTAAATTAATATTATATATATTTATACGCGTATTATACGTACATAGTTTTATACTTTTACTATACTTAAACTTTACCTTTACTTTATTTTTACTTTATTTTAACTTTAATAATTCATACTTTAATAATTCACTTTAATAATTCATACATTAATAATTCACTTTAATAATTCATACTTTAATAATTCACTTTAATAATTCATACTTTAATAATTCACTTTAATAATTCATACTTTAATAATTCAAAAATCTATTATAAATAGAATTCAATAGGTTTCATTATTTCATAGAAACTTGAAAATAGTTTTCTCTAAACTCTCTCAATCGATTTACATATATATATTTACTCCGTATTATCTCAAGATATTATTAGTATACATAAAATATTACAACGGAGTGCTGTCCGAGTGATTTCGAAGTTGTTTTTTCGAGTGGGATAGGATTAAGGAAATGATGGGTTATAGCTATGGAGGTGATTGAGTATGGTTCATGGGTATGCTCGTGAGGTCAATATAGTGTTTATCATCTCCGTTTCGTTTACGTACCTTTCCTGCAATATTGAATCTCAATATTGATATGTGAGTACTCATAATTTAATTTTTACATACTAATAGTGTATCCCTGACTAGTGCTCGAGTATATAGGATTATGCATGCTTGTACTTTTGATATTGCCATTAGATAGGTTATGTTGATTCCTGAATTAGTTACATATACGATTGAGATAAGGTATAAGATATGCATGTCGTTGGAAAGCTAGCAAAAAATAGTTGAATTTTGGTTTAAGAATCACTTGAATCCAAGTAACGGTTAGAAAGTTATGAAATAAACAAATTGCATAATTAATTTCGTAATTAAAATTGCTGATGATAATTAGTGAACTAATTTTCTGGGTTATAAAAAGTGGTTATTTGGATTCTACTCGTTGAGTAGATGAATTTTCATATAAAGCACGTCTCGTTTCGTTGAACGGTTGTCAAGTTATGGACAAAAGAAGTTTTGCAAATTTTGATGAAATGTCGAAATGGGAACTGAAATTCTCGCTGATCTGCGTTGTTTCATATATAAAAAAAATATCACTGAATTCTTTGCTGTAAGGTCTAACAAACGACTCTGGCCGTTTGTCAATTCGAGTCTCGACGATTTTTCTAAAAATCATCAAAGTTGACGGTTTGGTCACATTTTAAAATTCTAAAGAGAGCTGAAACTTTTTTATTTAAAAATGTCAGTTTTGTATCAGTTGTCATGGTCGGCCTGATATGTGTTTACTCTTGCCAAAAATCATGTTATATCTTTGTGGTAACGAGAATTTGCAGGCTTTGACCGTTTGTCAATACGAGTTTTGAGGAATTTTCTAAAAATCTCCAAAGTAGGCTACTCGGTCACTTTTGTAAATTTATTAAAGCTGAAAAATTAACTTTGAAACGCCGAAAACGCGTTGGCAACTACGAGTTGTCTAGGTTTAGTTTACTTCTGTAATATTTATGCTTAATCTTTTTGGTAATGTGTAACTTTTATCTTTGGCCGTTTATCAATCGGAGTTCCGATAATTTTTCTAAAAATAGCTGAAGTGGCCCGTTTAGTCATGTTTGACCGAAAATCATTTTTGTATAAGTTATTATATATTTGCATGCGACCTCATTTTTACTTTGACCTTTGACTTTTGACTTTAACCTTTGACTTTTGACTTTGAACTTTGACTTTTCCTGTTAACTTTTCAGTTAACTTTTTGTGTTAATTTTCTCTAAAAAAAAAAAAAACCTAAAATACTATTTTATGATTATGAAACCATTTGTGTTACGTTGTTTCACACGTCACCTTTTACTAGAATCTTAATTGAGCATGAGTAATATAACATGTTACTATACTGTAGAGTCAGACTCGAGCTATAGGATAGGATTACACTATGACCTGACCTAAATTGCTATACAAATATTGACCAACATATAAATATATATAATTAATATAGGTTCGTGAATCCGAGGCCAACCTTGCACTTGTTCAATGACGTTATATGTATTTTTACTACAAAATACAGTATGGTGAGTTTCATTTGCCTTTTTACCCTTTATATTTTTGGGACTGAGAATACATGCGCTTTTATAAATGTTTGACGAAATAGACACAAGTAATTGAAACTACATTCTATGGTTGAATTATCGAAATCGAATATGCCCCTTTTTATTAAAGTCTGGTAATCTAAGAATTATGGAACAGACACCCTAATTGACGCGAATCCTAAAGATAGATCTATTGGGCCTAACAAACCCCATCCAAAGTACCGGATGCTTTAGTACTTCGAAATTTATATCATGTCCGAAGGAGGATCCCGGAATGATAGGGGATATTCTTATATGCATATTGTTAATGTCGGTTACCAGGTGTTCACCATATGAATGATTATTTTTGTCTCTATGCATGGGACGTATATTTATGAGAACTGGAAATGAAATTCTTGTGGTCTATTAAAATGATGGAAATAAATGATTATGATAAACTAATGAACTCACCAACCTTTTGGTTGACACTTTAAAGCATGTTTATTCTCAGGTGTTAAAGAAATCTTCCGCTGTGCATTTGCTCATTTTAAAGATATTACTTGGAGTCTTTCATAGCATATTTCGAAGAACGTTGCATTCGAGTCATTGAGTTCATCAAAGATTATTATTAAATTAATTTATAGTTGGATAGTGGATATTATAAAATGGTATGCATGCCTGTCAATTTTCGATGTAAAGAAATATTGTCTTTTAAAAACGAATGCAATGTTTGTAAAATGTATCATATAGAGGTCAAATACCTCGCAATGTAATCAACTATTGTGAATCGTTTATAATGTATATGAACGGGTCCTTTCACTTTGACCACTGTTATTTAAGTATACACCAATTTCAATGCCATAAGTTAAGGCAGTGATGTAGAATGGCTGATCAAGAGGATGATGCAGCAATCTAACTTGGTGTATCCTTTCATTAATAGCTGCTTGTCTTTGCTCAAGTAATTATGGTACAGTGATCTCCAGCCTGTAAGCCTCTCTTTCATCTGGATTCATTCTAAATAGATCTGGCTCACCACGGGCAACTGAATCATCTTCCCAAGATTTGTGTTTACCATGACGTTTTGGGGAAGATGGAGGATACGTGATTGATTCATCTATGCTAGATGAACTCACTGGAAACTGATTAACACGATTATCCTGTGTTCTGTTAAAATAAGTAAGGGTCCGGGGAGAGATAGGTGATTGAACAAATAAGTGATCTCTTCTACCCAGACTGTAAAGTCAGCAGGATTAACCGTATCATCATCTTGATTATCACCCAGCACATCCACCTTTGCTGGGTCTTTGACACTTGTTTCACCTAGCAGCACACTACTGGCTGGGTCTTCATTCACAGCACTCCTTGCTGTGTCTTCAGTACCAGCTGACTGATTAGTATCAGCTGGCACAACTGCCACAGTATCTTCATTCACAGCAAGATTCTCCCCCTGAACATTAACATCTGCTGGCTGTTGTTGTGTAGCTGGCTGAGTAGATGATACTAGTCGAGAAGATGAGCTGGTTTCTAACATTGCATCTAGCCATTTCATAAATATATCAGATCTAACTCCTCCTAACTCAGTAGAAGCTAGATAGTCTTTCATCTCTTCAGGAGTCATCTTCTTTATTCTATCTACTCGCTCAGCATACAGCTTGGCTTTCTTTTTATCATACTTGATCATGAACTTAGCATTTCTTTTCAGGGTAGCCCTTTTATATTCTTCGATGCTGATCAAAACATCATCAATTTCACGCTTATCAGGAGTGAGGGTTCGTCTACGCTCAATTTTAAGTCTTTTTAGAGCAGTGTAGGCCCCAAACTTAGCGTTGAAAGCAGCATCTAATTCCTGCTGTCTCTTCTGATGTCTCTCCATTTTTCTTTTCATTTTACGTTCAATGGTTTGAGAGACAACAAAAGATTCAACAACAGCCAATTCAGAAACGTCACTGGGCTTACTGCCAGAACCAATATCATCCACTGATGTGGCAGAGATACTGGATTGAGATTCACCAGCTGCCTGTACACCAGCTTCAATATGAGCGTTGCTGGGCTTAGTGCCAGTACCATCACCACCATCATCACCATCTCTCCTTTGTTGTTTAGGAGCCTTTTCATGCTCATGCTCCCCCTGAGATTGTTTTCTCTTTTTGGACTTCTTTCTAGACTTCTTCTCCCCCTTTTTGTCATCATCAGGGGTAGAAGGGTGAGCAGGGGAGACCTGTGTATCAAGATCACTATCTGACTGAGGAACAGAGAAAGCAAAATTGTTCCAGTCAGCATCAACAGGAGAAAGATGGGCACCAGGATCGATGCCATATTATCTTAGGCAGAGGTTGGAAGTTTGAACTTCATTTCTAGCAACACCCATGGCCATTTATTGGACATCAGCCCTAACATCAGCTTGAAGAGCAGCCATTCATTGCATTACCTCCATGATTTGAACATAAGCTGAGGAAGGAATCATAGTAGCCATTTATTGTTCCTGCGAATCCAATCTCTCTGACAATACCCTATTCTCCTCATTAAGAAAGAGAATTCTACGATTAGCAGCATCCAAATTAGCTTGAATACGGGCAATATCCTCAGTATGCTCATTGTGAGAGATGATTCGCTTCTTTAAATCCTCCTCCTCTTCATGTTGTTTGACAATGGCTTCCACCGCAAGATCTGCAAAGGCACATACTTGTTTGAGCTGGGCTTCAATGGATGAAGTTGTAACTTGCCCAGCTTTTTGTATGGCTTCAGTCATTCTATCAACAATGGCAGAGCGGATGGTGTTTTGTAGATCTGGTGTAACTTCAGCTAATGTCTTATAGACAGCCAAAGTGGAGATGGTAGCCACCTCATCAGCATTAAACTTAGTATAGCTGATGGAGGGGCGATCACTAGCAGCTAACACAGGAGTACCTCCGTGGGGTGGTGGAGGTGGAAGGTCAGAGTCTGACTCGTCACCATGATCACCATCATTTTTACCTTCACCTGAAGGTTTAAAACCACTGGTATCCTTGTCAGCATCATCAGTGAGATCCACTGGTTTATCTTTGGAGCCAGTCACATTATAATGAATGACTGGCTCTTCCTTATCAGTACCTTTATCAGTATCACCATCAGATGAAGAAGATGATGAGGAAGAAGCTGATGACTCAGAAGGTACTGGCGAATCATGAAGTTTTTGCATGATAAATTTACCAGTAGTAGGATCTCTGATGAACTTAAGAGACCTCCATGTACCAGGCCATGGAGAAGCAGCTGGAGCCATACCAAAATAGTGATAGTATGGCTGCTCATTGATCTGTTCTAAAGTGGCCAGCCTCTCATATACCTCTTCTCTTGCTGGTCGATCAAACTGAGACAGCATTTCAGTCAGCTCTTCTCTAGGTAGTTTACTGGCTGACACTAGAGTACTTTGGGGATCAATAGTCGACTGATCCACCAGCAAGGAAACTCTGGGAGTGATGGATGCTCCCCTATAGATGAAGTTAGGTACAACTTCATCAGGATCTGGTACCTGGCACACATATGGCTTCTTCTCAGCAGAAGCAGTAGCCTGAGACGAATCAGTAGTAGCAGTAGCAGAGGTACCAGCATCCATAATGGGTTCCGTAGAACCAGTAGCAACAGTGGATGACTGCTCAGTAGATGGAATAACAGTAGTAGCAGCAGTATCCACCTGTGGCTCTTTGGAAACATAGCCAACATCCTGAATAAACGAAGGCCAGGAATCATCATCAGCATGCAAGCCACCACTAGTAACCACTTCAGTAGTAATAGCAGTTGTAGTAACAGTGGTAGTGGCAGCAGCATCAATATCAAGAGCCTCCTTAACAATGTTATCAATAACCCTTTCAAGTACCAGAGGAGGTTCCATTATCATCACATCAACCACTTCAGAATCAATGGTTGAAGCAGCAATACTAGAGACAGTAGGAGGAGTAGCAGATATATCAGTAGTAGCTACCTCCTCATTAACAGTAAGATCAGTGGACTCAGTAGCCACAGTGTCTCCAGTAGAACCAGCAGCAGTAGAGACAACAGTACTAGTATTAGCACCACCAGTAGGCAAATTAGTAGCACCAACACCAGTAGCAGAAGCAGAGAGCTCATCAGTAGAAACATTAACATCCTTTTCTTGCTCCCCCTCTACATGTTCATCTACCCTGCTAAGAACTGAAACAAAAGAACATTTTATGTTAACAACTGTAGAACCAAATAAATTTGACTCAACAATTGCATCTGTTGTTGGTCTATGGGGACAGACTGGTGGTTTAGTCAGCTCTTTGATTGAGACAGAGTTAGGTGTCTGTAAGTGCAGCTGTGACTCTACTGACTCATTGGCAACACATGTTGACCCAGATAGTGTAAGAGTTCTGGCTGGTAATGATGTAGGAGTGAGATTCTTATCATGATCCAAGTAACATATTGGCTGTACAATATCCTGAGCTGGTTCAACACGATGAGGACCCAGCTTGTAAGACCCATGTAATTATATTATATATAATGCTTAAATAGTAAACCGGGTTGTGGAGTTTTGTTATGTAGTTTAAAATGGAAAAGTAGCTGGAAACAGGGGGTTGCGCGCAGCGCAAAGGGAGGGCGCGCCGCGCAAAACGCTGGTGACAGCTCTCCTTGTTTTATTTAATTTAAACGATGGGCATTTCGGTAAATTCACTTCAAGGCCGGATTTAATGCTTGGATCAGTAGTTTGGGAGTTCAATTACTCCCTTGTTCACCAACCTTATCCTCCCAATTCATTTTAGTGAGAGAGAGTGGGATATTAGAGAGAGAGATCCCATTTTGAAGAAGAAGAAGGAGGTTTCTTGCTAAAGTTCAAGTTCTAAGGTTGTTCATCTACTTCCTAGCTACATTTTGATTGTGGTGGTAAGCTCTAATCTTGATTTCCTAGTATAATGTTGTGAAAGGGTTAGAGTTAGGGTTTATGGTGAACATCAAACCCATTTATTAGTGATTATTGGGTGTTTTGGGTAAATTGGGTCATGTAGACTCAATAATGGGTTAGCTAGGGTTTTAAAAGTGTTAATTGATGTTAAGAAACCCTAATTGGCTAATAATTGGTTAGAACACTTGCTTGATGTATAAATGGGTGCTATTTAGGTATAGATGACCCAAAATGAGTGTATTGACTTTTATTAGGTCAAATGGGTCAAAATGGACCAATGTTGGTTAATGTTAGTGTTTTGTGTTGGAACCTAGTGATTTAATGTGTATGAAGACCTTAAATGTTAAGAGTTAGGGTTTTTGGTGAAGTTGACCCAATTTTAGGGTTAAGTATTAAAATGGGTCAAGATGGGTAATGTTGACCTAGTTTGGGTTAAATTGGTAAAAGATGACCCAAAGGGTGTTAACCTAGGGTTTATTCATGTGTTTGAGGTTTTGTAAGTGTTGAATCGAGTTGCTAGTCATTAGCACTCTTATAAATGATGAAAAAACTTGAAAATGGGTCAAATGAGTCAAGGTTGACCTAATGGGGTGAAATGGGCATGAAATACCCTAAGTTTATGCTAGTTGAAGTTAATAGACTTTAATTCACTAGCTTTATTGATGTTAGTTGAGTCTTGGCCATTTATGGGCGGTTTTGGTATAGTCGAGCTATTTAATGCATATTGGGTCATTAAATGCTCAAGTGTAAGTATTGTGGTTAATTCCACTAGTTGCGTAATTGAATGTGTACTTATGTATTAGGTACGATTGCTTTGAAGATCGGAAGTGCATAATCATCATCTTGGCGCTAAGGTGAGTGGAATAATTATGCGTGTACGTATATAATGTATTTATTTGTGTGTACGAATGTGGAATTGTCGCGGTGTTTAAGACACCACATTCTAGGTAACGAGTAGTATTGTCGCGGTGTTTAAGACACTACTCATAGTATGTTTGACGAGTAGTATTGTCGCGGTGTTTAAGACACTACTCATAGTATGTTTGACGAGTGGTATTGTCGCGGTGTTTAAGACACTACTCATTGTTTAATTGACATGTGGTATTGTCGCGGTGTTTAAGACACCACATTGTCATGGGAGTGGAATTGTCGCGGTGTTTAAGACACCACTCATTGTATTGAATGAAGTGTGGATTCGTCGCGGTGTTTAAGACGCCACATTGTCGTAAGGGTGAGTTAGTCGCGGTGTTCAAGACATCACCCGGGGGATTAGTGATTACGCGGTGTGTAAGTAACACTAGTGGATGTTATGAACTCCAACGGTCTTGTAAGTACCGTTTCCCTTGTTCGAATTGGTTAACCAAGGTTGCGTGAATTATGTATTGAATGTATTTAATTATGAATCGTATGCTATTGTATTATTAGCTACTCGTGGATTTGCGGTTTATGGTATATGCATAATATTGTTGTATGATTGTCGAAATGTTAAACCGAGTATGATGTTGTGTAAGTGATGCAAGTAGGTAGATTATATATGTATATGTATAATTATTTTGCTCACTAAGCTTTGCTTACCCTCTCGTTGTTTACCTTTTTATAGGTTCGTGTGTGGATAAGGGTAAGGGCATTACCTTGGATTAAGTTTCCCGCTTTGATGATTAGGAAGCGCTTTTGGCTTTGGCTTGGAGTTTGACCGAGACTTGGGTAGTCTAACCCCAAACACCATGCTCGTTGTGTCGTTTGGCAATTAAACTTTTTGTGGTCGAAACTCTAATTTGTATTAAATTTGTATTTTTACACTTAGCGGCGTTTTGGGCACGTGTGGGCCCCACTTTGTAAAACTCGTTTAAACCTTAGTTATGTGTTAGTTTTACATATATAAATGTTCGGTTAAAAGCGTTTTGGTTAAATATGCCGGGAACACGTTCATCTTTTTCGCATTAAAGGCAACCGGCAACAGCCAGCTTTTGCGCGGCGAACAAGCTGGGGCGCGCGGCGCGCAAACAGCCTTCCAGCAAAATTTTTTTTTTAGCTAAAATTTAACGAGGTTTAGTCGGTGGTTGGTTTGGGTTGTCACAAGTGGTATCAGAGCATGGTCTAAGGGATTTAGGTGACTTGAGATAGGCGCCTAGACTTAGACTTTTGTGTGTGCATTGTGCGGGACTTGTAGGACTTTGGGTCGGACCGGGACTTGGTTAGTACATAGGTTCATGTGAACTAATTATGTGTTATTTGTTCATGTTGTGTAGCAATCATCAAGCGAGATGGACGTTGTACTAGCAAGATAATGCGACGTGCTCGCGTAGTAATGACTAGCTACCATTACTACGGGTGCAAATCGTGTCAAACAAGCAATGTACGACGATTGTCGAGCAAGATGGGGTAGTGTGGTATATGTATATGTATATACATACGTGTTATGTCTTTTCGTTCCATTGGTTAACCTATTTCATTTCTTAAGAATGAAGACGGAAGATGAATACGGAACGGAAGGGCCTACTAATGAAAGGAAGAACGAATTAGCGGTAATGGTTGAAGCCGCGATTGGACAACGTGTCTCGGGTTTCGCCAACGGAGTTGGCCAAGTGGTCAAAGAGTCAATCGAAGGACGAGTAACCGAAATGGTCCGAGACCAAGTGACTAAGGTTGTAAGGGAAGAGTTTGAGAAGAGGTTTTCTAAACCTCGAGGTGGTGGCGATGAGAATGTACTTGCAAGGTTGGAGTCACGTGCTCCTGGTAAGAGGACAAGAAGTGCGCCTGAAGGCGTCGGAAACGTGAAGAAGAAGTGTAAGGGAGGCCATGCACCTATGTGTTATAATTGTGCTGAAAAGGGTCACTTGTCGCGTGATTGCACGAATGCGCCTCCTAAAAATGACATATGTTTCAAGTGTCGAAGGAAGGGACACCGAAGGTCGGAGTGTCCCGAGTTGTTTATTAATCAAAGTAGAAGTGTAATTGAGGCGGCTAGTAGCATGAAGAAGGGAGCGTCAGGCCCCGGTGGGCTAAAGTGTTACAAATGTGGGCAATGGGGACATAAGGCTCGCGAGTGCCCGTTGGGCAAGAAGGTATGTTTTTACTGTTGGAAGGAAGGGCACCAAAAGTCAAAATGTCCTAAATTGATTGCAAAAAGGGATTGTAAGTTGGGGAATTTCGCGCCTACGAGTTATGATCATCTACAACGAGGTTATATGACACGCGATTGTGCAAATATGGCTTCGAGCACGATCAAGTGTTTTATTTGCCAAAAGGAGGGACACCAAAAATCGGAATGCTCTGAATCGTTTGCTGAGCGGGTTAAGAGGTTGGAGCGCGAGTACTCGATGGATGGTGAAGCACAGAAGTCCAATAATGCTACTTCAGGTACTCATTCTCGATACAAATGTGCTTTATTATTACTTGTGGTGCGCCGATGGATCCGATTGTGAATTTAGAGATTTAAATTTCGTTTCGAGGCCTAAATTTGTCTCGAGTGAGCATATATCCCATTAGTATCCATATGGGTGCGGGGTTAGGAATTTCTATGATGGTACACTAGGTTGGCGCTCGAGTCGTCGACTCACGAGGGTGCGACCTAGGGGCGAACGCATTAGTGTAAATACGTGGTATTGTTACGGGTAGCATTCCTAATGGAGTTACCCTACGTTGGAGTTGGGATTGTTGACTGCAGGGCGTAAGACTTGGTGCAACCGAGCATTCCTTATTGTTTGGGAAATGTTTTCTACCAAACCATGGGGACGGGCTTTGGTTTTGGATGTTAGAGCTTGCTCGTTTTCGTGAGGAAATTCGATGAGCTATAGCAACGGGATTATTGCAAGTGCAAGGTTGTGTAAATCGTGGTAAACTCTTCGTTTAAAGTGTTTAAGTTTAGGTTAGATTCCTTCGTATGCTCAGGGTTGGAGCAAGGTTTTGGTGACGTGCGTATTAAGAGATGCAAGACGGGTGAACCTCGTCTCTCTTATAGGAATTACGATAATGCGATTTGGCGAATTAGTTGTTAGGTTAGTGGTCACTCTTCCTGCGAACGCGAATATGTGTTTATCGTCGGGATTTATTGTTAAGGATGAATTCGCGAGAATTCGAGAACTATGACCAATGAGGACATCGATGGTGTATGTGGATAAGTGGACCTCCCACGGGATGCTATTATTCCACGATGTGGTTACGGAACAGAGTCCTAAGTGGGGGAGTTATACTCTCGCACGAAGGTGCTCTATTGTAATGTTATTTTGGATGACGTTCGTATGGATACGAAGCTAGTGTTGAGACCTACATTGGTCGACGGTGGCAAAAGTACAATTTGGAATAAATTGTGCTTATGGTTTTGGGTTCAAATTACCACCAAGGTGGTAATGTGGAAAATCTCCTTGGGAGATAATTGACGTATTCGACGAGTAAGGTAGGGTCCCTCGGTTAAGGGATGTGCGTACCGGATTCTCTTCTAGGGGATTATTGTTGTGCCTATGCGCAATATGGGTTGTTTTTGGCTCGATTGTGTTAGCCGTTTGGTTACCTTGGAAATGGCATAATGGGACTTTGAGAAAGGGCACGATGCCTCATTATCGCATACTTTGAGTGATAGTTACACAATAGCCATTATTGTGTATTACGAGATGGTTACGCGTAAGTATTTATTTGAGGTTATCTCTAGGTTGACCGCGTTTGACTAGTAATAGGTGATGAGTGATATCCGGGAGGATTAGCTCTTCGTTAACCACTCTTGGTTGTGGTTGGTGGTGAGCGGTTTTCGGAAAGAACCGTTACTCGTAGGTTTATGATGTTAATTGCCCGTGTAAATTGTGCACTTAGCCGTTTTGTGCACATGGTGGTGAGTAATAGTCGTTTTCGACATCAGCGGTTTTTGGTCGCTTGCTTACGATTTTACGATAGTTGTGAACTAGTCGTGGTTGCGCGCTACTAAGAATGTTAAGTAATAGGTGTTATCCGTAAGGATTCTCTTTTGTCCGGTCTTCATCGTTTGGGTTGTTGACCTTGGGTTGAAATTTTGGTTGTTTTAGCATTGTACCAGGTAAGGGTACGCTAAGGGTACGTGGCATTCTCGCGTATTCTGAGTTATCGTTATAGACTTCGGATATTGTGTGTATTGCACGTTTTGGGATGCGTGCAAATGGGTATATACTTTTGGGTCAACCGGTGGGTTAATACATTTTGTGATGGAAATCGGATCGTAACGTTTGTTAAGTACCATAGAGCGTGGTTCCGGGTGGTTAAGTGACATGGATCACGAGGACGTGATCGATTCTAAGTGGGGGAGAGTTGTAAGACCCGTGTAATTATATTATATATAATGCTTAAATAGTAAACCGGGTTGTGGAGTTTTGTTATGTAGTTTAAAATGGAAAAGTAGCTGGAAACAGGGGGTTGCGCGCCGCACAAAGGGAGGGCGCGCCGCGCAAAACGCTGGTGACAGCTCTCCTTGTTTTATTTAATTTAAACGATGGGCATTTCGGTAAATTCACTTCAAGGCCGGATTTAATGCTTGGATCAGTAGTTTGGGAGTTCAATTACTCCCTTGTTCACCAACCTTATCCTCCCAATTCATTTCAGTGAGAGAGAGTGGGATATTAGAGAGAGAGATCCCATTTTGAAGAAGAAGAAGGAGGTTTCTTGCTAAAGTTCAAGTTCTAAGGTTGTTCATCTACTTCCTAGCTACATTTTGATTGTGGTGGTAAGCTCTAATCTTGATTTCCTAGTATAATGTTGTGAAAGGGTTAGAGTTAGGGTTTATGGTGAACATCAAACCCATTTATTAGTGATTATTGGGTGTTTTGGGTAAATTGGGTCATGTAGACTCAATAATGGGTTAGCTAGGGTTTTAAAAGTGTTAATTGATGTTAAGAAACCCTAATTGGCTAATATTTGGTTAGAACACTTGCTTGATGTATAAATGGGTGCTATTTAGGTATAGATGACCCAAAATGAGTGTATTGACTTTTATTAGGTCAAATGGGTCAAAATGGACCAATGTTGGTTAATGTTATTGTTTTGTGTTGGAACCTAGTGATTTAATGTGTATGAAGACCTTAAATGTTAAGAGTTAGGGTTTTTGGTGAAGTTGACCCAATTTTAGGGTTAAGTATTAAAATGGGTCAAGATGGGTAATGTTGACCTAGTTTGGGTTAAATTGGTAAAAGATGACCCAAAGGGTGTTAACCTAGGGTTTATTCATGTGTTTGAGGTTTTGTAAGTGTTGAATCGAGTTGCTAGTCATTAGCACTCTTATAAATGATGAAAAAACTTGAAAATGGGTCAAATGAGTCAAGGTTGACCTAATGGGGTGAAATGGGCATGAAATACCCTAAGTTTATGCTAGTTGAAGTTAATAGACTTTAATTCACTAGCTTTATTGATGTTAGTTGAGTCTTGGCCATTTATGGGCGGTTTTGGTATAGTCGAGCTATTTAATGCATATTGGGTCATTAAATGCTCAAGTGTAAGTATTGTGGTTAATTCCACTAGTTGCGTAATTGAATGTGTACTTATGTATTAGGTACGATTGCTTTGAAGATCGGAAGTGCATAATCATCATCTTGGCGCTAAGGTGAGTGGAATAATTATGCGTGTACGTATATAATGTATTTATTTGTGTGTACGAATGTGGAATTGTCGCGGTGTTTAAGACACCACATTCTAGGTAACGAGTAGTATTGTCGCGGTGTTTAAGACACTACTCATAGTATGTTTGACGAGTAGTATTGTCGCGGTGTTTAAGACACTACTCATAGTATGTTTGACGAGTGGTATTGTCGCGGTGTTTAAGACACTACTCATTGTTTAATTGACATGTGGTATTGTCGCGGTGTTTAAGACACCACATTGTCATGGGAGTGGAATTGTCGCGGTGTTTAAGACACCACTCATTGTATTGAATGAAGTGTGGATTCGTCGCGGTGTTTAAGACGCCACATTGTCGTAAGGGTGAGTTAGTCGCGGTGTTCAAGACATCACCCGGGGGATTAGTGATTACGCGGTGTGTAAGTAACACTAGTGGATGTTATGAACTCCAACGGTCTTGTAAGTACCGTTTCCCTTGTTCGAATTGGTTAACCAAGGTTGCGTGAATTATGTATTGAATGTATTTAATTATGAATCGTATGCTATTGTATTATTAGCTACTCGTGGATTTGCGGTTTATGGTATATGCATAATATTGTTGTATGATTGTCGAAATGTTAAACCGAGTATGATGTTGTGTAAGTGATGCAAGTAGGTAGATTATATATGTATATGTATAATTATTTTGCTCACTAAGCTTTGCTTACCCTCTCGTTGTTTACCTTTTTATAGGTTCGTGTGTGGATAAGGGTAAGGGCATTACCTTGGATTAAGTTTCCCGCTTTGATGATTAGGAAGCGCTTTTGGCTTTGGCTTGGAGTTTGACCGAGACTTGGGTAGTCTAACCCCAAACACCATGCTCGTTGTGTCGTTTGGCAATTAAACTTTTTGTGGTCGAAACTCTAATTTGTATTAAATTTGTATTTTTACACTTAGCGGCGTTTTGGGCACGTGTGGGCCCCACTTTGTAAAACTCGTTTAAACCTTAGTTATGTGTTAGTTTTACATATATAAATGTTCGGTTAAAAGCGTTTTGGTTAAATATGCCGGGAACACGTTCATCTTTTTCGCATTAAAGGCAACCGGCAACAGCCAGCTTTTGCGCGGCGCGCAAGCTGGGGCGCGCGGCGCGCAAACAGCCTTCCAGCAAAATTTTTTTTTTAGCTAAAATTTAACGAGGTTTAGTCGGTGGTTGGTTTGGGTTGTCACACAGCTCAAGTCTGCTTTGGGGGTCAGTTATGTGCTCTGCTGGTTGTACTGTCAGCAGGGGATATAGCATTAAGTTCAATTTAGAAAATGTGGAAGTGTCTGGTTAGAAGAGTATGGGTTGCTACTCTTCTTAACACTAGTTTTAAAACCAGTCAGCTTGGGAGCCAAGGTTATACCTTTAACTCCACTTTCATTTTTCAAGTTAGCAGTTACAATGTTTTCAATTAAGTTAGAATTTTCTGCTATTTGGTCTAGAAACGCACCAGGTTCCATAGCCACATCCTTTGCAGGAGCAGCAGTTGAGACTGGTGCAATCTCCCCTGTGGTTTGCTTGGAGCCAGCCTTTGCACGTTTGGATTTGCCTGTTACCAAAAAATAGATGAGCAACGGATTCCAATACTAGAATTGGGTAGTCATTGTATAAGACTAGGGCTGTTCTTTATTATCAGAGAACACTAGATTCTAATACAACTACTGCTGTACCTGTATGTGAGACGGTGGCTGTTCTAGTTGAGGTAGCTAGATGCTTCCTATGCGTAGCTGGCTTACGCTGAGGACCTTCCCCTCAGCTGGTGCAACACCAGAGGCAGTCGATTGGTGAGCTCCACTCCGAGCAGCAAGATACTCGAGCATGCCTGGTGTTAAACCAGTATATGGAGCAGCAGGCGCATCTTTTGACATACCCCCTTGTTTTAGAGGCAGGTCGTATGATTGATCAGCAATCTGCTGGTAAGCTTCACCCAGCTCATTTTCAAAGACCAGGCTTAAGAACCTTGGAAAGGGGATTAAATGTGTTCGTTTAGGTGCTTGCGCCATCTCCCTTAGCCTCAAATAAATTTCCCCGGCATAATCAATGTTTCTGTTGAACAACAAACCATGACCAATTTTAAGCTCAAAATCTGAGCACTGGTCAAAACTTCATGATTTCTGGCTGATGCACTGGGTTAGCAGCCCAAAGAAGTAGTACCAAAGAGGTGGCATATGCTTCCTCAAATGTGTATGAGCTATTGGTTGAGAATATCCAATGATTTTTAGCACCTCCCGTCTGAATACATCGCTGGTTGGTGAATCGACAAACGATCCATCTGATAATTGAAGGGCATGGCGGATGGCCTCAACGGTGACTGAGCAAGTTAGGGTTTTGGTTACCATGCTACGAATACATGGAACATTCTGGGAAGTGGTGGCAGTATACCAAAATCGTGCCAAGCAGGCAGCATATGAGTGTGAAGGTACACCGGTAATAGCTCTAGCCAGAAGGGATTTCCAGATGTAGTCGATTAGCGTTTCATAACCCATATTGGCTTTTGATTTGGGAATGGAGAGTGAATGAGCAGCATTGCCTCTCGATAGGCGAATAGTCGTGTGTTCAGGTGCATTAGCAGCCCTAACCAGATTTGGGTGAAGATTGAACAGTGGTCCTTGAACAACCTGTTCCTCCAGTGCTGGTTGTGGTTGTTGATCAAGTTGTTGTACCGGTTGTTGTTGCTGTTGTTGTTCCTCTGGCAGGTTTTCAACATGTGGTGATTGTGGTTGGTCTGCCATTGTTGATAGGTAAAGATGAAGTTGTGAAAGTTGGAAGATTGGAAGATTTTGAGAGAAAAGAGTGTGTGATTTTGAATAATGAATAACCGAAGGTTATTATGGAAGATAAAACACTCTTTTATCCGTTCTGATTGGGTGAAAAAGTGCAGGAGAGAGAAAATGGCAACTGTCATCTGCAGGCGTGTGGACAGATGTGACAAACTGACACATTTTCGAGGGGACACAGACTGTTGCCATGACGTATATACGGCTTAAACACTCATACCTCCCATTCAACATTAAATGCAGCAGGTTTTAATTCAAAATTGATTTAAAGACCACAAAATAAGTTTTGTATTAAATACAAAATACTTTGTTACATTTAATATGTCATGAATTTAATTTAAATCATTAGGAGTAAATGAGTTTTCGTTTTAAGGAATCATTTAATTTTGTGAGCAATTTATTATTTTATTTAAAACATTTTGAGTAACCAAAGTATAAAAGACCTTATTGTGCTGAGTGTTTGACATGTAGGCAGTAAGTTAATAAATGTGACTTACTGGTTTGCCCTACATGTTGTAGAGCCAGCACACCAACAAAATTGTCTTTTATTTAAAGTTCAAGCATACCCAGCTCAGAGATGAGATAGTTAAAACGTTTTTCATCTAAGGGCTTTGTGAATAGATCTGCTAACTGCTGGTCTGTTGAAATAAAATATAGCTCCACATCTCCTTTTTGAACATGATCCCTTATGAAATGATATCGAATGTCAATGTGCTTCGTCCTTGAATGAAACACATGATTGTTGGTGATAGCAATTGCACTTGTGTTGTCACAGTAGATTGGAGTCTTTGTAACATGAACACCATAGTCCTTCAGCTGGCTTTACATCCATAGTACTTGAGTAGTACAACTACCAGTAGAAACGTATTCTGCCTCAACAGTAGATGTGGACACAGTATTTTACTTTTTGCTCGCCCAGCTGACTAACCTATCACCCAGTATCTGGCAACCACCAGTAGTACTTTTCCTGTCTATTTTACACCCTGCGAAGTCAGCATCTGAATACCCAATTAGCTCAAAATCCTGGTCTTTGCGATATCCTTTTCACTGCTAGCAAGTGTGACTCTTTAGGATCAGCTTGATATCTGGCACAGAGACATGTGGCAAACATAATATCTGGTCTGCTGGCTGTAAGATAAAGTAGGGATCCAATCATACCTCTATATTCAGTGATATTGACTGGTTCACCATTGGGATCAGCATCTATTTTAATAGATGCTGCCATTGGGGTCCCTATATCCTTTAAATAGGTCAGACTAAATTTCTTTAACATATCTTTGATATATTTATCATGACTTACAAAAATTCCATCATCAAGTTGTTTAATTTGTAATCCCAAAAAGTATTGCAAATCTCTTTGTAAGCTCATTTGATATGTCTTTGACATAAGTTTTGAAAAATCTTGACAATGTTTCTCATTTTTAGATCCATAAATAATATCATCCACATATATCTGTACCATCAAGAGATTACCATCTGTCTCTTTTGAGAACAGAGTGGTATCAATTATTCTAACTTTAAAACCTATACCAGTGAGATACACATGAAGTGTCTCATACCATGCTCTTGGTGCCTGTTTGAGGCCATAAAGAGCTTTGTCTAGCTTGTAGACATGGTCTGGATATTTACTGCTTATAAAACCAGGAGGCTGTTTGACATAAACTTCTTCTTGCAGCTTCCCATTTAGAAATGCAGATTTAACATCCATCTGGAATACCTTAAAGTTCATCTTAGCAGCATATGCCAAGAACAATCTGATAGCTTCCATCCTAGCCACTGGAGCATATGTCTCTCCATAATCCAATCCTTCTTCCTGTTTGAATCCTTGAGCTACCAATCTAGCTTTGTTTCTGGTCACAATCCCATCTTCATCCATCTTGTTCTTGAAAACCCACTTGGTACCAATGATCTTCTTAGTTTCATCATCAGGTTTAGGTACCAATGTTCAAACCTTATTCCCATCAAACTGGGAGATCTCTTCTTGCATAGCTCCTGCCCAGCTTGGATCTTTGATTGCTTCATCGGGACATGTAGGTTCAATGGTAGACACAAAATTTACATGCATACAGAAGTTTCTGGTTGCATGTCTTCTTGTTTTAATACCACTAGCCAGATTACCAATAACTTGCTCAATTGAATGCTCTTTTGTCTATCTAGTGTTATGAACAGGTGAGCTTGTCATGGAACATACAGCATCTTGATCATCAGCTGGTTCAAAGGTATGAGCAGCAGTTGGAGACAGCTGTTCATTATTAATGTAACCAGTACCAGCTTGTGATTCTTCAGAACCAGTAGACCTATGCACAAGTTGTAGGACTTCAATAGAGCCAGTAGGTTCACTTGGTTTAGACACAGATGGAACAGAATGTTCCATCTCATCATCAGAGAACCCAGCAACATGGATTGGTGATGGATTTGCAGCTGGTTCTTCTTCATCATCAAGAGCTTGCTGAGTAGGCTCTTCAAACAATAACTCTTCATCTTCTTGACTGGGAGATGAAGCTGGGGCAGTTTCATCAAATGTAACATTAATTGATTCTTCAAAACAACCCCTTCATTTATTGAAAACCCTATATTCCTTTGACATGTTGGAATATCCCAAGAATATACCTTCATCAGCCTTAGCATCAAACTTTCCTAGCTGATCCCTATTGTTTAGAATGAAACAGGGAGTGCCAAATACATTAAGAAATGAAATTGAGGGTCTTCTTCCTTTGAGAACTTCATAAGCAGTTTTCTGATGTCTTTTCACTATTAAAGATCTATTCTGGGTAAAACATGCAGTGTTCACAGCTTCTGCCCAATATGAATTTTTCAGCCTAGACTCAGCTAACATAGATCTTGCTGCTTCAATGAGAGTTATGTTTCTTCTTTCTGTAACACCATTCTGTTGAGGTGTTCTCACAGCAGAAAAGTTTCGTGAAATACCTTTGTCAGCACAAAATTCTTCTAATGTAGCATTTCTGAATTCTGTACCATGATCACTTCTTAGCTGTTTCACCAGTTGCCCATATAAAAGCTCCATTCTTTTGATAAAATTGATAATTTCATCAGCAGCTTCACTCTTTTGCTTCAAAAAGAATATCCAGGTGTATCTAGAATATTCATCAACAATAACCAGTGTATACTTCTTCCCACTACAGCTGGCCACATTAACAGGACCAAATAGATCCATATGAAGTAAATGAAATGGTTTTTTAACAGATGAGATTTGCTTTGATTTGAATGAAGCATGGTGATGTTTTCCCTTTTCACAGCCAGGACACAATCTGTCCTTTACATAAGACATAGTGGTAGCCCAGACACCAAACTTCTACTGGATAATTTGTGAATGTCTTTGAAGTTAAGATGTGAGAGTCTCTTGTGCCATAACCACTTCAGGTTGTCTGCTACCTTTGAATAGAAACAAGTATCAGTTGTTGTGACTGCTGTGTCCATGTCAATTTGATACATGTTTTCATGACGTTTTGCACTCAACAGTGGCTTCCCTGTCTTATCAAAAATAGTGCCAATTTTTCTTCTGAATTGGACTATCTTATTCTTACTTGTCAGTTGGCTTATGCTGAGTAAATTATATTTAAGCCCAACGACATATGCAATATTTAAGAACGTGACATTCCCATTTATCAAAATACCAAAACCCTTTGTGTTACCCAATGAATTATCTCCATACGAAACAACTGGACCATCCTTTTCTTGATAGTCCATCAGCAGGGACTTACATCCGATCATATGTCTTGAACAACCACTATCGAGATACCAGATTTGCTTTTTTTTAAATGCCCTGCACAGTAGCTAAGAGATTAGTTCTTTTTGGGAACCCATCCAAGGATGGGTTCTGGAAGGGTCATCTTTGATGATCTCTTCCTGTCTACTGGTTTGCTTGAAGAAGTAGCAGCAGATGGGGTTAGGGTTAGAGTACACCGGTTGGCTAAGTGAAACTTGCTGCCACATTTGTAGCATTTTCTCACATTTGGTATCAGTGACTGGTCATACACTGAGTAAATGGGTGCAGTAAGATTGGGTCAACTTTTGGTTACTGCCTCAATTAGCTGGTCAAGCTTGACTGTCATAATCTCAGTGATAGACAGCTCATCATTCGAGTCCACTTTTGCTTTTCCCTTAAGGGCAGCTTTCTTCTTAGAACCAGTTTCATATTCATGGCGTATTGCTTTGCCTTTATCACTTGACAAGCCAGCGTGGGAAGTTACTGGCTTGTCTACTGAAGCTGATGAGCTAGAAGAAGTTTTACCTGCTGCCTTGGACTTGCCAGTATTTCGTTTGACTGGCTTGTCTACAGCTACTGGTTGACCAGTAAGTTTGTCATTTGCTGGATCAGCACAATTGGAACTCGAACACGAAGGGGAATTAGTTGGTTTAATTTTTCTTAGATTATTTTCAGTGATTTCCCTTTTAATACGTCTTTCTTTTGGAGTCATGTAGTAGATGCTTAAGGGGTCAGTAGTCTCATCAATTGAGGTACTGGCTTCTCTTGCTCTAACTTCATCCTCCAAAATCTCTTTCATGACAGGTGGTGGGGACACAGCAGGTCTAACAAACTTATTTGTTAAGACCTTTTTACCCTTAACTATCTTGGCAAAAGTATTTGGCAAGACAGCTTCAGGATCAGTTTCAAGAATTGGGTCCATGAAAGTAACTTCTGCAATAGCAGCAGCAGCATAGTCACCAGCAAAGAAATCTTCAACTTGGGCAGGCACCTGCTCGTTAACACACTTGGCTGTGCGTTGAGCAGATGTACATCACGAAGTGACAACCTTTTTAAGATTATTCAGCTGGTTCTTGACTTCTGTTGCCTCAACGTGAAGAGACTTTAAAGCAAAGTTTTGTTTTTCAAGTTTGGAAATATCATCTTTCAAGATTTTAATTTCATCATTTTTGCTTTTAAGTTTCTCATTTAAAGATTTGTTGTCAGTTTTCAAAACTTCGTCACGTTTGCTGCCTCTACATAAGTCAACTCTTAGGTAGTCAAACATTTCAACTTTTTCATCATCAGTATAAGTTTGAAAATTATCAACCTTATACATCATTTCAGTTTTCCATTGAGGTGAATCTCTTTTCTGATCAGCTTCCCTCATATCAGCCAAAAACTTACTACCACTATCATCCTCATCAGACTCCTTGACCTCCTTGGCCATTAAACACAACTTTTTACCAGAAGCATAACCAGCACCATCATCATCAGTATCACTATCAGAGGATGACGACGAGCTGGTTTCATCCCAATCATGATGCTCAGCAACTAGAACCTTTTCTGGCTTTTTACCCTTTTTATCAGTCTTAGCACTTTCCTTCATCTGAGCTTTCATAGCTTTGTACTTGTTCTTGTACTTATCAGCTTTTGAGAAAGAGTTAGCATGTAAAGTTGAAGGTTTCCTGGACATGCATTCAGCAGCAAAATGTCCAACCTTCCCACAATTATAACACTCAGATTTAGGACCCTTGACTGACTTGCTGCTATACCTAGCACTCGGTTTCTTACTCCCTTTGTATGACTTACTGGTTCTATTACGATTGAACCTTTTGAACTGCCTAGCCAGCAAAGCCATACCTTCAGCAAACCCTTCTACATCACTTTCATCATCACTGCTTTCTTCAGACCCAGTACCACTATCCACATCACTCTCATCTGTCTCTTCTTCTGCCAACAACTTTTGAACCAGTAAAGCCTTTTGAGCTTTCTTTTTAGCAACAGAAATAAGAGCAGTATCATCTGTCTTAGAAGCTTTTGAAGTGGTGGGGGCAGACCTAAAGTTTTCTTTCAAGTTAATTTCAAATTTAGCCTCTGCTTTCTCATGGTTCCGTAGTGAACTGTAGAGAGAAGACATGTTAAAGTTCTTTAAGGTCTGAGTGGTTCTTAAAGGGTCAGTAATAGATTTCCATTTAGTAGGCAGTGAATCAATGAATTTGTTTACTTGTTCAAATTCAGTATAGGTGACATTCAAAGTGATCAGGTCTGCAATCAAGGAGTTAAACCTAATAAAGTTTTGCTTAAGGATTTCATTCTTGTAGGCAAAGAACATTTCATATTCTCTTTTCAAAGTAATCATTTTATTCTGCCTTACTTCTCCCATACCCTCATAGGTGACATCTAGATAGTCCAACATAAGTTTGGCATTTGCTTTTCCCCTAATCAGTTTGAATAGTGGGTTAGGCAAAGTTATAGCTAACAGGGTTCTGATTTTAGGGTCAAGTCCAACATGACGTTTATCCTCAGCATCCCATTTAGAAGGAGTGAGAATAACCTCTCTGCCAGGAACAGCAGGAGTGTCAGTTGTAGCTGGAGCACTACCAATAGTCTCAGTGGGAACAAATGGACCATCTGTGGCAATACCAGGCATGAGTGGGTCAATAGACTCAAGGTGAAGCATGAATCTTGCCTTCCAAGTTTCATACTCATCTTCATCAAATTTGGGCGGTCTATTGGATGAGCCATTTTTAAGGTAAGCTATATTTGAATATGCATCCATGAGAGAATTCAGATCCAGGATATTAATTATCAAGACTGAAGCTCTGATACCAGTTGTTGGTCCCTTGATAACAACAGGAGTATTGTAGAGGGGGGTGAATACAATTTCTTTTAATTAACTTAACAGTTAAACACGATTAGTATTCAAGCATGTAAATTATCTAGAGTCACAGGTAATTTTTAACAGTTATTCTTTATTGATTGAATCACAAAGAATCACAACTATCCTTGGCGGAATGATAGTTGGTTGATACAGATTACCTAGAATATAGCTAAGAGGTAAACTAAAAGCTATTACATGTTTTTGACTCTAAATAAATAAACCCACACCACTAGTTGTTACAATAGTGGATACAACAATTTATAGTAGTCCTATTAACCGTGTAATGGTTCTATTGTCCACTGGTACATAGGATGTCTGTACTTGTGGGGACAACTGCATCAGAGAGCATGCTCTCCTCTTTCCTCTTTGGTAGCTATTTGCAGGAACACCCCAATTCGGTTTGGCACCACTATATGATTAAACAAATAGAATGTTGTGTTCCCTAGGTGTTGAAAAAGTATAACCCATGTCTGCACATGCGTTAAACTTCTGCATTCCTACGTGATCTTGTAAGGTCACTTGTCAGCCGCCGACACGTGTCCTTTTCTGTTCAACTTTGTCTTTGACTTCTGTTGAATAGTACAATTGATGTAGACCACTCAGGAAACTACAATGCTTATAATGGAGCATAGCTGTATTGTGTAGTAAGCTGCATTCCAGTTGTGCTGGTTCTTCATTGCTGAGACACTTGATATTCTTGAACTGCTGAGTACACATCTTATGCTGATTGAAGAACACTGTCTACCTTGTGCTGTATATACATAAATAAACTTGTGCTGGCTGCACATAACATTTTAGTACAAATAAATTATAGTTTTGTCATAATTAAATCCTTAATTATTTTGGGGACTCAACACTATTGTTATCCCAAATCATTTACCTCTTCGCGCTATCTGTATTACATCATAAAAGAAACTATTTTAGTTTCTAAATTCTGAAACCTTCGAGTTTAAAATATGAATGTCTTTGAAGTAGTGTTGGGAACTGAAGCATGAGTTAGTATAATATAATGACACTTGATCAACGTGATTATATTACAGTAAGTCATGCTGAGTTTCTAAGTGGAACGTGATGATTCACAAATCATAACGTCATCATGTGTCATGTTACACGACTCCTGTATTCTACTTAACCTCTAAACATATCAAGAAAATATTTTTCTTGATGATTTGGTCTTTTTCGAGGTATTCTGGTAATTTGATAAATCAGTATCGTGCCATTACAATTTTCTTCTTAGAACATTAACTATGTTCATTTCAAAATCCATACCTATAAATTCTGGACCATTATTCGCTTGACTTGAAGTCGGGAAGAGGAGACAAAAGTATAGAACTCTTGAATATCAAAAAAATATAAAGCTCGACAACAACACATAAATTACAAACCGTGCATATCAATACGTATTGCCACGTAAAGGCACGGGAGAATTAAAATTACTATAACCCCAAGGTAATAGTAGAAATAAATAAAATCCTCCGGTGGCAGATGAAAGAGAAGAATAACATATATGAAAGTTAGGAATATATTAAGAAGTAGAACTGGATGGAGCATATTGACGAATGATTCAAAGTATGAATTAAAGAAGAAAGAATAGAAGGTGTGAGATGTAAGGAAACGAAGGGGGTGGATTTATAGTAAAATATCCGACAAAACAATCAAAACAGATGATCGCATTTAAAGCGAATCCTAATCTCCTTGATTACCGAAGAATCAGATCTTATTACGAAGATTTTCTCTAAATCCCCTGAACTCCGGAAATCAATTCTATCTACGTCAAAAGATATGACGAATCTACACTTACTCATTTCACTCTTTTGTGATAGCTACACTCGTACGCTTCACTTAAGCAAATTGTTTTATCCATATTACTCGCTGATGATAAAACTCTAATTTTTAGCTCGTATGCGTCATGAAAACATATTCAATGTCAACCATGACCATCCTAATCAAATTTCGGGACGAAATTTCTTTAACGGGTAGGTACTGTGACGACCGGGAAATTTTCGACCAAATTTAAACTGTATTCTTATATGGTTTCGACATGATAAGCAAAGTCTATTTAATTGAGTCTCAAAATTTGTGGAACAGTTTACATGAATTCAATTGACCTTCGACTGCTCGCGACGATTAATGAACAATTAATTATAAATAGATATGTGTATATGTATATATAAATAAAGTATAGTAAAAAAAATAAATAAATATTAAATGATTGTAATACTTGCTTGATGTTCCGATTGATATTAATCAAACTAAATTCAAACTTATGTAATTTTAAAATAAACGGTGATACAAAAATGAGTTCTATAAATTTTAGGCTTATTAAAAATGTATTTAGAAACTATTTGTTAAGTTTCAACACTTTTTATATTTTACCCGGAATTGAGAGGGACAGTTGATGTAATTTTTATTTAACAAATTAAGGATCAAATTTTATACCATAATGATCAAAATAAATAAATATAGTTAATCTAAAAATTTGGAATTTTTCCGAAGACCTTTATCCGCCATTAATTTACAACGAAGTACGAAATATTATTTCGAATAAAACTGTCGGTAGAATAGGAGATAGATATTTTACTCCTTTCATTTTCCTGCACGTTTAATCACATTTGCATAATAATAATTATTATCATATTATTTAGATTACTGTATATGAATTGTGTTTGTTTCCTTCAAGTGAATTATTTGCAGATATATAGATATACATATGCTGTTGAACTACAACCATTACCATATTCACCAATCTATTATCTAAGTTCTATATTCTATATATACATACATATGTATATGAATCCATAACTCACTCGACAACCTTCCATCTTCATTAGAACCACACCCGTTCACAAATAATCACCGAGAGTTACCTTCCACCAAAACACACCATCATGATTCTACCACCATCTTCTACAACCACTTCACCACAAGAATCACAACCCCACTTTTTGTTCGTTGACATATTCTTGTTTTAAAATTGAACAAACAATCATCCATTCCTTTTAAGCAACTCATATCATCACCTCCTCGTTGCTTGCTACGGTCGATCTACGGTACCTTCATCACCACTGGCATCCTCCTGACACCACTCCAATCAGCCACCACCACTACAACCGGCCACCATAAATCGCCACTCACCACCGTAAGATAACCAAACCTTCAACCATCACCTTCATCATCTCTCTCTCTCTATATATATACATACATACACGCGAGTACAATATAATCACCAACCACCGCCACCACACGTCATCGTTGGGTTCTTTCTCGTTTTCTGTTTCTATGTGAATTCACGAAACCATTCACCACTTCGACCACCATCAGAAAACCCACACACATACTACAACGATCACTATTTTACTGTTTTAGATCATCACCTACAACCGCCAAGTTCTATTCCTGCTGCTACAATAATAATTATTTTTCTGTTTTGTTGTTTCTACTTCGCTGCTACCACGACAAGTTTGCTCCTGCTTTACTGTAAGTAACCGAAGAAAAACATTCAATTGTGTTACTGCAGCTGCTACTGCCTTACTATCGAACCTGAAACACGCCTACAACCTTTTACCAATTTTATGTCGATAACAAAACCAAGACCCACCTAAAAACTTTGTTGCATTTCAGTTTATTGATATGGCAACTTGATCAACTATATAATATGGCAAGATGATAGTGATGTTATTATTAAAGTGTTGCTATTTCCTCTTTTGGCCAAAAGTCTCAAACAAACAACCCACTTGCGCAAATTACTTTCTTGGCTAACCCCACTTGATTTATAAAAGAAAGGATAATGCTTGATTGGCGTGTTGTTTTTTTCCAGACAATCCCATCTATCGTTCAAATTAAAAACCATAATGCAACTTGGGCCACTAAATCCATTTTTAAGTTGCAAGATGGGCTACTGCATCCAGTTGGGCCGAATCCTTTTTGTGTTATTGGGCTTCAATCATTTAATTATTGGGTTGTCGGTCTTTATAGTTGGGCCGTGGCTTTGTACCTGTTTTTCCAGTCGGGATGTTTGACAAACGAAACCCACCTCATTCATTTGAAATCGAGGTGCTGTTATGAAGCCATAACCGAAAACGATAATGAATCATGATAATGATAATCAATATTTGTTATTGATAAAATAGTTATGATGATAACATGATGATCTTGATAATACGATTATGATCATGGGTAATCATATGATATAGATGAGATAATGATACGGTTATAGATAATAATGATGAGATCAGGAGATGATAATGATAATGAGTTGATTATGAAGAATGATGAATGGGTAGGATGATGATAAAGTGATGATAATCGTGGTGGTGACAGGTTATAAACGAATAAGATGAAGATGTTATGGTTATGATAATGATGCGAAATTAATGATGATGATTATGATTCGTTATTGATATGTGAAATAACGATAATAATAAATATGGTTAAGGATGTTATCGGGTTAGCGGGACATCGCAGGTTCAAACCCGGGCTTGGGCATTTTTTTAAGGACTACTCCTTTGAGGTAGTATTACTATTACCATTATTATTATTGTTGTTATTATTACTATATTTATTATTATTATTATTATTATTATTATTGTTATTATTATTATTATTAACATTAATTACTATCAAGTATTATTAATATGTATTATTAGTATTAAGAGTTAGGATCAAAATTATAATTTTTTATTGTAAAAATAATACAAATTTTTATTATTTATTATCATTAATATTTTTATTATCATTATTATTATTTTTATCATTATTATTATTAGTATTAACATTATCATTAATATTTTTAGTATTTTTAATATTATTACTATCATTACTTTTACCATTATTATTATTAGAATTATATTAATATTATTATTATCAATATTACTACTAATATTATTATTACAATCAAATTTAGTTATATAAAAATATACTTAATAAGACTATATTTTATAAATTATTTATTTAAAGTATATAAAGTAAATATATTTAAGTTAATAATGAAACACATGAATTACTAAAAATAATACTTATATTAATAACAATACATAAATTTATTTGACTTCAATTATAGGTGTTAATATATATGTATATATATATATATATATATATATATATATATATATATATATATATATATATACATGATATAGGTACGTGAATCCGAGGCCAACCCTACATTGTTCAGTTCTGTCGTATGCATATTTTTACTACAAAATATCGTATTGTGAGTTTCATTTGCTCCCTTTTTAAATGCTTTTACGATATATATTTTTGGGACTGAGAATACATGCGTTGCTTTTATAAATGTTTTACGAAATAGACACAAGTAATCGAAACTACATTCTATGGTTGGATTATCGAATCGAATATGCCCCCTTTTAGCTTGGTAACTTAAGAATTAGGGAATAGTACCCCTAATTAACGCGAATCCTAAAGATAGGTTTATGGGCCTAACAAACCCCATCCGAGGTACAGATGCTTTAGTACTTTGATTTTTATACAGACGAGAGGATTCTGTTATACAGACGAGAGGATTCTGTTTTGGGGATATTCTATATGCATCTTGTTAATGTCGGTTACCAGGTGTTCACCATAAGAATGATTTTACCTTAATGCAGACAAGAGGATTCTGCTTGAGGATTATGTTTATAAAATGAAAATCTTGTGATCTATTATATTATTGGAAATAATTGATTATGATAAACTAATGAACTCACCAACCTTTTGGTTGACACTTTAAAGCATGTTTATTCTCAGATATTAAAGAAATCTTCCGCTGTGCATTAGCTCATTTTAAAGATATTACTTGGAGTCGTTCATGACATATTTCAAAAGACGTTGCATTCAAGTCGTTGAGTTCAATAAAGATCATTATTAAGTAAATGACAGATTAAGTCATCTATAGTTTAGATATATTATGAAATGGTATGCATACATGTCAACTTTCGATGTAAGGAAAGGTTGTCTTTTAAAAACGAATGCAATGTTTGTAAAATATATCATATAGAGGTCAAATACCTCGCGATGTAATCATATTTTATTGTATTCGTCCTTATAGATTAGGACGGGTCTTTACATTGGTATGTTCTATTTTTTAGTTATTGTTTTTTGTTTAGTTGTTTAATTTCACCCGCTTTGTTTGGTATTTATAACACCGTACATTTTATGCATATATTTTTATTTTTTTAAGACTCACAGCAAAAGACTAGTTATATAAACATATCATATAAATATACATTACGTCATTATATGATTAAATACATCAGTGTTATGTTAATATTACAAACCATTTCTAATTTAAAGTTTATTACAAAAACATCAGAGTTGCATTATATCAAACATCATCATCTTCCCTGCAATATCCACCAAAAGCTATTAATATACACCTGCAGAGCAAAACATTGCGGAGGTGTTAGCATAACGCTAAGTAAATGGAAATAATTCAATAGGATATCACTGTAAGCTCTAAGCACAAATTAAGGTCACAACTCACAGGCTATTGGGGCACTAGCACAGAAAAGATCACAAGAGGACCGACGGCCTGATCGGGCCTTTAACTACTAGCTGATCAGGCTAGAGTTCACCGATAGTCCTTAGTACATAAATACTGGTATAGTCTTCCAGACGTGATACACTTGTCATTCACACTATACCACCACATCAGTAACACAAGGACCCAACACAATTCCTATCGTACAAAACACCCTGCTAGGAATGGTTGAACTCTTCCGTCTCACAAAACACCTCGACGAGATAACTGTGTGTACACGCAATCACATAATATCATAGTCACTAGTCACAGACTAAAGGCACATTCTAATCATACGTAACATGGGTTACTGATTATACATATCACTAATCACAAGACATAACAATGTCTTATCAACATATAACAATATCCGAAAGGATAGTCTCACTCACTTGAAAGCACCAGTACTTAGTGGTCTTATTTTACCGAGCCTTCACCTTTCTGTCTGTCATCTAAGAATTATTACATATACACAAGTTAGTCACAGTGTTATATCCGCAAATATACAAACAGACAGCATAACGACTACATACAAACACTTAATAAAATTTCACTTCTAAAGACCATCGATCGATTGTCATAGACGGTCGGCCGACTGTCACCACATTATCGGTCGATGGTCCCTCCTTATCGGTCAACCATCTAAATAATATCCATCAATTGAAGGACTTACACCATCGGTAGATGGTCTATTCCATCGAATGATCGTCAGCCACCATTAGTCGATAGTTAACGACCATCGACCGACTGTAGTTCATCAGCAGCAGCAGCTGCTAAAGTTACGGGTTTCACACAATCTCACCAATCTTGTTTCCAGACTCGTTTTTAACTCTAAAAAACAACCATTCGACATTCACTACTTAGTTTAGACCATAAACCTACTAATTTGACACTCAAAACAACACCAAATCTAAGTTTTTGATCTTAAATACACTTATTGTCAAAACCACACAAAAACTCATTTGCAATAGATTTAGATCATGAAATCACTGATTGTTTACCTTATAATGATCAGTATAACAAGAGGAACAAGATGGTATGACTGATTTGAACTTATGAATGATTTTGTGAATTAGTGTTAAGGTTATGAACGATAAAGTGGGTTAAGGTTAGTTGCAGTGTTCTAGGAAGTAAAGAGCCTACGGAATTAGAAGTCTTCAAATTTTATTTGTTTGATTTTTAAAAGTTGTGTTTGTTATAATAATAATAATAATAGTAATAATAATAATAATATAGATATGGATAGTCAATTTTGGTGTATACATATAGTCAATTTTGGTACATAAAGTATGTAATTTTATATTGAGATTTTAGGCTATAAATACTCATGAATGCAAGCATTAAACTTGCAATATTTCTCACACTTACAAAGTGTTTCTTTCTTTCTCTCCATTATCATCTTTGTTCTTACACTTCATTATTAGTATTCTTAATCAAGAATCAAACCACTAAAGGTAGTTATAAGCCTACTGAATTATAACATTAAGAATCAAACCAATAAAGGTAGTTATAAGCCTACTGAATTATAACACGTTATCAGCACGAAGTGCTCCGTATAATCAAGGTTTATCTAAGCAAGCACAAGTCACTAATCAAGGTAGTAATAATAAAAAAATTCTTTAACGATATCTTCTATTATTTATTAGTAAGGTAAATATTATTATCATCATAACTAACATTTCTATTTATGTTATTTAAGTTATATATGGTCGGTTATACCGCCTGAATTATAATTCTGTAATCTAACTTTTATTAACTTTACTAACATTTATATTTATGTTATATATGGTCGATTATACCGCCTGAATTATATTTCTGTAATCTAACTCTTATTAATTTCACTAACATTTATATTTATGTTATCTAACATTTATGATTACTTATGCAATTAATCATTATTTATTTCATGCATACTAATGTTTATTCTTAAATTTATTATTTATGCATAATATGTTTATTCTTTTAATCTTCGTATTTATACTAAACGTATTTATACTAAATGTATTTTATAGTAATCATATTTATACTAATAAAATTCTTTTATTAAAATGATTATTAATATAACGAGTACATAACATTCGTTAACGTTAACTAACGACGTTACAACGGTCATATATACATAACGGTTGTTAACGTCAACTGACGACGTTACAACGACTATATTTTTCAAATATAAAATAAACATCTCCGTTTTCACATTTTCACAAATCAATCTTCATTTTCTTAGATTACCACTCTCAAAAAGTTTTTGTAAAGATGATTCACACAAAGATTATTTTTCCTATTGTATTGGTCATATTAACTATCATCATTGTTGCTAATATACCACCGGGTGAACCTATATTCTATCCTGCCCTTGTGGTTTTATTATTTGTAATCATACCATTATTATGTTGTTTGCTACTTACGAATTTAAAATAATTCTAATTTCATGTTGTTAGAAATTGATTATGATTATAATTTATGTTGTTCATCTTTCTGAAAATATAAAATGTCAAACTTATCAAAGCTTGAGTTTGATGCCCTAGACGTATCGGGAACAAACTACACATCATGGGTCATGGATATAGAAATAAATCTTGAATCATTGGGTATTCTAGAAACTTTAAAAGAAAACAATACTTGTTCTGATCATGATAAATTAAAATCAATTGCTTTTATTTGCAAACATATTGATATCACCTTAAAACATATGCATCTTTCTATCAAAGATCTACATGTTTTATGAGAAAGTATCAAGAGTAGATTCGATAATCAAAAGGAAATATTACTCCCAGCTGCGAGGGAAGAATGGAGAAATCTAAGGTTCTAAGACTTTAAAAAGGTAAGTGAATACAGCTCGGCCATGTTCAAGATCCATTCAAAGCTTCAATTATGTGGTCAAGAAATAAGTGATGCTGATATGATGGAGAAAACTTTCTCCACAATGCATTCTGCAAACATTACTATACAAGAAAATTTAAGATTGCAGAATTACAAAACTTTTTCCAAACTTCAAACTTATCTCTTAGTTGCAGAAGTGAATAAAGAATTACTGATGAAAAATCAAGAATCTCGTCCTACGGGTGCGCTAGCATTCCCTGAAGCTAATGTCATTAACAATAATAATAATAAAAAAATGCACATGAACGAGGACGTGGACGAGGTCGTGGTCATATTGGCCAAAATCATCATCATGAAAATTACCATAACAATAATAAAAATCATAACTATGTTCGAAATCACTCTTATGGTAATGGTCGTGGTGGTGGTCGTGGTCATAATGATTACGGTGGTCGTGGTCATGGACAAAGAAATAATAATCCACAAAATTATAAATTTCAACCACCATACAATCCCACAAATCATAATGTTGAAGGAAGCTCTTCAAAGAATATTGAAGATTCTTGTTATCGATGTGGTAAAATTGGCCATTGGTCTAAAAACTGTCGAACAAATCGATATCCTATTAATCAATATCAGGAATCCTAAAAGGAAAAAGAAAAGAGGCAAACCTTGTGGATGACCTTGATACAAAAATCACTGAGCCAACAAGTGACTACTTTAATGAATAAATTTCCTATTATATGTCCATATCAAATAAATGGATGTAGATTTACGATCTATACCATATCTACTTTACTATATGATTCCTTATTATGTACTTTCGTTTATAACATATTTTTGAATGTAATATATTGATGAATTATGTACTCATTATTTGTTTCTCATATTTTGAAGTTCATGATGTACACTACTGGAGTGTAAAATCAGTCAAATGGAGGGGATCTTTGTATTGCAGATAGTGGTACCACACACACTATACTCAAATCTAAAAAATATTTCACTGATTTTAAAGCAACGGAAGGAATGGTACATACTATATCAGGTCCTGCGGATTTGATAAAAGGAATGGGAAAAGCAAAATTCATGTTACCAAATTGTACAAATTTTCTGATAAAAAATGCCTTATTTTCTCCCATGTCAAAGAGAAATTTGTTAAGCTTCTCTGACATATACCAAAATGGATATGATTATCAGTCAGTGACTACAGAAAATGATAAATATTTAAGTATCACTGACAAGAAGCATGTGATTGAAAAACTACCAAGACTTAGTTCTGGTTTACATTATACATATATAAATGTACCAGAAACACACATGGTAGTTAATGAAAAGGCATGTGATCCTGTAATGATCAATCTATGGCATGAAAGATTAGGCCACCCAGAATCAACAATGATGAAAAGAATAATTCAAAATATACATGGACATCCATTGACGGATCAAAAGATCCCTCATGATGCAATTATCCCATGTACATTATGCTCACTTGAAAAATTGATAATAAGACCATCACCTCTTAAGGTTGAAAAAGAATCACCAATGTTTCTTGAAAGAATTCAAGGTGATATATGTGGACTGTGACGACCCGGAAATTTCCGATCAAATTTAAACTTAATCTTTATATGTTTCCGACACGATAAGCAAAGTCTGTAATGTTAAGTCTTAAAATCTTTGAATTTTATCATATATCATTTGACCTTCAACCATTCCCGACAATTCACGAACAATTTATTTATAAATAATTACGCAATCAATATATATATATATATATATATATATATATATATATATATATATATATATATATATATATATATATATATATATATATATATATATATATATATGTAAGTATATATGATAATTAAAAATAATAAAATAGGATTTAAATATTTGAAGTAAAAAGGTAAGATAAGTTATAAAATAATTATGTTGTAATTTAAAATAAGTTATATATAAAAATATAAGATTTCTATGTATAATTAAAATATTGTATTATATATAAAATGTTTAAATAACAAATATTCAACAAAAGTCATTATATATGATTACTAAATATTACCTAAATAATAATATATATCAAAACGAATAAAAATATAGATGTTATGATAATAATGTTACCTGAATCTTTATAAATATCCATATTAATAATACTATGTCATAAATATGAAGTTGATGTATATAAATTGTTATATTATCATTACTACCAGAATTATAATTAATGAAATTAATGTTGTCATAATTAGTAGTATTATTAGTATTATGAATGATATTATTACTATTATCATTTTTATTATTAGTAGCATTATTATTATCTAATACTATTATAATTAACATGAAATAATTATTAGTGTTATTGTTAATATTTAGTTGAATATAATACATTTTATTATTATTCACATTAATAATAGAATTATCACCATTTTTATTATTTATTAGTTTCATTATTATTATTAAAGTTAATATTAATGTTTGTATATAAATATTGTTATGTTCCTTATATATTTAACATACATATGCATATATATATATATATATATATATATATATATATATATATATATATATATATATATATATATATATATATATATATATATATATATATATATATATATAATAAATTGAATATATATAGTTATACAAATACGGATACATATATATATAAATACGTATACCTATATATATAATTCCAGTAATAAATATGGATAAATACATATATTTCGATATATAAATATAAATACAATATTAATTAATTAAATATAATATAAATAAAATGAAGGGACACAAAATACACGTAATACATGATCAGATCAAAATTATAAGAATCAGATCCAGTCACTATCTGCTTAAAATCTTTTATTTTTTTCTATTTGTTTTTCCCTCTGTCTGATTCTTCATGTCGACTTCTTCCAGCACAAGACAATCGATCAAATCAATTTTTTTTTGATAAAAGTTATTCGTTTATCCACTATCAATATAATTATATCTATGATTCTCTGCTTTTATTTGATAGTTTCAAAACAGAAAAGAGTTAAACCCATATAGTTCCCTGTACGCGTCATCTTTATAGCATTAGCTCGATTTCGAATTTTTTTTCAAAAACTAAAAATGCAGAAACATTTATATTCATCTCGTGAATCTTTCTGCAAAAGTATAGCTTCCAATTCCTCTTAACGAATTCTAATTTTCGAGTCAAAGGTTCAAAAATAAAAAGTCAACCCAATTGTTCATCAAGAAATTCAAATCCTAGTTTATGTTTCTGGCTCAATTGACGATTTCAAAAGTTTCTAGGATGTATTTGCAAAGTATTTCGTATTATAAACTTTGTCAAATTTGTGCTAAAAAGTGGAATCAATTTTTTTTCTTTTCATTAAAACATCAACGAGCAGGTAGGGTGGTTCTTTGCATATATATATATATATATATATATATATATATATATATATATTTTCAACCTATTTAATCATTTATTATTTGTTTTAAATTGTTTGAAAGTCCAAAATTGTCTAGATAACTGATTAGTAAGTATATTGGATTATGGCTGATTCGATTAAGATGAAGAAGAAGATGTAGAAACTGACACAGTGAGAAGTTAAATTTATACGGGTACTGAATAATAACAGAAAAACAGATACGGTGGAATGGTTAAGGGTTGTTGTCGGGGAGCTAGAGGTCGCGGGTTCGAGCCTCGTTGGGGGCATTTCTTTTTAGAAAAACATTTACAAGGGTATACACTTTTAATTTAATTTCCATTATTATTATTATTATTATTATTATTATTATTATTATTATTATTATTGTTATGTTATTATTATCACTTACTAGTATTATCATATTACTAATTATTATCATTTATTAATATTATTAGTATTAACATTATTATTATTATTATTTGTATTATTATTATTGTATCATTATTGTTATTATTAATTATTATGAATAAGATTATGGATATACTAATTATTGATAATACTAACTTAATATTATGAATATTTTTATCACTAAAATAAGTAAAATTATTACTATCATTATATTATCAAAAGTAAAGTATTATTATTATTATCAAAGTTATTTTTTTTAAACCATCATTTTTATTATCTTAATATTAAAACTATCATTTTTATCACCATTATTACTATAATAATTATTATTATTCTTATCAATACCAGTATTATTACAAATAGACACTTTTATATAAAAATACATTACAATAAAATTAATATTACATATCACTATATTCTTATTTTCAAAATGATATTAATTAAGTTATAAGAGATATCAGTTAACAGATAAATATATTTTTATCATGTATAAATCTTAAAATAAATTGTTATATTGGCTATATTAAATATATAAACTAAATATATTAAATATTATCTATATCCATATAACATATGAGATAACAAGCATATTATTAATAATAAAATATATAAACTTGTTCGATTACAAGAATATGCATTAATGAATATACAAATGATATAGGTTCGTGAATCCGAGGCCAACCATGTATTGTTCAGTTCCGTCGTATGAATATTTTTACTACAAAATATCGTAGAGCGAGTTTCATTACTCCCTTTTTAAATGCTTTTGCAATATATATTTTTGGGACTGAGAATACATGCGCTGCTTTTATAACTGTTTTTACGAAATAGACACAAGTAATTGAAACTACATTCTATGGTTGAATGATCGAAGCCGAATATGCCCCTTTTTGCTTGGTAACCTAAGAATTAGTAAACCGATCTACTAATTGACGCGAATCCTAAAGATAGATCTATTGGGCCTAACGAACCCCATCCATGGTTGCGGATGCTTTAGTACTTCGATGTTGTTTTATCATGTCCGATGGATATCCCAGAATGATAGGGGATATTCTTATATGCATCTTGTTAATGTCGGTTACCAGGTGTTCAATCCATATGAATGATTTTTGTCCCTATGCATGGGACGTATGTTTATGAGAAATTGAAATATGAAATCTTGTGGTCTATTAAAAATTATGAAATGATTATTTATGATAAACTAATAAACTCACCAACCTTTTTGGTTGACACTTGAAAGCATGTTTATTCTCAGGTACGAAAGAAATCTTCCGCTGTGCATATGCTCATCTTAGCGATATTACTTGGAGTCATTCATGACATATTTTAAAAGACGTTGCATTCGAGTCATCGAGTTCATCAAGAATATTATCAAGTTATTTATAGTTTAGATATATTATGAAATGGTATGCATGCCTGTCAACTTTCGATGAAATGAAAGTTTGTCTTTTAAAAACGAATGCAATGTTTGTAAAATGTATCATATAGAGGTCAAGAACCTCGCGATGTAACCAAATGTAATGTATTCGTCCGAATGGATTAGGACGGGTCGTTACATGGACCAATTCATCCACCATGTGGACCATTTAGATATTTCATGGTCCTAATAGACGCATCTAGTAGATGGTCTCATGTTTGTCTATTATCAAGTCGAAACATGGCATTTGCAAAATTTCTTGCTCAAATTATTAAATTGAGAGCACATTTCCTTGATTATACTATTAAAAGGGTGAGATTGGATAATGCTGGTGAGTTTACACCTCAAGCATTTAATGATTTTTGCATGTCTATTGAGATTGTTGTTGAACATCATGTTGCTCATGTGCATACACAAAATGGTTTAGCCGAATCACTAATTAAACGATTGCAGTTAATAGCTAGACCATTGATAATGAGAACAAAACTCCCAGTATCTGTACGGGGTCATGCAATTTTACATGCTGCATCATTAATTCGCATTAGACCAAGTGCAAGTCATACATATTCTCCCTTGCAACTCGCTTTTGGCCATCAGCCAAATATTTCCCACCTTAGAACATTTGGTTGTGCGGTTTATGTTCCTATCTCACCACTACAATGCACTAAAATGGATCCTCAAAGAAGGATGAGAATATATGTTGGATATGAAACATCTTCAATCATAAGATATATTGAAACCATGACGGGTGATGTTTTTACAACACGTTTTGCTGGTTGTCACTTTAATGAAATATTGTTCCCTAGATTGGGGGAGAAATAACAAATAAAGAAAATGATGTTTCATGGTGTGAACCTCAATTAATGTATCTTGATCCTCGCACAAAAGAATGCGAGACCGAAATTCAAAAAATAATGCATATGCAAGAACTTGTGAATAAATTACCCGATGCATTTACAGATACGAAAAGAGTGACTAAATCATATATACCAGCAGCAAATGCTCCAGCTCGAATTGAAATTCCAAAAGCTGGCAATAATGTCACTCTTGAGTCTTTGCCAAGCCAGAAACGTGGGAGACCAATTGGTTCCAAAGATAAAAATCCTCGAAAAAGAAAATCAACTGATAATGAGGTAAAAGAAAGTGTTCAAGAAGAACCACAAATCAATACTCCTTCTGTAGAGGAGATTGATGATGTCAATACGGAATTTTCAATCAATTATGCACATTCAAAATTATTATGGAACCGAAATGAAATGAAAAATCTTGATGAGATATTTTCATATAATGTTGCATATGACATCATGAATGATGATGATGATCCAGAACCAAAATCTGTCATGGAATGTAAAAATAGACATGATTGGGATCATTGAAAAGGAGCAATACGAGCTGAATTTGAATCGCTGAATAAAAGAAAAGTTTTCGGATCTATCATTCTCACACCTAAAGATGTGAAACCTGTGGGATATAGATGGGTTTTTGTGCGAAAAAGAAATGAGAAAAATGAAGTTACAAGGTATAAAGCTAGACTTGTAGCTCAAGGTTTTTCTCAAAGACCGGGAATTGATTATGAGGAAACTTATTCTCCTGTTATGGATGCAATTACTTTTAGATACTTAATCAGCCTGGCAGTTTCTAAAAATTTAGAAATGCATCTCATGGATGTTGTGACTGCTTATTTATATGGATCACTTGATAGTGATATATATATGAAGATACATGAAGGATTTAAGGTATCAGAAGCAACCAATGCAAAACCCAAAGAAATGTACTCAATCAAGTTACAAAGATCTTTATATGGGTTGAAACAATCGGGTCGCATGTGATATAAACGATTAAGTGATTACTTGATAAGCAAAGGGTATACCAATAATCTTATTTGCCCATGTGTATTCATTAAGAAAACAACATCCGGATATGTGATCATAGCCGTTTATATCGATGATCTTAACATCATAGGTACAAATAAAGAGATCCATGAAGCCATTCAACTTCTAAAGAAAGAATTTGAAATGAAAGATCTCGAAAAAATCAAGTATTGCCTTGGTTTGCAGATTGAGCATATGCCTAATGGTTTACTTGTACATCAAACAACTTATACGGAAAAGATTTTAAAACGTTTCAATATGGACAAGGCAAAATCATTAAGTACTCCTATGGTTGTTAGATCCCTTAATGTTGACACTGATCCATTTCGTCCCTGTAAAGATCATGAAGATATCCTGGGACCAGAAGTACCATATCTTAGCGCAATTGGAGCTCTTATGTATCTTACAAATTGTACAAGACCTGACATTTCTTTTACAGTTAATTTGTTGGCAAGATTCAGCTCAGCTCCTACCAAAAGACACTGGAATGAGATCAAACACATATTTCGATACCTTCGAGGAACTACTGATTTAGGATTATTTTATTCTAACGAATCAAAACAAGATTTGGTTGGTTATGCAGATGCAGGTTATTTATCTGATCCACATAAAGCTAAATCTCAAAATGGATATGTATTCCTAAATGGAGGTACCGCAATATCATGACGTTCTCAAAAACAAACACTTGTTGCAATATCATCAAATCATGCCGAAGTGATTGCATTACATGAAGCTACTCGGGAATGTTTTTGGGTGAGATCAATGACACAACTCATTACTGATTCTTGTGGACTAGAACGCGATAAAAGTCCAACAACTATCTATGAAGATAATGCAGCTTGCATAACACAGATGAAAGAAGGGTATATCAAAAGTGACTGAACAAAACACATACCTCCTAGATTCTTCTCATACACTCAAGATCTCATTAAGAACAACCAGATTGAAATGAGATATGTTCAATCCAGCAAAAACTCTGCTGATCTTTTCACCAAAGCACTCCCAACTGCTATTTTCAGAACACACGTTCACAATATTGGAATGAGACATATTCAAAAGATGTAAAAGATCAACGATGTCTACTTGAGGGGGAGTCAACTCCATGCTGCACTCTTTTTCCCTTAGCTAAAGTTTTTTCCCACTGGGTTTTCTTTAGCAAGGTTTTTAACGAGGCAGTAATTTATAGTTGATCTTCAACAAAACAAAATTGCTATCCAAGGGGGAGTGTTATAATAATAATAATAATAATAATAATAATAATAATAATAATAATAATAATAATATAGATATGGATAGTCAATTTTGATGTATACATATAGTCAATTTTAGTACATAAAGTATGTAATTTTATATTGAGATTTTAGACTATAAATACTCATGAATGCAAGCATTAAACTTGCATCATTTCTCACACTTACAAAGTGTTTCTTTCTTTCTCTCCATTATCATCTTCGTTCTTACACTTCATTATTAGTATTCTTAATCAAGAATCAAACCACTAAAGGTAGTTATAAGCCTACTGAATTAGAACATTAAGAATCAAACCAATAAAGGTAGTTATAAGCCTACTGAATTATAACAGTGTTTATTTTTAACGTGTTTATTTTTACTCCGTATTTGTTTTCCAAGTTTTTAGCAAAAAGGTATGGTATTTATATCTTGTTTCATTGTTTAGAAAAGTTAGTTTTGAGTTTTAGTTGATTAATAAAAGCAGAGAATAAGCCTTTGGCTTCTTATGTTCCTGTTTAACCGAAAAAGTTGAACTACTATATAATTTTTATTGTTTAGCCACCATTTTAATCAACATAAATTTATGATTGTGAATTTGTGTAGCCTTAAACACTTTTGGATGTATTTATGTATTTCACACATTCAGGTGGCAAACCATAGAATACGCAGAGGTAGGCTTTGGCCCCTTAAGAGTGTGTTTGACGCAACAACTTGTTGGAGCTCATGAAAACTTATAGGAATTTAAGTTTATAATTTTAATAAGCTTCGAGTCATACGTTATTACGCTTTGTTTGGCATTCATAAAAAGTAGAGTTTATAAAAGTCATATGCTCTTAAAAAATAAGTTGCACATAGTAGCTTATGAAGTAAAAAATAAATTCCTAGTTTTTCAACTCCAAAAATAATATCCAAGTCCAGCCCACAAACTTCAGCTAATTTCATCCAAACACACTTAAAAAGTGAATCATAGGTGGCAACAATAGAGGTGACACAGGTGAAGGCGACAACGAAGAGGTAACTAGTCGTTGTTCGCAATGGAGGTAAATCTTGCAACGTTGACATTGCGGGTAAATAACTCACTGGCGGTGACAATGGAGATAATGGCGGAAATTGAAGCAGTGGTGACAATTGAGATAACGACATCACCGGTAGCCACGAAGTAAGTGGCTAAAAATTGACCTAATGAAAGTCTCAACTATCCAACATAAACATGATGCTAAAAGTTAACAATAATGTAAATTCAAAGATTCACAATCTTTGTAGCATGGTATGTTAGTACCAAAAACTAAGCAAATTCAACTCGAGACATGGATACATGACTCGAGAATGCACATATCCAATATATATTATACGTTCTGATAATTATAAGTTTTGATACATGCACTAGTGTTTAAATAAATAAAACAAGAACAAAACTGAGGTCATAACGACAATAGAAAAAACATAGTAACAGATTAACACAATATGCAAATTAGTCCTACAAAAAGCGCTCTACTCAACATCAGTCTATCAAACCTTAGAAAAAAATAAAAACAGAACACCAACTTGCCATAAATTCATTTTTTTTAACATCAAAATTTTATATATAAGAAAACCCTCTAGAAAGCAGCTAGAGGACCACAAAACACCAAGATTACAAAGACTTTACAAGCCAATCGTTCCAGGATACATTACATTTTCTTCTACTAGAATGCCATAAATTCATTTTTTTTTATTCACCCCTTACTTCGTTGAAGTCCCTGCGCAAATAACTCAATCATCATTGTCAAGACCCATCAGCAGTTCTAGACTTTCCCACATTCTAGCCTTACCTATATCGTCTTGAGGTTCATAAACATTTACAATAATAGTTTCATTGGACTGACCTTTTCTAATACCTTTAAAAGTAATAAGAAACTCGCCCTCGACTGCTTGATTGTTTTAGTTTAGACTTTTTTTATACCGAGTCTTGACGCGATCTAAAATGTTGAGTTATTTTAGATTGAGTTGTCTTAATCGATTTTAGTTCGGTTACCAGTGTGCTTGTAAGATTAGCGGTGACTTTGGTTGGTCATTTGTAATGATTACTAGTTGAAGGACCCATTGAATCACGGGTTTTTTTAAACATTTTTGTTGAATGATATGATGTATGTGACAAATGAATGTAGATGTTAAAGTCGGTGACTTAACAGTGCATTGAAAGTCGTATACATTTATGCTCCTCGTTTCTTGTCAACCAAATTTAAAAAAAAAAAGACACCAATTCTGTTAAAGACGTAAGATAACTATTGAAGTTTATGGTTCAACATAATAATATATTGAGTAAAAATCTCATCCAAATAGCACCATTCTTTAAATGAAAATGACATTAATACCATATATTCTATCTATAAAGAAAATATATTAAAGTGAAAAAAGGTATAAATATGTTCACACAACAACTTGAATATGTAGAATGAAGTAGTCACTATAGTTACAATTAAATAAATAGATAACTGAATAATAATAATGTAAACCAATCTAAAACCTACTATCTAAATATAGATTGAGTTGTCTTAATCGATTTTAGTTCGGTTACCAGCTTATATAAGATTAATAGTGATTTTGGTTGGTCATTTGTAATGATTATGTATGTATACTTGTATACTTTAGGGCTCTTCATCGGTTATAAGCAAGGTTGAAAAAGACGCAAGACGGGGCTGAAACGGTAGCGACCTCAAAACGTCGCAACGGAAAAAACGGGGCCGAGACGGGGTTGAAACGGATGTTGACTAATGTTGACTTTTATATATATAAATATATATTTACACATATTTTAGAGCTAAAAAACCTTCGTTCACAAGTTTGTACATATAATTGTTATTAGCATTAATATAATACAAAATGGAATACTAAACTAAGTCAATTTTGATTGATTTGACCGACTTATGACCGATTTTAACAGAATTTCTGACTTTTGACCGGCGTTGACCCAATTTTTCCTGCATTTGACCTGACTTTTGACCGTTGACCGGCTTATAAGAAAACGAGACGGGGTCGAAACGGTTTACTCACCAAAACGCCGCAACGGGCGTCGCAACGGCCGCAACAGACGCCGTTTACAAAAGTGGTTATAAGAATTGTCTTATTTTCATTTATTATTTACTTTTACTTTTAAATAAAATTTTTTGAATAAAATATCAGTGTGAATAGTGAATTGATATTTTCTATTGATATATATTAATTTAATTTAATTAATAATAATAATAATTAATTTAATTTATTATTTTTTAAATAAAAATTCTGCAATTCAATTCAATGTTAAATAACACCTCGAAACAAAACAAACTGCAATCCAATTACTCTGCTTTGAGGTACACGCTTATATTAGATACGGAGTACATATCTACAATCAAACGGTCAAGATCGCACAAATTATAAGCATCTTATCCCGAGCCCTAGATCAAGGCAGTAAATTTCCATTACTACCCTTTTCAATAAGGTTATATAATGGACCTAGAGCACCGGATAATAGTCGTCCAAAGTTATAGAGGAGAGAGACTAGGGTTTTCTCCCTCATTATTTGCAACTTTGGGGGTTTAGGGTTTCATTCTCAACTAAAAAAAATGGGTGATAACGGCGATAGAAAATCAGGTACCGTCAAGTGGTTCAACGATACTAAGGGATTCGGTTTCATTACGCCGGAAGACGGCGGCGAAGAACTTTTTGTTCATCAATCGTCGATCAGAACCGACGGATTTCGAAGCCTCGGTGACGGCGAATCCGTCGAGTATGTTGTTGAAAACGGATCTGATGGCCGTACTAAAGCTGCTGATGTGACTGGTCCTGGTGAGGGTCCTGTTCAGGGGAGTACTCGTGGTGGCGGCGGCGGCGGCCGTGGTGGTGGTGATCGGTACGGAGGTGGTGATCGGTATGGAGGAGGGGATCGGTATGGTGGAGGCGGTGGTGGTTATAATGGTGGTGGACGTGGTGGACGTGGTGGTGGTGATCGTTATGGTAGCGGCGGAGGATATGGTGGCGGCGGCGGTAATGGTTGTTTCAAGTGTGGTGAAAGTGGACATATGGCTAGGGAGTGTACTCAGGGAGGTGGCGGCGGTTATGGTGGTCGTGGAGGTGGTGGATATGGTGGTGGTGGTGGCCGTGGAGGTGGCGGCGGCGGCGGCTGCTACACCTGTGGTGAAGATGGACACTTTTCTCGTGAATGCCCTAATTCCAACAACCGTTGATCTGGAGAAAGATGAAAAGGGTATATGTGTCTTTTTGCATTTACTTAACTTAAACTTTTATCTACTGTTTTAATGTTATGTTGGTGTGGTGTTTGTCTCTGTTGAAGAATGAAAAATTGTGGATTATCCATAAGTGGTTTGTTTTTGATATAATGATGTTCATCTTTTAGGGTTTATTATATATTACTTACTAGTTTTTAATTTATGGGATTATGAAACAGTTGTTTTGTTTGGTATTTTGGCATACATATATATATATGTATGAAATATAATATTGAACTGAATCAAGGATTATTGTGATTTCCCTAATGATTTGTTTTTTGCTTCTCCAATTGATTAGTAGATATTTATGCTTTTTGTTGGTGAGTGTTGGACTCAATTGATAAAACACAATGTTAGTATGTTGCTTTACATTGTTGTACAAAAATTAGTTGTGTGCATATCACTCCCCAACCGTTGGTGGTGCTGCAAGTTCTTGATTTATTGTGTAGTTTGAAGTTTTTTTGGTATATTGCAATGGTGTGGGGTGGGGACTAATTAAAGTATGTGATCAAAGTATAAATTGGAATAATTGTTGGCATCTTGTTGAATTGAAATCGTAATTGATTCTGTGTTTAATGGGGAATGTGATTTGATTTTGATTCCTGTTGTTTTGAAGCTATCATATTCCAAAATCCTAACCATTTAACTTTTGAAGATGATGTTCAAATATTCACATTTAACTACGACATCCCTTTTCTCATTCGTGGCTTTTGAATCATAAACCAGGATGAAGTCATGTACTAAAATTTTGTAGGATGTTGGATGTTGTTTTATGAATGTTATACTAATCAAATCTTGGGTACAATTGGATGTTTATTTCTGTAAAACCAAAATACAACCAACTAATCTACCCGGACAAATGATGAAAACCAAAAAAGTACAAAGAACCAAAATATCTACACAAACCAACGCAATTGGGAGACCTCTACCTTGGACTCAGAGGACCATTAGCGGCATTGATACTATTCATGAAATTGCAGAACCTTTCCATTGTGTGTGCTGCTAGCTATCTCATTCTTATTCTTAGACTTAAAATGCGAACATGCATACCCGACCTAGAAGAACAAAAAAACACTCATACCCGACCTAGGACAAAAAACACTCATATCGTGCCCCGTCAATAAAGAGACTCCGTATATTGTCACCACCACCTTCAATGCCTGCCTCAATATCATCACCACGATCAACCGTTGTTGCTAAAGATCTATTTTCTATTGTTTTCCACATTCGGGAAAAGTACATCTTTTTCTTGTAAAAATATTAAATTCGACGTTATTTGATAAATTTTGCTACAACTACCACGTATCCAAAAGAAGAAACTAAATTGCTCTCCGTGAACAAGATGGAAAGGGATGTGAAGCCAAGGATGCCATTCATAGCTTTATGTGGTCCAATCTTTGCTATTCATGACGAAATTGTGCTATGAAGCAACTTTTTGATGCACGAGTTTTTTTGACTACATTGGAGCTCTCCACTTTGAATTTTCTTCACTGATTTTGTAACTTTGTTCTTGTAATAACATAATTATCTTTGTCGTAATTAATTAATATAGATACGTTTTGGCTTCTACCCATCACTTTCAAGACTTTGACCGCCAACTGTTTTCCTTTCTATACGCGTTTGCTCAAACTAGTTGCTTGAGGTCATCAATCACGTGCAAGAAATAGATACTCCGTACAAAATATCCATATGCCATCCCTTAACTTATCAATCATAGTTTATGATAATGGTTGTTGAATGTTGACAATCATATTAGAGCAATAAAATGCTTTGTTGTATCATGGTGAAAAAACGACTTGTTTTATTCTCGAGTAGTCACATCAACCCGTCCTAATGCACCACGTACACGAAATTGGATATTGTCGTAATGATTATGAACCTGAAAATTTAGACTACTCGAACTAACTTTTAAAAAATAAGCTAGAAGTTTAAAAAAAGGAAAGTTACATTAGTATTCTCCTTATATTTTTGTATATCAATTCTTTTTTGTCCTTATATGTCATTTTACAATCTTAAATTCCATCTAGTGTACTAAAGGTTAATAAAACATACGGAGTATTTTCAACCTTTTAGCTCGAAATGTAAACTATAACACTCTAGTACGTTCACCCAAACACGTGAACACACCCTTTGTAAAGGACTATTCAATATATGATATCTGGTTGTAAGAGATAAGTCATTTAAGTTGATCAAATCATGCTATAGCCTATAAGATCCGGTTTTATAGTGATTAAATTTTCAAATTTCATTCGATTGTTGGATTGGTAAAAGTACATAAGCATAACTTCTTAACCATATTTCTAGAAACTATACCTGCCAAGATATCAGTAATTCAAGAAATTAGAATATTTATAGCTAAGCCAGCAGAAGTATATGGTCTATTAAACTATTTAAGCAGCCACATGCAAGTCATGGCGCAATAACAAAGCAACTACATATACGATCTGATCTACGTCTACATCTACAGTACAATTATTGTATCGATCAAAAATGAAAAGATTTCTAACATCAGCAATGGAGGCTACATTTTTTTTTCTATTAAACTTCAAAGCATTCATGTTATCAACTCCAGCATTGCTTCTTTAACCATAGTTCTTGAAACTGGGCTATGGTTTGATTGAATCTCAAAGTTTTGGTCACCATTCAGCACCACCTAAAATTCAGGGAGCATCATTTTGGCTCTAAAACTAATGTAGCTTCAGTCATGAAAACAACTGATCATTCAAAGAGCAAAACAACTAAGTACAAAGAAACGAAGGAAACAAAATAAACCTAATAGTTGTTGAAAAATGCGAAAACAAACGAAACTTACTCATCTGAAAGGCTTAATGCCACGACCTTCCGACGTCATGCTTTCCGGTGTCGTACCTCCTCTCCGTATCATTTCTGGCTCTTTTTTATTGGTCCACTTGTCTATCTCGCTCACCCTTTCTACTTCTGGTCAAAAATTGGTCAACCTTGGTCAACTCAGTCAGCCAGCGCCAGTCAAACCTGCAAAATTTTCAATTTTTTTTTTTGTTTCTCACTTTTTTCATATACTTGGGGGCTAGAAAATGAATTTTGATGGCTGAAATAAGAAGTTATTTTCCAGAATTTGAGTTAAGGAAGAAAAAGTTAAGGAAGAAAGAGTTAAAAAAATAAATGGGATGAGAATAACATATAAGCTCTATAAGTTAATAAATAATACTATAAACTTAAATATATAAAATATACTAAAAAACTAAATAGTCAAAATCCAAGTTCTCCCCGAGTTTCCGAGAATTCCTCAAAAACCTCCTGCCGAGTTTTCCCCGAGTCGCGAGTTTTACAACCTTGCTCCTTCCACCCTTTCCAAACCTCTCTTTTTCGCGTTCTTCAATACTTCGATGGCTTTTTTTCACATGCTCTAATGTCGTTTTTATTAATTTCTTCACGGTTAGCATCACGTTGCCTTCTTCCACTCCTACCAACTTCATCTCTTGTGTTCCTGACAGTATCCTCATCATCGGAGTCGTGTCTCCTTACCACCCTTTCAGGTCTCTCTTTCTCGTATCGCTGACATCATGCTTACTACTACCTCCATTCCACCTATCATTAATACCTCTTCCATCATCAGATTCATCATCTGTATCAAGCCTCTGCTGCAAAACAAAAGTTGTTTCCCTTACTCCTTTTAACGTTACGACGTTCATCACAACTAGTGCTTCAATCCGACTCGTATCTCTTTACATCCCGAATACGTTTTTTTTTTTTTTTGCATAATCAGATCATCTCTGTCATGTCATATACCTTTATTGTGCTTGTTGGTAATTTGCGCCTGCTTCTTTTACTAACATCAGACTCAGATTCTTCATCATCGTCACTTATTTTCGTACTCTTCTGCTGTTTTTTCATCGTCTCTTTAACAGGTTCCCTACTACTATCTGTATCAGTATCACCATCGCTATCACTCTCACAATCTGAAGAAAACGCTCTTTTTTTGTTCGAGTTTTTGTTGTAAAGCTTGAACTCATCAAGCCCATCTTTACCAATTTTGGTATCTTTTTCAAACTTATCTTCAGATCCAGGAGCTATTTTATTGTTATCTTTTGCTTTATCACCATCATCCAATTTTGCTTCATCAGAGACAAGTGCATACTTCTTTACCTCATCTTCATGAACTACCCCAAGAGCAATTTTTAAATTTTCCATTTGCTTCTGTTTACGTGCTGCCACTTGATGAGTAATGACGTACGTCCCGCCATGCCCGTCACGCGTGACGCTTGGCGTAACTTCTATCTGGACACGGCTTCTTTAACTCCAACTTGGCTCTGTCAAGTCAACCTTGGCTTCAAACCATGATTATTTCTGCGCTACGCCGCCCGTAGCGTACCGTTAATGGTGTTGTTGACTTGGTCCACTCGGCTGATCGCCTGTCCGATAAGTTAGGAGAACGTGGAGTAGGTAGTGGGCATGATTAGAGGATTCCAGGAGTGGTAATCGTGGGTTAGTGGACTGATGGTGGTTATCCCTGGTAACCGTCAATCTTGTGCCTATAAATACTAACCATAATCAAGCATTTAACGACTAATCAACACACACTTACCATCGCTGATCGCTCTTTTAAGCTCATCTTGGAGGCTCGGCAAAAGTCAACCACCACAACACCCCTCATATCCATCACGTCTACCGGAGGAACCCCTTCCGAAGGTTAGTCACTTTACATCACTGCACTCAAGTCAATTTTGGCTTGATCCATGAGTCTGAATGCCTGAGCAAGTATAAACAATGCATTAACAATAACCCAACAAAAGAGTGACTAACATACCAGATACATGTTCTTAAAAGATACACGCCATAGTCAAAAAGTTCCTGCTTATCAAGAATGATTGTTAGATCCATCTATAGACGTACACCTTTAAGTCGTTTGTTGACAAACCTTCTATAGTTTTAAGAGGCAGCTGCATTTTATTAGAGCTGTAGTTTGCTTTTGGTAATGTAACAGTGCCATTTAATGTGTATGTAAGTATGTAACTGTGTATGGTCCTTTTTATACCTTGAGAGGTGCATATTTTTCAAATTAAATTCAGAAGTATAATATTGTTAAAGTTGAGTATAAGGTTTATAGCTTATTAGAAGATTCATGACCTGAGGTGAATTCATGGTTGGTTGAAGCTATATGGTGAGAGCTCGTATGTCTAAAAGCTGAGCTGAATAATATCTAATTAACTGATAGTAATAACATATTTCACAAGCAATCGTAGGATACAAATTTTGTTGTAGGTATACAAATTTTGCCGAAGGTTGATTGTTCTAGGATCAAATAGTAGGTATAAAATATAGCTTCTGACGATGCTGCCAAATACAATTGATGCCGTCAACGTCGGTAAATCTTTCATAAACTTTTTCATTTCGTGGAAATCTTTTTCAGCCTCCTCCAACCAGAAAAAGTCGTATTTACTTAAAAAATCCTTTTAAAGCACGGAGGAAAGGCAACAACCTCTCTGCTGGTCGTGACATAAATCTTGTTAATGCAACCAACTTTTTGTTCTGCACTTCTTTTTTATTTCTCGGTGATTTCATATTCTCTACCGCCTGAATTTTCTTAGGATTTTATTTTATTCTTCGCGGTAACTATATATCTTAAAAAAATTTCCGTCCTCCATACCGAATGAGCACTTTGACGGATCAAATTTTATGTTAATATTTTTTTCAAGATTAAGACGTTTCCTTTATATCAAGTATCAGTTGCTCTTCGAAATTACTTTTGATAACGATGTTGTCAACGTAGGCTTCGACATTTCCCAATATGTCCCTTAAATGTTTCATCTATTACCCTTTGATAAGTGGCTCCCGCATTTTTTAGTACAAACGGCATTATAGTTTTGATTTCGTTGTTGTTTGGGTCAAGAATTGTGCCACTGAAGTAAGATGCACCTTTGATGAACAATCCGATCAATCCTAAATTAGATACAACGATATAATTTAGGAATTGAGTGCACTGAGGGGTGAATGGTGATGTTGATAATGTTTTTGGGACCTTATGATCGTCTTTCACTTAGATTCAAGTGATCAATCACCATGTACCGGTCTTGATTGCATTACCTTGGCTCGATTATGATTGCTACTTGGGCGTAGTCACAAGTGAATCACAAAGACCAGAGCAATTGCACAAAATCAACAACCTAAAATGAGAAGCCAAACTCCCTATTTATAGGCTTGGGATATCCGCAGAATCAATGTTAGCGCAGAGGTAGCAAATCCGCAATGTTTATGCGATATGTCTTTGCTATCTCAATTTACGCGGGCATCCGCAGTGCCATAGCACAATACGCATTTGCTGTTTATTCTCGCGGTTCTGTTTGCACTTGTACTTGAGTCGCCTTTTGCACTTAAAATATACATATATATATGCTTATATATATGATCACAACCATATATTGAAGATGATAGAAGTTAGATCATGTATTTTTTTTTACAAGCTTATTGTAATGACCCGCCTTTTCCGTTTACTTTCCGTCTACTTAATTTAAAGTCCGTTATTTAATTATAACATCACCCGTTAAGACGCGTTTTTAAAATATTTCGTTTAGGTAATTCACGCACCCGCTTTTAAACTTGAGGGACTAAACTTGCCAAGAGACCAAAGAGATGACTAGGTCAACTAGTCAAACTCCTCCCTCCTCCATTCATTTCATCCACCACTTTTCACTGCTTCCAACTTTATGCTCTCAAACCCTCAAACACAAATTCATCATCCAAATCCGATCTAGCAAGCGTTCTTCAAAACAAATTACATATTTGGAATCCTTGCAACTTCCTCTTCGATTCCATACCAACTTCATCTCGTTTGGATAACTTTCTAAAAACACTAAATTTCTTGTTCTTGATCTTTAAAACTTAAAAGTGTGTTAATTAGTGTCTATGACTCAAGTCTAACATGAATATATGATTTGCATGCTCGATCTTGTTGTTTTAGTATAACTAGCTTGAACTTGAAAAGTGTGTGTTTAATCTTGAGTTTTGGATGATTAAATGTTGTTGTTATGTTAAAGTTCATGTATTAAATGTGTTACTAGCATCATTAGCTTCAATTTGAAGTGTAGGTTGATTAAGAAAACTTCACTAACATGATTATTGATTTTGTGATTCTTGGTTAGGGTTTGATAGATTTAATATGAACTTTTGATGCATTGAATGCTTTGCAATGTTGTTTGTGAGTGTTTGGTATTGTTGTGTGTATTAAGTTCCCGAATCATCACTTGCTTTATGAGCTTGAAACATTGAATGGTGAGCGTTAAATGATCATTCGTCGGGAATTCGGTTATTGTAAATGATGTTTTTGTTTGATTAAATGTGTTTAGTTGTATTCCTAGTTAAATTACCTTTCCAACGATATAAGATACGTGTTCTAATTGTTTACGGTTCATGATATATGGTTATTTGAAGTTTGGTTCGTGCATATCACAATTTGCAGCCACCAGCTGCTGAAAAAGGGCACTTCACGATCGTGAAGTTTGGGCTCGCAGTCACTAGATGCTGAAAAAGGCCACTTCACGGTCGCGAGGTTTGGGCTCGCGGTCGCGAGATTCTCCCTGACCAAAGTCAATTTTTGATTTTTGCAATTTCGTTCCCGCTTACTCGCAACTCCGTTTAACATGAAATTTTGCCAACATACTTATATATGACTACGTTTTTATGTGTAATGGTCGAAAACCCGACCCGACCCTGTTGACTTTGACTTTGACTTTGACCAAGTTTGACTTTAAGTCAAACTTAACCAAACTCTTATGCAATCGTTCTAACTTGCGTTTATACTTATATCTTGCATGAAACTTGACAATTTGACTCACATGCTATATTAATCGAGTCGTAACGAGCCATAGGACTAATTGAATAACTTTGACCGACCGTGTTTACCGATATTGATACACCTATTTGTTTAGGTCAATACTAGCATTTGTTCTTGTACACGTTTACTTTGTGAAGTACCTATTTACCCGTGCACTCAAGGTGAGATCATAGTCCCACTTTTACTCTTTTATACTTACATTTGGGATGAGAAAACATAAACGTTTCGTTTTACAAGTGAACACAAGTACGAAAACAAACATTCTACGTACGAGTTAGAACAAAAATGCCTCAATTCGATTATCATTAGTTACACTTGCCGGGTGTAAGCGAGAACTTATGTTGTATGGCCATATGGGTTTGACAAACCCTCATTCGGACGGTTTGCTACCGTTATGCGGATGAAATATATTTTCGAGAATAAGTGTAGGTTCTAACACTATGTGTATGGGGTAACGTTAGTTAAACCTTGATAATTGGGTGCTCGTGATAGCAAATTTTAGAATGGTTTACTATTATTTCAACGTTATAAATCTTGTGGTTCAACTTACATACTCACTTACTAATCCTATGATTTCACCAACGTTTTCGTTGACAGTTTTCTATATGTTTTCTCAGGACCTTGAACGCTATGTGCTACATGCTTCCGCACTCTTTTTGATACTTGCTTGGATGTCGAGTATACATGCATACATGGAGCGTCTTTTGAATTTACTTAGAAATTGTGTCGCATAGGTTTCATTTGTACTTAAAACGTTGTAACGTCACTAGTTGTTGAACTACTTTTGTAAATTTGAAACATCTTTACATTTGAAATGAATGCGACATATTTTGGTCAAACGTCATTTTAAAGACTGATATGGCCGAAACGGACGGTTTTTAATTGCGCGGTGTCGTAAGGCCGCGGCTTGCCAGGATCAGCCACTCGTGGGAGAGGGTACTGTTTTAAATTTATATTTAGCGGTGTAACGACCTGGAAATTTCTGACCAAATTTAAACTCTAAACTCTATATATTTCCAACACGATAAGCAAAATCTGAGATGTTGAGTCTAGAAAGTTTGAAATCTATTGTCGAATAGTCAGTTACCTTTTGACCATGCCTAACGATTTACAAACAATTGTTAAAATATATATTGTATATAAATATTTAATAGCTAATGAATGTTTTTTTTTTTTATATATATATATATAATATATAAATATGAGATTTGATATTATAAGTATTACTCTCATTGTTATTAATAGTATTAATATTTGTATTATTAATAATAATGAAATATAGGAAATATTGATATAAAATCTTAAATATGTAACCTGTTATTACTAGTAGTATATTATTATGTTTTGTCATTATTATATATTTATTATTATTATTATTAGTATTATTATTATTATTATTATTATTATTATTATTATTATTATTATTATTATTATTATTATTATTATTATTATTATTATTATTATTATTATTATTATTATTATTATTAGTATTATTGTTATAGAATTTATATAATTGATTAATATTATTAACAATATCATTTTGATGATAAATATTATTATTATTAGGATAATTATTATAAATTGTATTATTATTATGTTATTATTGACAATAAATTTCAGTATTATCATTTTGTATTATTAATAATGATTATTATTAAATATTCTTTTATATAAGAAATCAGTATTTATTTTTATTTAGTATTTTGACCATTATTAATTTAATTATAATTATTAATAATTAAAAATCAATTATAGAAACCGTAAATGGATTTGAGAACAGATTTGGTGGCATGTTTCTTTCAACCTTTATTAATTTTTTTTGGATTCATACGGAATTGAGTACAATTTATAACAGTTAAAAGGTGCCAATCCTGCTAGCAATCGACATCTTCAATTTTTTTTTTATAAATATTGCTGTCTGCTTTAAAACTCCTGTCGAACCCAATTCACGCTATAAAACAATCGATATCTTATTTTCAGGAATTAATTCACTCGAGTTCTACACCCTCAATATCAAACATAACTGCTATCAATCGATATTATCTGTTAAAGTGATGTTTTTTTTTTTATCACAGGCCGTTAACCCTGTTTTGAACCCATTTGATCAAAGGCTCGATTTCTTATTTATTTTAAAATCTAGAAATGCAGATTTGTTAGAAATCCATTCGTCAAACTATCTACCAAGTTTCAGATTCCAAATCATCGTAACCAATTCGAATTTCACAATCAAAGTTTTTAAATTTAAAAGTTAAACTTTTGTTCTTGAGCAAATTCGATGTTTCTGTTATGATTTAAGTTAAATTAACAATTTCTAAAGCTTCTAGGAACAATTTAGAATCTATTTCATGTTGAACGTATAACCTAAAACAGTCTTTAAATCAACATTCGATCTTGAGTTCATATTTCAAGTAAACGAGTATATGCTTGCATCTGTCTTGTTCCTTTTCTGTTTTAATATAATCACCCACTTATCTGAACCTCTGTCTTGATTTAAATATTAAAACCGAACCCCTGTGTATTGATTATGATTGATTTATGTTTGGGTCGATTGGGGTCGAATGGTCTGAGAAGAAGATATAGTAGGAATAGGCGGGACAGTTAATTACATTTAAAACAGAAAACAAATCAGAGAAATATATATGGCTGAGTGGTTACGGGGTATTAAGGGTGATCTAGAGGTCTCGGGTTCGAATCCCGTCATGGGCAGTTATGATCTTTTTAACACTACCAAGGTATAAAATGATATCTTAATTGTTATTAATATTATTATCATTATTACTATTGTTATTATTATTATCAGTATTATAAAAATTATCAATTTTAAACGTAAAAACTACCATTATCGTTATTAGAGTTATCGTTATTTTTATCATTGTTATTATTTTCATGAATCTTACTATTATTTTTATGAAAATTGTTATAAATATTAATTTTATGAATATATTAATTATTAGTATTATCAACATTGAAATTTTTTTATAATTATAATCAAATACAACTTTTATTCACTATTATTACTATTATATATTATCATGTATATGAAAATATACTTAAAAGTAATGTTACATATAAGTGTGAATTAATTATATTAATAAACTTTATATAAATGCCCTTATATAATAAATTAGGAATATTTCAAAACCATATAATAATAATTATTTTAAATATATATATAAACAATATAATCACTATATAAAGTTATATTATATAAATTTTGTTCGATTATGAATATGTTTATTAATAAATATACAAATGATATAGGTTCGTGAATCCGAGGCCAACCTTATAATTAACCAATGGTGTTATATGTATTTTTACTACAAAATACAGTATGGTGAGTATATAGTCCCACTTTTAAACTCTAAGTATTTCGGGATGAGAATACATGTATTTTATGTTTTACGTTATGGACACAAGTAACTGAAAAATATATTCTACGTTGAGTTGTACCACTGGCATACTTCCCTGTAGCTTGGTAACTGTTATTTACAGCGGTATTGTAAACGCGAATCCTGTTGATAGATCTATCGGGCCTGACAACCCCAACCGGACTGGACGACCAGTATTCAACGGTTGCACAGTACTTCGTTTCGTGACTACACTTGGTACAGTGTAGTAAGATTTCATATTAAAGGGAATATGCGACGTGATTAATTGTTAAGTATGGTTACCAAGTGCTCAACCACTTAGAATATTTTTATTAAAATGTTTATATATGAAATCTTGTGGTCTATATTTATATCGCTGTCGACATTAAACCTATATCTCACCAACTTTATGTTGACATTTTAAAGCATGTTTATTCTCAGGTACGCGTTAAGTCTTCCGCTGTGCATTAGCTCATACTAAGGACCTTACTTGGAGTCGATCATCGCAATGGAACCAAATGTTGAAGACTTCGTCCGGGAGGATAAGGTCGAGGTCTTTACAGGTGGTATCAGAGCGGTGGTCTTAGTGAACCAGGTCTTGCGTTAGTGTGTCTGACTAGTAGTTGTTAGGATACATTAGTGAGTCTGGACTTTGACCGTGTCTGCCTGTCAAAGTTTTGCTTATCATTTCTAGTCGGAAATCATCTGCTTATTATCCTTAGGAAATTGCCTACCTATCATTCTCAAGTCTAGACACGCTCTACTGCATTTAGTGCATCGATAGTGTATAGACGAAATTCATATCTTAGCGTATCTAATAATTTCTATCTTGGCGTATCTGTAGATTTTCCTGATATATGCCGTAACATCCTTTGTAGCCTACGAAATCTTTAGTATTACATATAGATATTCTATATAGTTAGAATATCATCCGATATCCGGAGATCATTTCACATTGAAGATCCTTTCCATCCATCCAATTACCCCTTAGCAATGAACCTGAAGCACTTACCGGCGAACCTATTCGAAACATCATTTTCTCGCCCATTCCTAGAGTATCTCGTCACGAATACATAATATTCATATCACAAATCTTGTTTATTCGCTCGCTTCAACCGTCAATCATCCTGTAGTACTAGAAGGAGTTAACAAACTACGCGCTCGTGTGACGACTTTGGAGAAACTGGTGCGAAGGTTACGAACACCAGCAGCAGCACCAGCAGCAAAATCAGTACCAACATCATCGACGTCGACAGTACCCTTATCATCCCTAAACCATAACCGCGCCGTAACTCTCAACATCACAATCTGTACCTCGAATATCAACATCACACGCCTCAATATTACCGTCTGTATTTAGAGTATGATCTTCGTTCTACATATCGTTCTACATCGATTAATTTCGTTCTACGTATTGTTCTACCTCAATTATCTTCGTTCGACATGGCAATTATGTAATCTCTAATGTTTTAGAGATCATGTAATCAAGTGCCAACAATAAATCAAATGAGTATAATATTCTAATGACTCATTAAATTCATAATTACATCCGAAGAAAATATATATGCAAGTATATTTTCATAAAGATTGTAATTAAAAATTCTTTTGTACAAACTGTTAATGATGAAAATATTTTAACGAGTGGGTAGTACCCGAGGAATATTTAGAATTCACATTAATAAGTTACACTGTACATTCTTCGAATCTGATTCAACGGTCATCTATTATCCTATTTACAATCACCGATATACGTATCCGTTCACCACAGAATAACTATTTCCGTTCAAATTTCATGTTTGGATTTTGACCTATCATAATCCAACAAGTGGCATAATGAAGAAAACATTGGATATAATAAAAATTGTTAGAAACAAACGAATTAACTAATTGAAATATTGTTAAGGATTCCACGCTAACTGTTCCGGCTAACTGTTCCCAGCTAACATTTAATTTATCGCAATTTACATTCTCGCAATTTTATTTACTGTTATTTAATTTCCGCACTTTACATACCGTCGGGACACGTATGCAAGGTTTCGACTTATCATATCGACCCATCTATATATATATTTCGGAACGACCATAGACACTCTATAGCTGGCTATACAGGGTTGAGGTGGATTCCAAAATATATATATGGTTTGAGTTGTGAGCGACACTGAGACCGGTACACGGGTCACGATATGTATTAATTAATTCGAATATTATATATTTAATTTATATATGAATTTATCGGACTATTGGACTGCTAACTATGGACAATTAAAATAAATTAAAATATTGATTATAACATATGAAACTAAACAATTCTTCAAGTTTGCCACTTGATTCTATCTTAAACCCCATTCGTATCTTGACAATTAAAATTCGCGTTCAAATTTTTCATGATTCTTGAAAACGCCTCTATCAAAAAGTTGAACCAGTCGCACCTCGTCTACGGAAAAAGATTCCTGCATAAAGTTATGCACCTGCAAACTCTCGGAAACTGAATCAACATCTAACACGCAGCAGTGTTAATTTCTTTAGTGTTATTATTACCCAAAATAACTTTGCAATCCCTTTCCAAATTAGCCAATTTTGTCACAGCTCCAGCAAATTGATTTCGATTTTTCGTTCAAAACAACCTTGTTATAACCTCGAAAAATATACATGTGTATTTATTGTTACCAGAGCACCTTTTATGTTCCACCATACGACCATAAGCGTTTAATCATCTAAAAACACAATTCGCCCGAAAATACCTCGGAGTGATAACCGACGATTCAGATATGGCTGCATTGAATGCAGAGGAAACAGTAAAATTATAGATGGCCTAAATGGCCAAAAGTTTGATGATAAAGAAGGGAGTGTTAGGAACGCTCGATAGAAAAATTGGTACTGAAAAATGGATTGAGCTAACCGTGAAGGAAACAAAGAACAGATACAAGGACTGAACCTGCCCTCAAAGAATCCAAATGATCCAGTGCCTGCTGAAACCATTAGTAAAAACCCTACCCCTTATCCTAAACCTTTCCCGATGATATTCTTCATCATCATCTTATCCTAGATATTATAAGATATCTTCATATCTTCCGTTATACATATTCTCCATATTTCTGGAAATATTTTCACAACTATTCTTATCTGAGAATATTTATCTCTCCGTAATATCTGCGTTACAACATAAAAGAAACTGTGTTAGTTTCTAAGTTCTAAAACCTTCAAGTTTAAAATAGGAATGTTCTGAAGCAGTGTTGGGAACTGATGCATGAATTAGTATAATATAATGAAACTTGATCAACTTCATTATATTACAGTAAGTCATGTTAAGTTTCTAATGAAATGTGATGATTCACAGTACCATCATCATGTGCCATGTTACACGGCTCTTACATTCTATCCAATTCTCAAACATAATAGGAACATGTCATCCTGACAGTTCTATCTTTTCCGGGGTATTCTGGTAATTTGACAAATCAAAATTTGTCCTATTACCATTTCTTTCTTAGAGCATTAGCTATACTCATTTCGAATCTCATATCTACAAATTCCGGACCATTACTCGCTTGACTCGAAGTCAGGAAGAGAAAACGAAAGTATGAAGCTTTGAAAAATAATGAAGAATACAAAGGCCGAAAATCACCCAGGATTTACAAACCGTGTATATCAATACGTATTGCAACGTAAAGACACGGGAGAATTAAAAATATTATAATTCCGAGGAAAGGATAGAAGTAAATAGATTCTTCTGGCGATAAATGAAAGAGAAGAATGAAAGATATGAAAGTTAGAAGTATAACAAGAATTAGAACGGGATGGAGCATTTAAAAGAATACTTTAAGGTATGAGTTGAAGGAGAAAGGATAGAAGATGTGAGTTGTGGAAATAAGGAAGAGAAGGAAATGGATTTATAGCAAAATATTCGACAAAGAAATCGAAACAGATCGCCACACTAAATCAAAGAAGATCTTGATCGCCAAAGAACCAAATCTTATTACGTAAAATTTTCCATAAATTCCGGAAATCAATCCTAATCACGTCATCGGTTACAACAATTCTATATTTACACATTTCACTCTTTTGTGATAGCTTCGCTCGTGCGTCTCACATAACCGAATCGTTTTATCTAAATCTTTCAATAATGATAAAATTTCATTATTACCTCATATTCGTCATGAAAACATTCCTATTGTTATTTATGACAACCTCTACCAAATTTCGGGGACGAAATTTCTTTAACAGGTGGGTACTGTAACGACCTGGAAATTTCTGACCAAATTTAAACTCTAAACTCTATATATTTCCAACACGATAAGCAAAATCTGAGATGTTGAGTCTAGAAAGTTTGAAATCTATTGTCGAATAGTCAGTTACCTTTTGACCATGCCTAACGATTTACAAACAATTGTTAAAATATATATTGTATATAAATATTTAATAGCTAATGAATGTTTTTTTTTTTATATATATATATATAATATATAAATATGAGATTTGATATTATAAGTATTACTCTCATTGTTATTAATAGTATTAATATTTGTATTATTAATAATAATGAAATATAGGAAATATTGATATAAAATCTTAAATATGTAACCTGTTATTACTAGTAGTATATTATTATGTTTTGTCATTATTATATATTTATTATTATTATTATTAGTATTATTATTATTATTATTATTATTATTATTATTATTATTATTATTATTATTATTATTATTATTATTATTATTATTATTAGTATTATTGTTATAGAATTTATATAATTGATTAATATTATTAACAATATCATTTTGATGATAAATATTATTATTATTAGGATAATTATTATAAATTGTATTATTATTATGTTATTATTGACAATAAATTTCAGTATTATCATTTTGTATTATTAATAATGATTATTATTAAATATTCTTTTATATAAGAAATCAGTATTTATTTTTATTTAGTATTTTGACCATTATTAATTTAATTATAATTATTAATAATTAAAAATCAATTATAGAAACCGTAAATGGATTTGAGAACAGATTTGGTGGCATGTTTCTTTCAACCTTTATTAATTTTTTTTGGATTCATACGGAATTGAGTACAATTTATAACAGTTAAAAGGTGCCAATCCTGCTAGCAATCGACATCTTCAATTTTTTTTTTATAAATATTGCTGTCTGCTTTAAAACTCCTGTCGAACCCAATTCACGCTATAAAACAATCGATATCTTATTTTCAGGAATTAATTCACTCGAGTTCTACACCCTCAATATCAAACATAACTGCTATCAATCGATATTATCTGTTAAAGTGATGTTTTTTTTTATCACAGGCCGTTAACCCTGTTTTGAACCCATTTGATCAAAGGCTCGATTTCTTATTTATTTTAAAATCTAGAAATGCAGATTTGTTAGAAATCCATTCGTCAAACTATCTACCAAGTTTCAGATTCCAAATCATCGTAACCAATTCGAATTTCACAATCAAAGTTTTTAAATTTAAAAGTTAAACTTTTGTTCTTGAGCAAATTCGATGTTTCTGTTATGATTTAAGTTAAATTAACAATTTCTAAAGCTTCTAGGAACAATTTAGAATCTATTTCATGTTGAACGTATAACCTAAAACAGTCTTTAAATCAACATTCGATCTTGAGTTCATATTTCAAGTAAACGAGTATATGCTTGCATCTGTCTTGTTCCTTTTCTGTTTTAATATAATCACCCACTTATCTGAACCTCTGTCTTGATTTAAATATTAAAACCGAACCCCTGTGTATTGATTATGATTGATTTATGTTTGGGTCGATTGGGGTCGAATGGTCTGAGAAGAAGATATAGTAGGAATAGGCGGGACAGTTAATTACATTTAAAACAGAAAACAAATCAGAGAAATATATATGGCTGAGTGGTTACGGGGTATTAAGGGTGATCTAGAGGTCTCGGGTTCGAATCCCGTCATGGGCAGTTATGATCTTTTTAACACTACCAAGGTATAAAATGATATCTTAATTGTTATTAATATTATTATCATTATTACTATTGTTATTATTATTATCAGTATTATAAAAATTATCAATTTTAAACGTAAAAACTACCATTATCGTTATTAGAGTTATCGTTATTTTTATCATTGTTATTATTTTCATGAATCTTACTATTATTTTTATGAAAATTGTTATAAATATTAATTTTATGAATATATTAATTATTAGTATTATCAACATTGAAATTTTTTTATAATTATAATCAAATACAACTTTTATTCACTATTATTACTATTATATATTATCATGTATATGAAAATATACTTAAAAGTAATGTTACATATAAGTGTGAATTAATTATATTAATAAACTTTATATAAATGCCCTTATATAATAAATTAGGAATATTTCAAAACCATATAATAATAATTATTTTAAATATATATATAAACAATATAATCACTATATAAAGTTATATTATATAAATTTTGTTCGATTATGAATATGTTTATTAATAAATATACAAATGATATAGGTTCGTGAATCCGAGGCCAACCTTATAATTAACCAATGGTGTTATATGTATTTTTACTACAAAATACAGTATGGTGAGTATATAGTCCCACTTTTAAACTCTAAGTATTTCGGGATGAGAATACATGTATTTTATGTTTTACGTTATGGACACAAGTAACTGAAAAATATATTCTACGTTGAGTTGTACCACTGGCATACTTCCCTGTAGCTTGGTAACTGTTATTTACAGCGGTATTGTAAACGCGAATCCTGTTGATAGATCTATCGGGCCTGACAACCCCAACCGGACTGGACGACCAGTATTCAACGGTTGCACAGTACTTCGTTTCGTGACTACACTTGGTACAGTGTAGTAAGATTTCATATTAAAGGGAATATGCGACGTGATTAATTGTTAAGTATGGTTACCAAGTGCTCAACCACTTAGAATATTTTTATTAAAATGTTTATATATGAAATCTTGTGGTCTATATTTATATCGCTGTCGACATTAAACCTATATCTCACCAACTTTATGTTGACATTTTAAAGCATGTTTATTCTCAGGTACGCGTTAAGTCTTCCGCTGTGCATTAGCTCATACTAAGGACCTTACTTGGAGTCGATCATCGCAATGGAACCAAATGTTGAAGACTTCGTCCGGGAGGATAAGGTCGAGGTCTTTACAAGCGGGGCCTAATTCTTACTACTCCTTATAAGTAAGGGAAGTATGACCTAGAGTCGTATTTTTGAGATATCAGTAACATCGAACCTATATTTTAGCCTAAGATAGTTAGGGAGTAGTGAATGTTTATTTTGGGATTTTCTAGTTTATAAGACAGGTAAAGTAAATGCGATAAAATTTGTAATTCAGATAAGGTTAAAGTAAGTGCATACTATGATTTCGTCAGTTATGTTGCCGAGATTATGGAATGCTGGCTCATGAATAGGCAGAGGCCTTGTATTCATTACACTAGTCCTAAACGCCCATGTCATAAGACATGTCACTGGGTACTGCGTTAGGCTTGAAGATTCTGAATAGACAGCAATGTCCCTTACCCCCGACGCCCGTGCAGTCTGACTACAGGCATACACATTCAGACGGCTCATCCAATTGAGCGACTCGGTTGGGTGACGTATTAACATTCCAAAATGGTCTAAACTTTCTTAAGCATAATAGAACACATGGTTTACCATATCCGAGAGACGCGATGTGCTTCAATGCTTTCGTTAATGATTGGTAAAGATAGTTAGGCCCTTAAAAAGAGTTCAACCATAAAGAACACCATGGCCAAGTCAAGTTGACTTCCATGAACACGTTCGGTTATCCTAACGGTCTAATCCTTTATGTGTCTAAACAAACATTTCCTTAATTAACTAAGAATCCCTCAAGCGGGGTGTAATGCTTGAGACCGCGTTATGGTGCAGTGTACTGGTCAACACTAACCGTGTTCCATGGCCTTACTTAGCAGAGGTACAGCTTACAATAACCGCTGTGCTTCAGCGTGTACGTACGAAGTTTATATGCTTGGTGACTACACTAGCATGGTCTAGGACCAACAATGTACTAAGGGTCTAGTCAGATGTTTCACTACTAAAGAGTCCTCAGTCGGAATCCAAAGCTCGATAGACTTACTACAACCGGTGTGCCTCGATCGATCTTACGTTGTATCCGATAGACTTCTCTTACCAAGGGGTGACACAGATAGTGTACTCTGAATCGGGGTTCGCGACTTCCCAATAATAGAGCCTATAACTACGTTCTATTAGTTGGAAAAACGATTGAGTTTAAAGCATAATCGGAAAGCATTTCGACAGCATACACAAACCATAATATTATTTTGGCATTATAACTGCTTACATCATAGCATACACTAAAGATAACTACTCGCTAATCATGACAACAATATCATAAAATATTATATAAGATAAAGGATAGAAGTACCAGTAGATTAACGAGTTCCGAATACAAAAGTGACAACTTCAAGACTCCAGACCGCTCCTAATACAATCTTCAGCATTCTTCTCCGGGTGCTAGGTTTCCCTCACGGAGTCGAAGGCCTTGAGAGTATGACTAATATTGTACAAGATAGAGAAAGAAGTGAATTGAAGTGTGTGTTGGAATGAATGACAAAGACCCTTTAAATAGACTTGGAATTTTCCAGAATACGCCTGGCAGGCCGCATGGCAGGCCGTATGGTGGGGCGTATTTGGCAGGCCGTATTGCTGGCAGACCGCATGGTAGGCCGTGTGTTGGGGCGTATTTGGCAGGCCGTATCCATACAGGCAGGCCGTATGGCAGCCCGTATGGCAGGCCGGATTTGATGCTGGTCAGCCTTGATTCCCTGGATCGTAACTTGATTTCTTGTCTTTCACCGTTTTTGCTCTAGAATCTTCGTTTTAGCTCCGCTTCTCTTGATTCTTTTTGCACCGCCTTCGTAATTACTTGTTCTTCAATTCTAACTGACGAAGTGGGTATTTTTGCCGACAAATTTCGAATATTTCTTATTTTTGGGCCTTAATACCGGGGTGAAAATGTGACTTTTTAGCCGATATCAAATATCCCACACTTAGACTTTGCTTGTCCTCAAGCAAACTCTCATTTTTTAAGAATCTTTTCGGTGTTTCTTTTCTAATAGCCTAAGCGGTTTGTTTTTATTATAAGAGCAAAAATATAAGGTGAGTCATCTATGTTAGGATTGAAATTATCTCTGCAAGCATGCGAGGAGGTTACATGACATAGGCTAGCTTTCACGGGTCACTCAAATCACTCAAGTGTTTAGGGTTCCCTATAGATCTAAGAAATGAAGTACGCTCATAGCCAGTCATGCTGCACCCATCGTCATTGGCTTGATAAAGACTCAAATCCTTGCTGCTAATGCGAGAATGGTAGTAATCTCAGCTTAATAGGTCATTTGTCAATGATGGGAAAGGAATTTTGGAGTGGTAGTGAAGTTATTTTTGAAGGGTGAGATAAAAGGGTAATGTAGTCTTTACACAGACTTTTATTCGGATAGATAGGAGTGCTGAAGTATTTTGAGAAGCACTTTTGAACTTTTTCTTCATTTGATAATCATTTTCGGTCGAGTTCTCTTTGGCATTTCTCTTATTTAGTTCTGCTCCTTTTTTGAAAATATCATCATTTTTTTTTTGGAGACTTCATCTCGAGAAACTTTTTGCCGGTAAACTTTTTCAAGACCTTTTCCATGATACTTGAGAGGTTTATAACATCGGGTTTTCGGAAGGAATCTCATTTTCTGGATTTTTCGAGAGATGGTAAAGGTGATATGGATGTGGCGGTGGAGCTAAAGTAGTGGAGGTGCGGAAGGTTTATGTTTGACAAATGGCTAGCTATTTTGAGTACAACCGAATCGCGTTTCGCTGCTTGGAGATGTAGATCTAAAACAAGTTCTGATTCTGAGCACAGACATCGGCACTCTCAATGAAAAATAGTGAAGCATTAAAGATGAATGCTGGTCTTATTTGGGGTGCCTCACCATAATCAATTTAGGTCGATAATGCCTTAGTCATGCAATGCTCTATTAGAGATTTCATTCTAACAAGAATTCTACCTTACTTAAGCCTTATTTTTATTGACAAACGTTTTAGGTTTTCAAAAATACTCTTTCGAAAAGGGTTTCTTTTTGCAAAAAATTTTGAAATTTAGCTTAAGGACTTGGAATCTTCGTAATGGTTTATTATAATACATCATAAAAATATACCAACATCCCACACTTAAACGAACATTGTCCTCAATGTTCCTAGTGTATCCCACACTTAGGAGTTTAAGTTGAAGATTTAGGAGTATTTGTCTAGTGTTTTAGTTGGGTGTTATCCCACACTTAGTGAAAAGCTAGGATGTGGCATAGTCTGAATCTTGAGCTAGTAGTGAAAAGAAAGAAATACCCCTAGCAGATGCGGCTGGCTTCCTTGCTTCTTTATCGGCTCATTTGTCATCCTTTATTCTTCTACTCTACTTTATTGCACGGGTTGCCTCCCGAGAAGCGCTTTTGTTTAAGGTCGTTGGCTCGACCGTAGTGATGCTTCAAAAAGCAAACATTCCTCGCTGATGGTCGTGATCTTGGTCTTCTCGGGGGAATGTGAGTCTTGGTGGATAAATCCTGAGAACATGTCAGACCAATAGTGGTAACAGGTCCGGTACTTCTCTTGAAGATCTTCTGAAAGATAAGTAGTGCGCAGTTTCGGCTCTTGATAAGTCTTGAAGTCCGATGAGAATATGATCCACAGCCCTGCTGGTTGACCCATGAATGTCAATCATAGAAGCAGTGCTGGTGTTGATGATTTCTCTGATGGGATGCTCATTTCGGGGGTCTTCAAACAATGTAAGAAACTGTATCTTTAGAATTTCGAAGTCTTCAGAACGGTGATCTCCATAGTAGGAGTCGGTTGCTTTGCACAGATTAGTTAAGAGACGAAGCTGGAAAGAAGTGAACAGCAATCCTGATCCGAGTATTAATTTCACCGTCTTTGAGTATATCTCCCGACATCCAGCTTTAAATGTGAAACTAGGATCTGTGGACTCGTGGAAGATACGTGATAGCTGCTTCGTAACATAGGTGGCAATATTGACTCGATCTGGTTCAAGATGAGAGAACGGATTGTTTCGCCTTGCTTCCTCCATAACAGCGTCTTGTAACTCTTTGATAATCAGATCAGCGTGGTGATCAATTGTTACGTAAATCACTAGTCTGTCTGGTGTGCTTTCGAAATTATCTCTATCCAGAAGAGCGAAAAGACTGTGAATATCCTCGACCATGTGCAAATCAGAGTGATAAGTCGGGCGTCCGGTGGAAAGATCCATATACTTCCGGATGAGAGTCAGTAGTGCTCGTTGGTTTCGTGAGAACAGAAGTGCAGATCTGGCTAAGGCATTATAAACCCTAGAGTAAATGATCTTCTGATCTCGATAGAATCTTGTTTCGAGAATAGTGCGAACCACTGAATTATGCTCTCGTTGCCTTTCTTCGTGATAGATATGATCGTGAAGAGAATTGATAAAGTCTTGAATGCGTTCTTCTAGGATTTCAACATCATTGTCTTCTCTTCGGAGAGGGAGGTGGTGTTCTTCTCTGATAGCCATAATTCGTTCTGTTAAGTGTAGCGAAAAATCAATGGTTGACTTTCGGATGGTTTCGAGAATGTCTTCAAATTCATCGGTATCATTGATGAAGGTGATCATGTCTGCATGTGTGGATATAACCGGAATTCGATCTGAAAAAGAGTCTGGCTCCCCTTGATCTGGTTCGGTTAGAGAGTGTGAGTTATTCAGAATGTCTTCATGTTGCTCTTCCTCGTCATCATCGGTATCTGGTTCCTCTGAGGATGCGTCTGATGAACGGGTTTCTTCAGTATTCTGATTCTCCACTTTATTACTTACAGGATCAATTTCTATATCCTTAACCTCAGCCTTGTCGGTCTTCTTCTTGAAGCGAATGATTAAACTGTGATCTTCCGTCTCAAGCCTCATTATTTCTTCATGACGCTCAGTGCTTGGAACGGGTATTGTCGCAGTTTCTTTTACGTCTTCCATTTCCTCTTCCTCCTCAGATTCATCCTCTTCCTCTATTTTTTCACTGGGATCCTCTTCTTCCTTTTCTGGGTCGTTTACAGACTGTGATTCGACACCCATCTCGACATCGTCGGCTGGTGGTAAAGTCTCTTCATCAGAAGTGATCCGTCTGGTGGAAATAGCAAACATCTCTTCCTGTCCAGAAAGATCGGTTGGTCGGTCAATTTTGAAGGTAACGCTCTCCCCATGTGATCGTAAGATCAAGGTTTGATTGTACACATCAATGACAGTCCTAGCCGTATTCATAAAAGACCTTCCTAACACTACTGGGGTGTGTAGGTCTTCCTTGATATCCATTACTACGAAATCCGTAGGGTACAAGAATTTGTCGACTTTCACCAAGATGTTTTCAACTATGCCCTTAGGATACCAAATTGTATGATTGGCAAGTTGGATTGTCATTTTGGTTGGTGACAAGTCTCCTAACTCTAATCTCTTGTAGAGAGAGTAGGGGATTAGGTTGATACTTTCTCCTAAATCTGCTAGCGCATGAATGGTTCCAGATTGGTAGATTGAACACGGGAAAACGAATCAGCCCGTATCTCCTAGCTTAGGTGGTAGAGAGTTTCTGAGTAATGCAGAGCATTCTTCACTCAGTGGAATTTTGTTAGAGTCTGGTATCCTCTTCTTTGTAGAAAGAAGCCTTCGGATGTATCTCTTCTGGTTGGGAACTTTGGACATGGTGTCCAGGAATCTGCCATCTAGTTTGAAGGAATCAAGCTTGGATGGTTCTCCTTGTAGCCTTCCAGGATAAGGTACGCGAACTGGAGTTTCAGGGGTCAGCTTCTGAGTATATGTCGATTTGTTCTTGAGCCTAGTTGACCTTCTCCGTAGTTCTTCCTCTTTGATTACGGAATCCATTTGCTTTGCCTCTTCTATGTGGGGATTTTGGATAGTATTACTTGGCAATCTTCCCTGCGGTCGGGTTTCAAGGCGTTGTGATAACTGTTCGAGTTGCATTTCCAAACTTTTGAGCAGAGCCAATTGATTTCTCATTAGTATCTCCGTCTGATCTTGTCTGGCTGCAGTTCTCTGATTTAGCTGTTGTTGTCCTTGGATGAATTGAGTTAACTGATCATCAGCTTCGAGAGTGGGGTTAGCTACTTTTGTAATCTGGGTGGTAGGGGAATTTTCCTCAGCTGGGGGACTAGTGAGTGGAAGTGGTTGATCGTAGGTCAATTGAGATTGTTGGGCTGGGTAAGGTGGATAGCGATAGCGGAAAGGTTGATTGCTTCGCTGAAATTGATTAACCCTAGGTGGTTGATTGAATCTGGGATTTGGTGGACGAGCTGGGTATTGGACGTAACAGACTGAACAGTCGGGGTTTTTGTACTCAACTTGATATTCTTCAGTAGGTTGCGGGTTGGTACAATTAACACAAGCCTGAGCTTGGTTAACCTGTTGTGGATGTGTCTTCAATTCTCCGAGTTGTTTAGCAAGAGATTCCATCTTGTCCGTGAGGGATTTGATGGCCTCCGTTTGATTGTTAAGTGCAGAGAGTGGGGCAGATGATGAAGTTGTTTCACCACTGTTCCAGTCATGATGATGCATCGTCATGTTTTCGAGCAATTCCCATGCTTCGTTTGCGATTTGGTTCATCAGATTCCCTTGAGCTGCTGCATCGATCGTCATCCTATGATTTACCGTAAGACCATTGTAGAAGGTGAAGATTTGGGCTGACCGTTCTAGCTGGTGATTAGGGCATTTCTTCAGCAGGGTTTTGAAATGCTCCCATGCAGTGTAAAGAGATTCATCATAACTTTGTTTGAAGTTAATGATGTCATTCTTCAGTTTGGTTTGTTTAGAAGGGGGGAAATATTTGGTTAGGAATTTAGTAGCCATCTCCGTCCATGATGTGATGGAATCTTTTTCCAGTCCTTCGAACCAAGTTTGAGCATGATGAGTGAGAGAATAGGGGAACAGGTATAGCCAGACTATATCTTGTCCTATCCCTGGCTGTTTGTAGGAGTTCGAAAGAGATATGAATTTATCAAGGTGAGAATTAGGATCGTCATTCGGTAATCGATGAAACTGACAGCTATTCTGAATGAGCTGGATGATGTGATGTTTTAACTCGAACGAGTGTCCTTGAATCTCTGGAAATCTGATTTGTCCTCCTCGACTTTCAATCGAGGGTTTGGTATTTTCTGCTAAAGTAACGCGTAACGCCATTTGGTTTCTAATTCGTGCTTCCTTGCGTGCTTTAGAGATTATTGCGTCTGGATCAGGTACAAATAACAACGGCCCTGGTCTAGATCGGGTTTGGGTCATACACTGGGTATGCCTTTTTGTTTTCAATTTTTCGCAGATATGCTAAATTATAATAAGCTAAACTAAACTAATTTAATTCTACGGTAATCTAATTTGATCTAAGTTAATCTAAGGTAATTGATGTTATGCGAGGTGTATATAAAATAGTTATTAATTTTAGCAGAAAACACTATTAAATACGATACAATTTTACACAAGATATTTATTTATTTATAGAATGGATATACTTAAACCTTGCTACAACACTTATAGGCAGTGTACCTAATCGTACAGTAGTGTAGTTTTTAGTAAGTCCGGTTCGTTCCACAGGGAAATCTTTAAACAAAGCTCAACGCTATATTAGTTTACTTTTATAATTTTTACAAATATATATATAAGTAATATTATTATTATAAAGGGGGGTTTTTACCGTTTAATGACCGGTTTGTCGATTTTAAAACTTTAGTCGCAGTTAAAACCTAATGTAAAATATTAAATAAATAAAAGACTTAATTTAAAACTTAAAGTAAATAACGATAATGAAATTGCGAATAATAAAAGTGCGATAAAATAAACTTGCGATAATTAAAAAGTACGATAATTAAAAGTGCGATTAAATAACAATAAATAAAAGTGCGATAATTAGAAGTGCAATTAAATATAAAATAAAGGAAATTAAATATGAAATAAAAGAATTATGCTTATTTAAACTTCCGTAATCATGATGTTTGACGTGTTGATTTTAGTTTTATGCCCATGGGTTAATTGTCCTTTGTCCTGGATTATTTAATATGTCCGTCTGGTTTTTGTCCATAACAGTCCATCAGTCATAAATATAAAGTGCGAGTGTCCTCATCAAATTATTCTTATACCCGAAGTTAAATATTCCAACTAATTGGGGATTCGAATTGTAACAAGGTTTTAATACTTTGTTTAATGAATACACCAGGTTATCGACTGCGTGTAAACCAAGGTTTTACTACTTTGTTAACAATTACACCAATTACCCTTGAATGTAATTTCACCCCTGTTTTAATTATTCTAGTGGCTATTAATCCATTCCCGTGTCCGGTTAAATGAACGATTATTCGTACATATAATTACCCCGCCCATCGTGTCCGATTGAGTGTATATGGTAATTTATAGGGACGCCCAATTGTAAATCTTTATATTAACATTAACAAACTATCATTTAGTTAAACAAATATAAAGCCCATTAATAGCTCATAGTCTAATTTCCACAAGTGTCGTTCTTTTGTCCAAACCCCAATTATGGTACAAAGCCCAATTACCCAATTTTAGTAATTAGCCCAACATCATGATTACTTCGTTTTAAATAAGCATAATAATAACTTAGCTACGAGACATTAATGTAAAAAGGTTGAACATAACTTACAATGATTAAAAATAGCGTAGCGTTACACGGACAGAATTTCGACTTACACCCTTACAACATTCGCTAACATACCCTTATTATTAGAATTAAAATTAAAATTAAAATATAAATTATATATATATATATAAATTTTACGTATGATAAGAGAAGAAAAAGATATGAATTGTGATCAGAATTCGGTTGGCTTTATAGGGAATTTCGATTTTTGGGGCTCCGCGACTCGCGGTGAATTTTGCCTTCAAACTCCGCGAGTCGCGGAGGTTACTTTTACAGCTCAGAGGAGTTTGGCTCTTTGTTTACCGACGGTTTATAATATATATATAATATATATATAATTAATATAATTAATTATATATTATATTATATTTATACATAGTTAACTTGTAATTTTTAGTCCGTTGCGTCGAGCGTTAAGAGTTGACTCTGGTCCCGGTTCCGGATTTTCGAACGTCCTTGCGTACAATTTTATATTTTGTACTTTGCGTTTTGAATCTTGTACTCTTGTGATTTCGAGACGTTTCTTATCAATAATTGGAACCTCTTTGATTGTCTTTTGTTCTTTTGAGCTTTTTGGTCGTTTGCGTCTTCAATTCGTCGAATCTGTCTTTTGTCTTCACCTTTTATTATTTAAACGAATATCACTTGTAAATAGAACAATTGCAACTAAAAGCTTGTCTTTCTTGAGGAATAATGCTATGAAATATATGTTCGTTTTTAGCATTATCAAATATTCCCACACTTGAGCGTTGCTTGTCCTCAAGCAATATTGTCTTGAAATACTAGAATCACTTCTTTATTCTTCACACTTTGTACATCAGTGATTTCTATACGGCGGTATAAACAATGGTAGTAACGATATGGTTTACAGTCCCACATGACTATAAAAATTTAGATCCATTAAGGAAATTGGATCTTTATGAAAACATTTGATCTTTTGAAAATTAAATCTAGTTTTTACCCTAGATAAGTTTTCCGGGATAACCCTTTACCGGTGTTTGCAAAATATTTTTGTGGGTTTGGTGGGTTTCAGATTTGAAAATTTTAGCTCAAAACTTGCGGTTTTGTGTCACCCACTTGCTAACCTTGTATTAGGAAAGCAACACGTCCAGTTTACTTGTCCCGTATATCACCTTTCGGTAAACTACCGTCCGGTTGTAAAGGAAAGCGTTGAACAAGCAACTGTTAAGGCAATGTCCCGTGACATGCTTTTGATTATGGTCTATAACGTGTCGGACGCAATTACTATCCTTTGTAGGAGCAATAGTAAAGCTCACCCTTATAATTTTTCGGTCTGGCACAAGGTCCTGTCTTTGACCATGCTATGCAACCACCGTTCTTACGGTTGACACCCGATTTAGTTCAGGTGACCTAATGAATTCCAGGTGAATTCCTAGGATTTTACGTTCAATGGTAATGAACGCATTAAAAATAGGGTTTTCAGAAAACAAATCGGTTTATAATTTTGATCAAAATATTTTCTCGTTCAAGCTCGAGTTTAGATATCATTGAATTCCATGAGTTTGAATTCTCAATCTTTAAGGTCAATCTCTAGGATTGAGTAATATCAGTCTTAAAAGCTGATTTTTAATCTTTAAGGAGATTATCCTTTCTGGGGATCTGATTCATTAGTCTTATCAAGCTAATTTGCACGGTGCCCCCCCATTGTACGAGATAAATCCTTTTCATGGTTAGGATAAATCTGACCACTTGGCAACCCTGTTTAATGCTGAGGTCCGTAGATTTCCTGCTGATTTTAGTGATGACTTTTCTAGATTTTTCGTCAACCTACAGCTGGTCTGGACGACAACTTCATGACCTAAATCAAGAAGCGCGTGTCTTTTTCGGAAGACTTTACTTCCTTTTAATGATGGAATTGATTCATCGTGTAGATCCATCTTTTATTTTCTTTCATCGGGTAAAACAGTTTAGTTTAGTCCAAAGCAAAAGTATTTTCAGTTATTTGTTACAGATATATGTGACATATGTTTAAGATAACTTGGTAAATTTTCCCACACTTGGCCTTTATTTTCCTTTTTATCGTCCTCTATTCCATTTTAAATGAATTTTAACATTTTAGTTTGTTTCTCAATTTATGTCCTTTCCGAGGTAACAATAATTTCGGTGTTAAAACCTAGTTTTATCGTTCATAAATATGTATAAACATGATTTTGAATTCATTTAATTGAAAATTTTGAAAAATTTTACTAGAATTGGGTAGTCAGTATATAAGACTAGGGCTGTTCTTTATTATCAGAGAGCACTAGATTCTAATACAACTACTGCTTTACTAGTATTTTTAATGGTAACCAAATGTATAAAGTAAAAATTTTTAAAATCCGAAAGAATTTAACCCCTTCCCACACTTAAGATCTTGCAATGCCCTCATTTGCAAGAAATCAGTAACAATTTAAATTATTGAGGGTGATTAGTGTGAAAATGATTAAATTTTACCAAAGTTTCCAAATATATTGGCGTTTGTTTGCTGAATGATAAATGGTGCACATCATTTGTTCATTCCGTCTTGTTGTTATTTCACATATATTTTGCATCTTGTCGTCAAAATTAGTTGCTTTTGCTGAACTTAATGCCAGTCTTTGAAAATGCGTTATTTTACCCTGTTGTGTACATAAGATAAACTGCAAACATATATACATATTTTTGAAGTTTGGTATATTACCCCACGTTCAAAAATTATTAAAATCTAAGAATAAAAGTTAGATAATTATAAAAATGATTACAATATTAACAAAAATATTAAATGTATCAATAATTATAAATTACAAAATAAAAAAAAATAATAAGTAAACTAAGGATGATATTGGTACCAATAGGGGTTCCAGGCATAACCATAAGTGCTATAGAATGCTTCGGCAGGGTCATACGTAGGATATGGTGGCTGCATCTCTATAGACCAAGGAGGGAAGATGGGTTTCGGTGTAGGAATATAGTTTCTACCTATATGTTGGCAATGAGCTATGATTTGGTTCTGATGAACTTGCCAATCTTCAAATGCTCTCTGTCTAGCATTTTCGTATTCCTGAGAAGCTATAAACCTATGCATTTGTTGCATCTCATTCCCCCCTCCTACATTACCTTGTTGTTGGTTTCTCTCCACCTGTGGATGTCTACCATGGTATCGTACTGCGGCGTTATTTCGTCTCTTCAAAACTTTCACACCATGGTATACATTTAAACCTATAGTGTCGCGGGGTTCCGGCTCTTCTAGTAATAATCCCCCCCGACTTATATCCACACCGAGATATTCACCAATCAAAGTAATAAAAATACCACCTCCTATTATGCTATGTGGTCGCATCCCCCGAACCATAGCTGATAAATAATAACCCACACAATATGGTATACTTACAGCGCTTTGTGGGTCTCGAATACACATATGGTAAAACAAATCCTGTTCATTTACTTTTTCTTTGTTCTTACCCCTTTGTGTAATCGAATTAGCTAAAAACCTATGTATCACTCTTAATTCGGCTCTATCTATATCCAAATAAGAGTAATTTCCCCCTTTGAAACGGTGATGGCTTGTCATTTGACTCCACACACCGTGTGTATCAAAATTTTCATCTATCTTTCTACCGTTTAGTATCAATCCTCTACAATCGGCAGACGCTAACTCCTCAGGCGTATATATACGTAAAGCCTGAGCCATGTCCAGTAAAGACATGTGGCGCATCGAACCGCCTAACAAAAATCTAATAAAAGAACGATCGGTTAAACTAGCTACCCGATCATTCAACTCTATACTACATAACAATTCTTCACACCATACTTTATATACAGGTCTACGTATGGTGAATAAACATATCCAGTCATTAAAAGAAGAATTACCATACCTCTGTACAAGTAATTCCCTAATTGGCCCGGCCAATTCTACAGCTTCTAAGGGTCCCCATTCTATGACCCTCGGTACCTCAACAACCTTAGAATGAAGAGTATGCAAACCCCGTTGATATTTTGGATAATCTATCCAAAGTCTGTCAAATCTCAGGTTCGGGTGCAACTCTTCCAAGTGCATATCGGAAAAGGTCATGACTGGATGAGGTATATCCTGCTTGTAGTAGTTATCCACCTCCCGTTGTTCCAAATTCTCAGCAGGAGCATTGCGGGCTTGGGATGAAGATTCACCCCTTCCATTCTGCAAAACACATCAAACACAAATTTTGTGCATCCAAATATGCATTAGTGTCAGCAAAATCATCAATCAAAATAATTACAATGACATTATCAATTTATATCAAACTTAAGCTCATTTTCATATTTTCATCAAATCTACACTTTTTCAAATAAGCATATACGAAAATTTTCGCCAAGTTCATAAGCATTCAACTCAAATAACATGTCAAAATAATCATTACTAACAATCAAACAAGTCTCAAATGGCATTATCTTTCAAAAATCAAGTTCATGAATTTTAGACTTGAAAAAGTCCACTTTAATTCTCAAAATCATGTTTAGGCTCAAAGTTTGAATCATTTAACTACCTAGACATGTTACACTACTCAATTTAGCAACAATTCATGACAAAAATCGGCCATAACCTGTTTATATCAAAAAGCCCCAAATTTGCTCAAGAACACAAACCCTAGATTATTCAAAATTTGAAGTTTAAGGCTTCTAATCATGTTAAACAGCATCAATCTAGGTTATACAAGCATAATACATAAACAATTTAAGCCTAATTACACTAAAAAGCATCAAAATCAAATTGGGGAAAAATTTGCTCAAGAACATCAAATTTCGAATTAAATGGTGTTTAGGTGTAGAAATTTACCGTTTTTCTTGAGTAATTCTTAGATAGCATCCTTCTCAACATGATTTTAGCAAAAAATTTGGTGATTAACGGTTAAAAATTGGGATTTTTGGGGGTGTTTTTCGGGTTTTTCGCATGCAGTTTTCGCTGTGTTTTTATTGTTTTGGGGTTGGGACTGATCTGTTGTTCGGTTATATTTTTTTCTGATTTTTAGTCCCTCCGCGAGTCGCGGCGAAATGCACTTCAAACTCCGCGACTCGCGGAGTTTTTTTTTTTTTTTTTTTTTTTTTTTTTTTTTTTTTTATAATCATTAACTTTTGAAAACAATTAAGAAATTAATTTTAAAATTTTGTTTCCCTTATTATTTAGGACGAGGTCGTTTCGGATCGATGTCCTAGTCCGTCCTTCGACAAAATTTTAAAATTTGTCTTTTTGTAGCGATTGTTTTAAAAGCTAAAATTTTTTTTTTTTTGGGTTTTTTTTTTTTATGTTTTTGGCATACTTTAAATCAATAAGATTAAAAATAATGATAATAAAAGTTCTCGTCCCTCCCTTGGGTAAAGCAATTTCGGTTCAAAGACCTAGTCTTCAACTTACGACGAATTTTAAAAATCATATTCTTAACTTAATGAGATAAAGTAAATTTTTGTTTTTAAATTCACATAACTTAAATATAAAATTCAAAATTATTATTAAAAATTCACACCAAACTTAAAATTTAAAATGCATAAAATTAAGAATTTATATTTTAAAAATTAAAAATTCACACCAAACTTAATTTAAAAATTCATATTATAAATTCATACCAAACTTATATTAATTTTTCAAATATTTACAATTTTAAATATATTGTTTTTATAAAGTTTACAATATTAATTTAAGATTTAAATATTAATTTTAAAAACATGGTAAAAATAAAATTAAAAATCTTTTTGTCTTTTTATCCCACTTTAATCAATCAAATATTATCAAAAATATGCGCCCCTCTTTTCGGTAAAGTAATTTCGGTTCCAAGACCTAATTTAACTCATGACGAATTTTTGAAATATTTTGGGTTGATTGTTTAAAGATATTTATACCTTAAGAATAAACGTTAAATTTCGCAGTGATGTAATAAATTTTTGAATGATATCAATAATTTCGGTCGCCAAACCTAATTTTATTCAATACCAATTTAATACTTTTTAGCGAACAAATTAGCGTTTATTATCAAAAGGTTAAAAAAAAAAATAAAAAAAAAACTGTACAGACATACCTGTGGAATAGATTTCTTAGTTATATGATCTATCCCATTCATAAGATAGTCGGTTTAATTGATTTTCCATGGCTACATAGGCGTAACCTCGAGTATTCAGTGTCTTTTCTTCTAAACATATGAACGGTCCGTCTCTGCATAAAGTAACAAATTCGGTATTTGAATAGGTTTGATTATTTGAACATTTACCTCCATGTGACCATTTTCCGCATTTGTGACATCTTTCTAGGTGTCGTGCTCTTCTTTTCGTTGCGGATTTTGATTTTCCTTTACCAAATTGTAACTTATTATCTTCGCATCTGGATTCTTTTCTAACTCCGTCCATTCTTTCTCTGATTACTGATACTAATTCACTCGGTAGTATGTCATTATTACGTTTAGTGATCAAAGCGTGTAGCATTAGACCATGGTTTAGTTCACAGGCAGTCTTCATTTTGTAAAAACCTAAAAAAAAATAAAAATTCAGAATGGGGGGAGAAGACTAGTTCTTTAGGGTCTGCTAGGGAAAGACCATTCGGGTTCCATTTTCGAGAACTACACGAAAACAGACAATCTAACTCTAACAGAATTACATATTATCCTTTAAAGACTTGATTCTCCCCACACTTAGTTAGCTGTGGTGTCGAAATTGTGATTAACTTCGTTGTCGACTTCCATCGGACCATGTATGTAATGTTTAACTCTGTGACCATTAACTTTAAATTCAATCCCTTTTGAATTTATCAATTCTATCGTTCCGTATGGGAAAACTCTTTTGACTATAAATGGTCCAGACCATCTTGATTTCAATTTTCCAGGAAATAGCTTGAATCGTGAATTGAAAAGAAGAACTCTGTCTCCTTCTTTAAATTCTTTTGAACTTCTGATTCTTTTATCATGCCATTTCTTCGTTCTTTCTTTATAGATTAACGAATTTTCGTATGCTTCATGTCTTAATTCTTCTAATTCGTTTAGTTGACTTAATCGTAGACGTCCAGCTTCATGTAAATCAAGATTACATGTCTTCAAAGCCCAAAATGCTTTGTGTTCAATTTCTACTGGAAGATGACCTGATTTTCCATAAACAAGTCTAAAAGGTGTGGTTCCAATTGGAGTTTTGTAGGCTGTTCTAAAAGCCCAAAGTGCATCCTCCAATTTAATGGACCATTCCTTCGGATTTGATCCTACGGTTTTCTCTAGAATACGTTTTAAAGCTCGGTTGGTATTTTCAACTTGTCCACTTGTTTGTGGATGATATGCGGTGGAGATTTTATGAGTTACTCCATATCTTTTAAGAACTTTCTCAAGTTGATTATTACAGAAATGAGTACCCCGATCACTTATTAAAGCTTTCGGTGTTCCAAACCTTGCAAAAAGACATTTTAAAAAGTTGACTACAACTCGTGCATCGTTAGTTGGGAGAGCTTGTGCTTCCGCCCATTTAGATACATAATCAATGGCTACGAGTATATATAGATTATTATGAGATTTTGGAAATGGACCCATAAAGTCAATACCCCAAATGTCAAATACTTCACATACTTGGATGACATTTTGTGGCATTTCATCACGTTGACTTATTTTTCCGGCCCTTTGACATGCATCACAGGATTTGCAAAGAAGGTGTGCGTCTTTGTAAATTGTAGGCCAATAGAATCCAGCTTCATAAACTTTTCTTGCTGTTAGTTGATTCCCATAATGCCCTCCTGTTGGTCCTGTGTGACAATGGTTTAAAATTTTACTAGCTTCATCTCCAAATACACATCGGCGTATTATTCCATCGGGACAACTTTTAAACAGGTGTGGATCTTCCCAGAAATAGTGTTTTATATCACTGAAGAATTTCTTTCGTCTTTGGTACGATAATCCTTTTTCAAGGAATCCACAAACTAAGTAGTTTGCATAGTCTGCAAACCATGGAATTTCTTTATAATCTATCTTCAATAGATATTCATCAGGAAAGTTGTCTTGTATGGCCGATTCATTTAGAACTTCTAACTCAGGATTTTCAAGACGAGAAAGATGATCAGCGGCGAGATTTTCTGCTCCTTTTTTATCTCGGATTTCAATATCAAACTCTTGTAAGAGTAAGATCCAACGGATTAATCTTGGTTTAGCATCTTGTTTTGAAAATAGGTATCTAAGAGCAGAATGGTCGGTATAGACCACCGTTTTTGCTAGAACGAGATATGATCGAAATTTGTCAAAAGCAAAGACAATAGCAAGGAGTTCTTTTTCAGTAGTTGTATAGTTTGTTTGTGCTCCTTGTAACGTCTTACTAGCATAATATATAGGTTGAAATCGTTTTTCAATCCTTTGTCCTAAAACGGCTCCCATTGCAAAATCACTTGCATCGCACATTAGTTCAAATGGTAGATTCCAATTTGGTGTTATCATGATCGGCGCATTAGTGAGTTTTTCTTTAAGAATATTAAAAGATTTGATACACTCATCTGAAAATATGAATGGCGCATCCTTTTCAAGGAGTTTATTCATAGGAGTGGCAATTTTAGAAAAATCTTTTATGAAACGTCGGTAAAAACCGGCATGCCCTAGAAAACTCCTAACTCCTCTAACATTGGTGGGATGTGGAAGTTTATCAATTACATCTACTTTAGCTCTATCCACTTCAATTCCTTCTTTTGAAATTTTATGTCCAAGAACGATGCCTTCTTTAACCATGAAATGGCATTTCTCCCAATTAAGTACTAGATTTGATTGTTCGCATCTAATTAGCATTCGTTCCAGATTAACTAGACATGATTTAAATGTATCACCGAAGACTGAAAAGTCATCTATGAATACTTCCATGCATTCTTCTATCATGTCGTGAAAAATCGCCATCATACACCTTTGAAAGGTTGCAGGGGCGTTGCAAAGTCCAAATGGCATGCGTTTGTAAGCAAAAGTACCATAAGGGCACATGAATGTGGTTTTCTCTTGGTCCTCGGGTGCTATTGGAATTTGAAAATATCCGGAAAATCCATCTAGAAAACAATAGTAACTATTTCCGGCTAATCTTTCCAACATTTGATCTATGAAAGGTAAGGGAAAGTGATCTTTTCTGGTGGCGTCATTTAATTTTCTATAATCAATACATACACGCCATCCTGTTACAGTCCTAGTAGGAATAAGCTCATTTTTTTCATTTGTAATGACAGTCATGCCACCCTTCTTAGGTACGCATTGAACTGGGCTTACCCATGGACTATCAGAGATTGGATATATCAAACCTGCATCTAGCAGTTTAATAATCTCTTTCTTAACTACATCTTGCATATTAGGATTTAGTCTTCGTTGGCGTTGCACATACGTTTTATGACCTTCTTCCATAAGGATTTTATGTGTGCAATACGAAGGACTTATTCCTTTAATATCATGAATCTTCCATGCAATGGCTGGTTTATGAGCTTTTAACATAGAAATGAGTTGTGATTTTTCATTTTCAGTAAGAGAAGATGATATTATTACAGGTAATTCAGATTCACCATGTAAATAAGCGTATTCCAAATGGTTTGGAAGTGGCTTTAACTCTAATTTCGGAGGTTCTTCTATCGATGATTTGTATCGATATCTGTCTTCTTCTTTTAGCATTTGAATTTCTTCTGTTGTTGGTTCATATCCATTAGCTATAAGTGTAGTTAACATTTCAGCTTCATCAATTGGTTCATTACCTTCTCCTAAAGAACATTCTCCTGTTCCTTGTAATTCTGGAAATTCTTCTAATAATTCTGCATGTGCATCTATAGTTTGAATATAATAACATGTATCATCTGCAGATTGTGGTTGTTGCATTGCTCTATCAACTGAAAAGGTAACACTCTCATCCTCTATACTTAGGGTCAGTTTCTTACCGAACACGTCTATCATTGCTTTAGCCGTGTTTAAGAATGGTCTTCCTAATATGAGAGGAACTTGAGAATCTTCTTCCATGTCTAAAACAACAAAATCTACTGGAAATACTAAAGTACCAACTTTAACTAGCATGTTCTCCATTATCCCTCTAGGATATTTTATTGATCTATCGGCTAGTTGTATGCTTATTCTAGTTGGTTTTAATTCTCTAAGGTCTAGTTTAGTGTATAGTGAATACGGCATTAGATTTATACTAGCACCTAAGTCTGCCAATGCTTCTATTGAACTAAAACTACCCAAAAAACATGGAATTGTGAAACTTCCTGGATCAGATAGTTTTTCTGGTATCTTATTCAACAGCACTGCTGAACAATTAGCATTCATAGTAACAGCCGAGAGTTCTTCCATTTTCTTTCTATTTGAGATTAGATCTTTCAAGAATTTAGCATATCTTGGCATTCCTGAAATCACATCAATGAAAGGAAGATTTACATTTATCTGTTTAAACATATCCAAAAATTTGGATTGCTCGGCTTCAAGTTTTTCTTTCTTCATTTTACTCGGGTAAGGAAGTGGTGGTTGGTATGGTTTAACATAAGGTTTATCCTTAACTGTGTTATCTTCATTAACCTTTTCAACTACCGGTTCTTTTTCCTTATCTTGATCAGGTTGTGGTTCTTGTGGAGTAGGAATAGTTTCATCAGAAGTTACAGGTATTTCAGGTGGTTTAAGTGTTGTACCACTTCTTGTGGTAATAGCTTTAGCTGTTTCATTTCGGGGGTTAGCATTTGTATCACTCGGTAGACTTCCCGGTTTTCTTTCACCTATTAACCTTGCTAGGTTACTTACTTCTTGTTCCAGATTTTGAATAGAAGCTTGTTGATTTCTAAATGCTTGAGCATTTTGTTCATTGGTTTGTTTCTGAGAGGTGAAAAACTGCGTTTGAGTTTCAACTAGCTTCGTCGTCATATCTTCTAAATTCGGCTTTTTATCATCGGTTTGTTGTGGTGGTTTGTTTTGAAAATTAGGTCTTTGCTGATTGTAAGTATTATTGGATACTTGTTGATTGCTAGGACCTTGTTGATTGTTGTATGGAATATTTCGGTTATAATTCTGGTTTTGATTGTAAATCGGTCTTGGCGGTTGATAATTATTCTGATAATTATTTCCAGGCCTTTGGTTTATGTATGAAATATTCTCTCTTTGTTCCATTGTTAATTCAATACTGAGACAATCTTTTGTCAAATGTGGTCCTCCACACTGCTCACAACTAATTCGTATTGAGTGAATATCTTTAGTCATCTTTTCCATTCGTCTCTCCACAGCATCTATCTTTGCGGAAATGGAATCTAAGTCATGGCTAGAATCGGCTCTAGCTGCTTTAGATGATCTAACGATATCTTTTTCTTGGTGCCACTCATGTGAGTGGGAAGCAGTGTTATCAATAATTTTGTAAGCATCAGTTTCGGTTTTCTTCATAATAGAACCACCAGCTGCTATATCTATGTCTTTCCTTGTAGTGATGTCGCATCCTTGGTAGAATATTTGTACTATTTGACAGGTGTCTAAACCATGTTGCGGACATCCTCTTAACAACTTTCCATATCTTGTCCACGCCTCATATAGAGTTTCATTTGGTTTCTGTGTGAACGTAACAATTTCTGCTTGAAGTCTTACGGCTTTAGATGCAGGAAAGAATTGTTTAAGAAATTTGTCAACTAAAACATCCCATGTATCGATCGCCCCTTCAGGTAACGATTCCAACCAATCTTTGGCTTCTCCCTTTAAAGTCCAGGGAAATAACATGAGATATATCTGTTCATCCTCCACTTCTCGGATTTTAAATAGTGTGCAGATCCTATTAAAGGTACGTAGATGTTCATTTGGATCTTCCTTCGGCGCACCACTAAATTGGCATTGATTAGTCACCATGTGTAGAATTTGTCCTTTGATTTCATAATCTGGCGCATTAATGTCTGGATGAGTAATTGCGTGACCTTGACCAGTGCGTTTAGCTCTCATTCGGTCTTCCATACTTAAAGGTTCCAGATTCTCCATAATTGAATTTGTTGAATCGGTATCACTAGATGATTCTGATTTAATGGTTCGTTCCTCAACAATCTCTGTTTGAATGATTGGTGGCTCCGGAGGAAAGTTTAGTGGTTCAGGATCTACGAACCGTTCCTGAATATTTTCCGGATTCTCAATTGTGAGGTTGGGTTCAAAAAATGGATTATCGGAAATTTGAACTGAAGTACTTGGTCGACTGGATGACGATTCTAAAGAAAAATCAACGGCGGTTATATTTGCTAAATGTCTTGATCTAGTTACAGGTGGTGAACGTACAAAAGGTGATGAACGTCTTGCTCGGTGCATTCACTGAATATCCTATTAGTTTTTAAAAGGAAAGAAAAATTATAATAAGTTATCCAACCAATAGACTTTTCTGATTTTGCCCACGTTTCGAATAGCCAAAAGATGCAGCAGAGGGGCAGGATTCGTTTGGTCTCAATATAATTGAGGACTGTTTGGCTCCAATAACCCGGTCCACGTACAAATCCAACTATTACTACGAACCAGAAAATTTTGATGTCTATTAATTTAACCACTTTAAATAAATTTTCGTAATTTTAAGAAATTTAGATAAGAAGTAGAATAAAAATCTATGTCCTAAAACTAGAATAGCGAGAAATAAGAGAGAAAAAGAGTTCGTCGCAAAAGGTCGAAAAAGAAAAATGGTTGAAAAATAAAAGGTGACGGAAAAATAAAAGAAACTTATAAAAGCTTAAAAATACTTTACTAACCTAACCTTATTACTACAACTAACTTAAAATTATAATCGCAAATTGAAATTACTAATTGGAATGATAATTGATACATAGTAAAAGGTGTCTAAAAATATTAAAGCTTACAGGAAAAACTAAATCCCAAATGGAAATAACTTAAAAAGAAACTAAAACTTAAAAAGGCGTCGCAAAATTCTAAAGCACCTAAATCTTAGTCTAAAGAAAAAGTACTTAAGGAATTCTACGACAAAGCCTAAAAATATAGGAGTAAAAATGACTATGGCAAAAACTAAATTTAAAATTAATTATGAGCTAAAAATACAAATATTACGCTACAATGATTAAAAAGGGACAAAATATAAAAATATATAAAAAGTTGTAAAAAGTACAATTTTTATAAAAATATTATTTTTATATTATTTATTTAATAAAACTACTAATTTTACAATTTAATAAAACTAATTAATACTAAATACATAAATTAAATAAAAAGTAAAAGTAAAAATAAAAATAAAACTAATAATAATAATAATAATAATTAGGGTTAAATAATAATTATAATTAATAATAAACCGTAATAAATGCAGGATTAGGGCTTCCTGTTCGCGTGTCAGAGAAGCTCCGCGAGTCGCGGCAATTAAAGCAACAAACCCCGCGAGTCGCGGGGTTCAGAAATTCAGTTGACAGATTTAAATATTCGACGCGTTTTTTCTTTATTTTTTTTTTATTTTCTGTTTTTAATTTTTTCTATAAATAAAAGATAGTTAATAAAACTTATATTTTTATAAACTAAAATAAAAATAAAGAAACTTATAAAACTTAAATATTTAACAAAATCTTAAAAATGCTTATATTTTTGTTTTTCTTTTTATATTTTTGAATAATTAAAACGTATTTTTACAAAAACGAATTTTTAATAAAAGTAAACTAAAAATCTTTTTTTTTTCTTTTATATTAGCGTTCCGCTTCCGGCTTTTAAGAGTGTTCCCCGGCAGCGGCGCCAAAAATACTTGGCGTTATGCGAGGTGTATATAAAATAGTTATTAATTTTAGCAGAAAACACTATTAAATACGATACAATTTTACACAAGATATTTATTTATTTATAGAATGGATATACTTAAACCTTGCTACAACACTTATAGGCAGTGTACCTAATCGTACAGTAGTGTAGTTTTTAGTAAGTCCGGTTCGTTCCACAGGGAAATCTTTAAACAAAGCTCAACGCTATATTAGTTTACTTTTATAATTTTTACAAATATATATATAAGTAATATTATTATTATAAAGGGGGGTTTTTACCGTTTAATGACCGGTTTGTCGATTTTAAAACTTTAGTCGCAGTTAAAACCTAATGTAAAATATTAAATAAATAAAAGACTTAATTTAAAACTTAAAGTAAATAACGATAATGAAATTGCGAATAATAAAAGTGCGATAAAATAAACTTGCGATAATTAAAAAGTACGATAATTAAAAGTGCGATTAAATAACAATAAATAAAAGTGCGATAATTAGAAGTGCAATTAAATATAAAATAAAGGAAATTAAATATGAAATAAAAGAATTATGCTTATTTAAACTTCCGTAATCATGATGTTTGACGTGTTGATTTTACTTTTATGCCCATGGGTTAATTGTCCTTTGTCCTGGATTATTTAATATGTCCGTCTGGTTTTTGTCCATAACAGTCCATCAGTCATAAATATAAAGTGCGAGTGTCCTCATCAAATTATTCTTATACCCGAAGTTAAATATTCCAACTAATTGGGGATTCGAATTGTAACAAGGTTTTAATACTTTGTTTAATGAATACACCAGGTTATCGACTGCGAGTAAACCAAGGTTTTACTACTTTGTTAACAATTACACCAATTACCCTTGAATGTAATTTCACCCCTGTTTTAATTATTCTAGTGGCTATTAATCCATTCCCGTGTCCGGTTAAATGAACGATTATTCGTACATATAATTACCCCGCCCATCGTGTCCGATTGAGTGTATATGGTAATTTATAGGGACGCCCAATTGTAAATCTTTATATTAACATTAACAAACTATCATTTAGTTAAACAAATATAAAGCTCATTAATAGCCCATAGTCTAATTTCCACAAGTGTCGTTCTTTTGTCCAAACCCCAATTATGGTACAAAGCCCAATTACCCAATTTTAGTAATTAGCCCAACATCATGATTACTTCGTTTTAAATAAGCATAATAATAACTTAGCTACGAGACATTAATGTAAAAAGGTTGAACATAACTTACAATGATTAAAAATAGCGTAGCGTTACACGGACAGAATTTCGACTTACACCCTTACAACATTCGCTAACATACCCTTATTATTAGAATTAAAATTAAAATTAAAATATAAATTATATATATATATATATATAAATTTTACGTATGATAAGAGAAGAAAAAGATATGAATTGTGATCAGAATTCGGTTGGCTTTATAGGGAATTTCGATTTTTGGGGCTCCGCGACTCGCGGTGAATTTTGCCTTCAAACTCCGCGAGTCGCGGAGGTTACTTTTACAGCTCAGAGGAGTTTGGCTCTTTGTTTACCGACGGTTTATAATATATATATAATATATATATAATTAATATAATTAATTATATATTATATTATATTTATATACATAGTTAACTTGTAATTTTTAGTCCGTTGCGTCGAGCGTTAAGAGTTGACTCTGGTCCCGGTTCCGGATTTTCGAACGTCCTTGCGTACAATTTTATATTTTGTACTTTGCGTTTTGAATCTTGTACTCTTGTGATTTCGAGACGTTTCTTATCAATAATTGGAACCTCTTTGATTGTCTTTTGTTCTTTTGAGCTTTTTGGTCGTTTGCGCCTTCAATTCGTCGAATCTGTCTTTTGTCTTCACCTTTTATTATTTAAACGAATATCACTTGTAAATAGAACAATTGCAACTAAAAGCTTGTCTTTCTTGAGGAATAATGCTATGAAATATATGTTTGTTTTTAGCATTATCAGTAATCAAATCTAAGGTAGTCTAAGGAAATCTAATCTAAGGTAATCTAGAGTAATCTAAAGTTCTTTAACTAATTAATTAACTATCCTACGGTGGAATATGTTTGTGGTTCTGGCTACTGATTTGTAACACCCCGTTTTCCCGTGCGCATTTAAAGGTACAAACTTAATTATTAGCACGCTTATAACGTGTTCGTTTATGTGATTAAATGAGCCAAAGTGTTAGTTTATGAGTTAGTGCGTATATGTGTGTGTATATATATATGTTTGAATGCGTGCGTGAACGTGTTTATGAATGTGTCGCGTTGGCGTCGAGTCGTGTGAGACCTAAGGTCGAGGTTTAGATGTGCATAGGAAGGGTGAAAGATGTTGTGCTTGATGTTTGAACCTTTGATTTATGTTAATTTGTCGAAGTGATCAGGAATAGGCCAATGCCGCGCCGCGAGGAAAGGGGCCGCGACGCGACAATCAAAGCAAATCCAGATCAGAACATGAGTTAAGAAGGGGAGTTTTTCCTTCTTTATGTCGCGCCGCGACAAAGGAGCCGCACCGCGGCACCTCTGCAGTCCTGACTCCTTTTTCTGCTCGATTTAAAAAGGGTTTTAGGGGTAGTTTGGTCTTTTTGCATGTAGATCTGATGGGAGCCTTTAATACCAACCACTTATCCTCTATTACTCATTTCTTTTCCTTTTTCTTTCACAATTTCCTCCCAAAACATAAAACCCACTTAGATTAAACTTAAGATTTGGAGGTGAAGGTTTGTGAATCAATCCTAGGAGCAAGAATTAAAGTTGTTCTCCTTGTTATTAGCTACAAGTGGATAGTTTGGTAAGTCTCAACTCTATGTTTTGAATTTTAATTGATTTATGCTAGGGTTTGTTCATTTGGAACTTGTATGACCCATTTGAGGGTTAAATGGGTGGATTTTGGGTTAGATTGTTGAAAGAAAACCCTAACAACCATAATCTAGGGTTTGGTCTAATGAAATAGGGTTTGTAAGTGTTAATGGTGTTGTAAGCATTAAAACACTTGTTAAAATGTGGATGAAATTATAATTAGGTCATGTTTGACAAAGTTGAAAGTGTAAGTGTTAAAATGGGTCAAAAGGGGTAATGTTGACCTAGTTTGGAGGAAATTGGTATGAATTACCCTAGGTTGTGCTAGTTAATGTTAGTAGACTTTAAATCACTAGCTTTGGCGATTTAATATGAGTCTTGGCCTTTATGGGCGGTTTTGGGTGTAAGTGAGCTAATAAATGCTAATGGGTCATTAAATGCTCAAAGTGTAAGTAATGTGGTAAATGCCATTAGTTGTGTATTGAATGTGTACCTATGTACTAGGTACTTTGCTCGAGGTATACGGAAGCATTTAAATCACCACCGAAGTGTTAAGGTGAGTGGAATAACTATATATGCGTGTATATAATTTATTTACTTGTGGGGTATGGGTTAAAGTTCGATGTTGATGATACCATACCCTAGAGTATATTGTGTTGTTGATGAGGGTTTAAAGTTCGTTGTTGACGATACCTCATACGTATGGAATTAAAGTTCGATGTTGACGATGCCATACGATTATTGTAGTGACGTTGATGAGGGTTTAAAGTTCGTTGTTGGCGTTACCTCATATGTGGGTTTAAAGTTTGGTGTTGACGATACCACATTAATATAGGCAAATGGGATTTAAGTTCGATGTTGACGATACCATTCGTTGGGCTAGCCTTGAGATCTTGAGTACTATAGAAGTTGTGAACATCATCGTTATACTTGTGTTTTAGCATATTGTATTGTTGTGTTATATGTTATTGTTATACTTGCCTTGTTATCATGATACTTAGCGTTATACATGTGAACGGTATGCTAATTATGTAACTAGCATGCATGCGGATTTGGTAAGTGTTTGCAAGTAAGTAGGTTATATATATGTATGTATAATTGTTGCACTCACTAAGCCTTGCTTACCCTCTCGTTGTTTACCATTTTATAGGTTCCGGCTTGGACAAGGGTAAGGGCATATGTTTGGACTAGTGGTCTCCCGCTTATGTTGTCGGGGGGTGCTTTTGGTGTTAGCTTTTGAAGTTGGCCTAACGTTTTGGGTAGTTTAGCCCCAAACCATGCTCGAGTGTCGTTTGGATTATGAACTATCATTGTAGTGGGTCAAACTTGTATTAAACTTAATTAATGGCCTTCGTGCCTTTTGTAAACATTTAAATTGATGTACGTTTAAATGGAACTTGTGGAATGGTTTACATATTTAATTGGCGCGTAAATGTGTATATATAAAAAAAAAAATTTATCGTATGGAATACGGGTTGGGATGTTTCAAGTGGTATCAGAGCATGGTCTAAGGGATTTAGGCGACTCGAGATAGGTGCCTAGACTTAGACTTAATTGTGTGAGCGCTTTATGCTGGACTTGTAGGACTTTGGGTCTAATCGAAATTTGTTAGTGCTCTAGTTTATGTGAACTAGCCTTGTGCTAATTGTTTTGTGTTGTGTTTACCAATCATCAAGCAAGACGGACGTTGTATTAGCAAGTTAATGCGACGTGCTCGCGTAACAATGATTAGCTACCGTTGTTACGGGTGCAAATCGTGTCAAACGAGTAATGTACGACAATTGTTGAGCAAGATGGAGTAGTGTGGTGCGCAGGTATATACTTACGTGTTATGCCTTTCGTTCATGGTTTAACCTTTTCCGTTTTATAGAATGAAGATGAGAAACGGACACGATAATGATATCGGAAGTACGAGTGAGGACGTTGAACTCACGACCAAGGTTGAGGCCATCTTTAAAAGGCTAAAGAAGGATTTTCTTGACGATGTCCGAAAGGACTTCCAAGAGTCGGTCGATGGACAAGTGACCAAAATGATCAATGATCAAATGAAAGCCACAATAGAGGAGGCTTTAGAGGCTAGAAACATTTATCCTCGAGGCAAATGGGGTGAAGGTAATGGTGGGGGTGGAAGACGGGACTTCCACTACAAAAATTTCAAGGATACTCAACCTCCGATGTTTAATGGGGTGAGGGATCCATTAAAAAGTACTTGTTGGATTTCCGATATCGAGGGAGCGTTTCGTACCGCGGAGTGTCCTCCCGAGAAGAAGACGAGATATGGGTCTAGCATGTTAGGTGAAGTAGGCAAGTTGTGGTGGGACGATAAAATCAATTTATATGGTGAAGAGCAATGCATGAGCTTGACATGGGAGGAGTTTAAGAAGGAATTTTTCCAAAAATACCGAACTTTTTCTGACCTTGATAGAATCTGGGACGAGTTGCATCATTTGCAACAAGGTTCAATGGACTTGGTTACTCTCAAGTCTACCTTTTTTGCAAAGACTCGTTTTTGCCCGGAGTATGTTGGTGACGATCACAAGCTAATGAAAGATTTTTACCGTACCTTGAACGACGAGTTCAAGGGTAAGATTAGTCGAGGAATGGCTAAGACTTTTGAAGAACTATTCGAGTTGGCTCGGGGTTTTGAGTCGGAGGTTCCAAGAAAAAGCGATTTCACTTTTTCAAAAAGAAAGTTTGAAGGTTCGAGTTATTCGAATTTTTTAAATAAAAAGAACAAGAACAAAAAGGGTTCCGAAAGTGTCAATAGTGTGAAGAAGGGTGCTACCGGTGGTTTTGGGAACTCCCTACTTGCTACAATTTTGGGGTACGTGGACATATGGTTCGAGATTGTCCGAAGCCAAATTCAACAAACAAGCTCACTTGTTTTAATTGCAACAAAGAAGGACACCGAAAGTCGGAGTGTCCCGATTTGAACAACGATAATGTTAAAAGGCTAGAGAAGGCGGCGGGTACGGCTCGCGGGCAAAACTATTTGATGACTAACGACGAAGCCAAGCAATCCAACGAAGTTGTCTCAGGTACTTTCTTGGTTAATTCTAATCCAGCAAGGATTCTTTTTGATAGCGGTGCAAATTTGTCATTTGTGTCTCCAAAATTTGTGCCTAAACTTGATAGACTGTTAGCTAAGTTAAGTCGTCCGGTAGAAGTCGAAATAGCGGATGGCAAGACGGTGCTAGTGGTTGATGTGTGTAAAAATTGTGATGTTGTGTTTGGTGCCGAGAACTTTAAAATTGATCTTATCCCGATGACATTGGGCGACTTTGATATCGTTGTTGGTATGGATTGGCTCGATCGAAATAGAGTCGATATTGCATGCCATGAGAAATTTATCCGTGTGAAGACCCCAAGTGGGGGAGAGTTAATTATTCACGGTGATAAACGAAGAAGACTTGTGCCGATATGTTCTTTTGCACGGGCACGTCGTTTTCTTGTTAGTGGTGGCATGACTTTTCTTGCCCATGTTGTTGATACTCGCGATGAGTCACCACCCATCTGTGAAATTCCGGTGGTTAGTGAATTCGAAGACGTTTTTCCGGACGAGTTACCGGGTGTTCCGGCAGAAAGACAAGTTGAATTTCGCATTGAGTTGGTTCCGGGAGCTACTCCCATTGCTAAAACTCCTTATCGTTTAGCACCAATGGAAATGCAAGAGTTGTTAAATCAAACCCAAGAGTTGCTTGAGAAGGGTTTTATTCGACCGAGTGATTCGCCATGGGGCGCTCCGGTTTTATTCGTGAAAAAGAAGGATGGTAGTATGCGGATGTGCATTGATTATCGGGAGTTGAATAAGGTGACGATCAAGAATCGTTATCCATTGCCTTGGATTGATGATTTGTTTGATCAACTCCAAGGTGCGACTTATTTCTCAAAGATTGACCTACGGTCCGGCTATCACCAAATGCGGATCCGTGAGGAAGATATCGAGAAAACGGCTTATCGAACGCGTTATGGGCATTTTGAGTTTGTAGTTATGCCTTTTGGTCTTACGAATGCACCGGCGGCATTCATGGATCTTATGAACCGGGTGTGCCAACCCATGTTGGACAAGTCGGTGATTGTGTTCATTGACGACATACTAGTCTACTCGAAAAGTATGAACGAGCATGAACGTCATTTGCGCGAAGTATTGAAGACGTTACGAAAGGAGAAGTTGTATGCTAAGTTCTCCAAATGTGAATTTTGGCTAAGGGAGGTTCAATTCCTTGGTCACATAGTGAACAAAGACGGCATTCAAGTAGATCCGGGGAAGATAGAGACGGTGATGAGTTGGAGACAACCGACTACGCCTACGAAAATCCGAAGTTTTCTCGGATTGGCCGGTTATTATCGTCAGTTTATCCAAGACTTTTCTAAGATTGCCTCTTCGTTGACGAAATTAACGAGGAAGAACGCGAGGTTTAATTGGGAGAACGAGCAAGAAATTGCTTTTAAACTGTTAAAAGAGAAGTTGTGTCAAGCTCCGGTGTTAGTGTTGCCGGAAGGAGTGGAAGACATGACGATCTATTGTGATGCTTCGTTAAATGGGCTCGGGTGTGTCCTAATGCAAAGAGGTAAAGTCATCGTTTATGCCTCTCGACAATTAAAGGAACATGAAACGAGATATCCGACTCATGATCTTGAGTTGGCGGCGATGGTACATGCGTTGAAAATTTGGCGCCACTACTTGTATGGTGTCAAGAGTACGATTTATTCGGATCATAAGAGTTTGAAACATCTCTTTAATCAACGAGATTTGAATTATCGTCAACGTAGGTGGATGGATGTGGTGAAAGATTATGATTATGAAATACTTTATCATCCGGGCAAGGCGAATGTGGTCGCGGATGCGTTAAGTCGAAAGTGTCATCACCCGGCATTACGATTGGGATTGTTACGTATGATTATTACTAACGATTTTCTTAAAAAACTCGGTGTGATTCAAATAGAGGCTTACGTTCACAACAAGCATGCGGAGCGAATTGTGGGAAAATCGGAGTTCATTACTATGGGCTCGCGTGGTTTGTTGTCTTTTCAAGGAAGAGTGTGGGTGTAGTGACCCGAACTTTTCCATGTTTATATATATATTAAATGAAATTGTTATTTACATGATTAAGTGTTTTCAACATGTTAAGCAATCAAACTTGTTAAGACTTGATTAATTGAAATAGATTTCATATAGACAATTGACCACCCAAGTTGACCGGTGATTCACGAACGTTAAAACTTGTAAAAACTATACGATGACATATATATGGTTATATATATAGTTAACATGATTTTATTATAAGTATGTATCTCATTATGTATTTCTCAAAGATTGACCTACGGTCCGGCTATCACCAAATGCGGGTCCGTGAGGAAGATATCGAGAAAACGACTTATCGAACGCGTTATGGGCATTTTGAGTTTGTAGTTATGCCTTTTGGTCTTACGAATGCACCGGCGGCATTCATGGATCTTATGAACCGGGTGTGCCAACCCAAGTTGGACAAGTCGGTGATTGTGTTCATTGACGACATACTAGTCTACTCGAAAAGTATGAACGAGCATGAACGTCATTTGCGTGAAGTATTGAAGACGTTACGAAAGGAGAAGTTGTATGCTAAGTTCTCCAAATGTGAATTTTGGCTAAGGGAGGTTCAATTCCTTGGTCACATAGTGAACAAAGACGGCATTCAAGTAGATCTGGGAAGATAGAGACGGTGAAGAGTTGGAGTCAACCGACTACGCCTACAGAAATCCGAAGTTTTCTCGGATTGGCCGGTTATTATCGTCAGTTTATCCAAGACTTTTCTAAGATCGCTTTTTCGTTGACGAAATTAACGAGGAAGAACGCGAGGTTTAATTGGGAGAACGAGCAAGAAATTGCTTTTAAACTGTTAAAAGAGAAGTTGTGTCAAGCTCCGGTGTTAGTGTTGCCGGAAGGAGTGGAAGACATGACGATCTATTGTGATGCTTCGTTAAATGGGCTCGGGTGTGTCCTAATGCAAAGAGGTAAAGTCATCGCTTATGCCTCTCGACAATTAAAGGAATATGAAACGAGATATCCGACTCATGATCTTGAGTTGGCGGCGGTGGTACATGCGCTGAAAATTTGGCGCCACTACTTGTATGGTGTCAAGAGTACGATTTATTCGGATCATAAGAGTTTGAAACATCTCTTTAATCAACGAGATTTGAATTATCGTCAACGTAGGTGGATGGATGTGGTGAAAGATTATGATTATGAAATACTTTATCATCCGGGCAAGGCGAATGTGGTCGCGGATGCGTTAAGTCGAAAGTGTCATCACCCGGCATTACGATTGGGATTGTTACGTATGATTATTACTAACGATTTTCTTGAAAAACTCGGTGTGATTCAAATAGAGGCTTACGTTCACAACAAGCATGCGGAGCGAATTGTGGTAAAATCGGAGTTCATTACTATGGGCTCGCGTGGTTTGTTGTCTTTTCAAGGAAGAGTGTGGGTGTAGTGACCCGAACTTTTCCATGTTTATATATATATTAAATGAAATTGTTATTTACATGATTAAGTGTTTTCAACATGTTAAGCAATCAAACTTGTTAAGACTTGATTAATTGAAATAGATTTCATATAGACAATTGACCACCCAAGTTGACCGGTGATTCACGAACGTTAAAACTTGTAAAAACTATACGATGACATATATATGGTTATATATATAGTTAACATGATTTTATTATAAGTATGTATCTCATTAGGTATTTTAACAATGAGTTATATACATAAAAATGAGACTATTAATTTAAGAAACTCGAAAACGATATATATAACGATTATCGTTATAACAACGTCTTACTAGGTACATATGAATCATATTAAGATATTGATACACTTGGTTAATTATGTTAAATGATAATTAAATATATTATTAAGTGTATTAACAATGAAATACATATGTAAAAATAAGACTACTAACTTAATGATTTCGAAACGAGACATATATGTAACGATTATCGTTGTAACGACATTTAACTGTATATATATCATACTAAGATATATTATATATCATAATATCATGATAATATAACAATTTAACATCTCATTTGTTATAATAAATAATGGGTTAACAACATTCAACAAGATCGTTAACCTAAAGGTTTCAAAACAACATTTACATGTAACGACTAACGATGACTTAACGACTCAGTTAAAATGTATATACATGTATTGTTTTAATATGTATTCATACACTTTTGAAAGACTTCAAGACACTTATCAAAATATTTCTACTTAACAAAAATGTTTACAATTACATCCTCGTTCAGTTTCATCAACAATTCTACTCGTATGCACCCGTATTCGTACTCGTACAATACACAACTTTTAGATGTATGTACTATTGGTATATACACTCCAATGATAAGCTCTTAGTAGCCCATGTGAGTCACCTAACACATGTGGGAATCATCATAGCATGAAATATCTCATAAAATTACAAAAATATGAGTAATCATTCATGACTTATTTACATGAAAACAAAATTACATATCCTTTATATCTAATCTATACACCAACGACTAAAAACACCTACAAACACTTTCATTCTTCAATTTTATTCATCTAATTGATCTCAAGTTCTATCTTCAAGTTCTAAGTGTTCTTCATAAATTCCAAAAGTTCTAGTTTCATAAAATCAAGAATACTTCCAAGATTGCAAGTTTACTTCCAAGTTTTCTAAATCCATTCCAATTAATCATCCAAGATCAAGAAACCTTTGTTACTTACAGTAGGTTATCTTTCTAATACAAGGTAATAATCATATTCAAACTTTAATTCAATTTCTATAACTATAACAATCTTATTTCGAGTGGAAATCTTACTTGAAATTGTTTTCGTGTCATGATTCTGCTTCAAGAACTTTCAAGCCATCCAAGGATCCTTTGAAGCTAGATCCATTTTTATTATTTCCAGTAGGTTTATCCAAGGAACTTGAGGTAGTAATGATGTTCATATTATCATTCGATTCATACATATAAAGCTATCTTATTCGAAGGTTTAAACTTGTAATCACTAGAACATAGTTTAGTTAATTCTAAACTTGTTCGCAAATAAAAGTTAATCCTTCTAACTTGACTTTTAAAATCAACTAAACACATGTTCTATATCTATATGATATGCTAACTTAATGATTTAAAACCTGGAAACACGAAAAACACCGTAAAACCGGATTTACGCCGTCGTAGTAACACCGCGGGCTGTTTTGAGTTAGTTAATTAAAAACTATAATAAACTTTGATTTAAAATTTGTTATTCTGGGAAAATGATTTTTATTATGAACATGAAACTATATCCAAAAATTATGGTTAAACTCAAAGTGGAAGTATGTTTTCTAAAATGGTCATCTAGACGTCGTTCTTTCGACTGAAATGACTACCTTTAAAAAAATGACTTGTAACTTATTTTTCCGACTATAAACCTATACTTTTTTCTGTTTAGATTCATAAAATAGAGTTCAATATGAAACCATAGCAATTTGATTCACTCAAAACGGATTTAAAATGAAGAAGTTATGGGTAAAACAAGATTGGATAATTTTTCTCATTTTAGCTACGTGAAAATTGGTAACAAATTTATTCCAACTATAACTTAATCAACTTCTATTGTATATTATGTAATTTTGAGATACCATAGACACGTATACAATGTTTCAACCTATCATGTCGACACATCTATATATATTTCGGAACAACCATAGACACTCTATATGTGAATGTTGGAGTTAGCTATACAGGGTTGAGGTTGATTCCAAAATATATATAGTTTGAGTTGTGATCAATACTGAGATACGTATACACTGGGTCGTGGATTGATTCAAGATAATATTTATCGATTTATTTCTGTACATCTAACTGTGGACAACTAGTTGTAGGTTACTAACGAGGACAGCTGACTTAATAAACTTAAAACATCAAAATATATTAAAAGTGTTGTAAATATATTTTGAACATACTTTGATATATATGTATATATTGTTATAGGTTTGTGAATCAACCAGTGGTCAAGTCTTACTTCCCGACGAAGTAAAAATCTGTGAAAGTGAGTTATAGTCCCACTTTTAAAATCTAATATTTTTGGGATGAGAATACATGCAGGTTTTATAAATGATTTACAAAATAGACACAAGTACGTGAAACTACATTCTATGGTTGAATTATCGAAATCGAATATGCCCCTTTTTATTAAGTCTAGTAATCTAAGAATTAGGGAACAGACACCCTAATTGACGCGAATCCTAAAGATAGATCTATTGGGCCTAACAAACCCCATCCAAAGTACCGGATGCATTAGTACTTCGAAATTTATATCATATCCGAAGGGTGTCCCGGAATGATGGGGATATTCTTATATATATGCATCTTGTTAATGTCGGTTACCAGGTGTTCACCATATGAATGATTTTTATCTCTATGTATGGGATGTGTATTGAAATATGAAATCTTGTGGTCTATTGTTACGATTTGATATATATAGGTTAAACCTATAACTCACCAACATTTTTGTTGACGTTTAAAGTATGTTTATTCTCAGGTGAATACTAAGAGCTTCCGCTGTTGCATACTAAAATAAGCACAAGATTTGGAGTCCATGTTTGTATGATATTGTGTAAAAACTGCATTCAAGAAACTGATTTCGATGTAACATATTTGTATTGTAAACCATTATGTAATGGTCGTGTGTAAACATGATATTTTAGATTATCATTATTTGATAATCTACGTAAAGCTTTTTAAACCTTTATTTATGAAATAAAGGTTATGGTTTGTTTTAAAAATGAATGCAGTCTTTGAAAAACGTCTCATATAGAGGTCAAATCCTCGCAACGAAATCAATTAATATGGAACGTTTTTAATTAATAAGAACGGGACATTTCAGTTGGTATCCGAGTGTTGGTCTTAGAGAACCAGAATTTTGCATTAGTGTGTCTTATCGAGTTTGTTAGGATGCATTAGTGAGTCTGGACTTCGACCGTGTTTACTTGAAAAATGATTGCTTAACAAATTTTGTTGGAAACTATATATTTTTAACATGTGAATATTATGTGATATATTAATCTCTTAACGCGTTTGATATTATGTGATAGATGTCTACCTCTAGAACAAGTCCCATTGACTCACCTAATAATAATGAAGAGTTAAATGTAAATTGGAATGATTCGTGGACTGATTCACAAGTTCCCAAAGAGGAACAGGAAGAAGAGTCAGAACCGGAAGAAGAATCGGAACCGGAAGAAGAATCGGTTCTATTTCCCCCACCGTTTTATTATTTCCCCCACCGGTTCTATTTCTTCATCCGATTCCGATTCTTCTTCCGGTTCCGATTCTTCTTCCGGTTCCGACTCTTCTTCCGGTTCCTCTTCGGGAACTTGTGAATCAGTCCACGAATCATTCCAATTTACATTTGACTCTTCATTATTATTAGGTGAGTCAATGGGACTTGTTCTAGAGGTAGACATCTATCACATAATATCAAACGCGTTAAGAGATTAATATATCACATAATATTCACATGTTAAAAATATATAGTTTCCAACAAAATTTGTTAAGCAATCATTTTTCAAGTAAACACGGTCGAAGTCCAGACTCACTAATGCATCCTAACAAACTCGATAAGACACACTAATGCAAAATTCTGGTTCTCTAAGACCAACGCTCGGATACCAACTGAAATGTCCCGTTCTTATTGATTAAAAACGTTCCATATTAATTGATTTCGTTGCGAGGTTTTGACCTCTATATGAGACGTTTTTCAAAGACTGCATTTATTTTTAAAACAAACCATAACCTTTATTTCATAAATAAAGGTTTAAAAAGCTTTACGTAGATTATCAAATAATGATAATCTAAAATATCCTGTTTACACACGACCATTACATAATGGTTTACAATACAAATATGTTTCATCGAAATCAGTTTCTTGAATGCAGTTTTTACACAATATCATACAAACATGGACTCCAAATCTTGTCCTTATTTTAGTATGCAACAGCGGAAGCTCTTAGTATTCACCTGAGAATAAACATGCTTTAAACGTCAACAAAAATGTTGGTGAGTTATAGGTTTAACCTATATATATCAAATCGTAACAATAGACCACAAGATTTCATATTTCAATACACATCCCATACATAGAGATAAAAATCATTCATATGATGAACACCTGGTAACCGACATTAACAAGATGCATATATAAGAATATCCCCATCATTCCGGGACACCCTTCGGATATGATATAAATTTCGAACTACTAAAGCATCCGGTACTTTGGATGAGGTTTGTTAGGCCCAATAGATCTATCTTTAGGATTCGCGTCAATTAGGGTGTCTGTTCCCTAATTCTTAGATTACCAAACTTAATAAAAAGGGGCATATTCGATTTCGATAATTCAACCATAGAACATAGTTCATGTACTTGTGTCTATTTTGTAAATCATTTATAAAACCTGCATGTATTCTCATCCCAAAAATATTAGATTTTAAAAGTGGGACTATAACTCACTTTCACAGATTTTTACTTCGTCGGGAAGTAAGACTTGGCCACTGTTGATTCACGAACCTATAACAATATATACATATATATCAAAGTATGTTCAAAATATATTTACAACACTTTTAATATATTTTGATGTTTTAAGTTTATTAAGTCAGCTGTCCTCGTTAGTAACCTACAACTAGTTGTCCACAGTTAGATGTACAGAAATAAATCGATAAATATTATCTTGAATCAATCCACGACCCAGTGTATACGTATCTAAGTATTGATCACAACTCAAACTATATATATTTTGAAATCAAACTCAACCCGGTATAGCTAACTCCAACATTCACATATAGAGTGTCTATGGCTGTTCCGAAATATATATAGATGTGTCGACATGATAGGTCGAAATATTGTATACATGTCTATGGTATCTCAATATTACATAATATACAATACAAGTTGATTAAGTTATGGTTGGAATAGATTTGTTACCAATTTTCACGTAGCTAAAATGAGAAAAATTATCCAATCTTGTTTTACCCATAACTTCTTCATTTTAAATCCGTTTTGAGTGAATCAAATTGCTATGGTTTTATATTGAACTCTATTTTATGAATCTAAACATAAAAAGTATAGGTTTATAGTCAGAAAAATAAGTTACAAGTCGTTTTTGTAAAGGTAGTCATTTCAGTCGAAAGAACGACGTCTAGATGACCATTTTAGAAAACATACTTCCACTTTGAGTTTAACCATAATTTTTGGATATAGTTTCATGTACATAATAAAAATCATTTTCTCAGAATAACAACTTTTAAATCAAAACAGCCCGCGGTGTTACTACGACGGCGTAAATCCGGTTTTACGGTGTTTTTCGTGTTTCCAGGTATTAAATCATTAAGTTAGCATATCATATAGATATAGAACATGTGTTTAGTTGATTATAAAAGTCAAGTTAGAAGGATTAACTTTTATTTGCGAACAAGTTTAGAATTAACTAAACTATGTTCTAGTGATTACAAGTTTAAACCTTCGAATAAGATAGCTTTATATGTATGAATCGAATGATGTTATGAACATCATTACTACCTTAAGTTTCTTGGAGAAACCTACTGAAAAAGAGAAAAATGGATCTAGCTTCAACGGATCCTTGGATGGCTCGAAGTTCTTGAAGCAGAATAATGACACGAAAACAAGTTCAAGTAAGATCATCACTTGAAATAAGATTGTTATAGTTATAGAAATTGAACCAAAGTTTGAATATGATTATTACCTTGTATTAGAATGATAACCTACTGTAAGAAACAAAGATTTCTTGAGGTTGGATGATCACCTTACAAGATTGGAAGTGAGCTAGCAAACTTGAAAGTATTCTTGATTTTATGTTACTAGAACTTGTAGAATTTATGAAGAACACTTAGAACTTGAAGATAGAACTTGAGAGAGATCAATTAGATGAAGAAAATTGAAGAATGAAAGTGTTTGTAGGTGTTTTTGGTCGTTGGTGTATGGATTAGATATAAAGGATATGTAATTTTATTTTCATGTAAATAAGTCATGAATGATTACTCATATTTTTGTAATTTTATGAGATATTTCATGCTAGTTGCCAAATGATGGTTCCCACATGTGTTATGTGACTCACATGGGCTGCTAAGAGCTGATCATTGGAGTGTATATACCAATAGTACATACATCTAAAAGCTGTGTATTGTACGAGTACGAATACGGGTGCATACGAGTAGAATTGTTGATGAAACTGAACGAGGATGTAATTGTAAGCATTTTTGTTAAGTAGAAGTATTTTTGATAAGTGTATTAAAGTCTTTCAAAAGTGTATGAATACATATTAAAACACTACATGTATATACATTTTAACTGAGTCGTTAAGTCATCGTTAGTCGTTACATGTAAATGTTGTTTTGAAACCTTTAGGTTAACGATCTTGTTGAATTTTGTCAACCCATTATTTATTATAACAAATGAGATGTTAAATTGTTATATTATCATGATATTATGATATATAATATATCTTAGTATGATATATATACAGTTAAATGTCGTTACAACGATAATCGTTACATATATGTCTCGTTTCGCAATCATTAAGTTAGTAGTCTTATTTTTACATATGTATTTCATTTTTAATACACTTAATAATATATTTACTTATCATTTAACATAATTAACCAAGTGTATCAATATCTTAATATGATTCATATGTACCTAGTAAGACGTTGTTATAACGATAATCGTTATATATCGTTTTCGAGTTTCTTAAATTAATAGTCTCATTTTTATGTATATAACTCATTGTTAAAATACCTAATGAGATACATACTTATAATAAAATCATGTTAACTATATATATAACCATATATATGTCATCGTATAGTTTTTACAAGTTTTAACGTTCGTGAATCACCGGTCAACTTGGGTGGTCAATTGTAAATATGAAACCTATTTCAATTAATCAAGTCTTAATAAGTTTGATTGCTTAACATGTTGGAAACAGTTAATCATGTAAATAACAATTTCATTTAATATATATATAAACATGGAAAAGTTCGGGTCACTACAGTACCTACCCGTTAAATAAACTTCGTCCCGAAATTTTAAGTAGTTGGAGGTGTTGACGTATCTTCTGGAAATAAATGCGGCTATTTCTTCTTCATCTGATCTTCACGCTCCCAGGTGAACTCGGGTCCTTTACGAGCATTCCATCGAACCTTAACAATTGGTATCTTGTTTTGCTTAAGTCTTTTAACCTCACGATCCATTATTTCGACGGGTTCTTCGATGAATTGGAGTTTTTCGTTGATTTGGATTTCATCTAACGGAATAGTGAGATCTTCTTTAGCAAAACATTTCTTCAAATTCGAGACGTGGAAAGTGTTATGTACAGTCGCGAGTTGTTTAGGTAACTCAAGTCGGTAAGCTACTGGTCCGACACGATCAATAATCTTCAATGGTCCAATATACCTTGGATTTAATTTCCCTCATTTACCAAATCGAACAACGCCTTTCCAAGGTGCAACTTTAAGCATGACCAACTCTCCAATTTCAAATTCTATATCTTTTCTTTTAATGTCAGCGTAGCTCTTTTGTCGACTTTGGGCGGTTTTCAACCGTTGTTGAATTTGGATGATCTTCTCGGTAGTTTCTTGTATAATCTCCGGACCCGTAATCTGTCTATCCCCCACTTCACTCCAACAAATTGGAGACCTGCACTTTCTACCATAAAGTGCTTCAAACGGCGCCATCTCAATGCATGAATGGTAGCTGTTGTTGTAGGAAAATTCTGCTAACGGTAGATGTCGATCCCAACTGTTTCCGAAATCAATAACACATGCTCGTAGCATGTATTCAAGAGTTTGTATTGTCCTTTCGCTCTATCCATCAGTTTGTGGATGATAGGCAGTACTCATGTCTAGACGAGTTCCTAATGCTTGATGTAATGTCTGCCAGAATCTTGAAATAAATCTGCCATCCCTATCAGAGATAATAGAGATTGGTATTCCATGTCTGGAGATGACTTACTTCAAATACAGTCGTGCTAACTTCTCCATCTTGTCATCTTCTCTTATTGGCAGGAAGTGTGCTGATTTGGTGAGACGATCAACTATTACCTAAATAGTATCAAAACCACTTACAGTCCTTGGCAATTTAGTGATGAAATCCATGGTAATGTTTTCCCATTTCCATTCTGGGATTTTGGGTTGTTGAAGTAGACCTGATGGTTTCTGATGCTCAGCTTTGACCTTAGAACATGTCAAACATTCTCCTACGTATTTAGCAACATCGGCTTTCATACCCGGCCACCAAAAATGTTTCTTGAGATCCTTGTACATCTTCCCCGTTCCAGGATGTATTGAGTATCTAGTTTTATGAGCTTCTCTAAGTACCATTTCTCTCATATCTCCAAATTTTGGTACCCAAATCCTTTCAGCCCTATACCGGGTTCCGTCTTCCCGAATATTAAGATGCTGCTCCGATCCTTTGGGTATTTCATCCTTTAAATTTCCCTCTTTTAAAACTCCTTGTTGCGCCTCCTTTATTTAAGTAGTAAGGTTATTATGAATCATTATATTCATAGATTTTACTCGAATGGGTTCTCTGTCCTTCCTGCTCAAGGCATCGGCTACCACATTTGCCTTCCCCGGGTGGTAACGAATCTTAAAGTTGTAATCATTCAACAATTCAATCCACCTACGCTGCCTCATATTCAGTTGTTTCTGATTAAGTATGTGTTGAAGACTTTTGTGGTCGGTATATATAATACTTTTGACCCCATATAAGTAGTGCCTCCAAGTCTTTAATGCAAAAACAACCGCGCCTAATTCCAAATCATGCGTCGTATAATTTTGCTCATGAATCTTCAATTGTCTAGACGCATAAGCAATCACCTTCGTTCGTTGCATTAATACATAACCGAGACCTTGCTTTGATGCGTCACAATAAATCACAAAATCATCATTCCCTTCAGGCAATGACAATATAGGTGCCGTAGTTAGCTTTTTCTTCAATAACTGAAACGCTTTCTCTTGTTCATCCTTCCATTCAAATTTCTTCCCTTTATGCGTTAATGCAGTCAAGGGTTTTGCTATTCTGGAAAAGTCTTGGATGAACCTTCTGTAGTAACCAGCTAGTCCTAAAAACTGGCGTATGTGTTTCGGAGTTTTCGGGGTTTCTCACTTTTCAACAGTTTCTATCTTTGCCGGATCCACCTTAATACCTTTTTTGTTCACTATGTGACCGAGGAATTGAACTTCTTCCAACCAAAATGCACACTTTGAAAACTTAGCGTACAATTCTTCCTTCCTCAATACTTCTAACACCTTTCTCAAATGTTCACCGTGTTCTTGGTCATTCTTTGAGTAAATAAGTATGTCATCAATGAAAACAATGACAAACTTGTCAAGGTATGGTCCACACACTCGGTTCATAAGGTCCATGAACACAGCTGGTGCATTAGTTAAACCAAACGGCATGACCATAAACTCGTAATGACCATAACGTGTTCTGAAAGCAGTCTTTGGAATATCATCTTCTTTCACCCGCATTTGATGATACCCGGAACGTAAGTCAATCTTTGAATAAACAGACGAGCCTTGTAGTTGATCAAATAAGTCGTCGATTCTCGGTAGTGTGTAGCGGTTCTTGATGGTAAGTTTGTTCAACTCTCGGTAGTCGATACACAAGCTGAATGTACCATCTTTCTTCTTGACAAACAAAAAACAGGAGCTCCCCACGGTGATGTGCTTGGTCGAATGAAACCACGCTCTAAAAGTTCTTGTAATTGGCTTTGCAGTTCTTTCATCTCGCTGGGTGCGAGTCTGTAAGGAGCACGAGCTATTGGTGCAGCTCCTTGTACAAGATCTATTTGAAATTCAACGGATCGATGTGGGGGTAATCCCGGTAATTCTTTCGGAAATACATCGGGAAATTCTTTTGCAATGGGAACATCATTGATGCTCTTCTCTTCAGTTTGTACTTTCTCGACGTGTGCTAGAACAGCATAGCAACCTTTTCTTATTAGTTTTTGTGCCTTCAAATTACTAATAAGATGTAGCTTCGTGTTGCCCTTTTCTCCGTACACCATTAAGGGATTTCCTTTTTCTCGTATAATGCGAATTGCATTTTTGTAACAAACGATCTCTGCTTTCACTTCTTTTAACCAGTCCATACCGATTATCACATCAAAACTCCCTAACTCTACTGGTATCAAATCAATCTTAAATGTTTCGCTAACCAGTTTAATTTCTCGATTCCGACATATATTATCTGCTGAAATTAATTTACCATTTGCTAATTCGAGTAAAAATTTACTATCCAAAGGCGTCAATGGACAACTTAATTTAGCACAAAAATCTCTACTCATATAGCTTCTATCCGCACCCGAATCAAATAAAACGTAAGCAGATTTATTGTCAATAAGAAACGTACCCGTAACAAGCTCCGGGTCTTCCTGTGCCTCTGCCGCATTAATATTGAAAACTCTTCCGCGGCCTTGTCCATTCGTGTTCTCCTGGTTCGGGCAATTTCTAATAATGTGGCCCGGTTTTCCACATTTATAACAAACTACGTTGGCATAACTTTCTCCGATACTACTTGCTCCGCAATTACTCATTCCGACACCATTTGTTCCTTTCGTTCTATTAACCCCTGGTCCGTAGACCTCACACTTCGCCGCGCTATGACCATTTCTTTTACACTTGTTGCAAAATTTGGTGCAGAACCCCAAGTGATACTTTTCACACCTTTGGCATAGCTGCTTCTGATTGTTGTTGTTGCGGTTATTATTGTTGTTGGGATGATTGTTGTAGTTGCTGCTGCTGTTGTTGTTGTTGTTGTTGTTGTTGTTGTTGTTGGGCCTTTAGTTGTAGTTGCGATTGATGTTGCGATTGTTGGGATAATTGTTGCGATTATTGTTGTAATTGCTGTTGTTGTTGTATTGGTGATTCTTATCACCATTTTTCTCCCACTTTCTTTTGACTTGCTTCACATTGGCCTCTTCAGCAGTCTGTTCTTTAATTCTTTCTTCAATCTGGTTCACTAGTTTGTGAGCCATTCTACATGCCTGTTGTATGGAGGCGGGCTCGTGTGAACTTATATCTTCTTGGATTCTTTCCGGTAATCCTTTCACAAACGCGTCGATCTTCTCTTCCTCATCTTCGAATGCTCCCGGACACAATAGGCACAATTCTGTGAATCGTCTTTCGTACGTGGTAATATCAAATCCTTGGGTTCGTAACCCTCTAAGTTCTGTCTTGAGCTTATTGACCTCGGTTCTGGGACGGTACTTCTCATTCATCAAGTGCTTAAATGCTGACCATGGTAGTGCGTACGCATCATCTTGTCCCACTTGCTCTAAATAGGTATTCCACCATGTTAACGCAGAACCTGTGAAGGTATGCGTAGCGTACTTCACTTTGTCCTCTTCAGTACACTTACTTATGGCAAACACCGATTCGACCTTCTCGGTTCACCGTTTCAATCCGATCGGTCCTTCGGTTCCATCAAATTCCAAAGGTTTGCAGGCAGTGAATTCTTTGTAGGTGCATCCTACACGATTTCCTGTACTGCTAGATCCAAGGTTATTGTTGGTATGTAGCGCAGCCTGTACTGCGGCTATGTTTGAAGCTAGAAAAGTACGGAATTCCTCTTCATTCATATTCACGGTGTGTCGAGTAGTCGGTGCCATTTCCTTCAAAATAGTCAAATGGAGCAAGTTAATCATACAGAATATTAAGAGTAGTTAATAGTATTTTGTAGCATAATATGAACTCATTTATAAAAGCTTTTTCTTCATATTAGCATTTTATAAGTTTAAATTCGAGTAGTACCTACCTGTTAAGTTCATACTTAGTAGCTAATATACAATTCAACTACTACAATTCTATATGAAAAACTGATTATAATAATATTTCGCGTTCAAACTTTTACACAATATTTTACAAACTTACAATACCGCTTATTTTACATATAGCATGAAATATAGCACACAATAAATTTGATACAAGATGGTTGTGAAGATAATTCTAGCTAGTACACAAGTCGTTCAGCAAAGGCAATAAAGACACGTAATTCATACGTCCAGAAACAAGTCATGCATTCTGGTTTTACTATGATTACTTTCCATTCTTGGTCTTGTGGAACATAACCGTTATGGCCGTTGATAAGACAGCGTGTTGTAACGTCGTCAAAGGGACGAGGGTTACGTAATGTCCAACAGTCCCGTAACAATCTAAAAACCTCATTTCTTACCCCAATTACCGACTCCGTCACTTGTGGGAACGTTTTGTTTAATAGTTGTAGCCCGATGTTCTTGTTCTCACTTTGGTGAGAAGCGAACATTACTAATCCGTAAGCATAACATGCTTCTTTATGTTGCATGTTAGCCGCTTTTTCTAAATCACGAAGTCCAATATTCGGATATATTGAGTCAAAATAATTTCTTAACCCATTGCGTAAAATAGCATTTGGGTTCCCCGCAATATATGCGTCAAAGTAAACACATCGTAACTTTTGGATTTCCCAATGTGATATCCCCCATCTTTTGAACGAAAGCCTTTTATAAACCAAGGCATTCTTGGAACGTTCTTCGAATGTCTTACAAACTGATCTCGCCTTAAATAGTTGTGCCGAAGAATTCTGACCGACTCTAGACAAGATTTCATCAATCATGTCTCCGGGTAGGTCTCTTAAAATATTGGGTTGTCTATCCATTTTGTGTTTTTATACTGTAAAATAGACAAGAGTTAGATTCATAAAAAAATACTTATTAATACAAGCAATTTTTACATATATCATAAAGCATAAGCACACTATATTACATATATTACACCACACGAATACAACTATCTTATTCCGACTCGCTTGTTTCTTCTTCTTCGGTTTTGGTTCGTTTTGCCAAGTTTCTAGGGATATATGATGTTCCCCTAATACGAGCCGTCGTTTTCCACATTGGTTTAGAAAAACCTGGTGGTTTAGAGGTTCCCGGGTCAATGTTACAACTTAAGGACTTCGGGGGTTGACGATACATATAAAGTTCATCGGGGTTGGAATTAGATTTCTCTATTTTTATGCCCTTTCCCTTATTATTTTTTTTTGCCTTTTTAAATTCAGTTGGGGTAATTTCTATAACATCATCGGAATTCTCGTCGAAATCCGATTCATCGGAGAATTGGTAATCCTCCCAATATTTTGCTTCCTTGGCGGAAACACCATTGACCATAATTAACCTTGGTCGGTTGGTTGAGGATTTTCTTTTACTTAACCGTTTTATTATTTCCCCCACCGGTTCTATTTCTTCATCCGATTCCGATTCTTCTTCTGGTTCCGATTCTTCTTCCGGTTCCGACTCTTCTTCCGGTTCCTCTTCGGGAACTTGTGAATCAGTCTACGAATCATTCCAATTTACATTTGACTCTTCATTATTATTAGGTGAGTCAATGGGACTTGTTCTAGAGGTAGACATCTATCACATAATATCAAACGCGTTAAGAGATTAATATATCACATAATATTCACATGTTAAAAATATATAGTTTCCAACAAAATTTGTTAAGCAATCATTTTTCAAGTAAACACGGTCGAAGTCCAGACTCACTAATGCATCCTAACAAACTCGATAAGACACACTAATGCAAAATTCTGGTTCTCTAAGACCAACGCTCGGATACCAACTGAAATGTCCCATTCTTATTGATTAAAAACGTTCCATATTAATTGATTTCGTTGCGAGGTTTTGACCTCTATATGAGACGTTTTTCAAAGACTGCATTCATTTTTAAAATAAACCATAACCTTTATTTCATAAATAAAGGTTTAAAAAGCTTTACGTAGATTATCAAATAATGATAATCTAAAATATCCTGTTTACACACGACCATTACATAATGGTTTACAATACAAATATGTTACATCGAAATCAGTTTCTTGAATGCAGTTTTTACACAATATCATACAAACATGGACTCCAAATCTTTTCCTTATTTTAGTATGCAACAGCGGAAGCTCTTAGTATTCACCTGAGAATAAACATGCTTTAAACGTCAACAAAAATATTGGTGAGTTATAGGTTTAACCTATATATATCAAATCGTAACAATAGACCACAAGATTTCATATTTCAATACACATCCCATACATAGAGATAAAAATCATTCATATGGTGAACACCTGGTAGCCGACATTAACAAGATGCATATATAAGAATATCCCCATCATTCCGGGACACCCTTCGGATATGATATAAATTTCGAAGTACTAAAGCATCTGGTACTTTGGATGGGGTTTGTTAGGCCCAATAGATCTATCTTTAGGATTCGCGTCAATTAGGGTGTCTGTTCCCTAATTCTTAGATTACCAGACTTAATAAAAAGGGGCATATTCGATTTCGATAATTCAACCATAGAACGTAGTTTCATGTACTTGTGTCTATTTTGTAAATCATTTATAAAACCTGCATGTATTCTCATCCCAAAAATATTAGATTTTAAAAGTGGGACTATAACTCACTTTCACAGATTTTTACTTCGTCGAGAAGTAAGACTTGGCCACTGTTGATTCACGAACCTATAACAATATATACATATAAATCAAAGTATGTTCAAAATATATTTACAACACTTTTAATATATTTTGATGTTTTAAGTTTATTAAGTCAGCTGTCCTCGTTAGTAACCTACAACTAGTTGTCCACAGTTAGATGTACAGAAATAAATCGATAAATATTATCTTGAATCAATCCACGACCCAGTGTATACGTATCTCAGTATTGATCACAACTCAAACTATATATATTTTGGAATCAACCTCAACCCTGTATAGCTAACTCCAACATTCACATATAGAGTGTCTATGGTTGTTCCGAAATATATATAGATGTGTCGACATGATAGGTCGAAACATTGTATACGTGTCTATGGTATCTCAAGATTACATAATATACAATACAAGTTGATTAAGTTATGGTTGGAATAGATTTGTTACCAATTTTCACGTAGCTAAAATGAGAAAAATTATCCAATCTTGTTTTACCCATAACTTCTTCATTTTAAATCCGTTTTGAGTGAATCAAATTGCTATGGTTTTATATTGAACTCTATTTTATGAATCTAAACAGAAAAAGTATAGGTTTATAGTCGGAAAAATAAGTTACAAGTCGTTTTTGTAAAGGTAGTCATTTCAGTCGAAAGAACAACGTCTAGATGACCATTTTAGAAAACATACTTCCGCTTTGAGTTTAACCATAATTTTTGGATATAGTTTCATGTTCATAATAAAAATCATTTTCTCAGAATAACAACTTTAAATCAAAGTTTATCATAGTTTTTAATTAACTAACCCAAAACAGCCCGCGGTGTTACTACGACGGCGTAAATCCGGTTTTACGGTGTTTTTCGTGTTTCCAGGTTTTAAATCATTAAGTTAGCATATCATATAGATATAGAACATGTGTTTAGTTGATTTTAAAAGTCAAGTTAGAAGGATTAACTTTTATTTGCGAACAAGTTTAGAATTAACTAAACTATGTTCTAGTGATTACAAGTTTAAACCTTCGAATAAGATAGCTTTATATGTATGAATCAAATGATGTTATGAACATCATTACTACCTTAAGTTCCTTGGATAAACCTACTGGAAAAGAGAAAAATGGATCTAGCTTTAACGGATCCTTGGATGGCTCGAAGTTCTTGAAGCAGAATCATGACACGAAAACAAGTTCAAGTAAGATCATCACTTGAAATAAGATTGTTATAGTTATAGAAATTGAACCAAAGTTTGAATATTATTATTACCTTGTATTAGAATGATAACCTACTGTAAGAAAAAAAGATTTCTTGAGGTTGGATGATCACCTTACAAGATTGGAAGTGAGCTAGCAAACTTGAAAGTATTCTTGATTTTATATTACTAGAACTTGTAGAATTTATGAAGAACACTTAGAACTTGAAGATAGAACTTGAGAGAGATCAATTAGATGAAGAAAATTGAAGAATTAAAGTGTTTTTAGGTGTTTTTGGTCGTTGGTGTATGGATTAGATATAAAGGATATGTAATTTTGTTTTCATGTAAATAAGTCATGAATGATTACTCATATTTTTGTAATTTTATGAGATATTTCATGCTAGTTGCCAAATGATGGTTCCCGCATGTGTTAGGTGACTCACATGGGCTGCTAAGAGCTGATCATTGGAGTGTATATACCAATAGTACATACATCTAAAAGCTGTGTATTGTACGAGTACGAATACGGGTGCATACGAGTAGAATTGTTGATGAAACTGAACGAGGATGTAATTGTAAGCATTTTTGTTAAGTAGAAGTATTTTGATAAGTGTATTGAAGTCTTTCAAAAGTGTATGAATACATATTAAAACACTACATGTATATACATTTTAACTGAGTCGTTAAGTCATCGTTAGTCGTTACAAGTAAATGTTGTTTTGAAACCTTTAGGTTAACGATCTTGTTGAATATTGTTAACCCATTATTTATTATAACAAATGAGATGTTAAATTGTTATATTATCATGATATTATGATATATAATATATCTTAGTATGATATATATACAGTTAAATGTCGTTACAACGATAATCGTTACATATATGTCTCGTTTCGCAATCATTAAGTTAGTAGTCTTATTTTTACATATGTATTTCATTGTTAATACACTTAATAATATATTTACTTATCATTTAACATAATTAACCAAGTGTATCAATATCTTAATATGATTCATATGTACCTAGTAAGACGTTGTTATAACGATAATCGTTATATATATCGTTTTCGAGTTTCTTAAATTAATAGTCTCATTTTTATGTATATAACTCATTGTTAAAATACCTAATGAGATACATACTTATAATAAAATCATGTTAACTATATATATAACCATATATATGTCATCGTATAGTTTTTACAAGTTTTAACGTTCGAGAATCACCGGTCAACTTGGGTGGTCAATTGTCTATATGAAACCTATTTCAATTAATCAAGTCTTAACAAGTTTGATTGCTTAACATGTTGGAAACACTTAATCATGTAAATAACAATTTCATTTAATATATATATAAACATGGAAAAGTTCGGGTCACTACACATAGATCTATCTTTAGGATTCGCGTCAACTAGGGGTCATTTCCCTAAATTCTTAGGTTACCAGACTTGAAGGGCGATATTCGATTTAGATAATCCAACCATATAATGTATTTTGGATTACTTGTGTCTATTTCGTCAAACATTTATAAAAGCGCATGTATTCTTAGTCCCAAAAATATATATTGCAAAAGCATTTAAAAGGGGAGTAATGAAACTCACGATGTTGTATTTTTATAGTAAAAATACATATGACGAAACTGAACAATGTAGGGTTGGCCTCGGATTCACGAACCTATATCATTTGTACATATATTAAAATGTATAATCATAATCGAACAAATTTATATATTATTATTATTAGTGATATACTTCTTATATTAATACTTATATTCATTTTATATAAAATATTAAATTTTATTATGTTATGTGTAATAAATATATTTGTATATATATCTATATATATTATTGGCTTATTAAAATAGTACTTTAGTAAAAATAAGATAATTTTTGAAATAATAATAGTGATGATACTAATGTTAATAATAATGATGATAACAGTAGTTTTTAATAAAATGAATAATTTAATAATAATGGTCATGAAAATATTAATTTTTGATAATAAAACTTAATTCCTAGTAATAATAATAATTATAAAAATATCTATTTTGTTAATGATGATAATAAGTTTAATTATACCATACTAATAATCATATTAACAATAATAATGATATTATTACTAATACTTTTATTGATAATAACAATAATAATACTTACAATTTATAAAATGATACTAATAAAAATATTTATAATAATAAATTGTATTATGTTCACAATAATGATAATAATAATATTAATGATCATAATTATAATTATAATAATACATATATTAATATTAGTAATAATAATAACAATAATACTAAGTAATAATAATAATAATAGTAATAATAACAATTATAACAATAATAATTAATACTAGCAATAACAATAACAATCATAATAATAATAATAATGATAATAATAATAATAATAATAATAATAATAATGATAATAATAATAATAATAATAATAATAATAATAATAATAATAATAATAATAATAATAATAATAATAATAATAATAATAATAATAATAATAATCATAAAAATAAAAGAAATTGTGTATACCCTTAGAAGCTTTGTTTAAAAAGAATTGCCCTGAACCGGGCTCGAACCCATGACCTCTCGAATACCAGAACACCATCTAAACCACTCGTCCATTTCTACTTTCCTGGTTAAAATCCCATTCAATATTTTTTTAACCCGTGATTTAAATCTGTTACATTTTCTTCTCCACCTTCTCAATAAAATCAAATAATTCGAAGAAAAAAATCTTAATATTCAATTCATTGTTTGTTTAATGACTTTTGATTGAAATAGAAAACAATTAACCTGTGCTAAATTAATCGTTTGAAACAGGAAAATAAAAAAAACAACTGTAACAGTTTGCTGGATATCGACGATGAACTCATAAATCAATTTAACTTTTTAAGATATTTTAGATCACGACTCCAACATGAAAAATGTGTTAAATCATTCCTAGAAACTTTCTCCATTCTCAATTGAACTGAAGACATAAACACGAATTCGAATTTGATTAATGAACACTCGTTTGACTTTTTGGAAATAAGCTTTGACTTCAAAATTAAGACTCGATAAGATGATTTGATATTTGAAACTTTACAGAAACATTCAATAGAGGATTCCTAATCTATCTGCATTTTTAGATTTTAAAAATTGTTAGGAATTCGAAAAAAATTAAAAAAAACAAGCGAGCAGAGAAGATGCTGTGCTTCGTTTCTTTTCTGTTTAAATTAAATTGGAAAATAGCTGTAATGGGTTTTAACTGATAATGACAATGGATAACTGGATGACTTAGTGAATAACGTTGAGTAATTCGATTGTTTTATAGCAAATAATCTCAACAAGAAGAATCTTCAGGTACCAAAATAAAATTTAAAAAAATAAAAAGTTGAAGAAGATGGTTAACTGATTCTTGTTTCTAGTGAATTGGCTTGTAACAAATTAGAGACATATACAAAAAATTTGAACAGTTCGATTGTGATATTCAACAGAAGGTTGATTCTGTATAGGATTTTATTTATAATTAATATTAATTATTGAATATAACTATATAATAATAATAATGCTTTTAATATCCTTAGTAAAATTTATAATAATAATAATAATAAAATAATACTAGTAATATTAATTATAATGATAAAATTAATAAGAATCATGATAATGATAATTTTATATAATAAAATTTTTTAGTAATAATAATAATACTAATTAATAATAATTATATTAATAATAATAATCATAATATAATTTATAAGATAATACTAATAATACATATTAATAATAAAAATGATATGATGATATTAATAATAACAATGATAATTTCAATAAATTTTTATAATAAATAATAATAATAAAACTGTTAATATTAATATTATTAATAATACTAATAATAATACTAATTATAATTAACAATAAAAATGTTATAACAATTCTTACATATTAAATTTCATATCTATTTGCTATATATAATAATATTATTAATACAGATATTACTATTAATATTGAAAGTAATATAGCAATTATATTTTTATTTGCAAGTAAGTTTATTATGTTGATATTATATCTTATTAGCTATGTAATATTTAATAATTATATTATATATCCTATGATAACATTTATTGGATATTGAATCATAAATATACATATAGATAATAATATCATGTATATGTTTATGTATTCTTTTTAATTGTACTGAAATTTTGTTTATTATTTTGCATTTTTAATTCTAATTAATTAAAGTGTATCTTATTTATATATATTTTTATATTTATATTTATATAAATATATTTACATATTTATTTACAAATAATAGTTCGTGAATCATCGGAACTGGTTGAAGGTCAAATGATTTCATAAAATAGTTCAAAAATTTTGAAATTCAATTTAGTAGACTTTGATTATCGTGTCGAAACCATATAAAGATTTAGTTTAAATTTGGTTATTTGGTCGGAAATTTCCGGGTCGTCACAGTACCAACCCGTTAAAGAAATTTCGTCCTGAAATTTGAGTGAGGTCATCATGGCTAACAATAATAATGTTTTCATGACGAATATGAGTTGATAAATAAAGTTTTATCATTATTAACTAATATAGATAAAACGATTCGATTTATGTGAAGCGTACGAGTGAAGCTATCACAAATGAGCGAACTGATTAGATGCAGATTCGTCTTAACTTTTGACAGAGTCACGTTTTGAATTCCGAAATTAAAGGGATTAAAGAAAATCTTCGAAATCTAAAAGATTTGATTCTTCGGTGAATAAGGAAATTAAGATCTCTATAATTAAATACGGTGATGTGCCTCGATTACTCTGTCTGATATTTTTATTATAAATTAAACTCTTCTGCTCCATTATTCTCACCATTCCTATATTTTCTTTCTTAGTTCATACATCCAAAAGATTGTGAAAATGCTTAATCCAGTTCTAATCCTTAATATTTTTCTAATTATCATTTCTGTCATCCTTCTTTTCAATCTTCCATGAGAAGAATCTGTTTACTTCTACTATTACCTTGGGGTGATACTATTCTTAATTATTCCATATCTTTATATTGTTATTCGTATTAATATCCACAGTTTGTAACCTCCGTGTTGTTATTGGGCTTTATATTTTCTTTTATATATTGGAGCTCTTTGCCTTTTTATTATTTTCTCGACCTCTAGTAAAGCGAGTAACGGTCCAGAATTCGTAAGTATGGAGTTTCGAATGAACTTATTGTTCTAAACAAGAAAGAACGCAATAGCACGAATTGATTTGTCAAATTACCATAATTCAAGGGAAAAGATAGGACTATCAAGAAAATATGTTCTTGATGTGTTTATAGATTAAATAGAATGTAAGAGTCGTGTAACATGGCACATGATGACGTTATGGTCTGTGAATCATCATATTTCATTAGAAACTCAGCATGACTTACTATAATATAATCACATTGATCAAGTGTCATTATATTATACTAACTCATGCTTCAGTTCCCAACACTACTTCAAACCATTCATATTTTAAATTCGAAGATTTACAGAATATAGAAACCAAAACAGTTTCCTTTTAAGAGATAAGACAGATAGCGCGGAGAGATAATTAATATCGGACGAGAATATTTATGAAGATATCTTCAGAAATATTGAGGATATTTATAATGAAAGATATGATGGTATCTTAGAATTTCTAATATCGAAGGATGATGAAGAAGATTTTTCCGTAAGGGTTTAAAGTTAGGAGCAAGGTATTCATTAATAAATTCAGCAGACACTGAATCATTTAGATTCTTTGAAGGCAGGTTTAGCCTTTGTGATTTGTCCACAGCTTCTTTCATGGTTTGCTCAAATCGTTTTCCAGTTTTAACTTTTCTGAGCTTTGCCCACACACTATTCTTTATCATCAAACCTTTGACTGTTAAAGTCGTTTCATTCAGTTTATTTTTTTTTAACATTCCGAGTATTAATTTTCAGACTAATCGCTTTTCAGAATTTCAGAATGGAAGATCATAATCCTAAGAGATAAATGTTATATATGAAATCGCTGCGAGATTCGAGATTTATGATTGATGATTCCTGGTAGTTGGTATGGTAATTATTGTTACAGAATGTAGATGAGTACATGGTAAGGTTTCAATGAATATAATGATTTTTTTGAAGGTCAAAGATCAACGAAGTTGTTGGTAAGTTTACTGCTAACTTGGTGGAATATTAACAGTTCCTCGGTAACGTTGGAGAAAAGGCAACGTATATAGCGAGGTTATAATAAGACTTATTCGAATGAAAGGTCGATATTGATTTGCTGGAGCTGTGACAAAATTGGCTAATTTGAAAAGGAATTGCAAAGTTATTTTTGGTAATAACAACGTCAAAGGAGCTAGCACAGATACGTGTTATACGTTTACTCATGCTCCGATAGTTTTTCAGGTGCATAACTATATGCATCAATCTTTTCTTCCGTAGATGAAGTGCGGTTGGTTCATCCTCTCGATTGAGATGTTTTCAAGAATCATGAAAGGTTTGAACGCAGATTGTAATCGTCAAGATACAAATGAGGTTTAAGATGAACTCAAGTGGCAAACTTGAAGAAATGTTTAGTTTCATATGTTATAATTAATATTTTATTTCATTTTAATTGTCCAATGTTGATAGTCCACAGTTAGCAGTCCACAATTAGTAATTCAATAATTCATATATAGTTTAATATATAATATTCGAATTAATTAATACGTATCGTGACCCATTGTATACATGTCTCAGACTCGATCACAACTCAAAGTATATATATTGTTATAGAATCAACCTCAACCCTGTATAGCTAACTCGATCATTACTGCATATAGAGTGTCTAGGTTATTCCAAATAATATATATAGATGCGTCGATATGATATGTCAAAACATTGTATACGTGTCCCGATATTTAAAATGCGTAAATAACAGTATTTAAATGATGATAAATAAAGTGCGTAAAATAAATAACAGAAATTAAATGATGATAAATAAAATTGCGAGAATATAAATTGCGATAAATAAACTGCGATAAATAGATTGCGATAATAAAATGTAATAAGGAATTAACAGTTAGCTAGGAACAGTTAGCTAGGATTTTTTTGTTAGCGTGGATTCTTAACAAAATTTTCTCATGGTTAATTTGTTTGTTTCTAACAAATTTTATTTTGTCCAATGTTTTCTTCATTATGCCACTGGTTGGATTCTGATAAGTCAAAATTCGGATATGAAATTGAATGAAAATGGTTATTCTGTGGTGAACAGATTCGTATATCTGTGGATGTAGGTAGGATAGTAAATGACTGTTGAATCATATTCGAAGAATGTACAGTTTAACTTATTAATGTGAAATCTAAATATTCCTCGGGTATTACCTACCCATTAAAATATTTTCACCATTAACAGTTCGTATAAAAGAATTTTTAATTACAATCTTTATGAAAACATATATACATATATATTTTCTTCAGATGTAATCATGGATTTAATGAGTTAATATGATATTAAACTCATTTGATTTACCGTTAGAACAAGAATATATAATCTCTAAAACATTAGAGATTACATAATCATTATGTCGAATGAAGATCAAGGATGTAGAACGATACGTAGAACGAAGATTATACTCGGGGTACAGAATGAGATGTTGAGGCATGTGTTGTTGATACTTGGGTTATTGGTGGTACTGGTATTGATGTTGGTAGTACTGGTATTGATGTTGGTAGTACTGTTGGTGCCGGTGATGTTGATGAAGGTGGTAAGTTTTGCACCATATTCTCCAAATTGATTACTCGAGCGCGAAGTTCGTTGACTTCTTTTATTATTCCGGGATGATTGTGGTCGGAATGAGCGAATGAATAACGTTTATAATTGTAGATATTATGTAATCGTTGTGAGATATCTTGGAAATGAGGGTGAAAATGGTGTTTCAGACTGGTTCATCGGTAAGTGCTTCAGGTTCTTCGCCAAGAGTGTAGTACGGTGGGTGGAAAGGATTACCTTCTTCTCGTCTCCATTGGTTTAGTCGACTACGAACCCATCAGATGAATTGGGGATGGCTGATTGATTGATTCATTCTGGTGATGCTGGTTTCGGAACTCGAGTGAAACTCCATATCAAAATCTGAGGGACTTGAACTAGTGGTGAGTTCCATTTCGCACGATTAAATAAAGGATTTTTCGATATGAAGTGATTTTCGGCTATCGGGTGGTATTCTAATTATATATATATATATATATATATATATATATATATATAGAACAAAAGATTTCGTAGATTACGGAGGAATTTTTGGAATATATTAGGCAAAGTTTACAGTGACAGATAAGCTAAGATATGAATTAGCAGATACGCTAAGATATGAATTTTGTCTATACACTATTTATGCAATCAATGCAGTAAGATGTGTCTAGACTAAGAATGATAAACAAGTGATTCCCTAAGAATGATAAGCAGGTAATTTTCGACACGAAATGATAAGCAAAACTTTTGACATGCAGACACGGTCGAAGTCCAGACTCATTAATGCACCTAAACAACTATCAGTTAGACACACTAATGCAAGACCTGGTTCGCCAAGACCACCGCTCTGATACCACATGAAGCGACCCGTCCTAATCCATAAGGACGAATACAATAACATATGATTACATCGCGAGGTATTTAACCTTTATATGCTACATTTTACAAACATTGCATTCGTTTTTAAAAGACAAACTTTCATTTACATCGAAAGTTGACGGCATGCATACCATTTCATAATATATCCAACTATAATTGACTTAATAATAATCTTGATGAACTCAACGACTCGAATGCAACGTCTTTTGAAATAAGTCATGAATGACTCCAAGTAATATCTCTAAAATGAGCAAATGCACAGCGGAAGATTTTTTCAAACCTGAGAATAAACATGCTTTCAAGTGTCAACCAAAAAGTTGGTGAGTTTATTAGTTTATCGTAATCAATCATTTCAATCATTTTAATAGAGCACAAGATTTTCATTTTCATTTCTCATAAATATACATCTCATATCAGGCATTTCGCAAACTGCATAGAGATAAAAATCATTCATATGGATTGAACATGAAATGTCCCGTTCATATTGATTATAAACGTTCCATATTAATTGATTTCGTCGGGAGGTTTTGACCTCTATATGAGACGTTTTCAAAGACTGCATTCATTTTTAAAACAATCATAACCTTTATTTTATCTATAAAGGTTTAAAAAGCATTACGTAGATTATCAAATAATGATAATAAAAAATATACCGTTTACACACGACCATTACATAATGGTTTACAATAAGAATATATTACATCAAAAATAAGTTTCTTGAATGCAGTTTTTATATAATATCATACAAGCATGGACTCCAAATCTTGTCCTTATTTTAGTATGCAACAGCGGAAGCTCTTAATAATCACCTGATAATAAACATGCTTAAAACGTCAACAAAAATTTTGGTGAGTTATAGGTTTAATCTATATATTATCAAATCATAATAATAGACCACAAGATTTTATATTTCAATATACATCCCATACATAGAGATAAAAAAATCATTCATATGGTGAACACCTGGTAACCGACATTAATAAGATGCATATAAGAATATCCCCTATAATTCCGGGAAATCCTTCGGACATGATAAAAACGAATTCGGAGTACTAAAGCATCCGGTACTTTGGATGGGGTTCGTTAGGCCCAATAGATCTATCTTTAGGATTCGCGTCAACTAGTAGATCGGCTTACTAATTCTTAGGTTACCAAGCAAAAGGGGCATATTCGGCTTCGATCATTCACCCATATAATGTAGTTTCATTTACTTGTGTCTATTTCGTAAAACATTTATAAACCTGCATGTATTCTCATCCCAAAATATTAGATTTTAAAAGTGGGACTATAACTCACTTTCACAGATTTTTACTTCTTCGAGAAGTAAGACTTGGCCACTGGTCGATTCACGAACCTACAACAAATATGTACATATATATCAAAGTATGTTCAAAATATAATTACAATATTTTTAATACATTTTGATGTTTTAAGTTTATTAAGTCAGCTGTCCTCGTTAGTAACCTACAACTAATTGTCTAAAGTTAGATGTACAGAAATAAATTGATATATATTATCTTGAATCAATCCACGACCCAGTGTATACACGTCTTAGGCTAGATCACAACTCAAAGTATATATATTTTTGGAATCAACCTCAACCCTGTATAGCTAACTCCAACATTACTGCATATAGAGTATCTATGGTTGTTCCGAATAATATATATACATGGGTCGATATGATATGTCAAAACATTTGCATACGTGTCTATGGTATCCCAAGATTACGTAATATATTAGAATACATGTATAATACAATATGAGTTAGCTAGGATATGATTAATATAGATTTGTTACAATATTTTCCGTAGCTACAACAATCAAAAAATATCCAATCTTGTTTTACCCATAACTTCTTCGTTTTAAATCTGTTTTGAGTGAATTAAATTGATATGGTTTCATATTGAACTCTATTTTATAAATCTAAACAGAAAAAGTATAAGTTTATAGTCAAAAATACATGTTACAAGTCATTTTTGTAAAGGTAGTCATTTCAGTCGAAAGAACGACGTCTAGATGACCATTTTGGAAAACATACTTCCACTTTGAGTTTAACCATGATTTTTGGATATAGTTTCATGTTTATAAGAAAAATCATTTTCTCAGAAGAACAACTTTTAAATCAAAGTTTATCATAGTTTTTAATTAACTAACCCAAAACAGCCCGCGGTGTTACTACGACGGCGTATGTCCGGTTTTACAGTGTTTTTCGTGTTTGCAGGTTTTAAATCATTAAGTTAGCATATCATATAGATATATAACATGTATTTAGTTGATTTTAAAAGTCAAGTTAGAAGGATTAACTTTTGTTTGCAAACAAGTTTAGAATTAACTAAACTATGTTCTAGTGATTTCAAGTTTAACCTTCCAATAAGGTAGTTTTATATATGAATTAAATGATGTTATGAACATCATTACTACATCAGGTTTTGTGGATAAACCTATTGGAAATGTGAAAAATAGATCTAGCTTCAAAGGTTCCTTGGATGGCTTGAAAGTTCTTGAAGTAGAATCATGACACGAAAACAAGTTCAAGTACGATTTCCACTTCAAATAAGATTGTTATAGTTATAGAAATTGAATCAAAGTTTGAATATGAGTATTACCTTGTATTAGAAAGATATCTTACTATAAATAAGAAAGATTTCTTGAGGCTGGATGATCACTTTACAAGATTGGAAGTAAGCTAGCAAACTTGGAAGTATTCTTGATTTTATGAAACTAGAACTTATAGAATTTATGAAGAACACTTAGAACTTGAAGATAGAACTTGAGAGAGATCAATTAGATGAATAAAATTGAATAATTAAAGTGTTTGTAGGTGTTTTTGGTCGTTGGTATATGGATTAGATATAAAGGATGTGTAATTTTGTTTACATGTAAATAAGTCATGAATGATTACTAATATTTTTGTAATTTAATGAGATATTTCATGCTAGTTGCCAAATGATGGTTCCCACATGTGTTAGGTAACTCACATGAGCTACTAAGAGATGATCATTGGAGTGTATATACCAATAGTACATATATCTAAAAGCTGTGTATTGTACGAGTACGAATACGGGTGCATACGAGTAGAATTGTTGATGAAACTGAACGAGGATGTAATTGTAAGCATTTTTGTTAAGTAGAAGTATTTTGATAAGTGTCTTGAAGTCTTTAAAAAGTGTACAAATACATATTAAAACACTACATGTAAATACATTTTAACTGAGTCGTTAAGTCATCGTTAGTCGTTACATGTATATGTTGTTTTGAAACCTTTAGGTTAACGGTCTTGTTAAATGTTGTTAACCCATTGTTTATTATATCTAAAGAAATGTTAAATTATTTCATTATCATGATATTATGATATATAACATATCTTAGTATGATATATATACAGTTAAATGTCGTTACAACGATAATCGTTACATATATGTCTCGTTTCGAAATCATTAAGTTAGTAGTCTTATTTTTATATATGTAGTTTATTGTTAATACACTTAATGATATATTTACTTATCATTTAACATAATTAACCAAGTGTATCAATATCTTAATATGATTCATATGTACTTAGTAAGACGTTGTTATAACGATAATCGTTATATATATCGTTTTCGTGTTTCTTAATTCAATAGTCTCATTTTTATGTATATAACTCATTGTTAAAATACCTAATGAGATACTTACTTATCATAATATCATGTTAACTATATATATAACCATATATATGTCATCATATAGTTTTTTTAAGTTTTTAACGTTCGTGAATCACCGGTAAACTTGGGTGGTCAATTGTCTATATGAAACCTATTTCAATTAATCAAGTCTTAACAAGTTTGATTGCTTAACATGTTGGGAACACTCAATCATGTAAATAATAATTTCTTTTAATATATATAAACATGGAAAAGTTCGGGTCACTACAGAACACCTGGTAACCGACGTTAACTTTAATGCATAGAATATCCCCACAGATATCTCGTCTGTATAATAATAATCTCGAAGTACTAAAGCATTCGTACCCCGAATGTGTAGTGACCCGAACTTTTCCATGTTTATATATATATTAAATGAAATTGTTATTTACATGATTAAGTGTTTCCAACATGTTAAGCAATCAAACTTGTTAAGACTTGATTAATTGAAATAGGTTTCATATAGACAATTGACCACCCAAGTTGACCGGTGATTCACGAACTTTAAAACTTGTAAAAACTATACGATGACATATATATGGTTATATATATAGTTAACATGATTTTTTTATAAGTATGTATCTCATTAGGTATTTTAACAATGAGTTATATACATAAAAATGAGACTATTAATTTAAGAAACTCGAAAACGATATATATAACGATTATCATTATAACAACGTCTTACTAGGTACATATGAATCATATTAATATATTGATACACTTAGTTAATTATGTTAAATGATAAGTAAATATATTATTAAGTGTATTAACAATGAAATACATATGTAAAAATAAGACTACTAACTTAATGATTTCGAAACGAGACATATATGTAACGATTATCGTTGTAACGACATTTAACTGTATATATATCATACTAAGATATATTATATATCATAATATCATGATAATATAACAATTTAACATCTCATTTGCTGTAATAAACAATGGGTTAACAACATTCAACAAGATCGTTAACCTAAAGGTTTCAAAACAACACTTACATGTAACGACTAACGATGACTTAACGACTCAGTTAAAATGTATATACATGTAGTGTTTTAATATGTATTCATACACTTTTAAAAGACTTCAAGACACTTATCAAAATACTTCTACTTAACAAAAATGCTTACAATTACATCCTCGTTCAGTTTCATCAACAATTCTACTCGTATGCACCCGTATTCGTACTCGTACAATACACAGCTTTTAGATGTATGTACTATTGGTATATACACTCCAATGATAAGCTCTTAGCAGCCCATGTGAGTCACCTAACACATGTGGGAACCATCATTTGCCAACTAGCATGAAATATCTCATAAAATTACAAAAATATGAGTAATCATTCATGACTTATTTACATGAAAACAAAATTACATATCCTTTATATCTAATCCATACACCAATGACCAAAAACACCTACAAACACTTTCATTCTTCAATTTTCTTCATCTAATTGATCTCTCTCAAGTTCTATCTTCAAGTTCTAAGTGTTCTTCATAAATTCCAAAAGTTATAGTTTCATAAAATCAAGAATACTTCCAAGATTGCAAGTTTACTTCCAAGTTTTCTAAATCCATTCCAAGTAATCATCCAAGATCAAGAAACCTTTGTTACTTACAGTAGGTTATCTTTCTAATACAAGGTAATAATCATATTCAAACTTTAATTCAATTTCTATAACTATAACAATCTTATTTCGAGTGGAAATCTTACTTGAAATTGTTTTCGTGTCATGATTCTGCTTCAAGAACTTTCAAGCCATCCAAGGATCCTTTGAAGCTAGATCTATTTCCCTCATTTCTAGTAGGTTTATCCAAGGAACTTGAGGTAGTAATGATGTTCATATTATCATTCAATTCATACATATAAAGCTATCTTATTCGAAGGTTTAAACTTGTAATCACTAGAACATAGTTTAGTTAATTCTAAACTTGTTCGCAAATAAAAGTTAATCCTTCTAACTTGACTTTTAAAATCAACTAAACACATGTTCTATATCTATTTGATATGCTAACTTAATGATTTAAAACCTGGAAACACGAAAAACACCGTAAAACCGGATTTACGCCGTCGTAGTAACACCGCGGGCTGTTTTGGGTTAGTTAATTAAAAACTATGATAAACTTTGATTTAAAAGTTGTTATTCTGGGAAAATGATTTTTATTATGAACATGAAACTATATCCAAAAATTATGGTTAAACTCAAAGTGGAAGTATGTTTTCTAAAATGGTCATCTAGACGTCGTTCTTTCGACTGAAATGACTACCTTTACAAAAATGACTTGTAACTTATTTTTCTGACTGTAAACCTATACTTTTTCTGTTTAGATTCATAAAATAGAGTTCAATATGAAACCATAGCAATTTGATTCACTCAAAACGGATTTAAAATGAAGAAGTTATGGGTAAAACAAGATTGGATAATTTTTCTCATTTTAGCTACGTGAAAATTGGTAACAAATCTATTCCAACCATAACTTAATCAACTTGTATTGTATATTATGTAATCTTGAGATACCATAGACACGTATACTGATGTTTTAGCAGAGTGGTATAAAATAGTTATTAATTTTAGCAGGAAATACTATTAAATACGATACATTTTTACACAAGATATTTATTTATTTAGAGAATGGATATACTTAAACCTTGCTACAATACTTATAGGCAGTGTACCTAATCGTACAGTAGTGTAGTTTTTAGTAAGTCCGGTTCGTTCCACAGGGAAATCTTTAAACAAAGCTTAACGCTATATTAGTTTACTTTTATAAAAATACAAATATATATATATATATATATATATATATATATATATATATATATAAGTAATATTATTATTATAAAGGGGGTTTTTACCGTTTAATGACCGGTTTGTCGATTTTAAAACTTTAGTCGCAGTTAAAACCAAATGTAAAATAATAAAAATAAATACAAGACTTAAATTAAAGCGTAAAGTAAATAACGATAATGAAATTGTGAATAATAAAAATGCGATAAAATAAACTTGCGATAATTAAAAAGTATGATAATTAAAAGTGTAATTAAATAAAATAATAAAAAATGCGATAATTAGAAGTGCAATTAAATATAAAATAAAGAAAATTAAATATGAAATAAAAGAATTATGCTTATTTAAACTTCCGTAATCATGATGTTCGACGTGTTGATTTTAGTTTTATGCCCATGGGTTAATTGTCCTTTGTCCTGGATTATTTAATATGTCCGTCTGGTTTTGTCCATAACAGTCCATCAGTCATAAATATAAAGTGCGAGTGTCCTCGTCAAATTATCCTTATACCCGAAGTTAAATATTCCAACTAATTGGGGACTTAAACTGTAACAAGATTTTAATACTTTGTTTAATAATTACACCAGGATGTCGACTGAGTGTAACCCAAGGTTTTAATATTTTGTTATCAATTATACCAAGTGTCCTTGTACATAATTTCACCCCTGTTTTAATTATTCTAGTGGATATTAATCCATTCCCGTGTCCGGTTAAATGAACGATTATTCGTACATATAAATACCCCGCCCATCGTGTCCGATTGAGTGTATATGGTAATTTATAGGGACGCCCAATTATAAATCTTTATATTAACATTAACAAACTATCATTTAGTTAAACAAATATAAAGCCCATTAATAGCCCATAGTCTAATTTCCACAAGTGTCGTTCTTTTGTCCAAACCCCAATTATGGTACAAAGCCCAATTACCCAATTTTAGTAATTAGCCCAACATCATGATTACTTCGGATTAAATAAGCATAATAATAACTTAGCTACGAGACATTAATGTAAAAAGGTTAAACATAACTTACAATGATTAAAAATAGCGTAGCGTTACACGGACAGAATTTCGACTTATACCCTTACAACATTCGCTAACATACCCTTATTATTAGGATTTAAAATTAAAATTAAAATTAAAATATAAATTATATATATATATTACGTATATATTGAGAGAAGAAGGGAAAAAAGATGATGATAAATGCTCAGAATTCGGTTGGCTTTATAGGGAGTTTCAAAGTTTGGGGCTCCGCGACTCGCGGTATTTTTGCCTTCATACTCCGCGAGTCACGGAGATTGAAAATACAGCTCACATTCTTTGGAGTCTTTCTTGCCGACGATTTATTTATAAATATAATATATATATAATTAATATAATTAATTATATATTATATTATATTTATATACATAGTTAACTTGTAATTTTTAGTCCGTTGCGTCGAGCGTTGAGAGTTGACTCATGTCCCGGTTCCGGATTTTCGAACGTCCTTGCGTACAATTTAATATCTTGTACTTTGCGTTTTGAATCTTGTACTCTTGTAATTTCGAGACGTTTCTTATCAATAATTGGAACCTCTTTGATTGTATTTTGTACTTTTGAGCTTTTTGGTCGTTTGCGTCCTCAATTCGTCGAATCTGTCTTTTGTCTTCACCTTTTATTATTTAAACGAATATCACTTGTAAATAGAACAATTGCAACTAAAAGCTTGTCTTTTTTGAGGAATAATGCTATGAAATATATGTTTGTTTTTAGCATTATCAAATATTCCCACACTTAAGCGTTGCTTGTCCTCAAGCAATATCGTCTTGAAATACTAGAATCACTTCTTTATTCTTCACACTTTGTACATCAGTGATTTCTATACGGCGGTATAAACAATGGTAGTAACGATATGGTTTACAGTCCCACATGACTATAAAAATTTAGATCCATTAAGGAAATTGGATCTTTATGAAAACATTTGATCTTTTGAAAATTAAATCTAGCTTTTACCCTAGATAAGTTTTTCGGAATAACCCCTTACCGGTGTTTGCAAAATATTTTTGTGGGTTTGGTGGGTTTCAGATTTGAAAATTTTAGCTCAAAACTTATGGTTTTGTGTCACCCACTTGCTAACCTTGTATTTGGAAAGCAACACATCCAGTTTACTTGTCCCGTATATTACCTTTCGGTAAACTACCATCCGGTTGTAAAGGAAAGCGTTGAACAAGCAACTGTTAAGGCAATGTCCCCTGACATGCTTTTAATTATGGTCTATAACGTGTTGGACGCAACTACTATCCTTGGTAGGAGCAATAGTAAAGCTCACCCTTATAATTTTTCGGTATGGCACAAGATCCTGTCTTTGACCATGCTATGCAACCACCGTTCTTACGGTTGACACCAGATTTAGTTCAGGTGACCTAATGAATTCCAGGTAAATTCCTAGGATTTTATGTTCAATGGTAATGAACGCATTGAAAATAGGGTTTTCAGAAAACAAATCGGCTTGTAATTTTGATCAAAATATTTTCTCGTTCAAGCTCGAGTTTAGATATCATTGAATTCCATGAGTTTGTAATTCTCAATCTTTAAGGTCAATCTCTAGGATTGAGTAATATCAGTCTTAAAAGCTGATTTTTGATCTTTTAAGGAGATTATCCTTTCTGGGGATCTGATTCATTAGTCTTATCCAGCTAATTTGCATGGTGCCCCCCCATTTTACGAGATAAATCCTTCTCATGGTTAGGATAAATCTGACCACTTGGCGACCCTGTTTAATGCTGAGGTCCGTGGATTTCCTGCTGATTTTAGTGATGACTTTTCTAGATTTTTCGTCAACCTACAGCTGGTCTGGACGACAACTTCTTAACCTAAATCAAGAAGCGCGTTTCTTTTTCGGAAGACTTTACTTCCTTTTAATGATGGAATTGATTCATCGTGTAGATCCACCTCTTCTTTTCTTTCATCGGGTAAAACAGTTTAGTTTAGTCCAAAGCAAAAGTATTTTCAGTTATTTGTACAAAAGTATGTGATATATGTTTTGAATAACTTGGAGAATTTTCCCACACTTGGCTTTTATTTTCCTTTTTATCGTCCTCTATTCCATTTTAAATGAATTTTAACATTTTGGTTTGTTTCTCAATTTATGTCCTTTCCGAGGTAACAATAATTTCGATGTTAAAACCTAGTTTTATTGTTCATAAATATGTATAAACATGATTTTGAGTTCATTTAATTGAAAATTTTGAAAAATTTTACTAGAATTGGGTAGTCAGTATATAAGACTAGTGCTGTTCTTTATTATCAGAGAGCACTAGATTCTAATACAACTACTGCTTTACTAGTATTTTTATTGGTAACCAAGTGTTTAAAATAAAAATTTTAAAATCCGAAAGAATTTAACCCCTTCCCACACTTAAGATCTTGCAATGCCCTCATTTGCAAGAAATCAGTAACAATTTAAATTATTGAGGGTGATTTGTGTGAAAATGATTAAATTTTTACCAAAGTTTCCAAATATATTGGCATTTGTTTGCTGAATGATAAATGGTGCACATCATTTGTTCATTCCGTCTTGTTGTTATTTCACATATATTTTGCATCTTGTCGTCAAAATTAGTTGCTTTTGCTGAACTTAATGCCAGTCTTTGAAAATGCTTTGTTTTACCCTATTGTGTACATAAGATAAACTGCAAACATATATACATATTTTTGAAGTTTGGTATATTACCCCACATTCAAAAATTATTAAAATCTAAGAATAAAAGTTAGAAAATTATAAAAACTATTACAATATTAACATAAGTATTAAACGTATCAATATTACAAATTACAAAATAAATATAAAAAAACTAAGTAGACTAGGGATGATACTTGTACCAATAGGGGTTCCAGGCATAACCATAGGTGCTATAGAATGCTTCGGCAGGGTTATACGTAGGATACGGTGGTTGCATCTCTATAGACCAGGGAGGGAATATGGGTTTTGGTGTAGGAATATAGTTTCTACCTATATGTTGGCAATGAGCTATGATTTGGTTCTGATGAACTTGCCAATCTTCAAATGCTCTCTGTCTAGCATTTTCGTACTCCTGTGAAGCTATAAACCTTTGCATTTCTTGCATCTCATTTCCCCCTCCTACATTACCTTGCTGTTGGTTTCTCTCAACCTGTGGATGTCTACCATGGTATTGTACTGCGGCGTTATTTCGCCTCTTCAAAACTTTCGCACCATGGTATACATTTAAACCTATAGTATCGCGGGGTTCTGGTTCTTCGACTAATAATCCCCCCCGACTTATATCCACACCGAGATATTCAGCAATCAAAGTAATAAAAATACCACCTCCTATTATGCTATGCGGTCTCATCCCCCGAACCATAGCTGATAAATAATAACCCACACAATACGGTATACTTACAGCGCTTTGTGGGTCTCGAATACACATATGGTAAAACAAATCCTGTTCATTTACATTTTCCTTGTTTTTACCCCTTTGTGTAATCGAATTAGCTAAAAACCTATGAATTACTCTTAATTCAGCTCTATCTATATCCAAATAAGAGTAATTTCCCCCTTTGAAATGGTGATGGCTTGTCATTTGACTCCACACATCGTGTGTATCAAAATTTTCATCTATCTTTCTACCATTTAGTATCAACCATCTACAATCGGCAGATGCTAACTCCTCAGGCGTATATATACGTAAAGCCTGAGCCATGTCTAGTAAAGACATGTGGCGCATCGAACCTCCTAACAAAAATCTAATAAAAGATCGATCGGTTAAACTAGCTACCCGATCATTCAACTCTATACTACACAACAATTCTTCACACCATACTTTATATACAGGTCTACGCATGGTGAATAAACGTACCCAGTCATTAAAAGTAGAATTACCATACCTCTGTACAAGTAATTCCCTAATTGGCCCGGCCAATTCTACAGCTTCTAAGGGTCCCCATTCTATGACCCTAGGTACCTCAACAACCTTAGAATGAAGAGTATGCAAACCCCTTTGGTATTTTGGATAATCTATCCAAAGTCTGTCAAATCTCAGGTTCGGGTGCAATTCTTCCAAGTGCATATCAGAAAATGTCATGACTGGATGCGGTATATCCTGCTTGTAGTAATTATCCACCTCCTGTTGTTCCGCATTCTCAGCAGGAGCATTGCGAGTTTGGGATAAAGATTCACCCCTTTCAGTCTGCAAAACACATCAAACACAATTTTTGTGCATCCAAATATGCATTAGTGTCAGCAAAATCATCAATCAAAATAATTACAATGACATGATCAATTTATATCAAACTTAAGCTCATTTTCATATTTTCATCAAATCTACACTTTTTCAAATAAGCATATACGAAAATGTTCGCTAAGTTCATAAGCATTCAACTCAAATAACATGTCAAAATAATCATTACTAGCAATTAAACAAGTTTCAAATGGCAATATCTCTCAAAAATCAAGTTCATGAATTTTTAGACTTGAAAAAGTCCACTTTAATTCTCAAAATCATGTTTAGGCTCAAAGTTTGGATCATTTAACTACCTAGACATGTTACACTACTTAATTTAGCAACAATTCATGACAAAAATCAGCCATAACCTGTTTATATCAAAAAGCCCCAAATTTGCTCAAGAACACAAACCCTAGATTACTCAAAATTTGAAGTTTAAGGCTTCTAATCATGTTAAACAGCATCAATCTAGGTTATACAAGCATAATACATAAACAATTTAAGCCTATTTACACTAAAAAGCATCAAAATCAAATTGGGGAAAAAATTGCTCAAGAACACTAATTTTCGAATTAAATGGTGTTTAGGTGTAGAAATTTACCGTTTTTCTTGAGTAATTCCTAGATAGCATCCTTCTCAACATGATTTTAGTAAAAAATTTGGTGATTAACGGTTAAAAATTGTGATTTTTGTGGGTGTTTTTGGGGTTTTTTCGGCAGTTATTTTCGCAGTTTTCTTTGAGTTTGTGGTGTGTGGTTTCAAACTGATCAGTTTTTTACGTTTTATTTTTTTCTGGGTTTTGGTCCCTCCGCGAGTCGCGGAGATTTCCCCTTCAAACTCCGCGAGTCGCGGAGTTTGCTTTTTTTTTTTAACATCTTATACTAATTAAAACAATTAATTAATTAATTTAAAATTTTGTTTCCCTTGTTATTTAGGACGAGGTCGTTTCGGATCGATGTCCTAGTCCGTCCTTCGACAAAATTTTAAAATTTGTCTTTTTGTAGCGATTGTTTAAAAAGCTAAGATTTTTGGGTTTTTTTAATGTTTTTGGCATACTTTAATTCAATAAGATTAAAATAAGGATAATAAAAGTTCTCGTCCCTCCCTCGGGTAAAGCAATTTCGGTTCAAAGACCTAATCTTCAACTTACGACGAATTTTTAAAAATCATATTTTTAACTTAATGAGATAAAGTAAATTTTTATTTTTAAATTCACACAATTTAAATATAAATTTCAAAATTAATATTAAAAATTCATACCAAACTTAAAATTTGAAATGCATAAAAATAAAATTCATATTTTAAAAATTAAAAATTCACACCAATCTTAATTTAAAAATTCATATTATAAATTTACACCAAACTTACAATTTAAATTGCATAACATTAAAAATTCACACCAATCTTAATTTAAAAATTCATATTATAAATTCACACCAAACTTACAATTTAAATTGCATAACATTAAAAATTCACACCAAACTTATATTAATTTTTTTCAAATATTTACAATTTTAAAAATATTGTTTTTACAAAGTTTACAATATTAATTTAAGATTTATATATTAATTTTAAAAACATGGTAAAAAATAAAATTAAAAATCTTTTTGGCTTTTTATCCCACTTTAATCAATCAAATATTATCAAAAATATGCGCCCCTCTTTTCGGTAAAGTAATTTCGGTTCCAAAACCTAATTTAACTCATGACAAATTTTTGAAATATTTTGGGTTGATTGATTAAAGATATTTATACCTTAAGAATAAACGTTAAATTTCGCAGTGATGTAATAAATTTTTGAATGATATCAATAATTTCGGTCGCCAAACCTAATTTTATTCAATACCAATTTAATACTTTTTAGCGAACAAATTAGCGTTTATTATCAAAAGGTTAAAAATAAAAAAATAAAATAAAAACTGTACAGACTTACCTGTGAAATAGATTTCTTAGTTATATGATCTATCCCATTCATAAGATAGTCGGTTTAATTGGTTTTCCATGGCTACATATGCGTAACCTCGAGCATTCAGTGTCTTTTCTTCTAAACATATGAACGGTCCGTCTCTGCATAAAGTAACAAATTCGGTATTTGAATAGGTTTGATTATTTGAACATTTACCTCCATGTGACCATTTTCCGCATTTGTGACATCTTTCTAGGTGTCGTGCTCTTCTTTTCGCTGCGGATTTTGATTTTAATTTACCAAATTGTAACTTATTATCTTCGCATCTGGATTCTTTTCTAACTCCGTCCATTCTTTCTCTGATTACTGATACTATTTCACTCGGTAGTATATCATTATTACGTTTAGTGATCAAAGCGTGTAGCATTAGACCATGGTTTAGTTCACAGGCAGTCTTCATTTTGTAAAAACCTAAAAAAAATAAAAATTCAGAATGGGGGGAGAAGACTAGTTCTTTAGGGTCTGCTAGGGAAAGACCATTTGGATTCCATTTTCGAGAACTACACGAAAATAGACAATCTAACTCTAACAGAAATACATATTATCCTTTAAAGACTTGATTCTCCCCACACTTAGTTAGCCTTGGTGTCGAAATTGTGATTAACTTCGTTGTCAACTTCCATCGGACCATGTATGTAGTGTTTAACTCTGTGACCATTAACTTTAAATTCAATCCCATTTGAATTTATTAATTCTATCGTTCCGTATGGGAAAACTATTTTGACTATGAATGGTCCAGACCATCTTGATTTCAATTTTCCAGGAAATATCTTGAATCGTGAATTGAAAAGAAGAACTCTGTCTCCTTCCTTAAATTCTTTTGAACTTCTGATTCTTTTATCATGCCATTTCTTCGTTCTTTCCTTATAGATTAACGAATTATCGTATGCTTCATGTCTTAATTCTTCTAATTCGTTTAGTTGACTTAATCGTAGACGTCCGGCTTCATGTAAATCAAGATTACATGTCTTCAAAGCCCAAAATGCTTTGTGTTCAATTTCTACTGGAAGATGACATGCTTTTCCATAAACAAGTCTAAAAGGTGTGGTTCCAATTGGAGTTTTGTAGGCTATTCTAAAAGCCCAGAGTGCATCCTCCAATTTAATGGTCCATTCCTTCGGATTTGATCCTACGGTTTTCTCTAGAATACGTTTTAAAGCTCGGTTTGTATTTTCAACTTGTCCACTTGTTTGTGGATGATATGCGGTGGAGATTTTATGAGTTACTCCATATCTTTTAAGAACTTTCTCAAGTTGATTATTACAGAAATGAGTACCCCGATCACTTATTAAAGCTTTCGGTGTTCCAAACCTTGCAAAAAGACGTTTTAAAAAGTTGACTACAACTCGTGAATCGTTAGTTGGGAGAGCTTGTGCTTCCGCCCATTTAGATACATAATCAATGGCTACGAGTATATATAGATTATTATGAGATTTTGGAAATGGACCCATAAAGTTAATACCCCAAATGTCAAATACTTCACATACTTGGATGACATTTTGTGGCATTTCATCACGTTGACTTATTTTTCCGGCCCTTTGACAAGCATCACAGGATTTGCAAAGAAGGTGTGCGTCTTTGTAAATTGTAGGCCAATAGAATCCAGCATCATAAACTTTTCTTGCTGTTAGTTGAGGCCCATAATGCCCTCCTGTTGGTCCTGTGTGACAATGGTTTAATATTTTACTAGCTTCATCTCCAAATACACATCGGCGTATTATTCCATCGGGACAACTTTTAAATAGATGTGGATCTTCCCAAAAATAGTGTTTTATATCACTGAAGAATTTCTTTCGTCTTTGGTACGATAATCCTTTTTCAAGGAATCCACAAACTAAGTAGTTTGCATAGTCTGCAAACCATGGAATTTCTTTATAATCTATCTTCAATAGATATTCATTAGGAAAGTTGTCTTGTATGGCCGATTCATTTAGAACTTCTAATTCGGGATTTTAAAGACGAGAAAGATGATCAGCGGTGAGATTTTCTGCTCCTCTTTTATCTCAGATTTCAATATCAAACTCTTGTAAGAGTAAGATCCAACGGATTAATCTTGGTTTAGCATCTTGTTTTGAAAATAGGTATCTAAGAGCAGAATGGTCGGTATAGACCACCGTTTTTGCTAGAACGAGATATGATCGAAATTTGTCAAAAGCAAAGACAATAGCAAGGAGTTCTTTTTCAGTAGTTGTATAGTTTGTTTGTGCTCCTTGTAACGTCTTACTAGCATAATATATAGGTTGAAATCGTTTTTCAATCCTTTGTCCTAAAACGGCTCCCATTGCAAAATCACTTGCATCGCACATTAGTTCAAATGGTAGATTCCAATTTGGTGTTATCATGATTGGCGCATTAGTGAGTTTCTCTTTAAGAATATTAAAAGATTTGATACACTCATCTGAAAAGATGAATGGAGCATCCTTTTCTAGGAGTTTATTCATAGGAGTGGCAATTTTAGAAAAATCTTTTATGAAACGTCGGTAAAAACCGGCATGCCCTAGAAAACTCCTAACTCCTCTAACATTGGTGGGATGTGGAAGTTTAGCAATTACATCTACTTTAGCTCTATCCACTTCAATTCCTTCTTTTGAAATTTTATGACCAAGAACGATGCCTTCTTTAACCATGAAATGGCATTTCTCCCAATTAAGTACTAGATTTGATTGTTTGCATCTAATTAGCATTCGTTCCAGATTAACTAGACATGATTCAAATGTATCACCGAAGACTGAAAAGTCATCCATGAAAACTTCCATGCATTCTTCTATCATGTCGTGAAAAATCGCCATCATACACCTTTTAAAGATTGCAGGGGCGTTGCAAAGTCCAAATGGCATGCGTTTGTAAGCAAAAGTACCATAAGGGCACGTGAATGTGGTTTTCTCTTGGTCCTCGGGTGCTATTAGAATTTGAAAATATCCGGAAAATCCATCTAGAAAACAATAGTAACTATTTCCGGCTAATCTTTCCAACATTTGATCTATGAAAGGTAAGGGAAAGTGATCTTTTCTGGTGGCGTCATTTAATTTTCTATAATCAATACACACACGCCATCCTGTTACAGTCCTAGTAGGAATAAGCTCATTTTTCTCATTTGTAATGACAGTCATGCCACCTTTCTTAGGTACGCATTGAACTGGGCTTACCCATGGACTATCAGAGATTGGATAAATTAAACCTGCATCTAGCAGTTTAATAATCTCTTTCTTAACTACATCTTGCATATTAGGATTTAGTCTTCGTTGGCGTTGCACATACGTTTTATGACCTTCTTCCATAAGGATTTTATGTGTGCAATACGAAGGACTTATTCCTTTAATATCATGAATCTTCCATGCAATGGCTGGTTTATGAGCTTTCAACACAGAAATGAGTTGTGATTTCTCATTTTCAGTAAGAGAAGACGATATTATTACAGGTAATTCAGATTCACCATGTAAATAAGCGTATTCCAAATGGTTTGGAAGTGGCTTTAACTCTAATTTCGGAGGTTCTTCTATCGATGATTTGTATCGATATCTGTCTTCTTCTTTTAGCATTTGAATTTCTTCTGTTGTTGGTTCATATCCATTAGCTATAAGTGTAGCTAACATTTCAGCTTCATCAATTGGTTCATTACCTTCTCCTAAAGAACATTCTCCTGTTCCTTGTAATTCTGGAAATTCTTCTAATAATTCTGCATGTGCATCTATAGTTTGAATATAATAGCATGTATCATCTGCAGATTGCAGTTGTTGCATTACTCTATCAACTGAAAAGGTAACACTCTCATCCTCTATACTTAGGGTCAGTTTCTTACCGAACACGTCTATCATTGCTTTAGTCGTGTTTAAGAATGGTCTTCCTAATATGAGAGGAACTTGAGAATCTTCTTCCATGTCCAGAACAACAAAATCTACTGGAAATACTAAAGTACCAACTTTAACTAGCATGTTCTCCATTATCCCTCTAGGATATTTTATTGATCTATCGGCTAGTTGTATGCTTATTCTGGTTGGTTTCAATTCTCCAAGGTCTAGTTTAGCGTATAGTGAATACGGCATTAGATTTATACTAGCACCTAAGTCTGCCAATACTTCTATTGAACTAAGACTACCCAGAAAACATGGAATTGTGAAACTTCCTGGATCAGATAGTTTTTCTGGTATCTTATTTAACAGTACTGCTGAACAATTAGCATTCATAGTAACAGCCGAGAGTTCTTCCATTTTCTTTCTATTTGAGATTAGATCTTTCAAGAATTTAGCATATCTAGGCATTCCTGAAATCACATCAATGAAAGGAAGATTTACATTTATCTGTTTAAACATATCCAAGAATCTGGATTGCTCGGCTTCAAGTTTCTCTTTCTTTATTTTACTCGGGTAAGGAAGTGGTGGTTGGTATGGTTTAACATAAGGTTTATCCTTAGCTGTGTTATCTTCATTAACCTTTTCAACTACCGGTTCTTTTTCCTTATCTTGATCAGGTTGTGGTTCTTGTGGAGTAGGAATAGTTTCATCAGAAGTTACAGGTATTTCAGGTGGTTTAAGTGTTGTACCACTTCTTGTGGTAATAGCTTTAGCTGTTTCATTCCGGGGGTTAGCATTTGTATCACTAGGTAGACTTCCCGGTTTTCTTTCACCTATTAACCTTGCTAGGTTACTTGCTTCTTGTTCTAGATTTTGAATAGAAGCTTGTTGATTTCTAAATGCTTGAGCATTTTGTTCATTGGTTTGTTTTTGAGATGTGAAAAACTGCGTTTGAGTTTCAACTAGCTTCGTCATCATATCTTCTAAATTCGGCTTTTTATCATCAGTTTGTTGTGGCGGTTTGTTTTGAAAATTAGGTCTTTGCTGATTGTAAGTATTATTGGATACTTGTTGATTGCTAGGACCTTGTTGGTTGTTGTATGGAATATTTCGGTTATAACTCTGGTTTTGATTGTAAATCGGTCTTGGCGGTTGATAATTATTCTGATAATTATTTCCAGGCCTTTGGTTTATGTATGAAATATTCTCTCTTTGTTTCATTGTTAATTCAATACTGAGACAATCTTTTGTCAAATGTGGTCCTCCACACTGCTCACAACTAATTCGTATCGAATGAATATCTTTAGTCATCTTTTCCATTCGTCTCTCCACAGCATCTATCTTTGCGGAAATGGAATCTAAGTCATAGCTAGAATCAGCTCTAGCTGCTTTAGATGATCTAACGATATCTTTTTCTTGGTGCCACTCATGTGAGTGGGAAGCAGTGTTATCAATAATTTTGTAAGCATCAGTTTCGGTTTTCTTCATAATAGAACCACCAGCTGCTATATCTATGTCTTTCCTTGTAGTGATGTCGCATCCTTGGTAGAATATTTGTACTATTTGACAGGTGTCTAAACCATGTTGCGGACATCCTCTTAACAACTTTCCATATCTAGTCCACGCCTCATATAGAGTTTCATTTGGTTTCTGTGTAAACGTAACAATTTCTGCTTGAAGTCTTACGGCTTTAGATGCCGGAAAGAATTGTTTAAGAAATTTTTCAACTAAAACGTCCCATGTATCGATCGCCCCTTCAGGTAACGATTCCAACCAATCTTTGGCTTCTCCCTTTAAAGTCCAGGGAAATAACATGAGATATATCTGTTCATCCTCCACTTCTCGGATTTTAAATAGTGTGCAGATCCTATTAAAGGTACGTAAATGTTCATTTGGATCTTCCTTCAGCGCACCACTAAATTGGCATTGATTAGTCACCATGTGTAGAATTTGTCCTTTGATTTCATAATCTGGCGCATTAATGTCTGGATGAGTAATTGCGTGACCTTGGCCAGTGCGTTTAGCTCTCATTCGGTCTTCCATACTTAAAGGTTCCAGATTCTCCATAATTGAATTTGTTGAATCGGAATCACTAGAGGATTCTGATTTAATGGTTCATTCCTCAACAATCTCTGTTTGTATGATTGGTAGTACCGGAGGAAAGTTTAGTGGTTCAGGATCTACGAATCGTTCTTGAATATTCTCCGGATTCTCAATTGTGAGGTCGGGTTCAAAAAATAGATTATCGGAAATTTGAATTGAAGTACTTGGTCGACTGGATGACGATTCTAAAGAAAAATCAACGGCAGTAATATTTGCTAAATGTCTTGATCTAGTTACAGGTGGTGAACGTACAAAAGGTGGTGAACGTCTTGCTCGGTGCATTCACTGAATATCCTATTAGTTTTTTAAAAGGAAAGAAAAATTATAATAAGTTATCCAATTAATAGACTTTTCTGATTTTGCCCACGTTTCGAATAGCTAAAAGATGCAGCAGAGGGGCAGGATTCGTTTGGTCTCAATATAATTGAGGACTGTTTGGCTCCAATAACCCGGTCCACGTACAAATCCAACTATTACTACGAACCAGAAAATTTTGATGTCTATCAATTTAACCACTTAAAATAAATTTTCGTACTTTTAAGAAACTTAGATAAGAAGTAGAATAAAAATCTATGTCCTAAAACTAGAATAGCGAGAAATAAGAAAGAAAAAGAGTTCGTCGGAAAAGGTCGAAAAACAAAAATGGTTGAAAAATAAAAGGTGACGGAAAAATAAAAGAAACTTATAAAACTTAAAAACAATTGACTAACCTAACCTTATTACTACAACTAACTTAAAATTATAATTGCAAATTGAGATTACTAATTGGAATGATAATTGATACATAGGTAAAAGTCGTCTAAAAATATTAAAGCTTACAGGAAAAACTAAATCCCAAATGGAAATAACTTAAAAAGAAGCTAAAACTTAAAAGGGTGTCGCAAAATTCTAAAGCACCTAAATCTTAGTCTAAAGAAAAAGTACTTAAGGAATTCTACGGCAAAGCCTAAAAAGCTAGAAGTAAAAATAACTATGGCAAAAACTAAGTTTAAAACTAAATATGAGCGAAAAATACAAATATTACGCTAAAACGATTAAAAATGGACAAAATATAAAAATATACAAAAAGTTGTAAAAATTACAATTTTTATAAAAATATTATTTTTATATTATTTATTTATTAAAACTACTAATTTTACAAATTAATTAAACTAAATTAACTAAAATATAAAATAAATAAAAAGTAAAACTAAAAAATAAAACTAATTATAATAATAATAATAAAAACTAGGGTTAATAATAATAATAATTAATAATCACCCGTGATTAATGCTAATTTAGGGTTCTGTCGCCTGTCAGAAAAGCTCCGCGAGTCGCGGTATTCCAAGCAACAAACCTCCGCGAGTCGCGGGGTTCAGAAATTCAATTGACAGCTTATTTAAAAATCGACGCGTTTTTATTTTTTTTTTATTTTTTTTTATTTTCTGTTTTTATATTTTTTCTGTTTTATAATGTATAATAAAAACTTATAATTAAAAACTTAAATAAAAATAGAACTTACTTTATAATTTTTAAAAATATCTTAAAAATAGATTTATATATATTAAATTTTTTTTTTCGGTTTTTATTTTTTATGTTTTAAATAAAAACAAAATACTTAAATAAAACTTATATATAAAAATAAAGAAACTTTATAAAACTTAATTATTTAACAAAATCTTAAAAATATATAAATTTTTGCTTTTCTTTTTATATTTTCAAATATTTAAAACGTACTTTTATAAAAACGAATTTTAATAAAAGTAAAATAATTTTTTTTTTTTTATATTAGCGTTGCGCTTCCGGCGTTTAAGAAGTTCCCCAGCAGCGGCGCCAAAAATAACTTGATGTTTTAGCAGAGTGGTATAAAATAGTTATTAATTTTAGCAGGAAATACTATTAAATACGATACATTTTTACACAAGATATTTATTTATTTAGAGAATGGATATACTTAAACCTTGCTACAACACTTATAGGCAGTGTACCTAATCGTACAGTAGTGTAGTTTTTAGTAAGTCCGGTTCGTTCCACGGGAAAATCTTTAAACAAAGCTTAACGCTATATTAGTTTACTTTTATAAAAATACAAATATATATATATAAGTAATATTATTATTATAAAGGGGGGTTTTTACCGTTTAATGACCGGTTTGTCGATTTTAAAACTTTAGTCCCAGTTAAAACCAAATGTAAAATAATAAAAATAAATACAAGACTTAAATTAAAGCGTAAAGTAAATAACGATAATGAAATTGTGAATAATAAAAATGCGATAAAATAAACTTGCGATAATTAAAAAGTATGATAATTAAAAGTGCAATTAAATAAAATAATAAAAAATGCGATAATTAGAAGTGCAATTAAATATAAAATAAAGGAAATTAAATATGAAATAAAAGAATTATGCTTATTTAAACTTCCGTAATCATGATGTTCGACGTGTTGATTTTAGTTTTATGCCCATGGGTTAATTGTCCTTTGTCCTGGATTATTTAATATGTCTGTCTGGTTTTGTCCATAACAGCGCATCAGTCATAAATATAAAGTGCGAGTGTCCTCGTCAAATTATCCTTATACCCGAAGTTAAATATTCCAACTAATTGGGGACTTAAACTGTAACAAGATTTTAATACTTTGTTTAATAATTACACCAGGATGTCGACTGAGTGTAACCCAAGGTTTTAATATTTTGTTATCAATTATACCAAGTGTCCTTGTACATAATTTCACCCCTGTTTTAATTATTCTAGTGGCTATTAATCTATTCCCGTGTCCGGTTAAATGAACGATTATTCGTACATATAAATACCCCGCCCATCGTGTCCGATTGAGTGTATATGGTAATTTATATGGACGCCCAATTGTAAATCTTTATATTAACATTAACAAACTATCATTTAGTTAAACAAATATAAAGCCCATTAATATCCCATAGTCTAATTTCCACAAGTGTCGTTCTTTTGTCCAAACCCCAATTATGGTACAAAGCCCAATTACCCAATTTTAGTAATTAGCCCAACATCATGATTACTTCGGATTAAATAAGCATAATAATAACTTAGCTACGAGACATTAATGTAAAAAGGTTGAACATAACTTACAATGATTAAAAATAGCGTAGCGTTACACGGACAGAATTTCGACTTATACCCTTACAACATTCGCTAACATACCCTTATTATTAGGATTTAAAATTAAAATTAAAATTAAAATATAAATTATATATATATATATATATTACGTATATATTGAGAGAAGAAGGGAAAAAAGATGATGATAAATGCTCAGAATTCGGTTGGCTTTATAGGGAGTTTCAAAGTTTGGGGCTCCGCGACTCGCGGCATTTTTGCCTTCATACTCCGCGAGTCGCGGAGATTGAAAATACAGCTCACATTCTTTGGAGTCTTTCTTGCCGACGATTTATTTATAAATATAATATATATATAATTAATATAATTAATTATATATTATATTATATTTATATACATAGTTAACTTGTAATTTTTAGTCCGTTGCGTCGAGCGTTGAGAGTTGACTCATGTCCCGGTTCCGGATTTTCAAACGTCCTTGCGTACAATTTAATATCTTGTACTTTGCGTTTTGAATCTTGTACTCTTGTAATTTCGAGACGTTTCTTATCAATAATTGGAACCTCTTTGATTGTATTTTGTACTTTTGAGCTTTTTGGTCGTTTGCGTCTTCAATTCGTCGAATCTGTCTTTTGTCTTCACCTTTTATTATTTAAACGAATATCACTTGTAAATAGAACAATTGCAACTAAAAGCTTGTCTTTCTTGAGGAATAATGCTATGAAATATATGTTTGTTTTTAGCATTATCAAATACGATGTTTCGACCTATCATGTCGACACATCTATATATATTTCGGAACAACCATAGACACTCTATATGTGAATGTTGGAGTTAGCTATACAGGGTTGAGGTTGATTCCAAAATATATATAGTTTGAGTTGTGATCAATACTGAGATACGTATACACTGGGTCGTGGATTGATTCAAGATAATATTTGTCGATTTATTTCTGTACATCTAACTGTGGACAACTAGTTGTAGGTTACTAACGAGGACAGCTGACTTAATAAACTTAAAACATCAAAATATATTAAAAGTGTTGTAAATATATTTTGAACATACTTTGATATATATGTATATATTGTTATAGGTTCGTGAATCAACCAGTGGCCAAGTCTTACTTCCCGACGAAGTAAAAATCTGTGAAAGTGAGTTATAGACCCACTTTTAAAATCTAATATTTTGGGATGAGAATACATGCAGGTTTTATAAATGATTTACAAAATAGACACAAATACGTGAAACTACATTCTATGGTTGAATTATCAAAATCGAATATGCCCATTTTTATTAAGTCTGGTAATCTAAGAATTAGGGAACAGACACCTTAATTGACGCGAATCCTATAGATAGATCTATTGGGCCTAACAAACCCCATCCAAAGTACCGGATTCTTTAGTACTTCGAAATTTATATCATATCAGAAGGGTGTCCCGGAATGATGGGGATATTCTTATATATGCATCTTGTTAATGTCGGTTACCAGGTGTTCACCATATGAATGATTTTTATCTCTATGTATGGGATGTATATTGAAATATGAAATCATGTGGTCTATTGTTACGATTTGATATATATAGGTTAAACCTATAACTCACCAACATTTTTGTTGACGTTTAAAGCATGTTTATTCTCAGGTGAATATTAAGAGCTTCCGCTGTTGCATACTAAAATAAGGACAAGATTTGGAGTCCATGTTTGTATGATATTATGTAAAAACTGCATTCAAGAAACATATGTCAATGTAATATATTTCTATTGTAAACCATTATGTAATGGTCGTGTGTAAACAGTATATTTTAGATTATCATTATTTGATAATCTACGTAATGCTTTTGAAACCTTTATTGATAAAATAAAGGTTATGGTTATTTTAAAAATGAATGCAGTCTTTGAAAAACGTCTCATATAGAGGTCAAAATCTCGCAACGAAATCAATTAATATGGAACGTTTATAATCAATATGAACGGGACATTTCAGAATGGGACTTGTTAAGGTCCATAGATCTATCTTTAGGATTCGCGTCAACTAGGGGCCATTTCCCTAAATTCTTAGGTTACCAGACTTGAAGGGCGATATTTGATTTTGATAATCCAACCATATAATGTAGTTTCGATTACTTGTGTCTATTTCGTCAAACATTTATAAAAGCGCATGTATTCTCAGTCCCAAAAATATATATTGCAAAAGCATTTAAAAGGGGAGTAATGAAACTCACGATGTTGTATTTTTATATAAAAAATACATATGACGAAACTGAACAATGCAGGGTTGGCCTCGGATTCACGAACCTATATCATTTGTACATATATTAAAATGTATAATTGTAATCGAACAAATTTATATATTATTATTATTAGTGATATAATTCTTATATTAATACTTATATTCATTTTATATAAAATATTAAATTTTGTTATGTTGTGTGTAATAAATATATTTGTATATATATTATTTGCTTATTAAAATAGTACTTTAGTAAAAATAAGATAATTTTTGAAATAATAATAGTGATGATACTAATGTTAATAATAATGATGATAACAGTAGTTTTGAATAAAAAGAATAATTTAATAATAATGGTCATGAAAATATTAATTTTTGATAATAAAACTTAATTCCTAGTAATAATAATAATTATAAAAATATCTATTTTGTTAATGATGATAATAAGTTTAATTATACCATACTAATAATCATATTAACAATAATAATGATATTATTACTAATACTTTTATTGATAATAACAATAATAATACTTACAATTTATAAAATGATACTAATAATAATATTTATAATAATAAATTGTATTATGTTCACAATAATGATAATAATAATATTAATGATCATAATTATAATAATAATAATACATATATTAATATTAGTAATAATAATAACAATAATACTAAGTAATAATAATAATAATAGTAATAATAACAATTATAACAATAATAATTAATACTAGCAATAACAATAACAATCATAATAATAATAATAATAATAATAATAATAATAATAATAATAATAATAATAATAATAATAATAATAATAATAATAATAATAATCATAATAATAATAATAATCATAATAATAAAAGAAATTGTGTATACCCTTAGAAGCTTTGTTTAAAAATAATTGCCTTGAACCGGGCTCGAACCCATGACCTCTCGAATACTGGAACACCATCTAAACCACTCGTCCATTTCTACTTTCCTGGTTAAAATCCCATTCAATATTTTTTTTAACCCGTGATTTAAATCTGTTACATTTTCTTCTCCACCTTCTCAATCAAATCAAATAATCTGAAAAAGAAATCTTAATATTCAATTCATTGTTTGTTTAATGACTTTTGATTGAAACAGAAAACAATTAACCTGTGCTAAATTAATCGTTTGAAACAGGAAAATAAAAAAAAACAACTGTAACAGTTTGCTGGATATCGACGATGAACTCATAAATCAATTTAACTTTTTAAGATGTTTTAGATCACGACTCCAACATGAAAAATGTGTTAAATCATTCCTAGAAACTTTCTCCATTCTCAATTGAACTGAAGACATAAACACGAATTCGAATTTGATTAATGAACACTCGTTTGACTTTTTGGAAATAAGCTTTGACTTCAAAATTAAGACTCGATAAGATGATTTGATATTTGAAACTTTGCAGAAACATTCAATAGAGGATTCCTAATCTATCTGCATTTTTAGATTTTAAAAATTGTTAGGAATTCGAAAAAAATTAAAAAAAACAAGCGAGTAGAGCAGAACCTGTGCTTTGTTTCTTTTCTGTTTAAATTAAATTGGAAAATAGCTGTAATGGGTTTTAATTGATAATGACAATGGATAACTGGATGACTTAGTGAATAACGTTGAGTAATTCGATTGTTTGATAGCAAATAATCTCGACAAGAAGAATCTTCAGGTACCAAAATAAAATTTAAAAAAATAAAAAGTTGAAGAAGATGGTTAACTAATTCTTGTTTCTAGTGAATTGGCTTGTAACAAATTAGAGACAGATACAAAAAATTTGAACAGTTCAATTTTGATATTCAACATAAAGTTGATTCTGTATAGGATTTTATTTATAATTAATATTAATTATTAAATATAACTATATAATAATAATAATTCTTTTAATATCCTTAGTAAAATTTATAATAATAATATTAATAAAATAATACTAGTAATATTAATTATAATGATAAAATTAATAAGAATCATGATAATGATAATTTTATATAATACAAATTTTTAGTAATAATAATACTAATTAATAATAATTATATTAATAATAATAATAATAATCATAATATCATTTATAAGATAATACTAATAATACATATTAATAATAAAAATGATATGATGATATTAATAATAATAATGATAATTTCAATAAATTTTTATAATAATCAATAATAATAAAACTGTTAATATTAATATTATTAATAATACTAATAATAATACTAATTATAATTAACAATAAAAATGTAATAACAATTCGTACATATTAAATTTCATATCTATTTGCTATATATAATAATATTATTAATACAGATATTACTATTAATATTGAAAGTAATATAGCAATTATATTTTTATTTGCAAGTAAGTTTATTATGTTGATCTTATATCTTATTAGCTATGTAATATTTAATAATATTATTATATATCCTATGATAACATTTATTGGATATTGAATTATAAATATACGTATAGATAATAATATCATGTATATGTTTATGTATTCTTTTTAATTGTACTGAAATTTTGTTTATTATTTTGCATTTTTAATTCTAATTAATTAAAGTGTATCTTATTTATATATATTTTTATATTTATATTTATATAAATATATTTACATATTTATTTATAAATAATAGTTCGTGAATCGTCGGAACTGGTCGAAGGTCAAATGATTTCATAAAATAGTTCAAAAATTTGAAATTTAATTTAGTAGACTTTGCTTATCGTGTCGAAACCATATAAAGATTTAGTTTAAATTTGGTTATTTAGTCGGAAATTTCCGGGTCATCACAATTGGTGTCAACCCTGAGTCATAGGGTACATTAGTGAGTCTAGACTACAACCGGCATATAGACTTGAAATAGAAATTACTTGACTACTTGTGCATTTATACTCGAACTCTTCTATTCATATCTAACTCTTACTTTATCTTAATCTCACATTGTTTAATTTGATTGACACGCCATCTTGACCTTATGCGGTAATGTTGAATGCACATATGAATTAGGGTAATATAATTGTCGGGATTATATTACGGTGACTCATATGGACGATCCGACATTATAACATAAAGAATTTATGGCGAGTCAAGGAAAATTTCTATCTATCTTTATTCCATATCACGATTAGTATTATTGAGAATACTAATCAACGATATTCTTGTGTCTTAAAGGAACAATGCCTCTTCGCCGAGTCCCACGCAATGAAACTCCCAAACAAGCTCTTCAACGAATGATAGTCACCGCCGTAGATGCGTCCATGGCCGGTCACTCTTCCAATAACAACAACAATAACAATAACAACCACAACAACAACAATGGAGCCGGTAATTCAAATGAGGGATGCTCCTACAAAGCTTTCATGGGGTGCAAACCTCATACTTTCGATGGAACCGGGGGACCAGTTACTCTCACCCGATGGTTCGAACAAATGGAAGCCATTTTCTTAACAACTCATCGTAATTCATCTGGACGAATACATTACATTTGGTTACATCGCGAGGTACTTGACCTCTATATGATACATTTTACAAACATTGCACTCGTTTTTAAAAGACAAACTTTCATTTCATCAAAAGTTGACGGCATGCATACCATTTCATAATATGTCCAACTATAATTGACTTAATAATAATTTTGATGAACTCAACGACTTGAATGCAACGTCTTTTGAAATATGTCATGAATGACTCCAAGTAATATCTTTAAAATGAGTAAATGCACAGCGAAAGATTTCTTTCATACCTGAGAATAAACATGCTTTCAAGTGTTAACCAAAAGGTTGGTGAGTTCATAGGTTTATCATAATCAATCATTTCCATAATTTTAATAGACCACAAGATTTCCTTTATTCAATAATCATACACTCGCAAGTGTTTAAAAAATCATTCATATGGATTGAACACCTGGTAACCGACATTAACATCATGCATATAGAATATCCCTAAAACAGAAATCCATCTGTATAATATAAACTCGAAGTACTAAAGCATATCATTTTCCAGTATGGGGGGAGTTAGTGCCCGTTGATCTACCTTTAGGATTCGTGTCAATTAGGGTGTCTGTTCCCTAATTCTTAGGTTACCAAGCTAAAAGGGGTGATATTCGATTCGATAATCCAACCATAGAATGTAGTTTCAATTACTTGTGTCTATTTTGTAAAACATTTATAAAAGCAGCGCATGTATTCTCAGTCCCAAAAATATATATTGAAAAAGCATTTAAAAAGGGAGCAAATGAAACTCCCGATACGATATTTTGTAGTAAAAATATGCATACGACAAAACTGAACAATGCAGGGTTGGCCTCGGATTCACGAACCTATATCACTTATATATATATATATATATATATATATATATATATATATATATATATATATATATATATATATATATATATATATATATATATATATATATATATATATATATTAACACATATAGTTGTAATCAAATAAATTCATATATTATATCTTAATTTATATATCTTATATATTTAATTTGTATATATTTAAAATAGTTAATATTTATATAGTTTACTATTATATTTATAATCAATAACTGGTTATATGTAAATTTATATAAATAATCTTAATATATATAATTATATGTAATATTATGGTAGTTGTAATATATACACTTATATAGAAAATATTTATTCGTTATAATAATATTGTTAATATAAAAGTAGTAATCATAATAATAATATTAATATTAATAATAATAATAATAACAATAATAATAATAGAAGTAACAATAATAATAATGATAATAATAATGATATTAATACTAATAATAATAATAACTATATAAAAATAATGATTTTACTAATAATAATAATACTAACATTTATTTTAATAACTATAATGATAATAATGATAAGAATAATAATAATAAAAGTAATTAAATTAGATAACTACCTCAAAGAAGTATTTCTTAAAAAAATTGCCCAAGTCTGGGTTTGAACCCGCGACGTCCCGCTAACCCGATAACAACCTAAACCATTACACTACACATCCATTTCTGTTTTAATCATAGCCTGAATCATTTTCCTAATATATCTGTCTATTTCTTCTTCCTCTCATCCTTTTTAAAAAAAAATGCCACTGCCAAGATTCGAACCCGAGACCTCTCGTTCAAGACAACACTTCAAACCATTGAACTACTTGTATCTTTCTGATTAAGTTCTCGGATTAAATTCTTTTAACCCGACTGTATTCTGTTTCTTCATCATCTAACCCTCATTATCACCATAATCTATTTTAATCGTCATCATTAACGACTATATCTTTATCATCTTCAAATTATTTTGGTGTAACATTATCATGATCATTCATCATGATATTCATCATGTTTTCATATTGTAATCATTATCATTATCATGCCATCAATGATTATCAATATTATTAACTGACAATTATCATTAACTTTTCATCATCGTATTATCACCTCATCAATATCGTATTTCTAGCAGGGATAGGAAACCGAAACCGTAAAACATCGAGTAGTAGTGACACCATCTTATTTCCTCTATATCATGGATATATATACAATTTCGATCCAACTAACATATCGGTCCAACAACAAGGAATGGCAGCTCACCAATGGCCCGTTAACAGGCCCAAGGTTCAAACGAAGAGTCAATCCAGTTGTTGGATGTATTGACGTTAGGGAAGGAAAAAAAACATCAAGCAGGTAATCAGACCTCCACGAATATTTTTAACATATCATCGAGCTGTCATTCTCACATCCACTCCCATTATCCTAATCAAGTAGGGTTTTCTACTTTATGATGGTCGGCCAACAGAAAAAAAAGAGCACGCCACATAACTTAATTCATCATCTTTATTGTGTATCTTCATTATTAAAACAGGAAATAACAGCGGTTGTAGCAGAAGTAATTACTAGTAGCAGTACAGTGATGGTTTGGTACCATGGACGGATGATGGTAGTGGTTGTCGAGAAGGAAAAAGTGGTAACGGCTGTTGAGGTGGTGCTCAAAAATAACCAAACAGAAAAATAGCAACACTTAACGGTAAGGTAGCTGTATTTTCTGTTGTTTGGAATGGATATAGAAACAGAAAAACAGAAGTGAGAATTTAGAGAGAGATGATGAGAGAGAGGAAGAAAGAGATGGTGGTGAAGTGATTCGAACACAACAGAAAATAGACGCAGAAATCTTGTTCATCATGGTGATGATGTTGGTTTAATGGAGGTGATATTGGGTGGTTAAATGGGTTTTCGATGATCAACGAGTTGGTGAGGGTATCGATGAAGGGGATGATGTGGGGTGGCGGTTTTCGGGACAGAAGTATAGATAAACAGAATTAGTATACGTATTACAGAAGCATGAAACCCTAATTTAAATGATGTTTGGTTTGGGTTTGGGTTTGGGACTCGATAGAAAGAAATAGATAGATATCAAGTTCAACCAAAGTACTAGGTTGAGACTGAAAACCATCTGGGTTCCAACGCATCTTACACTGCATTCTCTAATTATAATATTATACAGTTATTTATATAGTTAATGAGTACTTAATGGGAACCGGGGTGATAAGGTGATGAGGGTGTTTATGATGGAGGTTAAGGTGGTAGCCGGTGGTGATGATCAAGCAAGAGGTGATCCAATAATAACATGATGATGATGATGATTGATGGGTTATGGTTGTGGTTGTCGGGTGTTTTCGAAAGTAAAGAAGTAAATGAGAAACTCAGTTGAGTTTTAAGTTCTTGTATAAGCATATAATATATAGGAAAGAAAAGAAAGAGGCACTTAAATGAGAGACAAACACAATACACTTTGAGTAATTATTCAAGAGTCACGAATATAAATTACTATTAGTCTACCGACACTCTAACACGGGTATTGTATCGTACTCCGTTGTAAACTAGTGGCGGATTAAAAGTCTTCAAAAAATTCCCAAATTTTAACAGTAATTATATTTATTTATTTTGGTCATGATAATATAAAATTCGATCATTAACTATTAAATAAAAATTACATTAATTATTCACCCCCGATCCCAAGTAAAATATAAAAAGTTTTAAATTTTAATAAATAGCACTTAAATACATTTTTACTAAGCCTATAATTTATAGAACCCATTTTCGGATCACTGTTTATTTTAAAATCACATGAGTTCCTTTTTAACTCGTTTACTATCTATCGAATGATAATTGAGCGTTACCGTCGTTTATTAAATAGCTTCGAAATCATAAAGTATATATTCTATATACTTTATATATATATATATATATATATATATATATATATATATATATATATATATATATATATATATATACTTTATATATATATATATATATATATATATATATATATATACTCTTTAAATAATAATTGTTATATATTATTTTTTTTCAACATTGATTATAACAATTACAATATATAATATTTCATTTTATAATATATATATATATATATATATATATATATATATATATATATATATATATATATATATAATTATCTACATATCTATATATTATATATTAAATTAATAATATTAAATATACTGATATTATTTAATATATTTATTTCCAACAATTAAATCATATATTATTTCAAATAATATTTCAAATAAAATTATATATATCTATTTTACAAATTAGTTGTTTGTGAATCGTCGGGAATGGTCGAAGGTCAATTGAGTTTATGAAATAGTTCAAAATTTTTGAGACTCAACATTACATACTTTGCTTATCGTATCAGAATCATACAAAGATTAAGTTTAAATTTGGTCAGAAATTCCCGGGTCGTCACAGTACCTACCCGTTAAAGAAATTTCATCCCGAAATTTGATCGAGGTCGTTATAGCTGACAATAAATATGTTTTCATGACAATTATGAGTTGATAACTAGAGTTTTATTACCATAGAGTAATAAGGATAAAATAATTCAATTTATTCGAAGACTACAAATGAAGCTATCACAAAAGAGTGAATTGAATAAATGCAGATTCGTCTTGTCTGGTGACGTAGTTACGGTTGATTTCCAAAAATCAAGGAATATAAAGAAAGTCTTCGAAATCTAAAAGATTTGATTCTTCGGCGAGTAAGGAAATTAAGATCTCTATAGTTAAATACGGTGGTCTGCCTCGATTACTCTGTCTGATATTTCCATTATAAATTAAACTCTTCCGTTCCATTATTTTCACCATTCCTATACTTTCTTTCTTAGTTTCATACATCCAAAAGATTGTGAAAATGCTTAATCCCGTTCTAATCCTTGATATTTTTCCTAATTATCATTTCTGTCATCCTTCTTTTCAATCTTCTACCAGAAAATCTGTTTACTTCTACTATTACCTTGGGATGATACTATTCTTAATTCTATCATTGTCTTTATATTGCTATTCGTATTAATATCCACGGTTTGTAACCTCTGTGTTGTTATTGGGCTTTATATTTTCCCTTATGCTTCGGAGTTCTTTGCCTTTTTATTTTCCTCTCGACCTCTAGTAAAGCGAGTAATGGTCCAGAATTCGTAAGTATGGAGTTTCGAATGAACTTAATATTCTAAACAAGAAAGAACGTTACCGCACGATTTGATTTGTCAAATTACCTGAATCACTGAGAATAGAACTATCAAGAATATATTTTCTTGATATGTTCAGAAGTTAAGCAGAATGAAAAAGTTATGTAACATGGCACCTGATGAAGTTATGGTCTGTGAATCATCAAGTTTCATTAGAAACTTAGCATGACTTACTGTAATATAATCACGTTGATCAAGTGTCATTATATTATACTAACTCATTCTTCAGTTCCTAACACTACTTCAAAATCATTCATAATTCAAACTTGAATTTTAAAGAAATTTAGAAACTAAAGTAGTTTCCTTTATGATGTAATATAGATAGCACGAATAGATAAATAATTTCGGACGAGAATATTTATGAAAATATCTTCAAAAATATCGAAGATATTTATGATGATATTTTGGAATTTCTAAGTTCGATGGTTGATGAAGAAAAATTTTCCGCAAGATTTTAGAGTCAGAAGCAAGGTATTCGATAATGACTTCAGTAGATAATGAATCATTTAGATTCTTTGAAGGCATGTTTAGTCTTTGTGATTTGTCCACGGCTTCCTTCATAGTTTCGCATAATCCGTTTTTCGATACTAAAATTTCTGTTGAGCATTTCCAACCTTCCATTCCTTATTATCAAACTTTTGGCCGTTTAGATCATCTACAATTTTGCTGTTTCCTCTGCATTTAATGCTACCATATCTGAATCGGCGGTTATCAATCCGAGGTGGTTTCAATTGAATTGTGTTTTTAAATGATTAAACGCTGATGGTAATATGGTGGAATATAAAAGGTTCCCCGGTAACAATAAAAGAGCACACATATATATCAAAGTGTTAATAAGGTTGTTTCGAACGAAAAATCTAAGTTGACTTTCTGGAGCTGTGACAAAATTTGCTACTTTGAAAGGAATCACCAAGTTATTTTGGGTAATAATAACACTAAAGGAATTAGCATAGATACGTGTTAAACGTTTACTCAGGTTCCGAGTGTTTTCAGGTGCATAACTATATGCATCAACCTTTTCTTCTGTAGATGAAGTGCGGTTGGTTCATCCTCTCGATTGAGGTGTTTTCAAGAATCATGAAAGTTTGAACGCAGATTGTAATCGTCAAGATACAAGTGAGGTTTGAGATGAAATCAAGTGGCAAACTTGAAGAAATGTTTAGTTTCATATGTTATAATCAATATTTTAATTCATTTTAATTGTCCAATGTTGGTAGTCCACAGTTAGCAGTCCAATAATTCATATATAGTTTAATATATAATATTAGAATTAATTAATACGTATCGTAACCCGTGTACATGTCTCAGACTCGATCACAACTCAAATTATATATATTATTTGAGAATCAACCTCAACCCTGTATAGCTAACTCTATCATTACTGCATATAGAGTGTATATGGTTATTCCAAATAATATATACAGATGCGTCGATATGATATGTCAAAACCTTGAATACGTGTCCCGATATTTAAAATGCGTAAATAACAGTATTTAAATGACGATAAATAAAGTGCGTAAAATAAATAACAGAATGTAAATGACAATAAATAAAATTGCGAGAATTAAATTACGATAAAATAAATTGCGATAATTAAATGTACAATAAGGAATTAACAGTTAGCTAGGAACAGTTAGCTAGGATTTTGTTAGCGTGAATTCTTAACAAAATTTTTCATAGTTAATTTGTTTGTTTCTAACAAATTTTATTTTGTCCAATGTTTTCTTCATTATGCCACTTGTCGGATTCTGATAGGTCAAAATCCAAATATGAAATTGAATGAAAATGGTTATTCTGTGATGAACGGATTCGTACTTCTGTAGTTGTAAGTAGGATAGTAAATGACTATTGAATCAGATTCGAAGAATGTACAGTGTAACTTATTAATGTGAAATCTAAATATTTCTAGTGTATTACCTACCCGTTAAAATATTTTCACCATTAACAGTTTGTACAAAAGAACTTTTAATTACAATCTTTATGAAAATATACTTGCATATATATTTTCCTCAGATGTAATCATGGATTTAATGAGTCAATATGATATTAGACTCATTTGATTTACCGTTAGAATAAGAATATATAATCTCTAAAACATTAAAGATTATATAATCGCCATGTCGAACGAAGATAAATAATGTAGAATGATTAGTAGAACGATGATTATACTCGAGGTACAGAATGAGATATTGGGGCATGTGATGCTGAAACTTATGTTGTTGATGCCGGTGATGTTGCTGAAGCTGGTACGTTTTGCACCATATTCTCCAAATTGATTACTCGAGCGCGAAGTTCGTTGACTTCTTGTATTACTCCGGGATGATTGTCGGTCAGAACGAGCGGATGAATAAGGTTTAGAATTGTGGATAGAATATAATCGTGTCGAGCTATTCTGGAAATGAGGCTAAAAATGGTGTTTCAGATAGGTTCGTCGGTAAGTGCTTCGGGTTCTTCACCAAGAGGTGAATTTGGTTGGTGGAAAGGATCACCTTCTTTTTGTCTCTAATGATTAAGTAGGCTACGAACCCATCAGATGAATTGGTTGATTCATTCTGGTGACACAGCTTTCTGAGCTTAGGTGAAACTCCATATCGGAATAGCAGTCGGAATTCGAGGAATTCGAACTGGTTGAGGGATTCATCTCGTACGATCAGATGAAGGATTTTCGATAAGAAATAGATTATAGGATGTAGATTAGTACCCTGCAATACATAATTTACATATGCATATATAATACTAAAATCTCATAAGTTACGGAGGAATCTACGGAAGCTGTCAGGAAAAGTTTATAGTACATACGCTAAGATAAGAATTAACAGATACGCTAAGATATGAATTTTGTCTATACACTATTCATGCAGTCAATGTAGTAAAACGTGTCTAGACTAAGAATGATAAGAAGGTAATTTTGTAAGGATGGTAAATAGATGATTTCCGACTAGAAATGATAAGCAAAACTTTTGACATGCAGATACGGTCGAAGTCCAGACCCACTAATGCATCTAAATAACTATCAGTTAGATACACTAATGCAAGACCTGGTTCACTAAGACCACCGCTCTGATAGCAACTTTAACAACCCGTCCTAATTCAACTGGACGAATACATTACATTTGGTTACATCGCGAGGTACTTGACCTCTATATGATACATTTTACAAATATTGCATTCATTTTTAAAAGACAAACTTTCATTTCATCAAAAGTTGACGGCATGCATATACCATTTCATAATATGTCCAACTATAATTGACTTAATAATAATCTTGATGAACTCAACGACTCGAATGCAACGTCTTTTGAAATATGTCATGAATGACTCCAAGTAATATCTTTAAAATGAGCAAATGCACAGTGGAAGATTTCTTTCATATATGAGAATAAACATGCTTTCAAGTGTCAACCAAAAGGTTGGTGAGTTCATAGGTTTATCATAATCAATCATTTCCATAATTTTAATAGACCACAAGATTTCCTTTATTCAATAATCATACACTCGCAAGTGTTTAAAAAATCATTCATATGGATTGAACACCTGGTAACCGACATTAACATCATGCATATAGAATATCCCCAAAACAGAAATCCATCTGTATAATATAAACTCGAAGTACTAAAGTATACCATTTTCTAGTATGGGGGGAGTTAGTGCCAGTAGATCTACCTTTAGGATTCGTGTCAATTAGGGTGTCTGTTCCCTAATTCTTAGGTTACTAATGTTATGTGAGGTGTATACGAAATACTATTATTTTTATTACGAAATACGATACAATTTACACAAGTTTTATTTATTTATATAGATGGGATATACTTAAACCTTGCTACAACACTTATAGGCAGTGTACCTAATCGTAGAGTAGTGTAGTTTTTAGTAAGTCCAGTTCGTTCCACAAGGAGCTAGCTGAGTTTAACGCTATATTTTTAACAACTATATTTATATAAAATATATATAATTATATATAGTAATATTATTATAAAAGGGTATTTTTACCGTTTAATGACCAGTTTGTCGATTTTATATTTTAAGCGTAAAGATAAATGACGATAATATAAATGACAGAATTTAAATTGCGATAAAGTAAATTGCATTAATTAAAATGACGGTAAATAAAGGTACAATGAAATATGAAATAAAAGTATTATGCTTATTTAAACTTCCGTAATCATGATGTTTGACGTTTTGATTTTAATTAATTGTTACCCGGGTTAATTGTCCTTTGTCCTGGTTTATTTGATACCTATCTAGTTTTTGTCCATAATAGTCCATCGGTCATAATTATAAAATGCTTGTCAAATTAACCTTATTCCCGAAGTCAAATATTCCAACTAATTAGGGATTCAAACTGTAACAAGGTTTTAATACTTTGTTAATAATTACACCAGGTTATCGACTGCGTGTAATCCAAGGTTTTAATACTTTATTAACAATTACACCAATTATCCTTGTATGTAATCCACCCCTATTTTAATGAGATATGAATACTAATTTACCCACTTGATCAGAATGAATAATCAATTACCCAACCCGAATAATTAATTAAATGATCGTAAAATATGTCGTATAAAAGTTACTAAATAGAACATACATAATCATTTTAATAATTATTAGATTAACTAATTTGAAGATAGGTTCGACAGATTCTAATGAGTTGTCATTCGATTAGACAATACCCCCTACCTATTAATAGTCAAGAGTCCAATGTCCACAAGTGTCGGTCTTTTGTCCAAACCTTAATTATGGTACAAAATCTAATAACCCCGTCTTAATATTTTAGTCCAACATCATGATTACTTCGGCTCAAATAAGCATAATAATAATTTAGTTACGAGACATTAATTTAAAAAAGAAGAACATAGCTTACAGTGATTATTTATCGCGTAGCGTTACCCGGACAGAGTTCCGACTTTAAAACCCGTAAAACATTTCTTACAATAACCCAATTATTATTAATTTAAATTAAAATTATAATTAAAATATAAATATAAATATAAATTGAGAGATAAGAGAAAGAAAATAGAAAAAGATATGTTTTTACTCGCAGAAAACTGGCGAATTTATAGAATGTGGCCTGCTACAGTAACTCATGCGGTCGCATGAGATTTTAGTGCAAATCTCATGCACTCGCATGGGCTCATGCACTCGCATGAGTTTTATGCCTATTTCCCATGCGATCGCATGGCCGTCAGATCCAGCTCACATATTTTTTGTTTGCTAGTTTGTCGACGTTATTTAATATAATATATAATATATAAATAATTTATATAAATATTTAAATATTATATTATATTCTTGTGCATAGTTGACTTGTAATTTTAGCTCCGTTGCATCGCGCGTTGATAGTTGGCTCAGGTCCCTGTTCTGGATTTTCGAACGTCCTTTCGTACGATTTAATATCTTATACTTTACGTTTTGCGTCTTGTACTCTTGTAACTTTTGAGACGTTTCTTATCAATAATTTGAACCACTTGGATTGTACTTTGTACTTTTGAGCTTTTTGGTCGTTTGCGTCTTCAAATCGTCGTTTTCTTCTTTTGTCTTTGCACTTATTTATTTAAACGATTATTACATAAAAATAGAACAATAGTAACTAAAAGCTTTACATATTGGAAGGATATTGTGTCTAAATATATGTTCATTTGGAGCACTATCAAATATCCCCACACTTGAGCGTTGCTTGTCCTCAAGCAATACAGAATTTGAAAATAAAATCACACTTCACTCGAATCACTTTTTTATTCTCACACTTTATACATCAGTGATTTTGATACGGCGGTATGAACAATGATAGTAACGATGTGGTTTACAGTCCCACATGACTATAAAAATTTAGATCCTTTAAGGAAATTGGATCTATATGAAAACATTTGATCTTTTGAAAATTCATTCTAGATTTTATCCTAGATAAGTTTTCCGGAATAACCCTCACCGGTATTTGCAAATTGTTTTTGTGGGTTTGGTGGGTTTCAGATTTGGAAATTTTAGCTCAAAACTTATGGTTTTGTGTCACCCACTTGCTAACCTTGTATTGGGAAAGCAACACGTCCAGTATACTTGCTCCGTATATTACCTTTCGGTAAACTACCGTCCGGTTGTAAAGGAAAGCGTTGAACAAGCAACTATTAAGGCAATGTCCCATGACATGCTTTTAATTATGGTCTATAATGTGTCGGATGCAATTACTATCCTTTGTAGGAGCAATAGTAAAGATCACCCTATAATTTTTTGGTCTGGCACAAGGTCCTGTCTTTAACCATGCTATGTAACCACCGTTCTTACGGTTGACACCCGATTTGGTTCAGGTGACCTAATGAATTCCAGGTGAATTCTTAGGATTTTACGTTCAATGGTAATGAACGCATTGAAAATAGGTTTTCAGAAAACAAATCGGTTTTAATTTGATCAAAATATTTTCTCGTTCAAGCTCGAGTTTAGATATCATTGAATATCATGAGTTTGTAATTCTCAATCTTTAAAGTCAATCTCAAGGATTGAGTAATATCAGGCTTAAAAGCTGATTTTTAATCTTTAAGGAGATTATCCTTTCTGGGGGTCTGATTCATTAGTCTTATCAAGCTAATTTGCACGGCGCCCTCCCCATTTTACGAGACAGATCCTCTCATAGTTAGGATAAGTCTGACCACTTGGCGACCCTGTTTGATGCTGAGGTCCGTGGATTTCCTGCTGATTTTAGAGATGACTTTTCTAGATTTTTCGTCAACCTACAGCTAGTCTGGACGACAACTTCCTGACCTAAATCAAGAAGCGCGTGTCTTTTTCAGAAGACTTTACTTCCTTTTAATGATGGAATTGATTCATCGTGCAGATCCATCTTTCTTTCAAAGGTATTACAATAAATCGGGTAAAACTGATTAGTTTAGTCCAAAGCAAAAGTACCTGCAATAATCTGTACCAAATATGTGATATGTGTTTTAAAGAAACTGGTAAATTCTTTCTACACTTAGCTTTTATTTATTTCTTTCTTTGCCTTTTTATTCTCCTATATTCCATTTTAAATGAATTCTAACGTTTTGGGTTATTTCTCCATTTATGTTCTCTCCGAGGTAACAATAATTTCGGTATTAACTCCTAGTTTTATCGTTCATAAATATGTATAAACATGATTTTGAATTCATTTAGTTGAAATTTTTTCAAATTTTCACAAAATTTGGCAATTAAACTAAGTGTAAACCCGAGAGAATTTATAACCCTTCCCCACACTTGAGATCATGCAATGCCCTCATTTGCATGAAATCAGTAAAAATTTAAATTCATGAGGGTGATTAGTGTAGAAAAATGATTAAAAATACCGAGTTTGCAAACATATTGTTTTATATCACATTTGATATTTTACGTCTTGTCGTTAAAATTAGTAGTTTTTGCTGAACTTTAATGTCAGTCTTTGAAAATGCGTTGTTTTACCCTGTTTTGTACATAAGATAAACTACAAACATATATATACATATATATATATATATATATATATATATATATATATATATATATATATATATATATATATATATATATATATATATATATATATATTTATAAAACCTTTATTTATTAAAACAATTTAAATGAATAATTTTTTAAAATTTTGTTTCCTTTTACTTTAGGTAGTTTCGGTATGTTTACCTAGTCCGTCCCTCGACACAATTTAAAATTTGTTGTTTTAGCGATTGTTTTAAAAGCAAAGATTTTTGAGTTTTTTAATTTTTTTGGTATACTTTAGATCAATAAAATTAAAAATAATGATAACAAAATTTTTTGCCCCGCCCTCGGGTAAAGCAATTTCGGTTCCATGACCTAGTCTTCAACTTACGATGAATTTTAGAAATCATTTTTTAAACTTAATGAAATAAAGTAAATTTTGTTTTTAAATTCACACAAAACTTAAATTTAAAAAAACGTATTAATTTAATACAAAACCTACAAAACAAAAATTTAGAATGGGGGAAGAAAACTAGTTCTTTAGTGTCTGCTAGTGGAAAAGACCAATCGGATTCCATTCTCGGAACTACACGAGAACAGAACAACTAACTCTAGACAGTATTTTCTTTTTAGAACATCTAAATCTCCCCACACTTAGGTAGCTGTGGTGTCGAAATTGTGATTAACTTCATTGTCAATTTCTCTCGGGCCATAATCAACTTGGATATCTGTGACTTTTGCTTTAAGCCATTGGTCGGATTCCTGTGTAATATCCACAAATTCAACTAGTTTTGCCTTTTCTTTAGGCGATAGATTGGATACTAACCGGTTACATAACTTAAAGTTCCCCTTGATTCTAGCATCGCGAATTCATTTAATAAGTTTCTTCATTGAACTATTAATAACGGAGTCATTTAATTTCGTATCAACAACGGGGTTCTTTGTTATCAGGTCATCATTAGGTTTTACTTCATCTTCCCCACACTTAAGCGTTTTATTATTGTTAAGCACTACCGTTGGAGTTGGTAAAACAATATGCTTCTCATCGATCGTTTTTATCGGTTCAACGACTTTGGTTGGTGGAGATTTAGCCTTTTGACTAACAAAGGTGATCGATTTTTCATTATTACTAAGTGTCATTCTACCCTCTCTTACATCAAATAACGCCCCGGTGGACGCTAAGAATGGTCGACCTAAAATTAGAGGAATATTTGGGTCCTCTTCTATGTCAATGACAATAAATTCAACTAGAAAGGTTAAATTACCTACTTGAACGGGTAGGTTGTCAACAATTCCAACTGGGTGCCTAATGGTGTGATCAAAGAGTTGAACACTCATTTCTGTTCGACTTAACTCACCTAGTCCTAATCTCTTATATAATGAAAGAGGCATAACACTCACACTTGCACCTAAATCTGCTAGTGCATCATACATGACACAATCACTAAGTAGACAAGGAATAATAAATTCACCCGAATCACCCACCCTGGGTGGAGGTTTTGGTGGAACTGTCTTCACCGGTTTTATCTTTACGGTTTTTGTTTCTTGCACTTTCTTATTCTTCTTCTTCTTTCCAGAGGTATCACAAACTTTATTACCTATTACTTGCTCATACTCAACTCCTTTTCTTGGAAACGGTATGGGTGGTCTGTATAGTGCCACCACTGGCTTTACATACTCGGGTGGTGGTGGTGGTGTAACTTTTTCATTGTTACTCACATCAAAAACCTTCCCATCTTCTGGAGCTGGTTTTCCAGAATTCGTTGAAACCATATTAACATTCTCATTTCGAGGATTTACTTCAGTATTACTCGGTAGCTTTCCTTGTTCCCTCTCACTCATCATACTAGCAAGAGTACCTACATGTTTTTCTAGATTCAAAATGGAAGCTTGTTGAGTTCTTAATGATTGATCAAACCTCTCATTTGTTTGGGTTTGAGATGTAATAAATTGTGTTTGAGATTCCATTAGCTGTGCCATCATTTCTTCCATATTTGGCTTTTTCTCTTCGGTTTGTTGTGGTGGTTTATACAAGCTAGGTCTTTGTTGATTGAAAGTGTTGTTTTGGGTTGGTTGGTTATTTAGACCTTGTTGGTTGTATGAGTTATTGTTAGGTCCATTTGGATTGTAAAGAATGTTTTGATTTCGATTGAAGTTTGGCCTTGGCAGTTGATAATTATTCTGATAATTATTTCCCGGCCTTTGGTTCATGTAGGAAACATTCTCACGTTGTTCCATCGTTTGTTCAATGTGACAATCTTTTGTTAAGTGTGGTCCACCGCATTGCTCGTAACTGATTCGTATTACGTGAATATCTTTAGTCATCTTTTCCATTCATCTCTCGAAAGCATCTATTTTTGCGGAAACGGAATCAAAGTCATGGCTAGAATCGGCTCTAGCCACTTTAGATGAACGAAAGATATCTTTTTCCTGGTGCCACTCATGTGAGTGGGAAGCTGTGTTATCATTAATTTTGTGAGCTTCAGTTGCGGTTTTCTTCATAATGGAACCACCAGCTGCTATGTCGATGTCTTTTCGTGTAGTATTATCGCATCCTTGGAAGAATATTTGTACTATTTGATAAGTGTCTAAACCATGTTGAGGACATCCTCTCAACAACTTTTCGAATCTTGTCCACGCTTCATATAAAGTTTCATTTGGCTTTTGTGTGAACGTAACAATTTCTCCTTGAAGTCTCACAGCTTTAGATGCCGGAAAGAATTGTTTAAGAAAATTTTCAACTAAAACATCCTATGTATCAATCGCCCCTTCAGGTAACGATTCTAACCAATCTTTGGCTTCTTCCTTTAAAGTCCGGGGAAATAACATGAGATAGATCTGTTCATCCTCCACTTCTCTAATTTTGAATAGAGTACAGATCCTATTAAAGGTACGCAGATGTTCGTTTGGATCTTCCTTTAGCGCACCACTATATTGGCATTGATTAGTTACCATGTGTAGGATTTGTCCTTTGATTTCATAATCCGGCGCATTAATATCTGGCTTAATAATGGCGTGTCCTTGGCCAGTGCGTGTGGCTCTCATTCGATCTTCCATACTTAGAGGTTCTGTTACTTCCATAATTGAATTTGTTGAATCTGAATCACTAGAGGATTCTGACTTGATGGTTTCTTCCTCGACAATCTCTGAATGAGTAATTTGTGGTTCAGGAGGAATGATTAGTGGTTCAGAATCTCTGAATTGTCCCTGAATATCCTCCGGATTCTCAATTGTGAGGTCAGGTTCAAAAAATGGATTATCAAAAATTTTAATTAAAGTACTTGGTCGACTAGATGACGATTCTAAAGAAAAATCAACGGCGAAAATATTTTCTAGATGTCTTGATCGATTTACAGGTGGTGAACGTATAAAAGGTGATGAACGTTTTGCTCAGTGCATACACTGAATATCCTATTAGTTATAAAAGATAAAAATTATATAAGTTATCAAATTAATAGACTTTCCTGATTTTGCCCACGTTTCGAATAGCCAATAGATGCAGCAGGTAGCTAGGACCCTTTAAATCGGAAGCCCACACCTTGCCACTAACAAATCCAAATATTACTACGAACCAGAAAATTTTGGATGTCTATCAATTTAACCACTTAAAATAATTTTTCATTTTGAATTTTTAGAGAAGAAATAGAAAATTCTATGTCCTAAAAACTAGAGCGTCGAGAAATAAGAAAGAAAAAGAGCGCGTCGAAAAACGTCGAAAAATAAATGTCGAAAAATAAAAATAAGAAAATAAGCGTCGAAACTTAGAATTCTAAAAACTAAAAATTAAAACTTACATCTAAAGGTATTAAAGCTTAAAGGGAATTCTGTGATGCCCCGTACAAAACTATCGTGTACGAATCATCAACAACAGGATCATTACAAGGTTAAGTACTATATGCTGCAATAAAAGAAGTTGCATTCACGATAAAAAGGTGACGTCATAATCGACATCAAAAGTTTTACACCAACAGTATGCTTCTACAAATAGCAAGTATGAATAAATGTATGTGACCCTTAGGTCGTTACAAAACATAGTTTCAAATGTATTAAAGTTTGAATGCAAGATAAACAGTTCATGCAGTGATAACACTAGAGCAGCGGGTGTTTACGGCAAGACTAGTACACAGCGGAAGCAACCTTAAGCACCTGAGAAAAACATGCTTAAAAACATCAACACAAAGTTTGGTGAGCTATAGTTTAAGTATAACAGTATGTAAGGTAGGCCACGAGATTTCAGTGCTACAAAGAGCGTTTCAAATCAGTATGATAAAGTATATGTTAACCGTGGGCACTTGGTAACTAACTTAACGTTTATACCCCCTGAAAGTACACTTGGAAAGTGAGTATGATTACGAAGTATTAAACACTCGTTAAATGCTAGCGCTACTAGCCCGAGTGGGGATGTCAAACCCTATGGATCCATATCTAAGATTCGCGTTCACCGGTTCAAAAACCAATGACTAAATGTTACCGAGCTAAAGGGAATGTTTCTGCCGTTGTATAACCCACACATATATAAGTTTAAGTACTCATGCCTAGTATGTAAAACATAAATCCGCATGTATTCTCAGTTCCCAAAATAAGTTAAAGTGAAAAGGGAATGCTATAACTCACAATGATAAAGTAGCGGTAAAGTATGACTCGGAAAGTAAGCAAGTAATGAAGGTTGTCCAAACGGGTCCTCAACCTAAGTCAAATAGTACTAAGTCGGTAAATCGTCCGAATAGTTTTAAAAGTATGTAAATAAGGTCTTAAGGGTCATCATCATTCATCATCAAACAAGAGGTGTAAAGTAAGTTTCGTTCATGAAAAGAGTTTAAAACAAAGTCTGAGTTTGGTCAGTCACCACGGCCTCTATACCTATTGAAATAAGGTGAGACTAGTGGCCATTGCTCCATATATGAGTCCTTTAGTTGTGGTAAAAATTACAAAAGCAAACTCGTCTTCGTTTGACCGTGGCGACGGTCTAAGTGCGAGTAGGTCAGAATTTTCAGCACAACGTTAAATGGACATAGTGACGATCGGAGGGCCATAAATCCTAAACCGTAACTCGGATTAAGACGAGTCCTATATGAAAATTATCTACTAGAACAGAGATATCTGAAAATCATAATTACAGTAGCCCAGGTCGTACGGGCCAGACACAGAAATAGAAGAACAGTAGGGTCAGTAGGTTCCGGTGGTTCTTGGTGTTCGATGCTTATCATGGTTCTCATCCTTGATGCGTATAGCTTCAAGTGTACAACTCGTTGATGTGTTTGCATCATTTTCACCAAGGTTTAACCATCATAACCTAAGTGTAAGTCTAAGATATGAAGCACAACTCACTTAAGTGTTGTAAGTGTTTTGATGAACCAAAGTTACATCAAAGTCTTAGATCTAACACATACATGAACTTTAAAACTAATAATAAGTTACAAACTTGAAAGTGAGCTTATGAAATCAAGATCTTTAAGTTGTAGAACATAGTTCTTAGTTAGATCTTGAAGATCCAAGACTCAAAAGTCTAGATCTAGCATAAATGTACAAAGTTATAATTAAAGAAAACTTACTTACATGTTCTTGAGTTCAAGATTAATGAGATCAATGTTAACTAGCAACACTTGACCAACAAGAACATAAATCATGAAATTAAAGTGCAAGTAAATGAAGTAAATAAGCTAAGTAAACAAGTAACTAGTTCATGGGTTGTTCATACTTTAAAGATTCAAACCAAAGTTTGATCTTTAAGAATGTAAACTTTAAGTTTACAAACATGACTTACAAGTAATTATTTTTACAACCATGAACTTACAATCTTTAAAACTATAAAGGTAGAATCATAAACTAGTATGTTTATGTTCTTGTATGCCTTGTAAGAACAAGTTGATATGAAGAATCAAACTAAGGAGTTTGATTCTTAATTAACTAGAAGTAGTAACTACAACAACAAATAAGTAAATCATAATCAAAGACTAGTAGCAATAAACAAAAGAATGATGATGATGTTCATGTAGAAATCGGTTTTTACAAAGGAAAAAGAAGAGAAGTATTTGTTCATGTTACTTACAAAATGAGAGAAAAAGGAAGAAAATGTTTGAGAGAAAGTATGTGTGTGTTTTGAGAGTGAGTGAATGGAAGTAAGATGTAATGAAAATTTGAAAAACAAACCCCCTTATGCTTGCCCAAAACCGACGGTTTCCAAGTGGGGATTGGAGGAGGAGTTTGTTCACTAGTTATTTGCAAGTAAAGTCTTAAAAGGTGGTTACAAGAGGTAGCTTCATGGGGATTATGGAGTAACTAGATTCTTTGTGCACAAAACTAACTAGTCAAGTTCTAAAGTGATACTTACATGTGTGGTGTTGGGCTAAAGAGTCCATGAAAGAAGTAGGGTGGGCTTTATAAGCCCATGTTTGATCATAAAGCCCAAGTATGTATTAATTAACAAAATAATCCAAGTAAAAGTCCATTAACACTAATAAAGGCCCAAGTAATTAACTAATAACTTTAGTTAATTAAAATGATTAATAAAACTTAATCATTAATGTGAATAATACTTGAAAATATTATTCGCGTAAGTTTCGTGTGTCACAAAGACGTTTCGGGCAATTAAAGTCAAGTACGGTTAATCATGGCATCAAGTAAATGTAATAACATACATTCGTTAAATCACAAGTATTAATAACAACAATTATTAATAAAATAAACGTTGGAAAATCCAAGGTCGTTACATTACCCACCTGTTAAAGAAAATTTTGTCCTGAAATTTAAGCTGAGGTAGATGGAGGAGTCGGGAAAAGGTGAGGATACTTCTGCATCATTTGATCCTCTCGCTCCCAGGTAAACTCAGGTCCTCGTTTGGCATTCCATCATACTCGAACGATCAGAATCTTGTTGCATTTCAAAGTTTTGATTTCACGATCCATAATCTCAACTGGTTCTTCCACAAAGTGGAGTTTGTCGTCAATCGTAAGTTCCTCAAGTGGTATGATACGTTCAGGTGCAGCAAGACACTTCTTCAAGTTTGACACGTGGAAGGTAGGATGAACTGAGCTCAATTATGCTGGTAGATCCAAACGGTAAGCAACGGGTCCAACACGTTCCAAGATTTCGAAAGGACCAATGTATCGTGGGTTCAACTTTCCACGTTTTTCAAAGCGAATCACACCTTTTCAAGGTGCAACCTTCAACATTACCCGGTCGCCAACGTTGAATTCAAAGTCTTTACTTTTAAGATCGGCATAACTCTTTTGACGATCGCGGGCAGTCTTAAGTCTAGCTTGAATCTGAGCAATCTTCTCCGTCGTTTCATGGACTACCTCGGGTCCGGTGATTTGCTTTTCGCCTACTTCGGCCCAAAAAATAGGAGATCGGCACTTACGGCCATACAATGCTTCAAAAGGTGCAGCATTAATGCTCGAGTGATAACTGTTGTTGTAAGAAAATTCGGCGAGTGGCAAATGCCTTTCCTAGGCCTTTCCGAAATCGATGACACATGCAGGCAACATGTCTTCCAAGGTCTAAATCATTCGTTCACTTTGCCCGTCAGTCTGTGGGTGATAAGCAGTAGTCATGTCGAGACGGGTTCCCATGGCTTCTTGTAAAGAACACCAAAATCTAGAAGCAAAACGGGGATCACGATCTGAGATGATCGATAAAGGTACACCATGACGAGATATAACTCCTTGATGTATAGTTGAGCAAGTCTCTCCATTGTATCCATTTCCTTCATCGCTAGAACGTGTGTAGATTTGGTAAGACGATCAACGATGACCCAGATGGTATCGTATCCGCCCACCGTCTTCGGCAGCTTGGTGATAAAATCCATTGTGATCCTTTCCCACTTCCATTGTGGGATCTTCAGCTGTTGAAGTAATCCAGAGGGTCTTTGATGCTCGGCTTTAACCTTCGAGCAAGTCAAACACTTACCAACATAAGTCGCAACGTCCTTCTTAAGATTCGGCCACCAATACTGTTCTTTAAGGTCGTGGTACATTTTGCCCGCTCCAGGATGAATTGAATATATCGATTTGTGTGCTTCATCAAGTATAAGGTTCCGTAGATCTCCATAACAAGGTACCCAAATTCTTCCTGCATAACATCGGAGTCCAGACTCCCTAACCTCGAATCAAGAGACAAGTATGTTCAAATGTTCATGAGTTATATTCTCCTTCTTGAGAGCCTCATCTTGGGCTACTCAGATCTGACTGTTGAGGTTCAAATGGATGGTGATGTTCAGAACCCTAACACGAAGAGGTGCCGTCCTCTCCTTTCGGCTTAAAGCGTCAGCTACAACATTGGCCTTTCCAGGATGATAACGAAGCTCACAATCGTAGTCGTTGAGCATCTCGATCCATCGACGCTGTCTCATATTCAGTTGCTTCTGATCAAAGATGTTCTGGAGACTCTTGTGATCGGTGAAGATAGTACTCTTAGTTCCATACAAATAGTGTCTCCACAATTTGAGTGCAAAGACAATGGCTCCAAGTTCAAGATCATGCGTAGTGTAGTTCCGCTCGTGAATCTTCAGTTGTCGGGAGGCATAAGCGATAACCTTTGATCGTTGCATTAGTACACAACCAAAATCACTTTTCAAAGCATCGTAATAAACAACAAAGTCGTCACTACCCTCAGGAAGTGATAGGATAGGTGCGGAGGTTAACTTCTTCTTCAAAGTTTGAAATGCTGATTCATGTGCGGGTTCCCAAATGTACTTCTTGCCCTTGTGAGTTAGCGCAGTCAAAGGACGCGCAATCAGAGAAAATCCTTCAATAAACCTTCGGTAGTAACCGGCGAGACCTAGGAATTGGCGGATATGCGTCGGAGTAGTGGGGGTTTCCCACTTGCTGATAGCTTCAATCTTGACAGGGTCAACTTTGATACCCTGGTCGCTCACAACATGACCCAGAAACTGGACTTCCTTCAACCAAAATTCACACTTGAAGAATTTGGCGTAAAGTTGCTCTTGTCTCAAGAGTTCAAGTACTAGTCAGAGGTGTTGCTCATGCTCTTCTTCGCTCTTAGAGTAGAGGAGGATATCATCTATGAAGACGATAATAAACTTATCCAAGTACGGCTTGCAGACATGATTCATGAGGTCCATGAACACGGCAGGTGCATTTATCAAACCGAATGGCATCACGAGAAACTCATAATGACCATAACGGGTCCTGAATGCAGTTTTCATCACGTCACTTTCCTTCACCCTCAACTGGTGATAACCGGATCGCAAATCGATCTTTGAGTAGACACTCGATCCTTGTAGTTGGTCAAAAAGATCGTTAATTCTGGGAAGAGGATACCGATTCTTGATAGTCAATTTGTTGAGTTCACGGTAGTCGATACACATACGGAAGGATCCATCCTTCTTCTTCATAAACAACACAGGTGCGCCCCAAGGCGAGAAACTTGGTTGGATAAATCCACGGTCTAACAGCTCTTGTAGTTGACTCTGTAATTCTTGCATCTCGGAAGGTGCGAGTCTATAAGGTGGGCGAGCTACAGGTGCAGCTCCTGGCACTAAATCATATTGAAACTCTACTGCTCTCGGCGGCGGTAATCCAGGCAATTCTTCAGGGAAAACATCGGAAAATTTGTTCACAATTCGAACGTCGTTCACGCTCTTCACCTCAGTTTCTACCGTTTTCACATGCGCTAGGACAGCAAGGCATCCCTTCTTCATAATCTTTTGCGCTTTCACGCAACTAATGAGGTTCAGCTTCGAGGTACACCTCTCTCCGTAGATGATCAGTGGCTCACCGTCTCCTTGCGGTATACGAAGAGCTTTATCTCCACAGATAATATCGGCCCTTATCTTGCTTAACCAATCCATACCGACGATCACGTCAAAACTTCCCAATTTAATGGGTATTAAGTCAATTTCGAAATCTGCACCAGCTATGTTGATAATAGCTCCTCGACTAATATGGTCAACTTTTTCAAGTTTTCCATTGGCGACCTCGACAAGCATACTCTCTTTTAATGGGACTAATGACCAATTATTCTTATCGTAAAAATGTCTACATACATAACTTCTATCCGCACCAGTATCAAACAAGACAGAAGCTAAAAGATTGTTGATTGTGAATATACCTGTCACCAAGTCGGGGTTATCGCGTGCATCCCTTGCATTAACATTAAAAGCTCACCCACGGGGTGGTCCGCCATCTTTTCGCTTGTTTGGACACGCATTTCTGAAATGGCCCGTCTGTCCGCATTCGTAGCACTTTTTCGGTCCATTGGTGTTCGGCTTCCCATTCAAAGTGGTGACCTTGCAGTCCTTTTCGATATGCCCAGACCATTGGCATTTCTCGCAGACAACATTGCAATACCCAGTGTGGTGTTTGTAACACCTCTTGCATTGTGGTAAGGTTCCCTTATAGTTCGGGTTGGAGTTGGTGTTGTTGTTGGGGTTGAGGTTTCCACCGTTGTTGTTTCCTCTGAAACCCTCATGTCGTTTCGCCGGGTTTTGATCATAGTTCCTTCCCCTGTTGTTGTTGTTGTTGTTGTTGTGGTTATCCCATTTGTGCTTCTCACTAGTACCCACTTCAGACTTAGTTTTCTCCGGTTCATCGATGGTTATTTGATTCATTAAAGTATGCGCCATGCGCATCGCTTCGGGAACATTTGGTGGCTTGGACGAGGTGACGTTTCCCTTAGTGCTCTTAGGGAGTCCCCAGAAGTACCTTTCCATTCGCTTGAATTCCAGAGTGACCATTGTCGGACACATCAGGGTTAATTCCAAAAATCTCCTGTTGTAACCATCAAGGTCGTTCCCAACGGCCTTTAACTGCATGAATTCCATCTCCATCTTTTGTATCTCGGTTCTCGGACAATACTCCTCAATCATGGCACACTTAAATTCTTCCCATGGCGTAGCAAACGCCTCATCAATGCCTTGTGCCTGTGCCATTGTGTTCCACCACGTGAGCGCGCCGTCAGACAGCGTGCAAGAAGCAAATTTGGTTTTGTTGTCCTCCGAACAGTTGCTAACTCAGAATACTGATTCTAGCTTTTCGAACCATCTAGTGAGACTAACCGGTCCCTCAGTGCCGCTAAAGTTATGTGGTTTACAGCTCTGGAATTCCTTGTAAGTACACCCATTTCGAATGGGTTGAATAACCGGTGGTGGTGGCGGTGGCGGTGGAGCTTGGGGTTGCATTTCCGCAATGGCTGCGGCTACACGTTCTTGGATCATCTCTTCAATTTGAGCAGCCGTAGGTGTGGATCGATCGTTAGCCATGGTGTTCTAAACAAAAATTTTGACTCAAGTCAAAATCCAGCATTCAATATATAATAATACAGTATACAACAACCAACATGGAATCAACATATCACATGTTTATTAAGTAACGCATCTAGGTACAAATACCACAGAATCATCGTACAGTAATGTAAATAGAACATCGTGCAAGAATTAAATAACGCAAAGTTCCATTCATTAATAATAATAAGTTTCATACATCAGAATAAGTTCGTACAATACATAAGTGAAACATAAAACTACAACTAGATTACATAATGAAATCTAAATACAAAAGTCCTACGGTGGTGGTGGGTGTACGATGTCCATAACATGGGCCATCTGGTCCTCTAGCTCAGCAACTCGAGCTCGGAGGATCTCCACCTCCCTTGTCAATTCCTCGACAGTGGGAGATGGTGGGGAAGGTGGTGCCGGCGGTGCAGGTGGTGCCGGTGGTGCGGGTGGTGCCGGTGGAGCGGGTGGTGCAGACATTACATAACGGGGTGCAGATATTCCGGCTCCAGAAATAGTCAGTATGTAACGGGGTGCCTTACGCACTTGTGGGTCAGCAGGGTACGACACAAGCCGCTTTCGAGCAGTAACCCTACGACGCCGACCAAATGCGTCAGTGAAAGCACGACCCCCATTCACCCCTGGAATGACGGTGCCATCAAAACGGTACCGCTTCTTCGGCGGGGTAGAGGGTGCCTGTATTGGTACATCAGCAGGGTCCTCATCATCACTGGAGTCGTCTGAGGAGGTGTCGTCGGATGAAGCATCAGTGGATGACGGGTCGTCCGAATCATGTGGTGGCTGTACGGGTGGCTGAACTGGCCGTCCTTGAACGGCCATCATTTGTCTGTACCTAGCGGGTTCGATCGAAATGAGACGTCCATCAGGGGCACGTCGACACCAATGGCGATACCGGTTACGGAATGGACCTTCCCCGAACTCCGCGGGAATCACAATCTCACCGGAGCGGGGCTGTGATCTTGAGGGTCCGGGGGTAGATGGAGCTGGAATCTCCGAAGGGTCCTGGGCTCCGCTAAAAGTAACCACTGGGGCAGGCGCCTGGCTGCTAGTCCTGGAAGATGAAGCGCCGGGGTCACTCGTGGGTAGCGGGATCGGTGTGTCGGCAGCAGCAGCAGGTGGGGTGGCTGACGAGTCTGAACTGCCCAAAACGATAGCAGGTGGAATATCCGACATCTGAACAAGGAAAAATAAATTTTTCCATGTCAGTAAGTCATAAAGCAAGCACGTATTAGGCCAACAGTTTAAATCATGTATAACAATAAGTAGCATGGCAATAATAACGAATCGTATGAAAGTAGCATGCAATCGAAAGCAAGTAATATCATGCAGTAGTGAAATCATGTAGTAGCATACGACATATAGCAGTAAAAGTAAGCAGCAGCATGCAGTAAGTTCAGCAGAAACAAGTAAACTAGCAAGTTGTAGATTAGTCCTATTAGTGAATCCTACTCGGGTCTGTCTTAGACTCACTAATGCAACCTAATTCCCTACAACCAATGCTCTGATACCAAATCTGATGCCCTGTACAAAACCATCGTGTATGAATCATCAACAACAGGATCATTACAAGGTTAAGTACTATATGCTGCAATAAAAGAAGTTGCATTCACGATAAAAAGGTGATGTCATAATCGACATCAAAAGTTTTACACCAACAGTATGCTTCTACAAATAGCAAGCATGAATAAATGTATGTGACCCTTAGGTCGTTACAAAACATAGTTTCAAATGTATTAAAGTTTGAATGCAAGATAAACAGTTCATGCGGTGATAACACTAGAGCAGCGGGTGTCTACGGCAAGACTAGTACACAGCGGAAGCAACCTTAAGCACCTGAGAAAAACATGCTTAAAAACGTCAACACAAAGGTTGGTGAGCTATAGTTTAAGTATAACAGTATGTAAGGTACGCCACGAGATTTCAGTGCTACAAAGAGCGTTTCAAATCAGTATGATAAAGTATATGTTAATCGTGGGCACTTGGTAACTAACTTAACGTTTATACCCCCTGAAAGTACACTTGGAAAGTGCGTATGATTATGAAGTATTAAACACTCGTTAAATACTAGCGCTACTAGCCCGAGTGGGGATGTCAAACCCTATGGATCCATATCTAAGATTCGCGTTCACCGGTTCAAAAACCAATGACTAAACGTTACCGAGCTAAGGGAATGTTTCTGCCGTTATATAACCCACACATATATAAGTTTAAGTACTCGTGCCTAGTATGTAAAACATAAATCCTCATGTATTCTCAGTTCCCAAAATAAGTTAAAGTAAAAAAGGGAATGCTATAACTCACAATGATAAAGTAGCGGTAAAGTATGACTCGGAAAGTAAGCAAGTAATGAAGGTTGTCCAAACGGGTCCTCAACCTAAGTCAAATAGTACTAAGTCAGTAAATAGTCTGAATAGGTTTAAAAGTATATAAATAAGGTCTTAAGGGTCATCATCATTCATCATCAAACAAGAGGTGTAAAGTAAGTTTCGTTCATGAAAAGAGTTTAAAATAAAGGATGAGTTCGGTCAGTCACCACGGCCTCTATACCTATTGAAATAAGGTAAGACCAGTGGCCATGGCTCCGTATATGAGTTCTTTAGTTGTGATAAAAATTACAGAAGCAAACTCGTCTTCGTTTGACCGTGGCGACGGTCTAAGTGCGAGTAGGTCAGAATTTTCAGCACAACGTTAAATGGACATAGTGACGATCGGAGGGCCATAAATCCTAAACCGTAACTCGGATTAAGACGAGTCCTATATGAAAAGTTATCTAATCGAACAGAGCTATCTGAAAATCATAATTATAGTAGCCCAGGTCGTACGGTTCAGACACAGAAACAGAAGAACAGTAGGGTCAGTAGGTTCCGGTGGTTCTTGGTGCTCGATGCTTATCATGGTTCTCATCCTTGATGCGTATAGCTTCAAGTGTACAACTCATTGATTTGTTTGCATCATTTTCACCAAGGTTTGACCATCATAACCCAAGTGTAAGTCTAAGACATGAAGCACAACTCACTTAAGTGTTGCAAGTGTTTTGATGAACCAAAGTTACATCAAAGTCTTAGATCTAACACATACATGAACTTTAAAACTAATAATAAGTTACAAACTTGAAAGTGAGCTTATGAAATCAAGATCTTTAAGTTGTAGAACATAGTTCTTAGTTAGATCTTGAAGATCCAAGACTCAAAAGTCTAGATCTAACATAAGTGTACAAAGTTATAATTAAAGAAAACTTACTTACATGTTCTTGAACTTTTAAAGTTAACTTTTAGTTCAAGATTAATGAGATCAATGTTAACTAGTAACACTTGATCAACAAGAGCATAAATCATGAAATTAAAGTGCAAGTAAATGAAGTAAATAAGATAAGTAAACAAGTAACTAGTTCATGGGTTGTTCATACTTTAAAGATTCAAACCAAAGTTTGATCTTTAAGAATGTAAACTTTAAGTTTACAAACATGACTTACAAGTAATGATTTTTACAACCATGAACTTACAATCTTTAAAACTATAAAGGTAGAATCATAAACTAGTAAGTTTATGTTCTTGTATGCCTTGTAAGAACAAGTTGATATGAAGAATCAAACTAAGGAGTTTGATTCTTAATTAACTAGAAGTAGTAACTACAACAACAAATAAGTAAATCATAATCAAAGACTAGTAGCAATAAACAAAAGAATGATGATGATGTTCATGTAGAAATCGGTTTTTACAAAGGAAAAAGAAGAGAAGTATTTGTTCATGTTACTTACAAAATGAGAGAAAAAGGAAGAAAATGTTTGAGAGAAAGTATGTGTGTGTTTTGAGAGTGAGTGAATGGAAGTAAGATGTAATGAAAATTTGAGAAACAAACCCCCTTATGCTTGCCCAAAATCGACGGTTTCCAAGTGGGGATTGGAGGAGGAGTTTGTTCACTAGTTATTTGCAAGTAAAGTCTTAAAAGGTGGTTACAAGAGGTAGCTTCATGGGGATTATGGAGTAACTAGATTCTTTGTGCACAAAACTAACTAGTCAAGTTCTAAAGTGATACTTACATGTGTGGTGTTGGGCTAAAGAGTCCATGAAAGAAGTAGGGTGGGCTTTATAAGCCCATGTTTGATCATAAAGCCCAAGTATGTATTAATTAACAAAATAATCCAAGTAAAAGTCCATTAACACTAATAAAGGCCCAAGTAATTAACTAATAACTTTAGTTAATTAAAATGATTAATAAAACTTAATCATGAATGTAAATAATACTTGAAAATATTATTCGTGTAAGTTTCGTGTGTCACAAAGACATTTTGGGCAATTAAAGTCAAGTACGGTTAATCATGGCATCAAGTAAATGTAATAACATACATTCGTTAAATCACAAGTATTAATAACAACAATTATTAATAAAATAAACGTTGGAAAATCCAAGGTCGTTACAAATTCTATATCCAAAATGGCAATAACTTAATAGGCACTAAAATTTAAAACGGCGTCGCAAAATTCTAAAGCACCTAAATCTTAGTCTAAAGAAAAAGCACTTAAGGGATTTTACGGCAAGGCCTAAAAATCTAGAAATAAAAATAACTACGGCAAAAACAATAGCTTAAACTAATTATGAACGATAAATATACAATTTACGAATAAACGATTAAAAAGATACGAAATATAAAAAGATATAAAAAGTGATAAATTACTTATTTTTATAAAAATATTATTTTTATATTTATTTTATAAAAGTATTAATTTATATAATTAATAATAATATTAAAACTTAATATTACTAAATATAAATTAAAACTAAATTTAAAAACTAATTAATTGATTAAAACCTAATTAGGGTTAATTAATAAATATAATTAATAATAAAACCCTACTGCGTAATAATTGCTGGGATCAGACCTGTCAGACAGCCTCATGCGATCGCATGAGTTTTATGTGGCTGGGCCATGCGATCACATGGCTTCAGATACCAGGCCAGGTCTTGGGCTGCTACAGTACCAGGCCCGAATTAACAGATACGGAGGAATCTACGGAAGCTGTCAGGGAAAGTTTATAGTACATATGCTAAGATGAGAATTAACAGATACGCTAAGATATGAATTTTGTCTATACACTATTCATGCAGTCAATGTAGTAAAACGTGTCTAGACTAAGAATGATAAGGAGGTAATTTTCTAAGGATGGTAAATAGATGATTTCCGACTAGAAATGATAAGCAAAACTTTTGACATGCAGATACGGTCGAATTCCAGACCCACTAATGCATCTAAACAACTATCAGTTAGACACACTAATGCAAGACCTGGTTTACTAAGACCACCGCTCTGATACCAACTTTAACGACCCATCCTAATTCAACTAGACGAATACATTACATTTGGTTACATCTCGAGGTACTTGACCTCTATATGATACATTTTACAAACATTGCACTCGTTTTTTAAAGACAAACTTTCATTTCATCAAAAGTTGACGGCATGCATATACCATTTCATAATATGTCCAACTATAATTGACTTAATAATAATCTTGATGAACTCAACGACTCGAATGCAACGTCTTTTGAAATATGTCATGAATGACTCCAAGTAATATCTTTAAAATGAGCAAATGCACAGTGGAAGTTTTCTTTCATATCTATGAATAAACATGCTTTCAAGTGTCAACCAAAAGGTTGGTGAGTTCATAGGTTTATCATAATCAATCATTTCCATAATTTTAATAGACCACAAGATTTCCTTTATTCAATAATCATATACTCGCAAGTGTTTAAAAAATCATTCATATGGATTGAACACCTGGTAACCGACATTAATATCATGCATATAGAATATCCCCAAAACAGAAATCCATCTGTATAATATAAACTCAAAGTACTAAAGCATACCAATTTCCAGTATGGGGGGAGTTAGTGCACGTAGATCTACCTTTAAGATTCGTGTCAATTAGGGTGTCTGTTCCCTAATTCTTAGGTTACTGATGTTATGCGAGGTGTATACGAAATACTATTATTTTTATTACGAAATACGATACAATTTACATAAGTTTTATTTATTTATATAGATGGGATATACTTAAACCTTGCTACAACACTTATAGGCAGTGTGCCTAATCGTAGAGTAGTGTAGTTTTTAGTAAGTCCGGTTCATTCCACAGGGAACTAGCTGAGTTTAACGCTATATTTTTAACAACTATATTTATATAAAATATATATAATTATATATAGTAATATTATTATAAAAGGGGGATTTTACCGTTTAATGACCGGTTTGTCGATTTATATTTTAAGCGTAAAGATAAATGACGATAATATAAATGACAGAATTTAAATTGCGATAAAGTAAACTGCAGTAATTAAAATGACAGTAAATAAAGGTACAATGAAATATGAAATAAAAGTATTATGTTTATTTAAACTTCCGTAATCATGATGTTTGACGTTTTGATTTTAATTAATTGTTACCCGGGTTAATTGTCCTTTGTCCTGATTTATTTGATACCTATCTGGTTTTTGTCCATAATAGTCCATCGGTCATAATTATAAAATGCTCGTCAAATTAACCTTATTCCCAATGTCAAATATTCCAACTAATTAGGGATTCGAACTGTAACAAGATTTTAATACTTTGTTAATAATTACACCAGGTTATCGAGTGCGTGTAATCTAAGGTTTTAAAACTTTGTTAACAATTACACCAATTATCCTTGTATGTAATCCACCCCTATTTTAATGTGATATGAATATTAATTTACCCACTTAATCAGAATGAATAATCAATTACCCAACCCGAATAATTAATTAAATGATCGTAAAAGATGTCGTATAAACGTCACTAAATAGAACATACATAATCATTTTAATAATTATTAGATTAACTAATTTGAAGATAGGTTCGACAGATTCTAATGAGTTGTCATTCGATTAGACAATACCCCTTACCTATTAATAGTCAATAGTCCAATGTCCACAAGTGTCGGTCTTTTGTCCAAACCTTAATTATGGTACAAAATCCAATAACCCCGTCTTAATATTTTAGTCCAACATCACGATTACTTCGGCTCAAATAAGCATAATAATAACTTAGTTATGAGACATTAATTTAAAAAGGAAGAACATAGCTTACAGTGATTATTTATCGCGTAGCGTTACCCGGACAGAGTTCCGACTTTAAAACCCGTAAAACATTTCTTACAATAACCCAATTATTATTAATTTAAATTAAAATTATAATTAAAATATAAAAATAAATATAAATTGAGAGATAAGAGAAAGAAAATAGAAAAAGAAACGTTTTTACTCGCAGAAAACTGGCGAATTTATAGAATGTGGCCTGCTACAGTAACTCATGCGGTCGCATGAGATTTTAGTGCAAATCTCATGCACTCGCATGGGCTCATGCACTCGTATGAGTTTTATGCCTATTTCCCTTGCGATCGCATGGCCGTCAGATCCAGCTCACATATTTTTTGTTTGCTAGTTTGTCGACGTTATTTAATATAATATATAATATATAAATAATTTATATAATTATTTAAATATTATATTATATTCTTGTGCATAGTTGACTTGTAATTTTAGCTCCGTTGCGTCGCGCGTTGATAGTTGGCTCAGGTCTCGGTTCCGGATTTTTGAACGTCCTTTCGTACGATTTAATATCTTGTACTTTGCGTTTTGCATCTTGTACTCTTGTAACTTTTGAGACATTTCTTATCAATAATTTGAACCACTTGGATTGTACTTTGTACTTTTGAGCTTTTTGGTTGTTTGCATCTTCAAATCGTTGTTTTCTTCTTTTGTCTTCGCACTTATTTATTTAAACGATTATTACATAAAAATAGAACAATAGTAACTAAAAGCTTTACATATTGGAAAGATATTGTGCCTAAATATATGTTCATTTGGAGCACTATCAGTTACCAAGCTAAAAAGAGTGATATTCGATTCGATAATCCAACCATAGAATGTAGTTTCGATTACTTGTGTCTATTTCGTAAAACATTTATAAAAGCAGCGCATGTATTCTCAGTCCTAAAAATATATATTGCAAAAGCATTTAAAAAGGGAGCAAATGAAACTCACGATACGATATTTTGTAGTAAAAATATGCATACGACGAAACTGAACAATGCAGGGTTGGCCTCGGATTCACGAACCTATATCATTTATATATATATATATATATATATATATATATATATATATATATATATATATATATATATATATATATATATATATATATATATTAACACATATAGTTGTAATCAAATAAATTCATATATTTTATCTTAATTTATATATCTTATATATTTAATTTGTATATATTTAAAATAGTTAATATTTATATAGTTTACTATTATATTTAAAATCAATAACTGGTTATATGTAAATTTATATAAATAATCTTAATATATATAATTATATTTAATATTATGGTAGTTGTAATATATACACTTATATAGAAAATATTTATTCGTTATAATAATATTATTAATATAAAAGTAGTAATCATAATATTAATATTAATATTAATATTAATAATAACAATAATAATAATAATAATAATAATAATAGAAGTAATAATAATATTAATGATAATAATACTACTAATAATAATAACTATATAAAAATAATGATTTTACTAATAATAATAATACTAAAATTTATTTTAATAACTATAATGATAATAATGATAAGAATAATAATAATAAAAGTAATTAAATTAGATAACTACCTCAAAGAAGTATTTCTTAAAAAAATTGCCCAAGTCCGGGTTTGAACCCGCGACGTCCTGCTAACCCGATAACAACCTAAACCATTACGCTACACATCTATTTCTGTTTTAATCATAGCCTGAATCATTTTCCTAATATATCTGTCTATTTCTTCTTCCTCTCCTCCTTTTTAAAAAAAAATGCCACTGCCAAGATTCGAACCCGAGACCTCTCGTTCAAGACAACACTTCAAACCATTGAACTACTTGTATCTTTCTGATTAAGTTCTCGGATTAAATTCTTTTAACCCGGCTGTATTCTGTTTCTTCATCATCTAACCCTCATTATCACCATAATCTATCTTAATCATCATCATTAATGACTATATCTTTATCATCTTCAAATTATTTTGGTGTAACATTATCATGATCATTCATCATGATATTCATCATGTTTTCATATTGTAATCATTATCATTATCTTGCCATCAATGATTATCAATATTATTAACTGATAATTATCATTAACTAATCATCATCGTATTATCACCTCATCAATATCGTATTTCTAGCAGGGATAGGAAACCAAAACCGTAAAACATCGAGTAGTAGTGACACCATCTTATTTCCTCTATATCATGGATATATATACAATTTCGATCCAACTAACATATCGGTCCAACAACAAGGAATGGCAGCTCACCAATGGCCCGTTAACAGGCCCAAGGTTCAAACGAAGAGTCTAATCCAGTTGTTGGATGTATTGACGTCAGGGAAGGAAAAAAAAATATCAAGCAGGTAATCAGACCTCCACGAATATTTTTAACATATCATCGAGCTGTCATTCTCACATCCACTCCCATTATCCTAATCAAGTGGGGTTTTCTACTTTATGATGGTCGACCAACAGAAAAAAAAGAGCACGCCACATAATTTAATTCATCATATTTATTGTGTATCTTCATTATTAAAACAGGAAATAACAGCGGTTGTAGCAGAAGTAATTACTAGTAGCAGTACAGTGATGGTTTGGTACCATGGACGGATGATGGTGGTGGTTGTCGAGAAGGAAAAAGTGGTGACGGCTGTTGAGGTGGTGCTCGACAAAAAACCAAATAGAAAAATAGCAACACTTAACGGTAAGGCAGCTGTATTGTCTGTTGTTTGGAATGGATGTAGAAACAGAAAAATAGAAGTGAGAATTTAGAGAGAGATGATGAGAGAGAGGAAGAAAGAGATGGTGGTGAAGTGATTCGAACACAACAGAAAACAGACGCAGAAATCTTGTTCATCATGGTGATGATGTTGGTTTAATGGAGGTGATATTGGGTGGTTAAATGGGTTTTCGATGATCAACGAGTTGGTGAGTGTGACGACCCGGAAATTTCCGACCAAATTTAAACTTAATCTTGATATGATTTCGACACGATAAGCAAAGCCTGTAATATTGAGTCTCGAAAACTTTGGAACAGTACATGAATTCATTTGACCTCCGACTGCTATCGACGATTCATGAACAATTAATTGTAAATAGATATGTGTGTATGTATATATAAATAATAATTCAAAATATAATTTGAAGTATTATATGTTGTTGTTATTAAAAATTAATAAAATAAAGATAGGATATTATAATAATTATTATTTAAAATATATCTCTATATATAAATAAAGTATATTAAAAATAAATATTAAATGCTTCTACTACTCGTTTGATGTTTCGATTGATATTAAGCAAGTTAAATTCAAACTTATGTAATTTTAAAATAAAAGGTGATCCAAAAATGAGTTATATAAGTTATAGGCTTATTAAAAGTATATTTAGGATCTAATTATTTAATTTTAACACTTTTTATATTTCACTCATAAATGAGAGGGACAGTTGATGTAATTTTTATTTATCAAATTAATGATTGAATTTTATACCATAATGACCAAAATAAATAAATATAGTTAATTTAAAAATATGGGATTTTTCGAAGACCTTTATCCGCCACTGTTTTCGCGCGATACACCGTCCGTGAAAACTGTCGGCATAAAAATACAATTCATCTGATGGCTTTACTGTTTGTTCCACCATACCCGTGTTTCAATTCATGATATGTTATATTATATTATTATTAATATTAATTATTATATTACTTGATTACTTTTTCTTTCTATCTAATCCTCCCACTTGATGAATAACTACCACAACAATAACTATACATAAGTTTAGGGGAACATATTCATGCACCGATTAAATAAATACAGTTAGATATTCATGTGCATAATTTGAGGAATATGGGATGTTCAACTCATTATTTGTGACATCCATGTGTTCTGTATCATAACACCACTTTTAACTGATTTCACCATGCATGTATCATAAAAACATACTACTTCTTCCTCTTGTTCAATCCCCACCACAACCCGAATTTATCACTCTTATTCACCATCGACTTCTATCACCAAAGTCATCTACACCACAACCATCGGTAACAACTATGACTACCGCCACCTTTGTTTCATACTTCTTTAAAAACATCATATTCAGAATCGATATCCTTTCAACAATCCTTTTGCTCTTTATTGTCATTCAAAACTTGATCTGTCTTTCTGTCTTGATGATCGATTAGTAATTCGAATCCTCCGTTTTCGAGTCTCTTTTTTTAACTTATCGTTTGTTACTTATTATCTTGAGCTACAGCAACACGCTTTGCAATATTTAGCTTCGATTAAAGGATTAGTGCTTGTTACAGAACCTTACATAATCTTATCGTTTATCTCATTTGTAATCCTCCAACAAAACACCATGAAACCCGTTTACTACAACTGCTATCCTTGTTTCTATTTCTATTCGAATTCCAACTTACTTCTGTTTCTGTTTAACACACCACTACCTTACACCACCTATTAATCACCAAAACCCATTTGATTATTTCTTGTACTAAACCAAAACCATCATCATCTACTACTCATATTTTCTGTTGGCTGATCGAAAACAAACTAAAACATTATCAACTCCTTCGATGTAAAGTCACCTGCTACTTCTCTCTCTTTCACTATGAATCATGCTGCCATTGTGTTACTATGATCATTGCAGCCGTGAATCACTAAGAGTCACCATCACTTGCATATTTATTTGTTTGCAGCTGCAACTACAAACCAAACATCACTGCTACAGCGTATCTTTCTGTTCCTTTTCCCTTTGAACCACTATTGCTATATATATATATATATATATATATATATATATATATATATATATATATATATATATATATATATATATATATATATATATTTCTTTCCCTTTTTTTTCTTTCAAGTGGACGACAACTAAAAGGCACCCACTGGGATGTGGACCTCTTCCTTCACACAAACGTAACACTCTTATCATAACAAGGCTTCTTCATATTTTTTATTTGGGCCATGATCCTTGAATTAGATGTTAGACTGATGTGTTATTTTAGGTCAAGAGCATTAAATCCGTAAACGAGCTCCTTTAAACTTAGGTTGGGCTGTAGTTGGGCTTCATATGTACCAAGATGTTGGGTCAGCAGAAAACCCATCGGCTAACTGCCATTGCTAGTCGTTGCTATAACTTTTCTTTATCAAACGAATAATAAAATAAATATGATGATGATGGTATGAAGTTATGATAATGATAAGATGTAGATGATGATTGATGACGATAGGTATAGACAGAAAAAGAAGATTGAAACGGAAAAAATGGGCTTTATAGATTTTAGGATGCTATAGTACCAGAAAAGTAATTATGGTCGAATGGTTAAGAAGGTGGTTGTTTATTCGAGAGGTCGTGGGTTCGAAACCAGGCCAGGGTATTTTTTTTTTTTTATCAACAATAGAAGCTGCCACAAGGATTTAGGGCTGTTACTGGACCACGTTTAACAATCTGGGTTACTAATTCGGGCTGCTACGAAGTTAGGTTATTAATCAGACTAGCAATAAAAGAATTGAATGTACAAATTATTACAAGAATTAAGTAACTGTTCAATGGTTTAGAGTGTTTGTGTTTATCGAGAGGTTTTGAGTTCGAGCCCCGTCTGAGGCATTCTTTTTGGAAAAACTCTTTGGGGTAGTTTTACTTATTATTATTATTATTATTATTATTATTATTATTATTATTATTATTATTATTATTATTATTATTATTATTATTATTATTATTATTATTATTACTATTATTATTATTATTAATATTATTATTAGTATTATCCTTAAAATTATCATTTTCGGAATTATTATTATTAACAAATGTATTTTTATTAAAATTATCATTTTCATTATCATTATAAGTATTATTATTTTTATTATCATTACTAACATTATTATTATTACTATTATTTTTATCACTTTTATTATTATTATTATTATTATCATTATTAACATATAACATTTTTATCATTTTATTATTAGTATTATCATTATTATTAAAAGTATTATCATTTTTATTATTATTATTATCATTATTATTATTATTTTTAGTATTATTATAATTATTATTTTTAACAAACAAATATTATCTATATAAAAATATATTACAAGTCAACTAATATTACATACTAATATGTTTTTAACTAATATATTACTATTTATATTGATAAAACTTTAATTAAATTATATATCATATAATTATTATAAGAATAATTATATTTAAAAATACTAATTCTAATACATTATAAAATAAAAGTAAACTTAGTTGATTAAATGGGATACGTGTTAATATATATGCAACTGATATAGGTTCGTGAATCCAAGGCCAACCCTGCATTGTTCAATGTCGACATATGTATTTCTACTATAAAATACAGTATTGTGAGTTTCATTTGCCTTTTTACCCTTTATATTTTTGGGCTGACAATACATGCGCAATTTTTATAAATATTTTACGAAATAGACACAAGTAATTGAAACTACATTATATGGGTGAATGATCGAAGCCGAATATGCCCCTTTTGCTTGGTAACGTAAGAATTAGTAAACCGGTCTACTAATTGACGCGAATCCTAAAGATAGATCTATTGGGCCTAACGAACCTCATCCAAAGTACCGAATGCTTTAGTACTTCGACGTTGTTTTTATCATGTCCGAAGGATTTCCTGAAATGATAGGGGATATTCTTATATGCATCTTGTTAATGTCGGTTACCAGGTGTTCACCATATGAATGATTTTTGTCTCTATGCATGGGACGTATATTTATGAGAACTGGAAATGAAATTCTTGTGGTCTATTAAAATGATAAAAATGAATGATTATGATAAACTAATGAACTCACCAACCTTTTGGTTGACACTTTAAAACATGTTTATTCTCAGGTATTAAAGAAATCTTCCGCTGTGCATTAGCTCATTTTAAGGATATTACTTTGAGTCATTCATGGCATATTTCGAAAGACGTTGCATTCGAGTCATTGAGTTCAGTAAAGATTATGATTAAATAAATGATAGATTAGATCATTTATAGATGGATATTATGAAATAGTATGCATGCCTGTCAACTTTCGATGAAATGAAAGTTTGTCTTTTAAAACGAATGCAATGTTTGTAAAATGTATCATATAGAGGTCAAATACCTCGCGATGTAATCATATGTTATTATATTCGTTCTTATGGATTAGGACGGGTCTTCACATGTGGTATCAGAGCGGTGGTCTTAGCAAACCAAGTCTTGCATTGGTGTGTCTAACTTATAGTTGATTAGATGCATTAGTGGGTCTGGACTTCGACCGTGTCTGCATGTCAAAAGTTTTGCTTATCATTTCGTGTCAAAAATTACTTGCTTATCATCCTTAAAATTCTAGACACATCTTACTGCCTCTATTGCATAGACAGTGTATAGATAAATTCATATCTTAGTGTATCTGTTATTGTTACCTTTGCCTGACAACTTCCGTAGATTCCTCTGTAACTTATGGGATTTTAGTATTATATATGCATATGTAAATTATGTATTGCAGGGTACTAATCTACATCCTATAATCTATTTCTTATCAAAAAATCCTTCATGTGATCGTACGAGATGAATCCCTCAACCAGTTCGAGTCCCTCAGATTTCGATAGTTATTCCGACGGTTATTCTGACATGGATGTTCACATAAGCTCCGGAAGAAGTGTGACCGGAATGGATCAACCAATTAGCCATCATTTATTCAGAATGAATTAGAGATGGGTTCGTAGGCTACTTAATCAATGGAGACAAGAAGAAAGCAATCCTTTCCACCAACCAAATTCACCTCTTGGCGAAGAATCTGAATCACTTACCGGTGAACCAGTCCGAAATACCATTTTCACCCTCATTTCCCGAATATCTCGTCATGATTACATACTATCTCAGATTCTAAACCTTATTCATTCGATCGTTCTTACCGACAATCATCCCGAAATAATAGAAGAAGTCAGCGAATTCGCGCTCGAGTAATCAATTTGGAGAATATGGTGCAAAATTTACCAGCTTCAGCAACATCACCGGCACCAACAGTACCATCAACAATCCATGCCTCAATATCACCATCTGTACTTCGAGTATGATCTTCGTTCTACGTATCGTTCTACCTCATTTATCTTCGTTCGACATGGCGAATATATAATCTCTAAAGTTTTAGAGATTATTCATTCTAGTTCCAACCGGAAAACTAAATGAGTTTAATATCATATTAACTCATTAAATCCATGATTACATCTGAAGAAAATATATATGTATATATGTTTTCATAAAGATTGTAATTAAAAATTCTTTTGTACAAAAAGTTAATGGTAAAAATATTTTAACGGGTAGGTAATACCCGATGAATATTTAGATTTCACATTAATAAGTTACACTGTACATTCTTCGAATTTGATTCAACAGCCATTTACTATCCTACTTACATCCATAGATATACGTATCCGTTCACCACAGAATAACCATTTTCACCCAATTTCATATTTGGATTTTGACTCATCAGAATCCAACAAGTGGCATAATGAAGAAAACATTTGACAAAATTAAAATTTGTTAGAAACAAACAATTTAACTATGATAAGAATTTTGTTAAGAATCCACGCTAACAGTTCCTAGCTAACTGTTCCTAGCTAATTGATTACATTTTATTTATCGCAATTTATTTATCGCAATTTATATTCTCGCAATTTTATTTATCGTCATTTAATTTCTGTTATTTATTTTACACACTTTAAATATCGGGACACGTATACAAGGTTTTGACATATTATATCGACGCATCTATATATATTATTTGGAATAACCATAGACACTCTATATGCAGTAATGATTGAGTTAGCTATACAGGGTTGAGGTTGATTCTACAATAATATATATACTTTGAGTTGTGATCGAGTCTGAGGCATGTACACAGGTCACAATACGTATTAATTAATTCAAATATTATAAACTATATATGAATTATTGAGTTAGTAACTGTGGACTGCTAACTGTGGACTACCAAGATTGGATAATTAAAATGAATTAAAATATTGATTATAACTTATGAAACTAAACAATTCTTCAAGTTTGCCACTTGATTTCCTCTTAAACCTCATTTGTATCTCGACGATTACAATCTACGTTCAAACCTTTCATTATTCTTGAAAACACCTCAATCGAGATGATGATCCAACCACATGTTATCCACAGTCACGCACCTGGGAGAACTTCCGGAATCCAAGTAGAAGTTTAATATGAATCTATGATCCATCGATGTGTTATTACCGAAAATCAGTTTACAATCATCCCTCTCCAAATTAGCCAATTTTGTAACAGCTTCAGCAAATCAACTTCGACTTTCATTCGGATTAGCCTAATTACAACCTTGAGATATAAGTTTGTCTTTCGTCATCGATATCGGGGAACCGTTTATATCCCACCACATTAGCAATAAACTTATCAACAACTTCATTACTCACTGGCTTAAGTTTCTCCAAAAAACCATTATATTTGTTCATTAAAACCCTATCATATACTCATCCGCATCTTGTAACAAGAATTGCCATATCAACTACCGGGAATTAGCAATTAGTATTTTGAATCTCGCAGTGTTTTTACATCAACAGTTATATGTATACATATAACATTTATCTCTTAGATTTATGATCTTCCATTCTAAAATTCTAAAAAGCACCCAGTCTACGAATCAATACTCTGATTTTTTTTTGGAAAAAGCTGAATGAAGCAGCAGAAACTGTAGAAAACTGTAAACGATTTTAACATTCGAACGTTTGATGATAAAGAATTGTATGTTGGCAAAGCTCAAAAGTTTTGATACTGAAAAACGGATTGAGCAAACCATGAAGGAGACTCTGAACAAATCACAAGGACTAAACTTGTACATAAAGAATCCAGATGATTCTATTTCTGATGAAATCTTTAGCAAATACCTTACTCCTAAATTGCTCTAAATCATTGTGAATGAATTTCTTCATCACACTATGATTCTAAAATTCTAAGATATTATCGTATCTTTCATAATGAATATCCTCAATATTTTTGAAGATATCTTCATAAATATTCTCGTCCGATATTAATTATCTCTCTGCTCTATCTGTGTTATATCATAAATGAAACTGTTTTAGTTTCTAAAATTCTGAAAAAAATTCGAATTTGAATTATGAATGATTTTGAAGTAGTGTTGGGAACTGAAGCATGAGTTAGTATAATATAATGACACTTGATCAACGTGATTATATTACAGTAAGTCATGCTGAGTTTCTAATGGAACGTGATGATTTACAGATAATAACGTCATCATGTGCCATGTTACATGACTCTTACATTCTATCCGATCTACAAACACATCAAGAACATATTTTCTTGATAGTTCTATCTTTTCTCCTGAAATCTGGTGACTTAACCAACCAAGATCGTGTTATTACAATCTCTCTTAGAACATTAGTCATGTTCATTCGAAACTTCATACCTACAAATTCTGGACCTTTATTCGCTTGATTTATAATCGAGAAGAGAAAACAAAGGTATGGAACTCTAAAATAATAAGGAAATGAAGGGAGTGGATTTATAGTGAAATATCCGACAGAGCAATCGAGACAGATTATCGCATTTAACCAGAGAGAATCATAAATTCCTTAATTACCGAAGAATCAAATTTTATTACAAAGATTTTCTTTAAATCCCTTGAATTCCGGAATTCAACCAAGACAACGTCAAAAGTTAAGATGCATCATATTTTTTTTAGATTCAACCATGACTAGTGAAAAGTTATGATGAAACTTATCTATCTCATTTCACTATTAAGTGATAGTTTCAGTCGTACGCTTCGAGTAATCGAATCATTTTATGGTAATAAAATTCTACTTTATCAACTCATATTCGTCATGAAAACATTTTTATGGTTAGCCATGTCGACCTTACTCAAATTTCGGGACGAAATTTCTTTAACGGGTAGGTACTGTGACGACCCGAAAATTTTTGACCAAATTTAAACTTAATCTTGATATGATTTCGACACGATAAGCAAAGTCTGTAATATTGGGCTTTATAGATTTTAGGATGCTATAGTACCAGAAAAGTAATTATGGTCGAATGGTTAAGAAGGTGGTTGTTTATTCGAGAGGTCGTGGGTTCAAAACCAGGCCAGGGTATTTTTTTTTTTTATCAACAATAGAAGCTACCATAAGGATTTAGGGCTATTACTGGACCACGTTTAACAATCTGGGTTACTAATTCAGGCTGCTACGAAGTTAGGTTATTAATCAGACTAGCAATTAAAGAATTGAATGTACAAATTATTACAAGAATTAAGTAACTGTTCAATGGTTTAGAGTGTTTGTGTTTAGCGAGAGGTTTTGAGTTCGAGCCCTGTCTGAGGCATTCTTTTTGGAAAAACTCTTTGAGGTAGTTTTACTTATTATTATTATTATTATTATTATTATTATTATTATTATTATTATTATTATTACTATTATTATTATTATTATTATTAATATTATTATTAGTATTATCCTTATAATTATCATTTTTGAAATTATTATTATTAACAAATATATTTTTATTAAAATTATCATTTTCATTATCATTATAAGTATTATTATTTTTATTATCATTACTAACATTATTATTATTATTATTATTACTATTATTTTTATCACTTTTATTTTTATTATTATTATCATTATTAACATATAACATTTTTATCATTTTATTATTAGTATTATCAATATTATTAAAAGTATTATCATTTTTATTATTATCATTATTATTATTATTTTTAGTATTATTATAATTATTATTTTTAACAAACAAATATTATCTATATAAAAATATATTACAAGTCAACTAATATTACATACTAATATATTTTTAACTAATATATTACTATTTATATTGATAAAACTTTAATTAAATTATATATCATATAATTATTATAAGAATAATTATATTTAAAAATACTAATTCTAATACATTATAAAATATAAGTAAACTTAGTTGATTAAATGGGATACGTGTTAATATATATGCAACTGATATAGGTTCGTGAATCCAAGACCAACCCTGCATTGTTCTGTAGTGACCCGAACTTTTCCATGTTTATATATATTAAATGAAATTTTTATTTACATGATTAAGTGTTTCCAACATGTTAAGCAATCAAACTTGTTAAGACTTGATTAATTTAAATAGGTTTCATATAGATAACTGACCACCCAAGTTGAACGGTGATTCACGAACGTTAAAACTTGTAAAAACTATATAATGACATATATATGATTATATATATAGTTAACATGATATTATGATAAGTAAGTATCTCATTAGGTATTTTAACAATGAGTTATATTCATAAAATTGAGTTTATTGAATTAAGAAACTCGAAATGATATATATAACGATTATCGTTATAACAACGTCTTACTAAATACATATGAATCATATTAAGATATTGATACACTATGTTTAATCATGATAAATGATAAGTAAACATGTCATTAAGTGTATTAACAATGAACTACATATGTTAAAATAAGACTACTAACTTAATGATTTCGAAACGAGACATATATGTAACGATTATCGTTGTAACAACATTTAACTGTATATATATCATACTAAGATATATTAATATATCATAATATCATGATAATGTAATAATTTAACATCTCTTTATATATAATAAACAATTGGTTAACAACATTTAACAAGATCATTAACCTAAAGGTTTCAAAACAACATTTACATGTAACGACTAACGATGACTTAACGACTCAGTAAAAATGTATATACATGTAGTGTTTTAATATGTATTCATACACTTTTCAAAGACTTCAAGACACTTATCAAAATACTTCCACTTAACAAAAATGCTTACAATTACATCCTCGTTCAGTTTCATTAACAATTCTACTCGTATGCACCCGTATTCGTACTCGTACAATACACAGCTTTTAGATGTATGTACTATTGGTATATACACTCCAATGATCAGCTCTTAGTAGCCCATGTAAGTCACCTAACACATGTGGAAACCATCATTTGGCAACTAGCATGAAATATCTCATAAAATTACAAAAATATTAGTAATCATTCATGACTTATTTACATGTAAACAAAATTACACATCTTTTATATCTAATCCATATACCAATGACCAAAAACACCTACAAACACTTTCATTCTTCAATTTTCTTCATCAAATTGATCTCTCTCAAGTTCTATCTTCAAGTTCTAAGTGTTCTTCATAAATTCTATAAGTTCTAGTTTCATAAAATCAAGAATACTTCCAAGTTTGCTAGCTTACTTCCAATCTTGTAAAGTGATCATCCAACCTCAAGAAATATTTCTTATTTATAGTAATATATCTTTCTAATACAAGGTAATACTCATATTCAAACTTCGATTCAATTTCTATAACTATAACAATCTTATTTCGAGTGGAAATCTTACTTGAACTTGTTTTCGTGTCATAATTCTGCTTCAAGAACTTTCAAGCCATCCAAGGATCCTTTGAAGCTAGATCTATTTTTCTCATTTCTAGTAGGTTTATCCACAAAACCTGTGGTAGTAATTATGTTCATAACATCATTCGATTCATATATATAAAACTACCTTATTCGAAGGTTTAAACTTGAAATCACTAGAACATAGTTTAGTTAATTCTAAACTTGTTCGCAAATAAAAGTTAATCCTTCTAACTTGACTTTTAAAATCAACTAGGCATATGGTCTATATCTATATGATATGATAAATTAATGATATAAAACCTGAAAACACGAAAAACGCCGTAAAACTGGATATACGCCATCGTAGTAACACCGCGGGTTGTTTTGGGTTAGTTAATTAAAAGCTATGATAAACTTTGATTTAAAAGTTGTTCTTCTGGGAAAATGATTTTTCTTATGAACATGAAACTATATCCAAAAATCATGATTAAACTCAAAGTGGAAGTATATTTTCCAAAATGGTCATCTAGACATCGTTCTTTCGACTGAAATGACTACCTTTACAAAAATGACTTGTAACCTATATTTCTGACTATAAAATTATACTCTTTCTGTTTAGATTCATAAAATAGAGTTCAATATGAAACCATAGCAATTTGATTCACTCAAAACGAATTTAAAACGAAGAAGTTATGGGTAAAACAAGATTGGATATTTTTTGATTGTTGTAGCAACGGGAAATATTGTAACAAATCTATATTAGTCATATCCTAGCTAACTCATATTGTATTATACATGTATTCCAATATATTATGTAATCTTGGGATACCATAAACACGTATGCAAATGTTTTGACATATCATATCAACCCATCTATATATATTATTTGGAACAACCATAGACACTCTATATGCAGTAATGTTGGAGTTAGCTATACAGGGTTGAGGTTGATTCCAAAAATATATATACTTTGAGTTGTGATCTAGCCTGAGATGTGTATACATTGGGTCGTGGATTGGGTCAAGATAATATATATCAATTTATTTCTGTACATCTAACTATGGACAACTAGTTGTAGGTTACTAACGAGGACAGCTGACTTAATAAACTTAAAACATTAAAACGTATTAGAAATGTTGTAAATACATTTTGAACATACTTTGATATATATGTACATATTTGTTATAGGTTCGTGAATCGACCAGTGGCTAAGTCTTACTTTCCGACGAAGTAAAAATCTGTGAAAGTGAGTTATAGTCTCACTTTTAAAATCTAATATTTTTGGAATGAGAATACATGCAGCTTTATAAATGTTTTACAAAATAGACATAAGTACATGAAACTACTTTCTATGGTTGAACGATCGAAGCCGAATATGCCCCTTTTACTTGGTAACCTAAGAATTAGTAAACCAGTCTACTAATTGACGCAAATCCTAAAGATAGATCTATTGGGCCCAACAAACCCCATCCGTTGTAGCGGATGTTTTAGTACTTCGAGTTTTTATATCATGTCCGATTGATGTCCCAAAATGATGGGGATATTCTTATATGCATTTTGTTAATGTCGGTTACCAGGTGTTCACCGTATGAATGATTTTTATCTCTATGTATGGGATGTCTTGAAATATGAAATCTTGTGGTCTATTATTATTATGATTTGATAATATATAGGTTAAGCCTATAACTCACCAACATTTTTGTTGACGTTTTAAGCATGTTTATTCTCAGGTGATTATTAAGAGCTTCTGCTATTGCATACTAAAATAAGGACAAGATTTGGAGTCCATGCTTGTATGATATTATGTAAAACTGCATTCAAGAAACTTATTTTTGATGTAATATCTTCATATTGTAAACCATTATGTAATGGTCGTGTGTAAACGGTATATTTTAGATTATCATTATTTGATAATCTACGTAATGCTTTTTAAACCTTTATTGATAAAATAAAGGTTATGGTTGTTTTAAAAATGAATGCAGTCTTTGAAAAACATATCATATAGATGTCAAAACCTCGCGACTAAATCAATTAATATGGAACGTTTATAATCAATATGAACGGGACATTTCAGTTGGTATCCGAGCGTTGGTCTTAGAGAACCAGAAATTTTCATTAGTGTGTCTTATCGAGTTTGTTAGGATACATTAGTGAGTCTGGACTTCGACCGTGTTTTCTTTAAAAATGATTGCTTAACACTTTTGTTGGAAACTATATATTATTAACATGTAAATATTATGTGATATATTAACCTCTTAATGTGTTTGATATTGTGTGATAGATGTCTACCACTAGTACAAATCCCATCGATTCACCTAATAATAATGAAGAGTCGAATATATTTTGGGATGATTCACAAATTCCCGAAGAGGAACCGGAAGAATAGGAACCGGAAGAGGAGGAACCGGAAGAGGAGGAACCGGAAGAAGAGGAACCAGAAGAGGAGAAACCGGAAGAGGAGGAACCGGAAGAGGAAGAGGTTCTGGAGTAAGAAATATTGATACCTATAGTAAATCGATTAAATAAAAGAAAATCCTCAACCAACGGACCAAAGTTAATAATGGTCAATGGTGTTTCCGCCGAGGAAGCAAAATATTGGGAAGATTATCAATTTTCTGATGAATCGGATCCCGATGAGGATTCCAATGATGTTATAGAAATTACCTCGACCCAATTTAATAAAACGAAAGAAAATAATAAGGGAAAAGGTATAAAAATAGAGAAACCCGATTCCAACCCCGATGAACTTTATATGTATCAGCAACATCCGTATTTCCTAAAATGTAACAATGACCCGGGAACCTCTAAACCACCAGGTTTTCTAAACCATTGTGGAAAACGACGGCTCGTATTAGAGGAACACCATATATTCCTAGAAAATTAGGAAAACGAACCAAGTACAAAGAAGAAGAAGAAACCAGTGATTCAGATTAGAGGGTTGTAATCATGTTGTGTATTATATGTATTGTATGTATTGTAGTGTGCTTGTACCTTTATGTTCTATGTAAAAATTGCTTGTATTATTTGTTAATTATCTTTTACGAATCTAATCCTTGTCTATTTTACAGTATAAAAACAATATGGACGTTAAGGGTAGACAACCGAATATTTTAGAAGACCTACCAAAGGATATGATTGAGGAAATCTTGTCTAGAGTCGGTCAGAATTCATCAGCACATTTAGTTATGGCGAAATTAACTTGTTAAACATTTGAAAGACTTTCCAGAAATGCCTTAGTTTATAAAAGGCTTTCCTTTGATAGGTGGGGTATATCACATTGGGGAGACCGTAAGTTACGCCGTGTTTTCTTTAAAGCGTTAAATGCGGGGAACCCAAATGCAATTTTACGCTACGGGTGAAGAACCTATTTTGACTCAACATATCCCAACATAGAATTTCATGAATTAGAAAGAGCTTCTAACATGCAACATAAAGAAGCATGTTATGCTTATGGGTTAGTGATGTTCGCTTCTTACCAAAGTGAGAAAAAGAACATCGGATTGCAGCTTTTAAATAAAACCTTCCCACAAGTGATGGATTCAGTAGTTGGGGTGAGAAACAAGGTTTTTAGATTATTAAGGGGCTGTTGGACATTACGAAACCCTCGTCCTTTTGACGACATTACAACATGCTGCCTAGCAAATGGTCATAACGGTTATTTTCCACAAGATCAAGGATGGGAAGTCGTCTTAGTAAAACCTGAATGCATGACTTGTTTCTGGACTTATGAATTACGTGTCTTTATTTCTTTTGCTGAACAACTTGGTATTAACTAGAATTGCCTTCATAGCTGCTAAGTAGCAAAGTTATTATGTGCTATATTTCATCCTATATGTATTATAGCGGTATTATAAGTTTGTAAAATATTGTATAAAGTTTGAACGCGAAATATTATTGTAATAAGTTTTTCATATAGAATCGTAGTAGTTGAATTGTATAATAGCTGCTAAGTATGAACTTAACGGGTAGGTACTACCCGAATTAAAACTATAAAATGCTAATATGAAGAAAAAGCTTTTATAAATAAGTTCATATTATGCTATGAAATACTATTGACTACTCTTAAATTCTATATGATTAACTCAATTCTTTTGGCTATTTTGAAGGAAATGGCACCGGCGACTCGTCAGAACTTGAACATGAGTGAGGAAGACTTCCGTGTTTTCCTTGCTATGAACATAGCCGCAGTGCAGGCTGCAATGCAAAATAACAATAACTCTGGATCTAGCAGTGGAACTAATTCCGCAAGAAATCGTGTAGGATGCTCCTACAAAGAATTCACTGCCTGCAAATCTTTGGAATTTGATGGAACCGAAGGACCAATTGGATTGAAACGGTGGACCGAGAAGGTCGAATCGGTGTTTGCCATAAGTAAGTGTACTGAAGAGGACAAAGTTAAGTACGCTACGCATACCTTTACAGGTACGGCGTTAACGTGGTGGAATACCAATCTCGAGCAGGTAGGACAAGATGCGGCTTACGCACTACCATGGTCAGCATTCAAGCAATTGATGAACGAGCAGTATCGTCCCAGGAATGAGGTCAATAAGCTTAAGGTAGAGCTTAGAGGATTACGAACGCAAGGTTTCGATATCACCACGTACGAACGACGAATCACAGAATTGTGCCTATTGTGTCCCAGAACGTTTGAAGACGAAGAAGAGAAGATCGACGCATTTGTAAAAGGGTTACAGGAAAGAATTCAAGAAGATGTGAGTTCACACGAGCCCGCCTCCATATAAAAGGCAAGTCGAATGGCTCACAAATTAGTGAACCAAATCGAAAGAAGGATTAAAGAGCAGGCGACCGAAGAGGCTAACATGAAATAAGTCAAGAGAAAGTGGGAAGAAACCAATGACAAGAGTCACCAATACAACAACAACAACAACAACAACAATCACAACCAAAATCGCAACAACTATCCCAATAACCGCAACATCAATCGCAACAACAACTTCAACAAACGTCCCAACAACAACTACAATAACCGGCCCAACAACAATAACAACAACAACAGCAACAATAACAATCCCAACAACAATCTCAATAACAACAATGGCAATAAAAACCAAAAACAGCCATGCCAAAGATGTGAAGAGCATCAGCTGGGGTTCTGCATGACATTTTACAAAAGGTGTAAAAGAAATGGTCATAGCGCGAAGAAGTGCGAAATCTACGGACCAATGCATAACAGAACTAAAGGAACAAATAATGTCGGAACAAATAATACCGCCATAGTTTATTTTGGATGTGGAAAACCGGGCCACTTTAGTAGAAATTGCCCGAATCAGGGGAATACTAATGGGCAGGGCCGCGGAAGAGTTTTCAATATTAATACGGCAGAAGCGCAGGAAGACTCGGAGCTTGTTACGGGTGTGTTTCTCGTTGACAATAAATCTGCTTATGTTTTATTTGATTCGGGTGCGGATAGAAGCTATATGAGTAGAGATTTTTGTGCTAAACTAAGTTGTTCACCGACGCCCTTGGATAATAAATTTTTACTCGAATTAGCAAACGGTAAATTAATTACAGCAGATAATATATGTCGAAATCGAGAAATTAAACTGGTTAGCGAAACATTTAAGATTGACTTGATACCAGTAGAGTTAGGGACTTTTGATGTGATAATCGGTATGGACTGGTTGAAAGAAGTAAAAGCAGAGATCATTTGTTACAAAAATGTAATTCGCATTATACGAGAAAAAGGAAAACCCTTAATGGTGTACGGAGAAAAGAGCAACGCGAAGTTAAATATTATTAGTAACCTGAAGGCACAAAAACTAATAAGAAAAGGTTGCTATGCTGTGCTAGCACACGTCGAGAAAGTCAATTCTGAAGAAAAGAACATCAATGATGTTCCAGTCGCAAAAGAATTTCCCGATGTATTTCCAAAAGAATTATCGGGACTACCTCTACACCGATCCATTGAATTTCAAATAGACCTTGTACCAGGAGCTGCACCAATAGCTCGTGCTCCATACAGACTCGCACTTAGCGAAATGAAGGAACTTCAGAGCCAATTACAAGAACTTTTAGAGCGTGGTTTCATTCGACCAAGCACATCACCGTGGGGAGCTCCTGTTTTGTTTGTCAAGAAGAAGGATGGTACATTTAGGTTGTGTATCGACTACCGAGAGTTGAACAAACTTACCATCAAGAACCGATACCCACTACCGAGAATCGACGACTTATTTTATCAACTACAAGGCTCGTCGGTTTATTCGAAGATTAATTTACGTTCTGGGTATCATCAAATGCGGGTGAAGGAGGATGATATTCCAAAGACTGCTTTTAGGACGTGTTACGGTCATTACGAGTTTATGGTTATGCTGTTTGGATTGACGAACGTACCAGCTATGTTCATGGACCTCATGAACCGAGTGTGTGGGCCATATCTTGACAAGTTTGTCATTGTTTTCATCGATGACATACTTATTTACTCGAAGAATGATCAAGAGCATGAAGAACATTTAAGAAAAGTGCTAGAGTTACTGAGAAAAGAAAAATTGTACTGTAAGTTTTCAAAGTGTGCATTTTGGTTGGAAGAAGTTCAATTCCTCGGTCACATAGTGAACAAAGAAGGTATTCAGGTGGATCCAGCAAAGATTGAAACCGTTGAAAAATGGGAAACCCCGAAAACTCCGAAGCATATACGCCAAATTTTAGGACAAGCTGGTTACTACAGAAGGTTCATCCAAGATTTTTCCAGAATAGCGAAACCCTTGACTGCATTAACGCATAAAGGGAGGAAATTTGAATGGAAGGATGAACAAGAGAAAGCGTTTCAAATGTTAAAGAAAAAGTTAACTACGGCACCTATATTGTCATTACCTGAAGGGAATGATGATTTTGTGATATATTGTGACGCTTCAAAGCAAGGTCTCGGTTGTGTATTAATGCAACGAACGAAGGTAATTGCTTATGCGTCTAGACAATTGAAGATTCACGAGCAGAATTATACGACGAATGATTTGGAATTAGGAGCGGTTGTTTTTGCATTAAAGACTTAGAGGCACTACTTATATGGGGTTAAAAGTATTATATATACCGACTACAAAAGTCTTCAACATATATTTAATCAGAAACAACTGAACATGAGGCAGCGCAGGTGGATTGAATTGTTGAATGATTATGACTTTGAGATTCGTTACCACCCGGGGAAGGCGAATGTGGTAGCCGACGCTTTGAGTAGAAAGGACAGAGAACCCATTCGAGTAAAAGCTATGAATATAATGATTAACAATAACCTTACTACTAAAGTAAAGGAGGTGCAACAAGGAGTTTTAAAAGAGGGAAATTTAAAGGATAAAATACCCAAAGGATCGGAGAAGCATCTTAATATTCGGGAAGACGGAACCCGGTATAGGGCTGAAAGAATTTGGGTACCAAAATTTGGAGATATGAGAGAAATGGTACTTAGAAAAGCTCATAAAACTAGATACTCAATACATCCTGGAATGGGGAAGATGTACAAAGATCACAAGAAACATTTTTGGTGGCCAGGTATGAAAGCCGATGTTGCTAAATACGTAGGGGAATGTTTGACGTGTTCTAAGGTCAAAGCTGAGCATCAGAAACCATCAGGTCTACTTCAACAACCCGAAATCCCAGAATGGAAATGGGAAAACATTACCATGGATTTCATCACTAAATTGTCAAGGACTGCAAGTGGTTTTGATACTATTTGGGTAATAGTTGATCGTCTCACCAAATCAGCACACTTCCTGCTAATAAGAGAAGATGACAAGATTGAGAAGTTAGCACGACTGTATTTGAAGGAAGTCATCTCCAGACATGGAATACCAATCTTTATTATCTCTGATAGGGATGGCAGATTTATTTCAAGATTCTGGCAGACATTACAGCAAGCATTAGGAACTCGTCTAGACATGAGTACTGCCTATCATCCACAAACTGATGGGCAGAGTGAAAGGACGATACAAATGCTTGAAGACATGCTACGAGCATGTGTTATTGATTTCGGAAACAGTTGGGATCAACATCTACCGTTAGCAGAATTTTCCTACAACAACAGCTACCATTCAAGCATTGAGATGGCGTCGTTTGAAGCACTTTATGGTAGAAAGTGCAGGTCTCCGATTTGTTGAAGTGAAGTGGGGGATAGACAGATTACGGGTCCGAAGATAATACAAGAAACTACCGAGAAGATCATCCAAATTCAACAACCGTTGAAAACCGCCCAAAGTCGACAAAAGAGCTACGCCGACATTAAAAGAAAAGATATAGAATTTGAAATTGGAGAGATGGTCATGCTTAAGGTTGCACCTTGGAAAGGCGTTGTTCGATTTGGTAAACGAGGGAAATTAAATCCAAGGTATATAGGATCATTCAAGATTATTGATCGTGTCGGACCAGTAGCTTACCGACTTGAATTACCACAACAACTCGCGGCTGTACATAACACTTTCCACATCTTAAATTTGAAGAAATATTTTTCTAAATAAGATCTCACTATTCCGTTAGACGAAATCCAAATCAACGAAAAACTTCAATTCGTCGAAGAACCCGTCGAAATAATGGATCGTGAGGTTAAAAGACTTAAGCAAAATAAGATACCAATTGTTAAAGTTCGATGGAATGCTCGTAGAGGACTTGAGTTCACCTGGAAACGAGAAGATCAGATGAAGAAGAAATACCCGCACTTATTTCCAGAAGATACGTCAACACCTCCAACTGCTTAAAATTTCGGGACGAAATTTATTTAACGGGTAGGTACTGTAGTGACCCGAACTTTTCCATGTTTATATATATTAAATGAAATTGTTATTTACATTATTAAGTGTTTTCAACATGTTAAGCAATCAAACTTGTTAAGACTTGATTAATTTAAATAGGTTTCATATAGACAATTGACCACCCAAGTTGACCGGTGATTCACGAACGTTAAAAATTGTAAAAACTATATGATGACATATATATGATTATATATATAGTTAACATGATATTATGATAAGTAAGTATCTCATTAGGTATTTTAACAATGAGTTATATGCATAAAATTGAGTTTATTGAATTAAGAAACTCGAAACGATATATATAACGATTATCGTTATAACAACGTCTTACTAAATACATATGAATCATATTAAGATATTGATACACTATGTTTAATCATGATAAATGATAAGTAAACATGTCATTAAGTGTATTAACAATGAACTACATATGTAAAAATAAGACTACTAACTTAATGATTTCGAAACGAGACATATATGTAACGTTTATCGTTGTAACAACATTTAACTGTATATATATCATACTAAGATATATTAATATATCATAATATCATGATAATGTAGTAATTTAACATCTCTTTAAATATAATAAACAATGGGTTAACAACATTTAACAAGATCATTAACCTAAAGGTTTCAACACATCATTTACATGTAACAACTAACGATGACTTAACGACTCAGTTAAAATGTATATACATGTACTGTTTTAATATGTATTCATACACTTTTGAAAGACTTCAAGACACTTATCAAAATACTTCTACTTAACAAAAATGCTTACAATTACATCCTCGTTCAGTTTCATCAACAATTCTACTCGTATACACCCGTATTCGTACTTGTACAATACACAGCTTTTAGATGTATGTACTATTGGTATATACACTCCAATAATCAGCTCTTAGCAGCCCATGTGAGTCATCTAACACATGTGGGAACCATCATTTGGCAACTAGCATGAAATATCTCATAAAATTACAAAAATATTAGTAATCATTCATTACTTATTTACATGTAAACAAAATTACACATCCTTTATATCTATTCCATATACCAACGACCAAAAACACCTACAAATAGTTTCATTCTTCAATTTTCTTCATCAAATTGATCTCTCTCAAGTTCTATCTTCAAGTTCTAAGTGTTCTTCATAAATTCTATAAGTTCTAGTTTCATAAAATCAAGAATACTTCCAAGTTTGCTAGCTTACTTCCAATCTTGTAAAGTGATCAACCAACCTCAAGAAATCTTTATTATTTATAGTAAGATATCTTTCTAATATAAGATAATACTCATATTCAAACTTTGATTCAATTTCTATAACTATAACAATCTTATTTCGAGTGGAAATCTTACTTGAACTTGTTTTCGTGTCATGATTCTGCTTCAAGAACTTTCAAGCAAGGATCCTTTGAAGCTAGATCTATTTTTCTCATTTCCAGTAGGTTTATCCACAAAACCTGAGGTAGTAATGATGTTCATAACATCATTCGATTCATATATATAAAACTACCTTATTCGAAGGTTTAAACTTGAAATCACTAGAACATAGTTTAGTTAATTCTAAACTTGTTCGCAAACAAAAGTTAATCCTTCTAACTTGACTTTTAAGATTAACTAGACACATGTTCTATATCTATATGATATGCTAACTTAATGATTTAAAACCTGAAAACACAAAAAACACCGTAAAACTGGATATACGCCGTCGTAGTAATACCGCGGGCTGTTTTGGGTTAGTTAATTAAAAACTATAATAAACTTTGATTTAAAAGTTGTTCTTATGGGAAAATTATTTTTCTTATGAACATGAAACTATATCCAAAAATTATGATTAAACTCAAAGTGGAAGTATGTTTTCCAAAATGGTCATCTAGACGTCGTTCTTTCGACTGAAATGACTACCTTTACAAAACTGACTTGTAACCTGCATTTCCGACCATAAACTTATACTTTTCTGTATATATTCATAAACTTAAGTTCAATATGAAACCATAGCAATTGGATTCACTTAAAACGGATTTAAAACGAAGAAGTTATGGGTAAAACAAGATTGGATATTTTTACTTGTTGTAGCTACGTGAAAATTGGTAACAAATCTATATTAATCATATCCTAGCTAACTTATATTGTATAATACATATATTCTAATATATTATATAATCTTGGGATACCATAGACACGTATGCAAATGTTTTGACATATCATATCGACCCATCTATATATATTATTTGGAACAACCATAGACACTCTATATGCAGTAATGTTGGAGTTAGCTATACAGGGTTGAGGTTGATTCCAAAAATATATATACTTTGAGTTGTGATCTAGCCTGAGACGTGTATACACTGGGTCGTGGATTTGGTCAAGATAATATATATCAATTTATTTCTGTACATCTAACTATGGACAACTAGTTGTAGGTTACTAACGAGGACAGCTGACTTAATAAACTTAAAACATTAAAACGTATTATAAATGTTGTAAATATATTTTGAACATACTTTGATATATATGTACATATTTGTTATAGGTTCTTGAATCAACCAGTGGCCAAGTCTTACTTCCCGACGAAGTAAAAATCTGTGAGAGTTATAGTCCCACTTTTAAAATCTAATATTTTTGGGATGAGAATACATGCAGCTTTATAAATGTTTTACAAAATAGACACAAGTACATGAAACTACTTTCTATGGTTGAACGATCGAAGCCGAATATGCCCCTTTTACTTGGTAACCTAAGAATTAGTAAACTAGTCTACTAATTAACGCGAATCATAAAGATAGATCTATTGGGCCCAACAAACCTCATCCGTTGTAGCGGATGCTTTAGTACTTCGAGTTTTTATATCATGTCCGATGGATGTCCCGGAATGATGGGGATATTCTTATATGCATCTTGTTAATGTCGGTTTCCAGGTGTTCACCATATGAATGATTTTTATCTCTATGTATGGGATGTATTGAAATATGAAATCTTGTGATATATTATTATTATGAATTGATAATATATAGGTTAAACCTATAACTCACCAACATTTTTGTTGACGTTTTAAGTATGTTTACTCTCAGGTGATTATTAAGAGCTTCCGCTGTTGCATACTAAAATAAGGACAAGATTTGGAGTCCATGCTTGTATGATATTATGTATAACTGCATTCAAGAAACTTATTTTTGATGTAATATATTCATATTGTAAACCATTATGTAATGGTCGTGTGTAAACGATATATTTTAGATTATCATTATTTGATAATCTACTTAATGCTTTTTAAACCTTTATCGATAAAATAAAGGTTATGGTTGTTTTAAAAATGAATGCAGTTTTTGAAAAACGTATCATATAGAGGTCAAAACCTCGCGACGAAATCAATTAATATGGAATGTTTATAATCAATATGAACGGGACATTTCATGTTCAATGTCGATATATATATTTTTACTACAAAATACAGTATTGTGAGTTTCATTTGCCTTTTTACCCTTTATATTTTTGGGCTGAGAATACATGCACAATTTTTATAAATGTTTTACGAAATAGACACAAGTAATTGAAACTACATTATATGGGTGAATGATCGAAGCCGAATATGCCCCTTTTGCTTGGTAACCTAAGAATTAGTAAACCGATCTACTAATTGACGCGAATCCTAAAGATAGATCTATTGGGCCTAACGAACCCCATCCAAAGTACCGGATGCTTTAGTACTTCGATGTTGTTTTTATCATGTCCGAAGGATTTCTCGGAATAATAGGGTATATTCTTATATGCATCTTGTTAATGTCGGTTACCAGGTGTTCACCATATGAATGATTTTTGTCTCTATGCATGGGACGTATATTTATGAGAACTGGAAATGAAATTCTTGTGGTCTATTAAAATGATAAAAATGAATGATTATGATAAACTAATGAACTCACCAAACTTTTGGTTGACACTTTAAAGCATGTTTATTCTCAGGTATTAAAGAAATCTTCCGCTGTGCATTAGCTCATTTTAAGGATATTACTTGGAGTCATTCATGGCATATTTCGAAAGACGTTGCATTCGAGTCATTGAGTTCAGTAAAGATTATGATTAAGTAAATGACAGATTAGATCATTTATAGATGGATATTATGAAATAGTATGCATGCCTATCAACTTTCGATGAAATGAAAGTTTGTCTTTTAAAACAAATGCAATGTTTGTAAAATGTATCATATAGAGGTCAAATACCTCACGATGTAATCATATGTTATTGTATTCATTCTTATGGATTAGGACAGGTCTTTACAGTGAGGGTGTCAATGAAGGGGATGATGTGGGGTGGCGGTTTTCAGGACAGAAGTATAGATAAACAGAATTAGTATACGTATAGCAGAAGCATGAAACCCTAATTTAAATGATGTTTGGTTTGGGTTTGGGTTTGGGTTTGGGACTCGATAGAAAGAAACAGATAGATATCAAGTTCAACCAAAGTACTAGGTTGAGACTGAAAACCATCTGGGTTCCAACGCATCTTACACTGCATTCTCTAATTATAATATTATACAGTTATTTATATAGTTAATGAGTACTTAATGGGAACCAGGGTGATAAGGGGATGAGGGTGTTTATGATGGAGGTTAAGGTGGTAGCCGGTGGTGATGATCAAGCAAGAGGTGATCCAATAATAAAATGATGATGATGATGATGATGATCGATGGGTTATGGTTGTGGTTGTCGGGTGTTTTCAAAAGTAAAGAAGTAAATGAGAAACTCAGTTGAGTTTTAAGTTCTTGTATAAGCATATAATATATAGAAAAGAAAAGAAAGAGGCACTTAAATAGGAGACAAACACAGTACACTTTGAGTAACTATTCAAGAGTCACGGATATAAATTACTATTAGTCTACCGACACTCTAACACGGGTATTGTATCGTACTTCGTTGTAAACTAGTGGCGGATTAAAAGTCTTCGAAAAATTCCCAAATTTTAACAGTAATTATATTTATTTATTTTGGTCATGATGATATAAAATTCGATCATTAACTATTAAATAAAAATTACATTAATTATTCACCCCCGATCCCAAGTAAAATATAAAAAGTTTTAAAATTTAATAAATAGCTCCTAAATACATTTTTACTAAGCCTATAATTTATAGAACTCATTTTCGGATCACTGTTTATTTTAAAATCACATGAGTTCCTTTTTAACTCGTTTACTATCTATCGAATGACAATTGAGCGTTACCGTCGTTTATTAAATAACTTCGAAATCACAAAGTATATATTCTATATACTTTATTTTATATATATATATATATATATATATATATATATATATATATATATATATATATATACTCTTTAAATAATAATTGTTATATATCATTATTATTATTTTCAACATTGATTATAACAATTACAATATATAATATTTCATTTTATAATATACATATATATATATATATATGTATATATATATATATATATGTATATATATATATATATGTATATATATATATATGTATATATATATATATATATATTTAATTATCTACATATCTATATATTATATATTAAATTAATAATATTAAATATACTGATATTATTTAATATATTTATTTCTAATAATTAAATCATATATTATTTCAAATAATATTTTAAATAAAATTATATATATCTATTTTACAAATTAGTTGTTTGTGAATCGTCGGGAATGGTCGAAGGTCAATTGAGTTTATGAAATAGTTCAAAATTTTTGAGACTCAACATTGCAGACTTTGCTTATCGTATCGGAATCATACAAAGATTAAGTTTAAATTTGGTCGAAAATTCCTGGGTCGTCACAGTTTTTAGCATAAGCGGTTGCCTTGATAAGGTCAAGTTTTCCACTCACACTTTCGCCAGTATCGCTCTCACATGGTGGAATACGTATATACAATCGGTGGGTACCGATGAAGCTCACGCTCTCTCTTGGTCCGATTTAAAAGAAAAAATTATCACCGAATACTTTCCGCGCGAAGAGACCCGAAGGCTCGAAAGCTAGCTAAGAAGTTTAAAAGCGGTCAGAAACGACCTCAACGCTTATAATCAACGGTTTGCCGAGCTAGCTCTAATGTGTCCAAACCTTGTAAATCCTGAGCCTCTACGCGTTGAACTTTACATGGATGGCCTTCCTAAGAGCATCAAACACGGGATAATGTCATCCAAACTCACCAACCTACAAGAAGCTTTAAAGATGGCCCGCCAATTGATAGAAATGGTGGACGAAATTAAAGTGCTGGCACCTAAAGCCGAGGATAAGTCGGGTGGAAACAAAAGAAAATGGGAAGCCACTCAATCAAGCAACTACAAGAACAACAACTTCACCAAAAATCCTTTCACCTCCGATGGCAAGAAAAGTTATGCCGGAGCCAAACCTTTTTGCAACAAATGCCACAAGCATCACTTTGGTGAATGTGGCAAGATAATTTGCCATCGGTGCCAAGGAAGTGGTCATATGGCCAACGATTGTAGAAGCGCCGCCCCCGTCGCTTGAAAGGGGCTCGATGCACCAAAGACGGTCACTTGCTACGGATGTGGCCAACAAGGTCATTTAGAAATGCATGCCCAAAGAAGAAAGCTAACCCCAATGCACGCGGTCGAGCTTTGAACATTAACACCGAGGAAGCCCGAGATGACAATGAACTAGTCACGGGTACATTTCTTCTCAACAATTCTTACGCCTCTTGCTTATTCGATTCGGGTGCCGATAGGAGTTTTGTATCCAAGACTTTGACTCATTCTTTTAGAACTCCACCACTCCCACTAGATACTACTTATACCATTGAAGTGGCCAACGGGAAACTATTGAGTGCCGACAATTTTTATCGGGGATGTACGTTAAACTTAATGGGTAAAGAGTTTGAAATTGACTTGATACCTATAGAACTAGGGAGCTTCGATGTAATAATTGGTATGGATTGGTTAGCCAAAATGAAATCTCTCATCCTTTATGATCTCAAAGTAATTCAAATTCCTATCGAGAATGGTGAACCCTTGATTGTCTATGGCGATAAGAGTTGCACCGGACTCAACCTTGTCTCGTGCGTTAATGTTGAAAAATACCTTCGTAAAGGTTGTTTCGCGATCCTTGCCCACGTTAAGAAAGTCGAGACCGATGAGAAGCATATCGATGATGTGCCAATTGATAGTGACTTTTCCGATGTATTTCCTGACGAATTTCTGGATCTTCCACCTCATCGACCGGTTGAATTCCAAATCGATCTTATTCCAGGAGCTGCACCCATAGCACGTGCACCGTATAGACTTGCTCCCTCCGAAATGCAAGAATTGCAAAGTCAAATTCAAGAACTACTTGACCGTGGTTTTATCCAACCTAGCCATTCACCATGGGGCACACCGATTTTATTCGTTAAAAAGAAAGATGGATCCTTACGGATGTGCATCGACTATCGTGAATTAAACAAATTGACGGTTAAGAACCGATATCCTCTTCCATGCATCGATGACCTCTTTGATCAATTACAAGGATCTTGTGTATATTCAAAAATCGATCCTCGCTCGGGTTATCATCAACTAAGGGTTAAAGGGGAAGATGTCTCCAAAACCGCTTTCCGGACTCGCTATGGTAGTTACGAATTCCTTGTCATGCCATTTGGTCTAACTAATGTACCGGCGGTGTTCATGGATCTTATGAACATCATGTGCAAACCGTATCTCGACAGATTCGTTATTGTATTCATCGATGATATCTTGGTCTACTCTAAAAGCGAAGAAGAGCACGAACAACACCTTCAACTCGTGCTCGAACTCTTGAGACAAGAACGACTCTATGCCAAATTTTCCAAGTGTGAATTTTGGTTGAAGGAAGTTCAATTTCTTGATCATGTTGTAAGCGATCAAGGTATTAAGGTCGATCCCACAAAAATTGAAGTCATTAGCAAATGGGAAACCCCTACTACTCCTACTCACATTCGTCAATTCTTGGGTCACACCGGATACTATCGTAGATTCATCAAGGATTTCTTTTTGGTTGCTCGTCCTCTAACTGCATTAACTCAAAAGGGAAAGAAATCCATTTGGGCAACCGAACAAGAGTCCGCGTTTCAAATCTTGAAGACAAAGCTAACCACCGCTCCAATCTTGTCACTTCTCGAAGGCAATGATGATTTTATTGTATATTGCGATGCCTCGAAACATGGTTTTGGGTGCGTATTGATTCAATGAAAGAAGGTTATTGCTTATGCCTCCCGACAATTGAAAATCCACGAACGGAACTACACGACACATGATCTCGAACTCGGAGCCGTTGTCTTTGCACTCAAAATGTGGAGACACTATCTTTATGGGACCAAAAGTACTATTTTCACCGATCACAAAATCCTTCAACACATCTTCGATCAAAAGCAACTAAACATGAGACAACGACGGTGGATTGAAACTTTGAACGATTACGATTGTGAGCTTCGTTACCATCCGGGAAAGGCAAATGTAGTAGCCGATGCCTTAAGTCGAAAAGAAAGAGCGGTGTCTCTTCATGTCCGAACTTTAAACATCACCATCCACACCAATCTCAATAACCAAATTCGAGTAGCCCAAGATGATGCTCTTAAAGATGAAAACATTTCTCTCGAACGCTTGAACGTCCTCGCCTCTCGATTCGAAGTTAAGGAGACCAGACTCCGATATTTCGCTGGGAGAATTTGGGTGCCCAGGTATGGGGACTTGCGAAGCCTTATTCTAGACGAAGCTCATAAGTCAAGGTATTCGATTCACTTCGGTGCCAATAAGATGTACCACGACCTCAAGGAACAATATTGGTGGCCGAACATTAAAAGGGACGTTGCTACTTATGTTGAAAAGTGCCTAACTTGCTCCAAAGTCAAAGCCGAACACTAAAGACCGTCCAGACTACTTCAACAACCCGAAATTCCACAATGGAAGTGGGAGAGAATAACGATGGATTTTATCACAAAACTACCAAGAATGGCGAGAGGTTATGATATTATTTGGGTTACCGTAGACCGTCTCACCAAATCCTCCCATTTCCTTACCATGAAGGAAACCGACAAAATGGAGAAACTTGCACAACTTTACATTAAAGAGATCATAGCCCGTCACGGTGTACCATTATCAATTATTTCCGACTGAGATGGCCATTTTGTTTCTAGATTTTGGCGTACTTTACAAGAAGCGTTGGGAACACGATTAGACATGAGCACCGCATACCATCCGCAAACCGACAGAAAAAGAGAATGCACAATTCAAACCTTGAAAGACATGCTACGAGCTTGCGTTATCGATTTCGAAAAAGCTTGGGACAAGCACTTGCCTCTCGCCGAATTCTCCTACAACAATAGTTATCACGCGAGTATCAACGCCGCATCATTCGAAGCGTTATATGTTCGTTCACCTATTTGTTGGGCCGAGGTAGGCGATAAGCAAATCACCGGACCCGAACTCATTCATGAAACAACCGAGAAGATCGTTCAAATCTGAGATAGGCTCAGGACGGCACGTAGTCATCAAAAGAGCTATACCGACATTAGACGCAACGACCTCGAATTCCAAGTCGGTGACCGCGTAATGTTAAAAGTCACACCTTAGAAAGGTGTAATCCGTTTCGGGAAACGCGGGAAGCTAAATCCTCGGTATATTGGTCCTTTCGAAATCTCGGAGCGTGTTGGAACCGTTGCTTATCGTATAGATTTTCCGCCTCAACTGAGCTCCGTTCATCCTACTTTCCATGTATCAAATTTGAAGAAGTGTTTTGCCGAACCTGAACTCGTCATCCCTCTCGAGGAGCTTACTATTGATGACAAACTTCATTTTGTGGAAGAACAAGTTGAAATTGTGGACCACTCCGTCAAAACGCTAAAACAAAGCAAAATCCTGATTGTCAAAGTTCGTTGGAATGCCAAAAGGGGACCCGAGTTTACTTGGGAAAGACAAGATCAAATGCAAAGAAAGTATCCTCACTTATTCGTAGAGTTGGCAACGCAAGATCCCGAGGAAGAAACAACGACCACTACATCTACTTAAATTTCGGGACGAAATTTCTTTTAAGGAGTAGGTAATGTAATGATCCACCTTTTTCCATTTACTTTCCGTCTACTTAATTTAAAGTCCGTTATTTAATTATCCGCGTTTTTAAAATATTTCGTTTAGGTAATTCATGCACCTGCTTTTAAACTTGAGGGACTAAACTTGCCAAGAGACCAAAGAGATGACTAGGTCAACTAGTCAAACTCCTCCCTCCTCCATTCATTTCATCCACCACTTTTCACTACTTCCAACTTTATGCTCTCAAATGCTCAAACACAAATTCATCATCCAAATCCGATCTAGCAAGCGTTCTTTAAAACAAATTACATATTTGGAATCCTTGCAATTTCCTCTTCGATTCCATACCAACTTCATCTCGTTTGGGTAACTTTATAAAAACACTAAATTTCTTGTTCTTGATCTTTAAAACTTAAAAGTGTGTTAATTAGTGTATATGGCTCAAGTCTAACAAGAATATATGATTTGCATGCCCGATCTTGTTGTTTTAGTGTAACTAGCTTGAACTTGAAAAGTGTGTGTTTAATCTTGAGTTTTGGATGATTAAATGTTGTTGTTATGTTAAAGTTCATGTATTAAATGTGTTACTAGCATCATTAGCTTCAATTTGAAGTGTAGGTTGATTAAGAAAACTCCACTAACATGTTTATTGATTTTGTGATTGATAATGCTAAAAACGAACATATATTTCATAGCATTATCCCTCAAGAAAGACAAGCTTTTAGTTGCAATTGTTCTATTTACAAGTGATATCCGTTTAAATAATAAAAGGTGAAGACAAAAGATAGATTCGACGAATTGAAGACGCAAACGACCAAAAAGCTCAAAAGTACAAAGTACAATCCAAGAGGTTCAAATTATTGATGAGAAACATCTAAAAGTTACAAAAGTACAAGACGCAAAATGCAAAATACAAGATATTAAATTGTACGCAAGGACGTTCGAAAATCCGGAACCGGGACTAGAGTCAACTCTCAACGCTCGACGCAACGAACTAAAAATTAAAAGTCAACTATGCACATAAATATAATATAATATATAAATAATTCTTATAAATTATTTATATATTATATTATTTATTAAAAGTGTCAGCAAGAAAAAAAACAAAAGTACATGACCAGGAAAAGGCGGCCATGCGATCGCATGGCCTGGAAGAACAAAAGCCATGTGATCGCATGGCTTACTGTAGCAGCTCACATCCTATAAATTTCGCGTGTTCTGGCCGATTATTGACACATCTTTATCTATCTCTCTCACAAACGTATATATATATTATAATTTTAATTTTAATTTTAATAATAAGGGTATGTTAGCGAATGGTGTAAGGGTGTAAGTCGAAATTCTGTCCGTGTAACGCTACGCTATTATTAATCATTGTAAGTTATGTTCAACCTTTTTAAATTAATGTCTCGTAGCTAAGTTATTATTATGCTTATTTAAGCCGAAGTAATCGTGATGTTGGGCTAAATATTAAAATTGGGTAATTGGGCTTTGTACCATAATTGGGGTTTGGACAAAAGAATGACACTTGTGGAAATTAGACTATGGGCTATTGATGGGCTTTATATTTGTTTAATTAAATGATAGTTTGTTAATTTAATATAAAGATTTACAATTGGACGTACCTATAAATAACTACATACACTCAATCGGACACGATGGGCGGGATATTTATAAGTACTAATAATCGTTCATTTAACCGGACACGAGAATGGATTAATAGTTAATGGACTTATTAAAACAGGGGTGAATTATGTACAAGGACACTTGGCGTAATTGTTAACAAAGTATTAAAACCTTGGGTTACACGCAGTCGATATCCTGGTGTAATTATTAAACAAAGTATTAAGACCTTGTTACAGTTTAAGTCCCCAATTAGTTGGAATATTTGACTTCGGATATAAGGATAATTTGACGAGGACACTCGCACTTTATATTTATGACTGATGGACTGTTATGGACAAAAACCAGACAGACATATTGAATAATCCAGGACAAAGGACAATTAACCCATGATAATAAACTAAAATCAACACGTCAAACATCACGATTACGGAAGTTTAAATAAGCATAATTCCTTTATTTCATATTTAATTGCACTTTTAATTATCGTACTTTTTAATTATCGCAACTTTGTTTATTGTCATTTACTTTACGCACTTTTATTTATCGCAATTTCATTACTGTCTTTTACTTTACGCTTTAAATTAAGTTGTATTTATTTTTAATATTTTACATTAGGTTTTAACTACAACTAAAGTTTTAAAATCGACAAACCGGTCATTAAACGGTAAAAACCCCCTTTTATAATAATAATACTACTTATATATATTTATATATTTAAAAATATAATATAGCGTTAAACTTGGCTAAGATCCCTGTGGAACGAACCGGACTTACTAAAAACTACACTACTGTACGATTAGGTACAATGCCTATAAGTGTTGTAGCAAGGTTTAGGTATATCCATTCTATAAATAAATAAATATCTTGTGTAAAATTGTGTCGTATTTAATAGTATTTTGTAGCAAATATATAACTATTTCGTATACGCCTCTACGCACATCAGTGATTCTTGGTTAGGGTTTGATAGATTTAATATTTAATTTTTATGTATTGAATGCTTTGCAATGTTGTTTGTAAGTGTTTAGTAGTGTTGTGTGTATTAAGTTCCCGAATCATCACTTGCATTTATGAGCTTGAAACATTGAATGGTGAGCGTTAAATGATCATTCGTCGGGAATTCAGTTATTGTAAATGATGTTTTTGTTTGATTAAATGTGTTTAGTTGTATTCCTCGTTAAATTACCTTTCCAATGATATAAGATACGTATTCTAAATGTTTACGGTTCATGATTTATGGTTATTTGAAGTTTGGTTCGTGCATATCACAATTTGCAGCCACCAGCTGCTGAAAAAGGGCACTTCGCGATCGCGAAGTTTGGGCTCGCGGTCACCAGATGCTGAAAAAGGACACTTCGCGGTCGCGAGGTTTGGGCTCGCGGTCGCGAGATTCTCCCTGACCAAAGTCAATTTTTGATTTTTGCAATTTTGTTCCCGCTTACTCGCAACTCCGTTTAATATGAAATTTTGCCAACATGCTTATATATGACTACGTTTTTATGTGTAATAATGGTCGAAAACCCAACCCGACCCCGTTGACTTTGAATTTGACCAAGTTTGACTTTTAGTCAAACTTAACCAAATTCTTATGCAATCGTTCTAACTTGCGTTTATACTTATATCTTGTATGAAACTTGACAATTTGACTCACATGCTATATTAATCGAGTCGTAACGAGTCATAGGACTAATTGAACAACTTTGACCGACCGTGTTTACCGATATTGATACAACCTATTTGTTTAGGTCAAGACTAGCATTTGTTTTTGCACACGTTTACTTTGTAAAGTACCTATTTACCCGTGCACTCAAGGTGAGATCATAGTCCCACTTTTACTCTTTTATACTTACATTTGGGATGAGAAAACATAAACGTTTCATTTTACAAGTGAACACAAGTACGAAAACAAACATTCTACGTACGAGTTAGAATAAAAATGCCTCAATTCGATTATCATTAGTTACACTTGCCGGGTGTAAGCGAGAACTTATGTTGTATGGCCATATGGGTTTGACAAGCCCTCATTCGGACGGTTCGTTACCGTTATGCGCATGAAATTTATTTTCGAGAATAAGTGTAGGTTCTAACACTATGAGTATGGGGTAACGTTAGTTAAGCCTTGATAATTGGGTGCTCGTGATAACAAATTTTAGAATGGTTTACTATTATTTCAACGTTATAAATCTTGTGGTTCAACTTACACACTCACTTACTAAACCTATGATTTCACCAACGTTTTCGTTGACAGTTTTCTATATGTTTTCTCAGGACCTTGAACGCTATGTGCTACATGCTTCCGCACTCTTTTTGATACTTGCTTGGATGTCGAGTATACATGCATACATGGAGCGTCTTTTGACTTTACTTAGAAATTGTGTCTCATACGTTTTATTTGTACTTAAAACGTTGTAACGTCACTAGTTGTTGAACTAATTTTGTAAACTTGAAACATCTTTACATTTGAAATGAATGCGACATATTTTGGTCAAACGTCATTTTAAAGACTCGTGACCACGTAACGGGACCTAAGTAGACGGCGCCGTCAATGGCGATTTTTTCGGGTCGCTACACTTATTATTGAAATCAATTATAGTGTTAAGCTTCAACGGAATCACAAATTATTAAGACCCCACTCATTGAAATTTTTGAGTATTTCAGCCATCCGGTAAACTCATTAGATGTGGTGTTGATCTCGTATGTCGTATTTTTTGTGTGGTTGATCTCGTGATTTTGTTATATAGATTAAGATATCATGTTGATGGTTTTGGTAATTCGGGTAATGGCATTGGGTGATTCGGGTATTGGCGTGGGTGATTCGGGTAGTGGCTTTGAGTGGCTTCGGGTAGTAGATATGGGTGGTTTCCCGTTGTTGTATTAGGTGTTGGTTGTGATATTTTGTGTTGTTTCTTCGAGTTGTTTTGAATACTATTTAAGATGAATGTAGGTCGTGGTGTTAGGGGTGTCGAGATGAAGTGCGAGATTGTTATGGTTATAATCGAGGTGATCATTTTATATTGAGGTTTATGTTCGTGAAATTAATTTAGTGACTTTGGGTTAGTATCGATGGTTAATTTGTGTGATGAATTTTATAATTGGGGTTCTTGTTAATTTCGTGGTTCAAGAGTTCTAGTCATGGACATGGGTCACAGTTTTATGATTGAAGTTTTATCCGCTAACATTTCTGCATCTAACGATACCAACACTTGGTTAGATTGTGTGATCGAAATTGTTGGGTTTAAGGTTTCGGGATTTTTTGTCACTTATCGTTGTGTTGGTCAAGGTTAATTTTCAGCCGTTTGCATGCTTTGTACCAAGTGATTGCCTTTAACCGGTCTTGTGTGGTGCCGATTTGGATGACGAGTAGATTCTTAGATTGTTCGATTGTTACCATATTTATTTATACTTATTCGAGGTCGTGTATATCGAATCGAGTTGTAAGATTATTACGAACTTAGGTATTGGTAGTGGAGTCTTCTAGTAGTCACAGAGTTTTCTAGTGGCCGTGGAGTCATTAGATGGAGTTATTTTTTAGAATTGTTGTAACTACTAGCTTCTTGCTGGCTTTATTTTTATTTATAAAATATTGCCTTTTGAAAAAGAAAAAACAATATTTGAAGGATTATGCACGACCTTATGATAAAACATCACCATGATCATATTTACAAATTATAAAACAATTTGTACAATCTTTTACAAAACACCCTATTAACAAATGTACAAACTTTGAAGCATACTGTACAACCTTCATATAATTAATGTATTTTATTTATTTATTTTTTTAAAATATTAAAGATGTATTTATTATTAATAATAATTATTATTAAAAATATATATAAATAATTTTAGAGAACTTTATTGTTATTATATTATTTTTATTATTATTTAAACATGGGTTCTCTTTACGAGATTAATTACATTACATATGTATACGAAATACATATTTCAATAACATGTTGTAATGCAGATTTTTATGACAAGAAAAATAGTAATTGTGACGAAAATTAGAACATGGTCGTGGGACAATAAATGTAGTTCATTTATTCTGACCAAGTTAAGTATATCAATATATTTGTAAAAACAACGAAAAATTTCTTAGTCGGAATATGTGGTTCTACGGGTCATTACACTAAATGACTTTAACATTTACGTTCACTTGATACCTAAAACATATCATTAAACTGTTTCGTTTAAACAAATCCGTAATTTTACAGGTCATTTCAGTAAAAGGTAAAGAACCCCTTAATTACGGTCGAGTTTTCAAACATTTGTGGTGTGATGATATATCAAAGCTTAGAAAGCAAAAGGGGTGTTTGGATCAACTTTTCGACCATATAGAAATAATTTCCAAACATAAGGACTGTCTTTTATTGTTATTAATGTTATTAATTATCCAGTATCCAGTATCCAGTACATAAAACTTTTTATCTATTTTAACAAGAGGATATAAGACTTGAGGGGTGTTTGGATGCACTTTTTCAGGCATTAGAATAAACAAATTAGAGAGTAATTAGGGTTATGAACAAATATTAACACGAGTGTCTTTATAACCGCATTTCATCACTGAAGCAAAAACTGAAAAGAGGAAAGAAAAAAATTTTGTTTCAGTCTCTTTTGCGGGTGGTGACTAACGGTTATACTCTCTTCACTTTCTATCCTACTCTTCCACCGCAACCAACCACCACCACACTAAACCACCACCACAATAGTACAACCTTTACCTTTTCTACAATTTCAATAGACCACAAAAACTAAACTCCAAAATCATCTCAATTGCAACAACCACAAATTTAAATATTAATATTACATTTTAATTTTATTTACATGGATCTACTCTCTTCTTTTTCTTCTTCTTACTCTATCACTCATTTTTTCACCATCTTTATTGCTTTCTCATTACTTTCGAAAGGTAATTCAAGACTTTTTATACATTCTTTTAATAAAAAATCAAATAAATTAAAATACCCATCTGGGTTTTGTTTATTGTTGTTGATTACAACCGGGTTTACTTCACTTTTGTGATTTGCACATTAAAAATGTAATCTTTATCATTTTTCACACTTCTGCAGGTGTATTTGGAGCTACATTCACATTTGTCAACAAATGTGATTACACAGTTTGGCCTGGTATACTCGCCAATGCCGGAAGCCCATCACTCGACACCACCGGTTTCGAGCTCCCGGAAGAAAGCTCCCGTTCATTTCAAGCTCCGACCGGCTGGTCCGGCCGGTTCTGGGGTCGAACTGGCTGCAATTTCGACAGATCCGGTTCAGGGTCCTGCCAGACCGGCGACTGTGGTTCCGGTGACGTCGAATGCAACGGAGCCGGAGCCGCGCCGCCGGCGACACTAGCAGAGTTCACATTGGGTACTGGCGGGTCGGACTTTTATGACGTCAGCTTAGTAGATGGATACAATATTGCAATGATTGTTGAGGTTTCGGGTGGGTCGGGTTTATGTGAAACAACCGGGTGTGTTAATGATTTGAACCAGCAGTGCCCGAGTGAGCTCCGGGTCGAGTCGGGTCAGGGGTGTAGGAGCGCTTGTGAAGCGTTTGGGAGTCCGGAGTATTGTTGTAGTGGCGCGTATAATACACCCGCCACTTGTAAACCATCGGTGTATTCGCAGATGTTTAAGTCGGTTTGCCCTAGATCGTATAGCTATGCGTATGATGATCCAACTAGTACGTTCACTTGTGCCGGAGGTGATTATACGGTGACGTTTTGTCCGTCTATGCCAAGGTTAGTAACGTCTTTTCCACTGGTACTATTTCATTATAAAATACGTGTACGTTGTGCTTTAATAATTATACACCTTGGGGAGGAGTGGGTTCGATTCCCACTAGGTGAGAATTTTTCAAATAATTGAATCAAAAACCATTTTTATCGGGCCTAAATGATCTCTCGGTCCCACGCATGGGAAGATGTCAACAATGACAATGCAGGTTCGATTATCGAGCCTTGCATGCTAGGGGGAAATGGGTGATGGTGTTTCGCCAAACTCCAGTGACCTACCGGGGACCGCTGAATATAGTGACAAAGTCAACACAGAATTAACATGTACATGCCGATACTCATATTTTTGAAACTATCAAACACTTTAAACGTTAAATAAAACATAGTGTAACGTTACATCATTTCATTTTCATGTCTTGTTTTTTATTATTATGTTATCTTTTGTAACGAAGTGTTTTGTTTTTTCTTGCAATTCATATTCATTTGGTAAAGTTCAATTTTTACTACTATAAAAAAAGGAAATTTTATATTATACTATAATATTTCTTGGATATTAAAAAATTAAAGTCTTTTAACATAAATATTGTTACAAGCACTAGCATTCAACTCAATGGTATTACGTATATTAGTTTATTTTTCCATGTTTTATGCTACGCTGTGCTTTTCTAAATACAGGATGTTATGTTTGCGAAAGAGCATCCTATGCAAATGTTATGTTTGCATAGTACAGTACAATTTTTGTTTATATAAGAATATCTATTTCTATTTCTTTAAAGAATAAATGTACAACTATATTGTTACAAGATTTTGTGAAAATGAGCAACCAATTAATTTATTTCCATATTGCCTATTGATTTTACAGTCAGAAATCTTCGCGTGACACGTCACCTCCAGCAACTCCCACCACTGATGATAACACCAACATCACACCTGACGGTGGTGACGGCAATATTTCGGGGTCGGGTACATACTCTGGATATGGGTCAAGCTATGGTTCAGAAACCGGATCGGGTTCGGCATCCGGGTCAAGTTCTGATTCCGAAACCGGGACTGGTTCAGTGTCAGGGTCTGGATCCGGATCCGGATCCGAAGCACTTGAGGCAAATGGATCATGGTTAGCTGGTTTAGCTATGGGTGGTTCAACATGTACACAACCATTTAGTGCCACCATTTATTTTGTCATGCTCTTGTTCTTTTTCTTGGGTTAGCTTTTTATTTATTTTTCAGAGCTGGAATATACAAATCCAATATAAGGTGCAAGTGTCGGTGCATAATGTACAAGTTGTTGTAAGGGTACTTTTTGGATTTAATATTCTTTTGCTTTGGGAAAAAGAATAACTTTCTTCGAGGATTTTGACTATTGAAAATCGAGACAGTGGGGAATTTGCTTTTGGCAGTCCCCTTTTCCAGGGAAAACAAGAAATCGCAGTGTGGTAAAGGGGAAATTACGATATTGACCTTGTATCATTAGGGGGTAAAAAATGTAAGAACGTTATGTACGAGGGCGAAATTTTTAATTATGTTTGTTGATCTAGGAATCTAGTATTAGTAAAAGCAATTGTTTTTTCTTCTGGTACCTTGTAAAAATTTGCTTTTGAGATTCGTTTCTATGGAGTACTATTATTCTGTTCAATTCAATGTTTAATACGAGTAATGGGTATAAACAAGGTTGCAAAATTTGCTATTCGGAGATTAATTGGTCGAGACTTTGGAAGGATTAATCGACAATTCGGGGATTAATCGGAGATTAATCGGATTGTACTGTATACATTTAAATATTAAATTTTAATAATTATATGTGTAACTATAGACTAAAATCATAAATATAAAGATCATTTTTAACATAGTTGTCTAAAATTGTTCATTTTACTTCAAAACTATAAAATTCTAGTTTAAATTCATGTTAAAATGTTAACTATTTTTGACTTTGAGTGGCTTTGATTATCAAATTTGATTTTGATCCATCAATTGACGTTGACCGTTTAATTAAATGGATTTTTGAAAAACGGAACGGATTGCTCCTAAAAATGATTAATCAGAGATTAATCGGTGAGTAATCGGATTTTTTTACAACACTGGGTATAAAACAATATTGCAGACTAATAATTTGTGAATGAAAAAACAGAATAAATAAGATAAAAGATGGGCTAATTTTCTGAAAAAAATTTTCTCTGAAAGTTGAACTGAAATACAACTAAACTAGTGAAATGACCCGTGGAACTATGAGTTTGTTTAAACGAAACAGTTTATGATATGTTTTAGCTTAAATGCTAAAGTTATTTAGTTTAATGACCCGTGAAATCACATAGTCCGACTAAGAAACTCGTCAGCTGAACATTTTATCAAACATCTAAAATGCATATTAAACAATCATCATCCAATCATAAGATATAATATTGGTTGTCATTTTATTTTAAAAGTGTAAATTAAAAATATAAATATAAAATTAGTTTCATTCTACCTAACTTTTATACCTTCTCGTACTCAATTCAAAATAATTAATTACAATAATTTAAAATTATTTAATTTTAATAATTAAAATAATTATTAATAAGATTTAATAATAATAATTAATTAATAAGATTTAATTTTAATTCAAAATTATTTAGATTAATCACATCATCTATCATTCTTAGATTTTTTTCTTTTTCTTTTTAATTTTTTCTTAACAAAGGAATTAGCCTAATAATGAAATCATCATTTTAGCAACATAATAGAAACTATAGATAACATTAAACAATTGCAATATTTAAATGCCAAAATAAATAACTAAACTCCTAAAATTATGGATAGCACTCATGATTATACTACATGATTACTCAGTCAAATAGATGACCAAGGTAAAATTGGTCTAACAATCATCTCCTCATTTTTGACCTGTCTACTAGATCTTCAATGCCCAACAAATCACGAATCTCTGCAAACTTTATACGCAACAAAGGTTTAGTTAGAATGTCAGCCTTTTGTTCCTCTCTGGTAACATGCTCAATAGTGATCAGCTCCTTTCAACACATTCTCTAATGAATTGATACTTGGGGTCTATGTGCTTGCTTCAGCCATGAAAAACAGTATGATTCATTAATTCGATTGTTGACTTGTTATCAACCATCAGTTTTACCTTCGACGAGTCCCGTCCAGTCATATCGAATATGTAACATCCCGCTTTTTTCCGTTTACTTTTCGTTTATTTATTTAAAGTCCGTTATATGATTATAACATCTTCCGTTAAAACGCGTTTTAAAATAACTCGTTTAGGTAATACACGCACCCGCTTTAAACTTGAGGGACCAATTTTGTCAATTGACAAAAGGAGTGACTAGGTCAAAGAGTCAACTCCTTCCTCATCCATTCATTATCCATTTCCTTTTTCCATTTTTCTTAATACTTTCAACATTTCTCTCAAAACTCCAATTCAAAGATTCATCATCCTTTTTCAATCTAGCAATCAAACATCAAAACAAATTACATATTTGGAATCCTTGCATCTTCCTCTTCAATTCCATACCGATTTCATCAAGTTTGAGTAACTTTCTAAAAACATTAGATTCTTTGTTCTTGATGTTTTTAACTTATAAAAGTGTTAATTAGTATCTATGGCTCAAGTCTAACATTAATATATGATTTGTATGCTTGTTCTTGTCATTTTGATGTAACTAGCTTAAACTTGAAATGTGTGTGTTTGATCTTGAGTTTTGGTTGATCATATGTTGTTAGATGTTAAAAGTGCATGTATCAAATGTGTTACTAGCATCACTAGCTTCAATTTGGTATGTAAGTTGACTTGGAAAAGCCTCATTAACATGATTAAGGATTTTATGATTGTTAGTTAGGGTTTGGTGGCCTTAAATGTGATCTTTGATGCATTAAAAGTCTTGCAATGTTGTTTGTAAGTGTTTAGTAGTATTGTATGCGTAATTACCTACGAAACGGCATATTATATGTGTGTATTAAGTTCCCGAATCATCTTATGCATTTTGTGAACTTGAAACCTTGATAATGAACCTTTAATGATCACTTGACGAGAATTCGGTTATTGTAAATGATATTTTTGTGTGATGAAAAGTGTTTAGTTGTATTCCTCGTTAAATTACCTTTCCAACGATATAAGATACGCGTTTTAAGTGTTTACGGTTCATAAATTATGCTTGTTTGAAGTTTGGCTCGTTTTGGACACTTGAAAACTGCCAGAATTGCTGAACAGATACATGGAGCGGCGCTCCAATACCCTGAGCGGCGCTCCAACCCGGCTGTCCAAAATTTCACTTTTTCGTTTAATTCTAACTATGCTACGCACCTCCGATTAACATGAAACTTGGCCAACATGCTTATATATGATTAAAAACCTCAGAAAAATAGTTCGGGACCCGACCCGAACGTGTTGACTTTTTCGTTGACTTTGACTTGACCAAAGTTGACTTTTATTCAAACTTAACCAAACACTTATGCAATCGTTCTAACATGCTTTTATACTTATATCTTGCATGAAACTTGACAATTTGATTCACATGCTATATAATAGAGTCGTAACGAGCCATAGGACTAATTGAACAACTTTGACCAATTGTGTTTACCGTTATTGATACAACCTACTAGTTTAGGTCAAGACTACCAATTGTCCTGGCACACGTCTACTTGTGAAGTACTTTATTACTCGTGCACTCAAGGTGAGATCATAGTCCCACTTTTACTCTTTTAAACTTACATTTGGGATGAGAAAATATAAACGTTTCGTTTTACAAAGTGAACACAAGTACGAAAACAAACATTCTACATACGAGTTTGAACAAAAATCCTCAATTCGATTATCATTAGTTACACTTGCCGGGTGTAAGCGAGAACTTATGTTGTATGGCCATATGTGTTTGACAAACCCTCATTCGGACGGTTCGCTACCGTTATTGGATGAAATATATTTTCGAGAAACAGTGTATGTTCTAACACTATCGTGATGGGGTTCTATGGATGGAAAGTTAAGCCTTGATAATTGGGTGCTCGTGATAACAAATTTTAGAATGGTTTACTATTATTTCAATGCTATAAATCTTGTGGTTCATTTGTACTTACTTACTTACTTACTTACTTAAACCTATGATTTCACCAACGTTTTCGTTGACAGATTTCTATGTTTTTCTCAGGTCCTTGAACGTTTTGTGATACATGCTTCCGCTCATTATTTTGATACTTGCATTGGATGTCGAGTATATATGCATACATGGAGCGTCTTTTGGCTACTTTTAAATTGTGTCGCATAGGTTTCATTTGTACTTATAACGTTGTAACATAACTTGTGGTTGAACTATTCTTGTAAACTTTGAAACAATCTTTACATTTGAAATGAATGCGACATATCTTTTTGGTCAAACGTTATTTTAAAGACTTACGACCACGTAATAGGACCTAAGTAGAAGGCGCCGTCAATGACGATTTTGTCGGGTCGCTACAGATGGTATCAGAGCGTTGGTTGTAGGGATTTAGAGTTCATTGGTGTCAACCCCGAGTCATAGGGTACATTAGTGAGTCTAAACTACAACCGGCATATAGACTTGAAGTAGAAATTACGTGACTACTTGTGCATTTATACTCGAACTTTTCTATTCATATCTAACTCTTATTTCCATCTTAATCTCACGTTTAATTTGATTGATACGCCACCTTGACTTAGTGAAATAATGTCGAATGCACATATGAATTAGGGTAATATAATTGTCGGGATTATATTACGGTGACTCATATGAACGTTCCGACATTATGACATAAAGAATTTAAGGCGAGTCAAGGAAAATTTTCTCTTTATCCTTATTCCATATCATAGTTAGTATTATTGAGAATACTAATCAACGATATTCTTGTGTTTTGAAGGAACAATGCCTCTTCGCCGTGTACCACGCCATGAAACACCCGAACAAGCTCTCCAACGGATGATAGCCACCGCCGTAGATGCGGCCATGGCCGGTCACTCCTCCAACAACAATAACAACAACAACAACAACAACAACAACAATATTCGATGGTCAGGTATCGAATATTGTTGTTGTTGTTGTTGTTGTTGTTGTTGTTGTGGTTGTTATTATTATTGTTGTTGGATGAGTGACCGGCCATGGCCGCATCTACGGCGGTGGCTATCATGCGTTGTAGAGCTTGTTCGGGAGTTTCACGGCGTGGCGCACGGCGAAGAGGCATTATTCCTTCAAAACAAAAGAATACCGTTGGTTAGTATTCTAAATAATACTAACCGTGATATGGAATAAAGATAGAGAGAAAATTTTCCTTGACTCGCCTTAAATTCTTTATGCCACAATGTCAGAACGTTCATATGAGTCACCGTAATATAATCCCGGAAATTATATTACCCTGATTCATATGTGCATTCGACATCATTTCATATAGTCAAGGTGGTGTGTCAATCAAATTAAACAACGTGAGATTAAGATGAACTAAGAGTAGATATGAGTAGAAGCGTTCGAGTATGAATGCACAAGTAGTCAAGTAATTCCTACTTCAAGTCTATATGCCGGTTGTAGTCTAGACTCACCAATGTACCCTATGACTCGAGGTTGACACCAATGAACTCTAAATCCCTACAACCAACGCTCTGATACCATCTGTAGCGACCCGACCAAATCGTGTTTGACGGCGCCATCTACTTAGGTCCCGTTACGTGGTCATAAGTCTTTAAAACAACGTTTGACCAAAAGATATGTCGCATTCATTTCAAATATAAAGATTGTTCAAAGTTTACAAGAATAGTTCCACCACAAGTTACGTTACAAAGTTATAAGTACAAATGAAACTTATGCGACACAATTTAAAAGTAGCCAAAAGACGCTCCATGTATGCATATATACTCGACATCCAATGCAAGTATCAAAATAATGAGCGGAAGCATGTATCAGGTATCGTTCAAGGACCTGAGAAAAACATAGAAATCTGTCAACGAAAACGTTGGTGAAATCATAGGTTTAAGTAAGTAAGTACAAATGAACCACAAGATTTGTAACATTGATATAATAGTAATACATTCCAAAAGTTTGTTTCACGAGCACCCAATTATCAATGCTTAACTTTCCTTCCATAGAACCCCATCACAATAGTGTTAGAACATACACTGTTTCACAAAAATATATTTCATTCGTAAACGGTAGCGAACCGTTTGAATGCGGGTTTGTCAAACCCATATGGATCCATACAACATAAGTTCTCGCTTACACCCGGCAAGTGTAACTAATGATAATCGAATTGAGAATTTTGTTCTAAACTCGTATGTAGAATGTTTGTTTTCCTGTACTTGTGTTCACTTAGTAAAAGAAATGTTTATGTTTTCTCATCCCAAATATAAGTTCAAAAGAGTAAAAGTGGGACTATGATCTCACCTTGAGTGCACGAGTAGTAAAGTACTTCAACAAGTAAACGTGTGCAAAGAACAATGCTAGTCTTGACCTAAACAAATAGGTTGTATCAATAACGATAGTCACGATTGGTCAAAGATGTTCAATTAGTCCTATGGCTCGTTAAGACTCGATCATAATAGCATGTGAATCAAATTGTCATGTTTCATTCAAGGTACAAGTATAAAAGCATGTTAGAACGATTGCACAAACATTTGGTTAAGTTTGATTAAAAGTCAACTTGGTCGGGTCAAAGTCAACAAAAAAGTCAACACGTTCGGGTCGGGTCCCGAACTATTTTTCTGAGGTTTTTAATCATATATGAGCATGTTAGAACAAGTTACATGTGAATCGGAGGTCCATAGCATAGCAAACATTTTTCGTAAAATGACCAACGAAGACAGAGTCTGTCAGTGTATCTGGACGGCGTCCAGCTTTGAAGGCTGGGACGGCGTCCAAATATCTGGACGGCGTCCAGCTTTGAAATCTGGGACGGCGTCCAAGGGTCTGGACGGCGTCCAGATTGGTATTCCAGTCTGATGCAGTAAACTTCTAAGTACACGAACCAAAAATCAAACTAACACATTTTATGATCCGCAAACAACGAAAACATGTATCTTATATCATCGGAAAGGTATTTTGACCAAGGATACAACTAATCACATATCATCAATCGAGTTTATTGAAAGGACCCATTCATATACATTATAAACGATTCACAATAGTTGATTACATCGCGAGGTATTTGACCTCTATATGATACATATTACAAACATTGCATTCGTTTTTAAAACACAAACTTTCTTTACATCGAAAATTGACAGGCATGCATACCATTTCATAATATCCACTATCCAATTATAAATTAACTTAATAGTAATCTTTGATGAACTCAATGACTCGAATGCAACGTTCTTCGAAATATGCCATGAAATACTCCAATTAATATCTTTAAAACAAGCAAATGCACAGCGGAAGATTTCTTTTATACCTGAGAATAAACATGCTTTAAAGTGTCAACCAAAAGGTTGGTGAGTTCATTAGTTTATCATAATCATTCATTTCCATCATTTTAATAGACCACAAGAATTTCATTTCCAGTTCTCATAAATATACGTCCCATGCATAGAGACAAAAATAATCATTCATATGGATTGAACACCTGGTAACCGACATTAACAATATGCATATAAGAATATCCCCATCATTCCGGGATCCTCCTTCGGACATGATATAAATTTCGAAGTACTAAAGCATCCGGTACTTTGGATGGGGTTTGTTAGGCCCAATAGATCTATCTTTAGGATTCGCGTCAATTAGGGTGTCTGTTCCCTAATTCTTAGATTACCAGACTTAATAAAAAGGGGCATATTCGATTTCGATAATTCAACCATAGAATGTAGTTTCACGTACTTGTGTCTATTTTGTAAATCATTTATAAAAATTGCGCATGTATTCTCAGCCCAAAAATATAAAGGGTAAAAAGGCAAATGAAACTCACCATACTGTATTTCGTAGTAAAAATACATATAACGTCATTGAACAAGTGCAAGGTTGGCCTCGGATTCACGAACCTAAATTAATTATGTATATATATGTGCTGGTCAATATTTGTCTAACAAATTAGGTCAAGTCATAGTGTACCACAATCCTAATGCTCGAGACTAATATGCAAAGATCAACAAAAGTTAATTTGACTCAAAATGATTTCCAAAATTTATACATGATTATTATATAGTTTAAATATCGTCGTTTTATATTTTTAAATATTTTTAAAAGATTTAATAGAGTAAATAATATAATTCATTTATTAATAAATAAAATTTTATATAAAAATATACTTTTATATATCTTAAGTAATAAAATTTATAAAGTTAATTTAAAAAAAAATATTATGATAGGTTTTATTAAGGTAATTATATTATTTGTATTACATATTTATTTGATAAAATAACATTGATAATAATAATAAGTAAAAGTTGTATTATTTTGCAATAATAATTATTATTATTCTTTTAAAAATATCAATATTTATATTTACTAATAATGATATTATAATAAAACGATAATTCTAATTATGATAACTTTAATATTTATGATACTTTTTAATATTAACTTTAAAATAATAATTCTATTTAAAATGATAATAATAATGATATTTTATAATAACAATGACATTTCTATTAAAATGATATTTTTTGTTAAAATGATAGTTTTAATACTAACGATACTTTTAATAATAATAGTAATGATAAAAATAATAAGAATGATAATTTTATCTAGATCAATATCTTATAATATTTTAATTTCATCATGATACTCATATTCATTATTTCCTAATCGTTTCGTTTAATAGCTTTTAATCGTCTTTTATATTGTGTTTATAATACTAATAATAATAGTACTAAAAAGAATTAGGTGTTACTAATATTAGTTTTAATTACAATAATACTAATAATGATAATTACTATGATATTATTAATAATACTAATAACTATTTTAATGATAATAATAATAATAATAACAATAACAATAACCATTTTTAAATAGTGATATATATATTAATAATGATAATAATAATAATAATAATAATAAGATAATAATAATAATAATAATAATAATAATAACAATAATAATAATAATAATAATAATAATAATAATAATACTAATTATAACTTTAACGATGATAACAATAGTAATAATAATAAAAATAACAATTTTTAATGATAATTCCTTTTATTAATAATGATAATAATAAGATAAAACTAGAACGACGATAATAACGACGATAATAATAATCATTTTTATAAAAATTCAATTGACTATAACTTCTAATCCGTTCATCGAACCCATTCGATATCTAAATGAAAAGTTCTCAATTTTTCGCTAGCCTTCCAAGGACATGCATATCTTATACCTTATCTCAACCGCAAGTGTAACTAATTCAGGATTCAACATAACCTATCTAAGGGCAATATCAAAAGTACAAGCATGCATAATCCTATATTCTCGAGCACTAGTCAGGGATACACTATTAATATGTAAAAATAATTTACGAGTACTCACGTATCAATATTGAGATTCAATATTGCAGGAAAGGTACGTAGACGCAACGGAGACGATAAACACTAGATTGACCTCACAAGCATACCCATGAACCATACCCATCACCTCCATAGCTATAACCCATGTTTTCCTTAGCTCTATCCCGCTCGAAAAATCCATTTTGAAATAATACGCTCATGACCTCGTCGTAGTATTTTATGTATACTAATAATATCTTGAAATAATACTGAGTAAATATATATATGTAAGTCGATTGAGAGAGTTTAGAGAAATATATTTCAAGTTTCTATGAAATAATGAAACCTATTGAATTCTATTTATAATAGATTTTTGAATTATTAAAGTGAATTATTAAAGTATGAATTATTAAAGTGAATTATTAAAGTATGAATTATTAAAGTGAATTATTAAAGTATGAATTATTAAAGTGAATTATTAAAGTATGAATTATTAAAGTGAATTATTAAAGTATGAATTATTAAAGTTAAAGTAAAGTAAAAGTAAAGTAAAGGTAAAGTTAAAGTATAGTAAAAGTATAAAACTATGTACGTATAATACGCATATAAATATATATAAAATTAATTTAAATCATTATTTATATTTAATAAAATAAAATATAAATATCGTTATCTTTATCATACTGGTTAAGTAATGAGTTGTCAAAAGTGGTTCTAGATATTTATAAAAGTTATATACGTTTTAATAATAAAGTTCTTTTTAAACTAAAAACGTTTTTGTACGTTTGAAAATAAATCAAATAAATATGATAATTTTGTTTTCCAAAACTAAATATATTTAAGAATCATTTTGTTAAAAGGTTAAAATAATGGAAATCGTTATATCATAAAACGTTTTAGAAAAGTAGAATCATATATATTCATAATAGGTTTCAAGTTTTTAAATTACGGTCTGTTGGTGAAGCATGGGATAAAGTCCAAAGGTTAAATAAACGTATGAAAAATGTCGAGTTACTTAACTTGTCGATATCCAACATCTAAGTTATTTACACTCCACGTTCTTACTTATAAATCACTTTACCATTTTCCGAATGTTGTCAAAAAGAATAGATTTCTTAAATCACAGTGGACCTCATAACATAGACCCGTAATCATATCACAATGTATCTGATAAATCAATCATTTGATATTATCTTCTAATTCCATCGATAAACATATTGAAACAAATGCGTTCGTGTAAAGTAATATACGTTTAATACTTTATTAATATTCTCAAGTTATAATATATATATATATATATATATACATATATATACATATCTATTTATATATAACGGTTCATGAATCGTCAGAATTTGGTCGAGGTTATAATGAATGTATGAACACAGTTTTAAATTCTTGAGATTTAACTTAACAAACTTTGCTTATCGTGTCGGAATAATATAAAGATAAAGTTTAAATTTGATTGGAAATTTCCGGGTTGTCACAGTACCTACCCGTTAAAGAAATTTCGTCCCGAAATTTGAATGGAATGGTCATGGCTGACAATAAGTATGTTTTCATGACGTATACGAGTTGAAAATTAGAGTTTTATTATCATCAAGTAATATAGATAAAGCAATTTAATTTTTGTGAAGGGTACGAGTGAAGTTATCACAAAAGAATGAAATGAGTAAATGCACGTTCTTTTTAACCAATGACATAGTCACGGTTGATTTTCGAAATTCAAGGAATTTAGAGAAAATCTTCGTAATAAGATTTGGTTCTTCGAAAATTAAGGAAGTTAAGATCAGCTTTGATTAAATGCGATAATATGTTTTGATTGCTCTGTCGGATATTTTACTATATATCCACCCCCTTCGTTTCCTTATTTCCACAACTCACACCTTTTATTCACTAATATGCTCCATCCAGTTCTGATTCTTGATATACTCCTAACTTTCATATCTGTCATTCTTTTCTTTCATCTGCCACCGGAAGAATCTATTTACTTTTACTATACTCTTAGTTTTATAGTGTTTTTAGTTCTCCCATGTCTTTATATTGCTATATGCATCGATATATATGGTTTATAATTTCTGGGTCGTCGTTGGGCTTTATATCCTCCTTTATATTTCGAAGTCCCTGCTTCTGTCTTCTATAATTATTGTCATCCACAGTTAATGCTCCCTTCTATTTGCTGCGATTTATACTCCTATTTCTATTTCGGAGCTTCATTCTTTCGTTTCCTCTTCTTGAGATTAAGCACCGTATGTAATGGTCCAGAATTCGTAGATATGAATTTCTGAATGAACATAGTTAATGTTCTAAGAAGAAAATTGTAATGGCACGATCTTGATTTGCTAAATTACCAGAATACTCTAGAAAAGACCGAATCATCAAGAAATATTTTCTTGATATTTTAGAGATTAAATAGAATATAGGAGTCGTGTAACATGGCACATGATGACGTTATGATCTGTGAATCATCACGTTCCATTTAGAAACTCAGCATGAATTACTGTAATATAATCACATTGATCAAGTGTCATTATATTATACTAACTAATGCTTCAGCTCCCAACACTACTTAAAAAAAAAAAAATATTCCTATTTTAAACTCGAATGTTTCAGAATTTAGAAACTAAAATAGTTTCTTTTATGATGTAATACAGATAGCGCGAAGAGGTAAATGATTTCGGATAAGAATAATTAAGAAAATATCTTCAGAAATATGGAGGATATTTATAATGAAAGATATGATGATATCTTAGAATTTCTAATATCAGAGGATGATGAAGAATATTGTCCGCAGGGGTTTAGAGTCAAGAGCAAGGTATTCCTTTAATGACTTCAGCAGGTACTGAATCATTTAGATTCTTTGAAGGCACGTTTCACCCTTGTGATTTGTCCACAGCCTCTTTCATACTTTGCTCAATCCGTTTTCCAGTTCCAAAACTTCTCTTTTTCTGAGCTTTGCCAATACACTATTCTTTATCATCAAACTTTTTACTGTTAAGATCGTTTACAGTTGTTGCTGCTTCGTCAGCATTTCAAGAACTAGTTCACAGTTCAAGGTGTTTTTCAGAAACTTCACATTCAAAGTATGTAAGTCCAGGAGATAGACGTTGTACGTACACATATAACTGTTGGCGTAGACATGCTGCGAGATTTCAAATTAATGATTGCTAATTCCCGATGATTCGTATGGCAATTCTTGTTACAAGATGCGAATGAGTAAATGGTGGGGTTTCAATGAATAACTATAATGACTTTTTGGAGAGGTTAAAGTCAAAGGGTAATGAAGTTGTTGGTACATCTGCTAATAATGTGGTGGGATGTAAAAGGTTCCCTGGTAATGATGGTGTATATCTCAAGGTTATAATAAGGTTAGTCTGACTGAAAAGTCGAAGTTGACTTGCTGGAGCTGTGACAAAATTGGCTACTTTGAAAAGGAATTGCAAAGTTATTTTTGCTAATAAATGCCAAAGAATCTGACACAGATATGTGTGGAATTATGACTTTGGTTTCGAGTGCTTTTTAAGTACCTAACTGTGGGTAATATGTGGTTGGATCATCATCTCGATTGCTCATTATTTGAAGTGTCTTCAGATATTTTCGAAGGGTTTGAACACAGATTGTAATCGTTAATATACATTTGATGTTCTAACACAGTTTTGAAGTCAAAGTATAGCTTTGAAAGATGTAGGAATCTAAAAGTGATGATACCGGTTATATCTCGAATTGAATTCTGAGGTTTCAAAATCAAAATTTGTAATTGGGTTTGAATGAGTATGGTTGTTTTAATCTCTATGAAAGAATGTATATTATTGTGAAAGTAGGAAGTATAGTTGATAATTTGCTTGATCAGATTCGAAGAATGTAACATATTAATTGTGAATATATATATCTCTCGGTTATTACCTACCCGTTAAAAAATTTCACAATTAATATTTTGTACATAAGAATTTTATTACAGTCTTTGTGAAAATATATATGTATATATTCTCCTCAGACATAACATAAATTTTAATGAGTTAATACTAAATTAAACTCATTCGATTTACGGTTGAAACTATAATTGAATAATCCCTTGAAGGCTTTAGAGATTACATAAGTATTTCTTCAATAATATTGAAATTACGAATCAATACTTCGTTATTTGTTGAGGCGTGATGTTGATTTTTGTTAAATTCTTGTGAACTTCGCAAAGTTCGAGTGATTGTATCTGAGAAGTTTCGGTTACATCGATGATGAAAGTGTAAAATCAAATATATACTTGATTTATTATGAATTGGAATTTGTTGAATTGAGACAGAGATTGTAGTTAACGATGGTTAAGTTGCGGGTGAAGGACGTACATTATTGCATATTTGTAAGATGAATTAACCGAGTAGTTAAGATTCACACGCAATAGCTTAGCACGGAAAGATTTATTTTTATTTCAAAATATGTATATATAAAATATACATATAATTTCTTCAGAGGGAATGAGTTAACTCTTCATAACTCCTTGATACAATATACGCGTTATTGATTCGTAATGATGTCCACAGTGATTCTTGAACTGACGGAGTTTGTGATGTTATAGGTGTTGTTGATTCTGATGTTGACTGTACTGACGATGCTGGTGACGCTGACGGTACTGTTGATGCTGTTGGTGAAACAAGTTTAGCTTGTTAATCACACACCATTTTTGTCAGGGTTTCTACTCTTCCTTCTATCATTTTGGTTCGCTTAACTGATTTATGGTTAGGGCTAGATTAGATAATCTCTAAGACTTTAGAGATTACATAATCTCCGTGGAATGTTTCTCCAATGAAGTTATGAATTAATACATCGTCAGTTATTGTTGCTGGTATTCCTTGATATCTATGGTGCGTATGACGTTGATGCTCGTGGGACAGATTGTGAAGTTGAGGTTTACGACGCAGTTGTGGTTGGAGGTGGTAATGGTACTGTTGGCGTTGATGATGGTGGTACTGGTTATGCTGCTGGTGTTGCTGCTGGTGCTGCTACTGGTGTTTGTAATTTTTGCACCATATTCTCCAAAGCCACTACCCGAGCGCGAAGCTCGTTGACTTCTTCTATTACACCGGGGTGATTGTCGGTTCGGACGAGCGGATAAATAAAATCTAGAATTTGATGGAGTATATAATCATGACGAGATACTCTGGAAATGAGAGAGAAAATGGTGTTTCGGACAGGTTCGCCGGTAAGTGCTTCAGGTTCTTCGTCAAGAGGGCAATGTGGTGGATGGAAAGGATCGCCTTCTTCTTGTCTCCAATGATTGAGGAGACTACGAACCCATCCCCAATTCATCCAGAATAGATGATGACTGATTGGTTGATCCATTCCGGTCACACTGCTTTCGGAGCTTGAGTGAGATTCCATTTCAGAATCCGAGTGACTTGGACTGATGACAACTTCCATTTCGTACGATTGGATAAAGGATTTTTCGATATAAAATGATTTTCCGGCTATCGGGTGGTATTATATTTACATAGGATATCCATATATGTATATAGATCAAAAGATTTCGTAGATTACAGAGGAATTTACGGAATATGTCAGGCAAAGTTTACAGTAATAGATACGATAAGATATGATTTAGCAGATACGCTAAGATATGAATTTTGTCTATACACTACTCATGCAATTAATGTAGCAAGACGTGTCTAGACTAATAATGATAAGTAGGTAATTTCCTAAGGATGATAAGCAGATGATTTCCGACTAGAAATGATAAGCAAAACTTTTGACATGCACACACGGTCGAAGTCCAGACTCACTAATGCATCCTAACGACTTATCAGTTAGACACACTAATGCAGACCTGGTTCGCTAAGACCACCGCTCTGATACCAACTGAAAGGACCCGTTCATATACATTATAAACGATTCACAATAGTTGATTACATCGCGAGGTATTTGACCTCTATATGATACATATTACAAACATTGCATTCGTTTTTAAAACACAAACTTTCTTTACATCGAAAATTGACAGGCATGCATACCATTTCATAATATCCACTATCCAATTATAAATTAACTTAATAGTAATCTTTGATGAACTCAATGACTCGAATGCAACGTTCTTCGAAATATGCCATGAAATACTCCAATTAATATCTTTAAAACAAGCAAATGCACAGCGGAAGATTTCTTTTATACCTGAGAATAAACATGCTTTAAAGTGTCAACCAAAAGGTTGGTGAGTTCATTAGTTTATCATAATCATTCATTTCCATCATTTTAATAGACCACAAGAATTTCATTTCCAGTTCTCATAAATATACGTCCCATGCATAGAGACAAAAATAATCATTCATATGGATTGAACACCTGGTAACCGACATTAACAATATGCATATAAGAATATCCCCATCATTCCGGGATCCTCCTTCGGACATGATATAAATTTCGAAGTACTAAAGCATCCGGTACTTTGGATGGGGTTTGTTAGGCCCAATAGATCTATCTTTAGGATTCGCGTCAATTAGGGTGTCTGTTCCCTAATTCTTAGATTACCAGACTTAATAAAAAGGGGCATATTCGATTTCGATAATTCAACCATAGAATGTAGTTTCACGTACTTGTGTCTATTTTGTAAATCATTTATAAAAATTGCGCATGTATTCTCAGCCCAAAAATATAAAGGGTAAAAAGGCAAATGAAACTCACCATACTGTATTTCGTAGTAAAAATACATATAACGTCATTGAACAAGTGCAAGGTTGGCCTCGGATTCACGAACCTAAATTAATTATGTATATATATGTGCTGGTCAATATTTGTCTAACAAATTAGGTCAAGTCATAGTGTACCACAATCCTAATGCTCGAGACTAATATGCAAAGATCAACAAAAGTTAATTTGACTCAAAATGATTTCCAAAATTTATACATGATTATTATATAGTTTAAATATCGTCGTTTTATATTTTTAAATATTTTTAAAAGATTTAATAGAGTAAATAATATAATTCATTTATTAATAAATAAAATTTTATATAAAAATATACTTTTATATATCTTAAGTAATAAAATTTATAAAGTTAATTTAAAAAAAAATATTATGATAGGTTTTATTAAGGTAATTATATTATTTGTATTACATATTTATTTGATAAAATAACATTGATAATAATAATAAGTAAAAGTTGTATTATTTTGCAATAATAATTATTATTATTCTTTTAAAAATATCAATATTTATATTTACTAATAATGATATTATAATAAAACGATAATTCTAATTATGATAACTTTAATATTTATGATACTTTTTAATATTAACTTTAAAATAATAATTCTATTTAAAATGATAATAATAATGATATTTTATAATAACAATGACATTTCTATTAAAATGATATTTTTTGTTAAAATGATAGTTTTAATACTAACGATACTTTTAATAATAATAGTAATGATAAAAATAATAAGAATGATAATTTTATCTAGATCAATATCTTATAATATTTTAATTTCATCATGATACTCATACTCATTATTTCCTAATCGTTTCGTTTAATAGCTTTTAATCGTCTTTTATATTGTGTTTATAATACTAATAATAATAGTACTAAAAAGAATTAGGTGTTACTAATATTAGTTTTAATTACAATAATACTAATAATGATAATTACTATGATATTATTAATAATACTAATAACTATTTTAATGATAATAATAATAATAATAACAATAACAATAACCATTTTTAAATAGTGATATATATATTAATAATGATAATAATAATAATAATAATAATAATAATAATAAGATAATAATAATAATAATAATAATAATAATAACAATAATAATAATAATAATAATAATAATAATAATAATAATAATACTAATTATAACTTTAACGATGATAACAATAGTAATAATAATAAAAATAACAATTTTTAATGATAATTCCTTTTATTAATAATGATAATAATAAGATAAAACTAGAACGACGATAATAACGACGATAATAATAATCATTTTTATAAAAATTCAATTGACTATAACTTCTAATCCGTTCATCGAACCCATTCGATATCTAAATGAAAAGTTCTCAATTTTTCGCTAGCCTTCCAAGGACATGCATATCTTATACCTTATCTCAACCGCAAGTGTAACTAATTCAGGATTCAACATAACCTATCTAAGGGCAATATCAAAAGTACAAGCATGCATAATCCTATATTCTCGAGCACTAGTCAGGGATACACTATTAATATGTAAAAATAATTTACGAGTACTCACGTATCAATATTGAGATTCAATATTGCAGGAAAGGTACGTAGACGCAACGGAGACGATAAACACTAGATTGACCTCACAAGCATACCCATGAACCATACCCATCACCTCCATAGCTATAACCCATGTTTTCCTTAGCTCTATCCCGCTCGAAAAATCCATTTTGAAATAATACGCTCATGACCTCGTCGTAGTATTTTATGTATACTAATAATATCTTGAAATAATACTGAGTAAATATATATATGTAAGTCGATTGAGAGAGTTTAGAGAAATATATTTCAAGTTTCTATGAAATAATGAAACCTATTGAATTCTATTTATAATAGATTTTTGAATTATTAAAGTGAATTATTAAAGTATGAATTATTAAAGTGAATTATTAAAGTATGAATTATTAAAGTGAATTATTAAAGTATGAATTATTAAAGTGAATTATTAAAGTATGAATTATTAAAGTGAATTATTAAAGTATGAATTATTAAAGTAAATTATTAAAGTTAAAGTAAAGTAAAAGTAAAGTAAAGGTAAAGTTAAAGTATAGTAAAAGTATAAAACTATGTACGTATAATACGCATATAAATATATATAAAATTAATTTAAATCATTATTTATATTTAATAAAATAAAATATAAATATCGTTATCTTTATCATACTGGTTAAGTAATGAGTTGTCAAAAGTGGTTCTAGATATTTATAAAAGTTATATACGTTTTAATAATAAAGTTCTTTTTAAACTAAAAACGTTTTTGTACGTTTGAAAATAAATCAAATAAATATGATAATTTTGTTTTCCAAAACTAAATATATTTAAGAATCATTTTGTTAAAAGGTTAAAATAATGGAAATCGTTATATCATAAAACGTTTTAGAAAAGTAGAATCATATATATTCATAATAGGTTTCAAGTTTTTAAATTACGGTCTGTTGGTGAAGCATGGGATAAAGTCCAAAGGTTAAATAAACGTATGAAAAATGTCGAGTTACTTAACTTGTCGATATCCAACATCTAAGTTATTTACACTCCACGTTCTTACTTATAAATCACTTTACCATTTTCCGAATGTTGTCAAAAAGAATAGATTTCTTAAATCACAGTGGACCTCATAACATAGACCCGTAATCATATCACAATGTATCTGATAAATCAATCATTTGATATTATCTTCTAATTCCATCGATAAACATATTGAAACAAATGCGTTCGTGTAAAGTAATATACGTTTAATACTTTATTAATATTCTCAAGTTATAATATATATATATATATACATATATATACATATCTATTTATATATAACGGTTCATGAATCGTCAGAATTTGGTCGAGGTTATAATGAATGTATGAACACAGTTTTAAATTCTTGAGATTTAACTTAACAAACTTTGCTTATCGTGTCGGAATAATATAAAGATAAAGTTTAAATTTGATTGGAAATTTCCGGGTTGTCACATTTATCATTTACAATAACCGAATTCTCGTCAAGTGATCATTTAGAGTTCGTTTTCCAAGTTTCAAGTTCACAAATTCATTTCATGATTCGGTAGTCCAATCTACACATACGATATGCCGTTTCGAAGGTAATCAAGCATACAATCCAACTAAACACTTACCAATAATAATCCATGGCATTCAATGCATCAAAAGTCCATTTCAAGTTCATCAAACCCTAACCCAAATTCACCAAAATCATAAATCAAGTTCATGAACTTTTCTAAAGCAACCTACACATCAAATTGAAGCTAGTGATACTAGGAACACAATTAGAACATGAACTTTTAACATCTAACAACATATGATCATCCAAAATTCAAGAACAACACACCAAAATTCAAGTTCATGCTAGTTACACTAAAACAACGAGATCGAGCATATAAAACATATAATCATGTTAGACTTGAGCCATAGACACTAATTAACACTTTTATAAGTTAAAAACATAAAGAACACAAAATCTTGTGATTTTAGAAAGTTACCCAAATGTAATGAAATCGGTATGGAATCGAAGAGGAAGATGCAAGGATCACGAATTTGTAATTTGTTTTGTTGCTAGCTTCCTAATCCGAATTTAGATGATGATTTAATGAATTTGGTAAATGTGTGTGTGTTCTTGCTAGAGAGAAAGAGAGAGAGATGGAGAGGATTGAATGGTGGTGATTGGGGTGGACTAGTTGACCTAGTCAACTAGTTTGCCCCGTGTCAATTTTAGTCCCTCGAGTTTGAATCGGGTGCGTGAATTACCTAATCGAGATAATTTAAAACGCGTATTAACGAAAGATGTTATAAATATATAACGGACTTTAAAATAGTTAAACGGAAAGTAACCGGAAAAAGGCGGGATGTTACAGCCTTGATGTGCCCAAACCTTGTAAACCCCGAGTTTCTAAGGGTTGAACTTTACATGGATGGTCTTCCAAAGAGCATCAAACACGGGGTAATGTCATCCAAACCCGCTAATCATCAAGAAGCTTTGAAGATGGCCCGCCAATTGATAGAAACGGTGGACGAAATCGTAGTACCGGCACTTAAAGCCGAGGATAAGTCGGGTAGCAACAAAAGAAAATGGGAAGCCCCCCAATCAAGCAACAACAACAACTTTGCCAAGAAGCCTTTCACCTCCGACGGCAAGAAGGGTTATGTCGGAAACCTACCTCTTTGCAACAAATGCCACAAACATCACTTTAACGAATGTGGTAAGCTAATTTGCCATCGGTGCCAAGGAATTGGTCATAAGGCCAACGATTGTAAAAGTGCTGCCCCCGTTGCTCGAAAGGGGCCCAATACACCAAAGACGGTCACTTGTTACGAATGTGGCCAAACGGGTTATTATATAAATGTATGCCCAAAGAAGAAAGATAACCCCAATACGCGCGGCCGAGCTTTCAACATTAACACCGAGGAAGCCCGAGATAACAATGAACTAGTCACGGGTACGTTTCTTCTCAACAATTCTTATGTCTCTTGCTTATTCGATTCGGGTGCCGATAAGAGTTTTGTATCCAAGACTTTGACTCATTCTTTTAGCACTCCACCACTCCCACTAGATACTACTTATACCATTGAAGTGGCCAACGAGAAACTATTGAGTGCCGACAAATTTTATCGGGGGTGTACGTTAAACTTAATGGGTAAAGAGTTTGAAATTGACTTGATACCTATAGAACTAGGGAGCTTCGATGTAATCATTGGTATGGATTGGTTAGTCAAAATGAAATCTCACATCCTTTGCGATCTTAAAGCGATTTAAATTCCTATCGAGAATGGTGAACCCTTGATTGTCTATGGCGATAAGAGTTGCACCAGACTCAACCTCGTCTCGTGCCTTAAAGTTGAAAAATACCTTCGTAAAGGTTGTTTTTCGATCCTTGCCCACGTTAAGAAAGTCGATTCCGATGAGATGCATATCGATGATGTGCCAATTGTTAGTGACTTTTCCGATGTATTTCCCAATGAATTGCCGGGTCTTCCACCTCATCGACCGGTTGAATTCCAAATTGATCTTATTCTGGGAGCCGCACCTGTAGCACGTGCACCGTATAGACTTGCTCCATTCAAAATGCAAGAATTGCAAAGTGAAATCCAAGAACTACTTGACCGTGGTTTTATCCAACCTAACCATTCACCATGGGGCGCTCCGATTTTGTTCGTTAAGAAGAAAGATGGATCCCTACGAATGTGCATTGATTATTGTGAACTAAACAAATTGACGGTTAAGAACCGATATCCTCTTCCACGCATTGATGACCTCTTTGATCAACTACAAGGGTCTTGTGTATATTCAAAAATCGATCTCCGCTCGGGTTATCATAAACTAAGGGTTAAGGGGGAAGATGTCTCCAAAACCGCTTTCCGGACTCGTTATGGTAGTTATGAATTTCTTGTAATGCCATTTGGTCTCACTAATGCACCGGCGGTGTTCATGGACCTTATGAACCGCGTATGCAAACCATACCTCGAAAAATTCGTTATCGTGTTCATCGATGATATATTGGTCTATTCTAAAAGTGAAAAAGAGCACGAACAACATCTCCAACTTGTGCTTGAACTCTTGAGACAAGAGCGACTCTATGCCAAATTTTCCAAGTGTGAATTTTGGTTGAAGGAAGTTCAATTTCTTGGTCATGTTGTAAGTGATCAAGGTATTAAAGTCGATCCCACAAAAATCGAAGCCATTAGTAAATGGGAGACTCCTACTACTCCTACTCACATTCGTCAATTCTTGGGTTTCGTCGGATACTATCGTAGATTCATCAAAGATTTCTCCTTGGTTGCTCGTCCTCTAACCGCGTTAACTCACAAGGGAAAGAAATTCATTTGGGCAACCGAACAAGAATCCGCATTTCAAATCTTGAAGACAAAGCTAACCACCGCTCCTATCTTGTCACTTCCCGAAGGCAATGATGATTTTGTTATGTATTGCGATGCCTCGAAACGTGGTTTTGGGTGTGTATTAATGCAACGAAAGAAGGTCATTGTTTATGCCACTCGACAACTAAAAATTCATGAACGAAACTACACGACACATGATCTCGAACTCGGAGCCGTTGTATTTGCACTTAAAATGTAGAGACACTATCTTTATGGAACCAAGAGTACTATCTTCACCGATCACAAAAGCCTTCAACACATCTTCGATCAAAAGCAACTAAACATGAGACAATGAATGTGGATTGAAACTTTGAACGATTACGATTGCGAGCTTCGTTACCATCCCGGGAAGGCAAATGTAGTAGCCGATGCCTTAAGTCGAAAAGAAAGAGCGGTGCCTCTTCGTGTCCGAGCTTTAAACATCACCATTCACACCAACCTCAATAGTCAAATTTGGTTAGCCCAAGATAAAGCTTTTAAGGATGAAAACATTTCTCTCGAACGCTTGAACGTTCTCGCCTCTCGATTCGAAGTTAAGGAGACCGGACTCTGATTTTTCGCCGGAAGGATTTGGGTGAATAGTTATGGGAATTTACGAAGCCTTATTTTAGACGAAGCCCATAAGTCAAGGTATTCGATTCATCCCGGTGCCAACAATATGTACCACGACCTCAAAGAACAATAGTGGTGGCCGAACATTAAAAGGGACGTTGCTACTTATGTTGGAAAGTGACTAACTTGCTTCAAAGTCAAAGCCGAACACCAAAGACCATCCATGCTACTTCAACAACCAGAAATCCCACAATGGAAGTGGGAGAGAATAACGATGGATTTCATTACAAAACTACCAAAAACGGCGAGCGGTTATGATACTATTTAGGTTATTGTAGACCGTCTCACCAAATCCGCCCACTTCCTAGCCATGAAGGAAACCGACAAAATGGAGAAACTTGCACAACTTTACATTAAAGAGATCGTAGCCCGTCACGGTGTACCTTTATCGATTATTTCGGACCGAGATGGCCGTTTTGTTTCTAGATTTTGGCGTACTTTACAAGAATCATTGGGAACGTGTTTAGACATGAGCACCGCATATCATCCACAAATCGATGGACAAAGCAACCGCACAATTCAAACTTTGAAAGACATGTTACGAGCTTGCGTTGTCGATTTTGGAAAAGCTTGGGACAAGCATTTGCCACTAGCCGAGTTCTCTTACAACAATAGTTATCACGCGAGTATTAACGCCGCACCTTTTGAAGCGTTATATGGCCAAAAATATCATTCTCCTCTTTGTTTGGCCGAAGTAGGCGACACACAAATCACCGGACCCGAACTCATTCATGAAACAACCGAGAAGATCGTTCAAATCCGAGATAGGCTCCGGACGGCCCGTAGTCGTCAAAAGAGCTATACCGACAAAAGACGCAACGACCTTGAATTTCAAGTCGGTGATCGCGTAATATTAAAAGTCACACCTTGGAAAGGTGTAATCCGTTTCGGAAAACGCGGGAAACTAAATCCGCGGTATATTGGTCCTTTCAAAATCTTGGAGCGTGTTGGAACCGTTGCTTATCGTTTAGATCTTCCGCCTCAATTGAGCTCCGTTCATCCTACTTTCCATGTATCAAATTTGAAGAAGTGCCTTGCCGAACCCGAACTCGTCATCCCTCCCGAGGAGCTTACTATTGATGACAAACTTCATTTTGTGGAAGAACCGGTTGAAATTGTGGACACCTCCGTCAAGATGTTAAAACAAAGTAGAATCCCGATCGTTAAAGTCCGTTGGAACACCAAAAGAGGACCCGAGTTTACTTGGGAAAGGCAAGATCAAATGCAAAAGAAGTACCCTCATTTATTCGTGGATTTGGAAACGTAAGATCTCGAGGAAGAAACAACGACTACTACGCCTACTTAAATTTCGGGACGAAATTTCTTTTAAGGAGTAGGTAATGTAACATCTCGCCTTTTTCCATTTACTTTCTGTTTATTTATTTAAATTCCGTTATATGATTATAACATCTTCCGTTAAAACGCGTTTTAAAATAACTCGTTTAGGTAATTACACGCACCCGCTTTAAACTTGAGGGACCAATTTTGCCAATTGACAAAAGGAGTGACTAGGTCAAAGAGTAAACTCCTTCCTCATCCATTCATTATCCATTTCCTTTTTCCATTTTTCTTAATACTTTCAACATTTCTCTCAAAACTCCAATTCAAAGATTCATCATCCTTTTTCAATCTAGCAATAAAACATCAAAACAAATTACATATTTGGAATTCTTGCATCTTCCTCTTCAATTCCATACCGATTTCATCAAGTTTGGGTAACTTTTTAAGAACATCAGATTCTTTGTTCTTGATGTTTTTAACTTATAAAAGTGTTAATAAGTGTCTATGGCTCAAGTCTAACATGAATATATGATTTGTATGCTTGTTCTTGTCATTTTGATGTAACTAGCTTAAACTTGAAATGGGTGTGTTTGATCTTGAGTTTTGGTTGATCATATGTTGTTAGATGTTAAAAATGCATGTATTAAATGTGTTACTAGCATCACTAGCTTTAATTTGGTATGTAAGTTGACTTGGAAAAGCCTCATTAACATGATTAAGGATTTTATGATTGTTAGTTAGGGTTTGGTGGCCTTAAATGTGATCTTTGATGCATTAAAAGCCTTTTTTGTAAGTGTTTAGTAGTATTGTATGCGTAATTACCTACGAAACGGCGTATTATATGTGTGTATTAAGTTCCCGAATCATCTTATGCATTTTGTGAACTTGAAACCTTGATAATGAACCTTTAATGATCACTTGATGAGAATTCGGTTATTTTAAATGATATTTTTGTGTGATGAAAAGTGTTTAGTTGTATTCCTCGTTAAATTACCTTTCCAACGATATAAGATACGCGTTTTAAGTGTTTACGGTTCATAAATTATGCTTGTTTGAAGTTTGGCTCGTTTTGGACACTTGAAAACTGCCAGAATTGCTGAACAAATACATGGAGCGGTGCTCCAATACCCTGAGCGGCGTTCCAATACCCTGAGCGGCGCTCCAAACCTGGCTGTCCAAAATTTCATTTTTTCGTTTAATTCTAACTATGCTACGCACCTCCGATTAACATGAAACTTAACCAAACACTTAACCAAACACTTAACCAAAATAGTTAGGGACCCGACCCGAATGTGTTGACTTTTTTGTTGACTTGACTTGACCAAAGTTGACTTTTATTCAAACTTAACCAAACACTTATGCAATCGTTTTAACATGCTTTTATGTGACACCGCTGATTTTTTTTTATATACGTGGCGGAAGCATAATATTAATTTAATACGATATCCACATTAACTATTGTTAATACAACCTGTGTCACGTGTCATTACAAAATACTTGTTTATACAGAGAAGACATATTTACAAAAAGATTATTGTTTTCATAAAGCAAGACAACATCAGAGTTGACTCCTGTCAAACATAACATCTTCATGCCCGTCTTCTCCCCAAAAGCATAATCTACAAAAGCTAATAACCTGCAGGGAGGAGATGGAGGGGAATTAGCACGAAGCTAAGTGAGTACGACTAACTACAGGCCATAGCATACATTAGTGTTATACTAATCATGTCACATAGTCTAACACATAAACATCACCCAGTAGTGCAGTCTACAGAGACTCCGGCGGTTCAGCCAAACCATTAACCTCCAGTTGATCGGGCTGGGGTTTACCGGAAGTTCCTCCTACATCCCGTGCTGCATAAATCATCCACACGTGACGTACGCGTCATTCAAACATATACTACACGGATGCAAATAGGCTACCACATGAGGAACCCAACCCGCAGGTTGATCTCTCCTATCGAATTAGGCTACCACAAGATAGGGATGCACTGGGCTCCAGCAGACAGGCATCAACTAACATGAAGTCATCACAAGGTACTAACTAATCACAACAATAAGTATATCTAACAAGCATGACAATCATAATATAACATGCTACAATATACTATATTCTCCAGTTAGTCCCACTCACCAAATACCAGCAAACGAGAAGGTATTCAGCTATCTAATCACTGAACCTTCTCTTTCTCCTTTTCTCATGAGAAAACATATACACAAGTTAGTTTCTGTCCGTTAACACCAAATAACACAATATAAAAATTTTTGTCAGAAAAACTGTCCGCTAAAATTTTTCTCCTTTAACACTTATGCACTTTCAAAATTTACATCAAAATCATCAAAATACAAACGGGAACACTTTGGTAAAATATTCTGCCCTGGACACTCAGTCGGTCGACTGTCGACTCAATCGGTCGACTGACATTCCCAGTCGGCCGATTCATTTGGTATATCCACAATCGGCCGAAAGTCAATACTCAGTCGGTCGGTTGTCTGTCAATCGATCGGTTCACTACGTCGGTCGGTCGACTGTCGACCGACAGTCGGCCGACTGTGTTCATCTTCTTCAGAAACTGAACATAGGCTACGGACTTCAAGCTAAATTCACCAAAACTCGATCTAGAGCTCGTTTTCGACATCAAAACTTACCACAACTCAATTACTACATGTTATAGACTATAAACCCACAACAATTTGACCATAACAACACTTAAATCACTTGTTTTGACACAAATTCAAGCTTTTGAAGAAATACACTTAAAAACACCATTTTAACACCAAAATGATCATGAAAGCTCATGATTCATACCTTAAAAGAATCAGTAGAGTGTAAAGAAATTGATTCCAAGACCAATTCGAGCTCAAGATCAACAATGGGGAATTAGGGTTTTGGTAGTTGGAGAAGATGAAGAACGGGGTGGTTTGGGAAAATTCTGGAAAATGCAAGAAAGGGATAGACACAAGTCTATTATTTGGGATTAAATCTCATACTGTGTGACACACGGGTATTTATCAGTTATCTGATATCTTTCGTACGTCATTTGGCAACCCAAACAAAGTCCAAATTAAATAAACAAACCTGTTCTGTGATCCTTGTCACAAACTGTTCCTAACCACATTATTATTTAATAGTAAACATTAAATAAAAATAAAAGCATATAATAACACAATACTAACTTAAGGGCAATCTAGTAATCTTACATCTAGGCCCGATTGAGGATGTTACAAATCTACCCCCCTTAAGAAGATTCCGTCCTCGGAATCTGGTCAAGGTCAAACAAATGGGGATAGCGCGCTCTCATTAACTCCTCGGTTTCCCACGTCAAGTTAGAACCTAAACTGTGCCGCCATTCCACTAACACCATTGGAATCTGTTTCTTTCTCAACTTTGTGACTTTCTTGTACACTATTCTAACCGGCTCTTCTACTAGTTTCTTAGTCAAGTCGACTTTCAAATCTTTCAATGGAAGAATCTGACTTTCATCGTCTACTTTGCACTTTCTCAGATAGCACATGTTGAACGTGTTGTGAATTCCTGCTAACTCTGATGGAAGATCCAAAACAACAGTTTGATCATTCAGAATTTCTTTGATTGGATATGGCCCAATAAACCTTGGAGCTAGTTTACCATGTTTACCAAATCTGATCACTCCCTTCCACGGTGAAACTATTAGATAAACACGATCACCAACATTAAATGTCACCGGACGTCTGCGCGGATCAGCATACATCTTTTGTCGGTCTCTGGCTGCTTTTAACTTCTCACGTGCAATTTCGACTTTTTCGGCAGTTAACTGAACTATTTCGGGACCTGCAAATTGTTTCTCACCTGCTTCTAACCAACATGTAGGAGTTCTGCATTTTCGACCATACAAGATTTCATATGGTGGCATTCCAATACTCGAATGATATGAATTATTGTAAGCAAACTCTATCAATGGGAGATGTGAATCCCAAGAACCACCATATTCTAAGACACACGCTCTCAACATGTCTTCTAACGTTTGAATCGTTCGTTCACTCTGACCGTCTGTTTGTGGATGATAAGCTGTACTTAGATTTACACGTGTACCCAGATTCTGTTGTAAACTGTTCCAAAAGTTCGATACAAACCTAGTATCTCTGTCAGAAACTATAGACAACGGTACACCATGTCGACTAACGATCTCTTTCAAGTACAATTCTGCCAAATCACTTAACGAAGCTGTTTCACGAGTAGCTAAAAAGTGAGCACTCTTTGTTAAACGATCCACAATCACCCAGATCATGTCGTGTCCTTTCTGGGATCGGGGTAACTTGGTTACAAAATCCATCGTTATATGATCCCATTTCCACTGAGGAATTTCTAACTGTCTTAGAGATCCATACGGTTTCTGATGTTCTGCCTTAACTTGCGCACAAATATGACATTTTTCGACAAAATTCGCAACATCTGTCTTCATTGTCGGCCACCAATATAATGTTTTCAAGTCTTTATACATCTTAGTACTACCTGGATGCACTGATAATCTCGATTTATGCGCTTCAGTAAGGATTAAATCCCTCAAATCTCCAAGCATAGGCACCCAAATTCGGTTATTATAGGTCTTTAATCCTCTAGAATCATTGTATAGGTCAAATTTTCTTTTAGTCATTTGTTCAGTCTTTAGGTTTTCGTCATTCAAAGCTACTAACTGAACGGTTTTCAATCGATCAATCAAGTCTGAAACTATTTCAATTCTCATAAATCTAACATTTTCGATGGTTTTCTTGCGACTCAGAGCATCTGCGACCACATTTGCTTTACCCGGATGGTACTTAATCTCACAATCGTAGTCTTTAATCAATTCTAAACATCGACGTTGACGCATATTTAATTCTTTCTGCGAAAAGATATATTGAAGACTCTTATGATCTGTATAGATTTCACAATGCGTACCATACAAATAGTGTCTCCAAAGCTTCAAGGCGAACACAACTGCAGTTAACTCTAAATCATGAGTAGGGTAATTTCGTTCATGATTCTTCAACTGTCGTGAAGCATACGCTATAACTTTATTTCTTTGCATCAAAACGCAACCCAGACCTGCACATGACGCATCGCAGTAGACCACAAAATCTTCTGTTCCCTCTGGTAAAGCTAAAACCGGCGCTTGACATAACAACTGTTTGAGAGTCTGAAAAGCCTTTTCTTGTTCATCAGTCCATCGAAAGGCTACATCTTTTCTAGTTAACTTATTCAATGGACCTGCTATTTTAGAGAAGTCTTTGATAAATCGGCGGTAATAACCTGCTAAACCCAGAAAACTCTTAATTTCTGTAGGCGTTTTCGGTGAGTTCCAATTCATTACGGCCTCTATCTTAGACTGATCTACTTTAATACCCTGTTCCCAAATCACATGACCCAGAAACTGTACTTCCCGCAACCAAAATTCACACTTAGAAAACTTACCGTACAACTGTTCCTGTTTCAAAAGTTCTAACACCAATCTCAGATGTGTAGCATGATCTTTCTCGGTTTTTGAATATATCAAGATATCATCTATGAAGACAATCACAAACTTGTCAAGATACTGACGACACACCCTGTTCATTAAATCCATAAACACTGCTGGCGCGTTTGTTAACCCAAATTGCATAACTAAAAATTCATAATGACCATATCTAGTTCTGAAGGCTGTTTTCGGTATATCGTTCTCTGCAACACGTACTTGATGATACCCTGAACGCAAATCAATCTTTGAAAAGTAAGAAGCACCCTGTAATTGATCAAATAAATCATCTATTCTCGGTATAATTGATCAAATAAATCATCTATTCTCGGTAAAGGATACTTATTCTTTATTGTTCTCTTATTCAAATCACGGTAATCTATACACATACGAAGCGACCCATCTTTCTTTTTCACAAACAAAACAGGAGCACCCCACGGTGAAGAACTTGGCCGGATAAACCCCTTATCTAACAGTTCCTGAATCTGAGACATCATTTCTCGGATTTCTGACGGAGCTAATCTGTAAGGAGCTTTTGCAACTGGCGTAGCACCTGTAACCAAATCAATTTTATACTCTACTTCACGTACTGGAGGTAATCCTGGTAAATCATCTGGAAATACTTCTGGAAATTCTGACACAACGGGAATATCGGTCACCTGCTTCTTCTCTTTCTTAACATCAATCACGTAGGCTAAGAATGAATCACACCCTTTCGTTATTGCCTTCTGAGCTTTCATTAGGGAAACCATAGGGAAGTTAAATCCACTGCGCTCTCCCCTAGCTATCATTCGGGATCCGTCGGCCAAACGGAAAGAAATCATCTTCTTATAACACTTAATATTAGCCCTATTAGCTCTTAACCAATTCATACCTATGACTACATCAAAGCTAGGTATAGGCATCAACAAACAGGTTAAAGGGAAGGAATGGCCGTCAATTTCGATGGTAATTCCAGACACAGATGATGTGCATGGAACCATTTTAGCATCAGCTACTTCTATTCCCAAAGGCTCATCTAACATCCTAACAGACAACTTCAACTTATCACAGAAGCCTATGGACATAAAAGATCGATTCGCTCCAGAATCAAATAACACATGAGCTGGCAAGGAATTAACCAAGAACATACCGGTAATGACATCATCGGTAGCGGTTGCAGCGTCTTCCGTAATCTGAAACGCCCTTGCCTTTGCTTTTGGAGGATTCTTCCTCTTCTGCCCAGCAGAAGAAGCAGAAGATCCCCCGGAAGTAACTGACCTCGCCCCTGACCCTGCCCCAGAACCGGCTCTTGACGTAGATGGACAATCCGCCGATCTATGACCTTCCTTATGGCAACTCCAACAAACATTTGACTTAAAAGAACAAGCTGTTGATTCATGACCTTTCACTCCACATTTCAAACATCTTCGGGTCATTGGAGAACACGATCCGGCATGAGTCGACTTACAAACATTACACCAATCAGGCTGACTTGAACCCGATCCGCTTATACCGGACTTACTCTTCTGTTTAAACCTACCTGACTTCTTCCCACGAAATCCTGATTGCTTACTTGATTGCTGACCAGACTGACCACCAGTTTGACTTTCTGATTTTCCCCCAAAAGATCCACTTTTTGAACTTTCTCTTTTCGCTGCCATAATATCACCTTCAGTAATCTTCGCCATCTCATGAGCCTGTGCCAACGTGGTTGCAAATCTCGCAACTGTTCTATATTCTGGCTTAATCACCCGCATAAAATGTTGAATCTTATCCTTTTCAGTCGGTACCCACTGTTGAACAAACCTTAACTTCGATGTAAAATCTCTGAAAACTTCATCAATCGTCATACTTTCTGTCATCTTCATACTCAGAAACTCAGTTTTCAATCTTTCCATCTCATACTCAGAATAATACTGCTCCCGAACCTTAGCAGCGAACTGTTCCCAAGTTATTTGACTGATCTGTTCTTTGGGTAAATATGCAGTAATAGAATCCCACCACTCCATTGCTTCACCTTTGAGAAGCCTACTAGCAAACAGTACCATAGATTCAGGCTCACAAAACATGCTTCTAATGCTCGTTCTACTTCTCTTAACCAATTGAGCGTCGCTGTAGGGTTTGTGTGACCACTGTACTCAGGAGGTTTGCAGTCCATAAACTGTTTATAGGTACACTTCCTTCTTGTCTCAGGGACTTGAAATGGGTACATCATTTGATTAGGAAAAGTCTGGTTAAACGGAAATGGCATTTGATAGTTTTGATAGGTATTTTGTGGAAATTGTGACTGAGAACTGCCACCGGCTTGATTATAAAAATTAGGAGGAAAGGTTGTGTTCAACGCAGTGGTATTTGGGTTCCATTGCGCCCGTTCTTGTTCTAATTCCTTAATTTTCTCCTGAGCTTCTAGTAACCGACTTTGAAGTTCTATTACTTCTTGAGAAGTTTCTTCTTCTGAAGAAACATGTCCATCTTCGTCAAGGGCTCTAAAAGTACCAGTTCCAGGGACAGTGGGGCCAGTAGCGTTAGCTTCGTTATCTGCCATTACTGCACTACCACAACACTCACACCAAAGCTTAGTATAAACTCTGTTAGTACTAACAACTAACACATAACCTGTCCTAATACTCACTTAACCCATCCCCAGCATGTTATGTTTGACATGACTCTTCTAAGTTTGGGAACATGACATGTAGATCACAATGCACATGCTGCCAAACTCAGCTCTGATACCAACTTGTGACACCGCTGATTTTTTTTTATATACGTGGCGGAAGCATAATATTAATTTAATACGATATCCACATTAACTATTGTTAATACAACCTGTGTCACGTGTCATTACAAAATACTTGTTTATACAGAGAAGACATATTTACAAAAAGATTATTGTTTTCATAAAGCAAGACAACATCAGAGTTGACTCCTGTCAAACATAACATCTTCATGCCCGTCTTCTCCCCAAAAGCATAATCTACAAAAGCTAAAAACCTGCAGGGAGGAGATGGAGGGGAATTAGCACGAAGCTAAGTGAGTACGACTAACTACAGGCCATAGCATACATAAGTGTTATACTAATCATGTCACATAGTCTAACACACAAACATCACCCAGTAGTGCAGTCTACAGAGACTCCGGCGGTTCGGCCAAACCATTAACCTCCAGTTGATCGGGCTGAGGTTTACCGGAAGTTCCTCCTACATCCCGTGCTGCATAAATCATCCACACGCGACGTACGCGTCATTCAAACATATACTACACGGATGCAAATAGGCTACCACATGAGGAACCCAACCCGCAGGTTGATCTCTCCTATCGAATTAGGCTACCACAAGATAGGGATGCACTGGGCTCCAGCAGACAGGCATCAACTAACATGAAGTCATCACAAGGTACTAACTAATCACAACAATAAGTATATCTAACAAGCATGACAATCATAATATAACATGCTACAATATACTATATTCTCCAGTTAGTCCCACTCACCAAATACCAGCAAACGAGAAGGTATTCAGCTATCTAATCACTGAACCTTCTCTTTCTCCTTTTCTCATGAGAAAACATATACACAAGTTAGTTTCTGTCCGTTAACACCAAATAACACAATATAAAAATTTTTGTCAGAAAAACTGTCCGCTAAAATTTTTCTCCTTTAACACTTATGCACTTTCAAAATTTACATCAAAATCATCAAAATACAAACGGGAACACTTTGGTAAAATATTCTGCCCTGGACACTCAGTCGGTCGACTGTCGACTCAATCGGTCGACTGACATTCCCAGTCGGCCGATTCATTTGGTATATCCACAATCGGCCGAAAGTCAATACTCAGTCGGTCGGTTGTCTGTCAATCGATCGGTTCACTACGTCGGTCGGTCGACTGTCGACCGACAGTCGGCCGACTGTGTTCATCTTCTTCAGAAACTGAACATAGGCTACGGACTTCAAGCTAAATTCACCAAAACTCGATCTAGAGCTCGTTTTCGACATCAAAACTTACCACAACTCATTTACTACATGTTATAGACTATAAACCCACAACAATTTGACCATAACAACACTTAAATCACTTGTTTTGACACAAATTCAAGCTTTTGAACAAATACACTTAAAAACACCATTTTAACACCAAAATAATCATGAAAGCTCATGATTCATACCTTAAAAGAATCAGTAGAGTGTAAAGAACGTGATTCCAAGACCAATTCGAGCTCAAGATCAACAATGGGGAATTAGGGTTTTGGTAGTTGGAGAAGATGAAGAACGGGGTGGTTTGGGAAAATTCTGGAAAATGCAAGAAAGGGATAGACACAAGTCTATTATTTGGGATTAAATCCCATACTGTGTGACACACGGGTATTTATCAGTTATCTGATATCTTTCGTACGTCATTTGGCAACCCAAACGAAGTCCAAATTAAATAAACAAACCTGTTCTGTGACCCTTGTCACAAACTGTTCCTAACCACATTATTATTTAATAGTAAACATTAAATAAAAATAAAAGAATATAATAACACAATACTAACTTAAGGGCAATCTAGTAATCTTACATCTAGGCCCGATTGAGGATGTTACATTTTATACTTATATCTTGCATGAAACTTGACAATTTGATTCACATGCTATATAATCGAGTCGTAATGAGCCATAGGACTAATTGAACAACTTTGACCAATTGTGTTTACCGTTATTGATACAACCTACTTGTTTAGTGATAGTTAAAGCTAAGGGGTATAAAATACTATTAAATTTTACAAGGAGATACTATTAAATACGATACAATTTTACACAAGATATTTATTTATTTAAAGAATGGATATACTTAAACCTTGCTACAACACTTATAGGCAGTGTACCTAATCGTACAGTAGTGTAGTTTTTAGTAAGTCCGGTTCGTTCCTCAGGGAAAATCTTTTAATCAAAGCTTAACGCTATATTATTTTAATTTATAAAAATACAAATATATATATAAGTAATATTATTATTATAAAGGGGGGTTTTTACCGTTTAATGACCGGTTTGTCGATTTTAAAACTTTAGTCGCAGTTAAAACCAAATGTAAAATATTAAATAAATAAAAGACTTAATTTAAAGCGTAAAGTAAATAACGATAATGAAATTGCGAATAATAAAAGTGCGATAAAATAAACTTGCGATAATTAAAAAGTACGATAATTAAAAGTGCAATTAAATACAATAACAATAAATAAAAATGCGATAATTAGAAGTGCAATTAAATATAAAATAAAGGAAATTAAATATGAAATAAAAGAATTATGCTTATTTAAACTTTCGTAATCATGATGTTTGACGTGTTGATTTTTAGTTTTATGCCCATGGGTTAATTGTCCTTTGTCCTGGATTATTTAATATGTCCGTATGGTTTTTGTCCATAACAGTCCATCAGTCATAAATATAAAGTGCGAGTGTCCTCGTCAAATTATCCTTATACCCGAAGTCAAATATTCCAACTAATTGGGGACTTAAACTGTAACAAGATTTTAATACTTTATTTAATAATTACACCAGGATGTCGACTGAGTGTAACCCAAGGTTTTAATACTTTATTATCAATTATGCCAAGTGTCCTTGTACATAATTTCACCCCTGTTTTAATAATTCCATAGACTATTAATTCATTCCCGTGTCCGGTTAAATTAACGATTATTCATACATATAAATACCCCGCCCATCGTGTCCGATCGAGTGTATATGGTTATTTATAGGGACGTCCAATAGTAAATCTTTATATTAAAATTAACAAACTATCATTTAGTTAAACAAATATAAAACCCATTAATAGCCCATAGTCTAATTTCCACAAGTGTCGTTCTTTTGTCCAAACCCCAATTATGGTACAAAGCCCAATTACCCAATTTTAGTAATTAGCCCAACATTATGATTACTTCATTTTAAATAAGCATAATAATAACTTAGCTACGAGACATTAATGTAAAAAGGTTGAACATAACTTACAATGATTAAAAATAGCGTAGCGTTATACGGACAGAATTTCGACTTACACCCTTACAACATTCGCTAACATACCCTTATTATTAGAATTAAAATTAAAATTAAAATATAAATATAAATATATACTACGTATAGATATAGAGAGATTGATATATATGATCTTAAAAATGATCAGAATTCGTTGGATTTTATAGGGAGTTTCAGTTTTTGGGGCTCCGCGACTCGCGGCCCTTTCCTTCTTCAAACTCCGCGAGTCGCGGAGTTTGTTTTTATAGCTCACCCACCTTTGGCTCTTTGTTTGCCGACGATTTATTTTATAAATATAATATATATATAATTAATATAATTAATTATATATTATATTATATTTATATACATAGTTAACTTGTAATTTTTAGTCCGTTGCGTCGAGCGTTGAGAGTTGACTCTGGTCCCGGTTCTGGATTTTCGAACGTCCTTGCGAATAATTTAATATCTTGTACTTTGCGTTTTGAATCTTGTACTCTTGTAATTTCGAGACGTTTCTTATCAATAATTGGAACCACTTTGATTGTATTTTGTACTTTTGAGCTTTTTGGACCTTTGCGTCTTCAATTCGTCGAATCTGTCTTTTATCTTCACCTTTTATTATTTAAACGAATATCACTTTTAAATAGAACAATTGCAACTAAAAGCTTGTCTTTCTTGAGGAATAATGCTATGAAATATATGTTCATTTTTAGCATTATCAAATATTCTCACACTTGAGCGTTGCTTGTCCTCAAGCAATATAGTCTTGAAATACTAGAATCACTTCTTTATTCTTCACACTTTGTACATCAGTGATTTCTATACGGCGGTATAAACAATGGTAGTAACGATATGGTTTACAGTCTCACATGACTATAAAAAATTAAATCCATTAAGGAAATTGGATCTTTATGAAAACATTTGATCTTTTGAAAATTAAATCTAGCTTTTACCCTAGATAAGTTTTCCGGAATAACCCTTCACCAGTGTTTGCAAATTCTTTTTGTGGGTTTGGTGGGTTTTAGATTTGAAAATTTTAGCTCAAAACTTGTGGTTTTGTGTCACCCACTTGCTAACCTTGTATTAGGAAAGCAACACATCCAGTATACTTGCTCCGTATATTTCCTTTCGATAAACTACCGTCCGGTTGTAAAGGAAAGCGTTGAACAAGAAACTGTTAAGGCAATGTCCCCTGACATGCTTTTAATTATGGTCTATAACGTGTCGGACTCAATTACTATTCTTGGTAGGAGCAATAGTAAAGCTCACCCTTATGATTTTTTGGTCTGGCACAAGGTCCTGTCTTCGACCATGCTATGCAACCACCGTTCTTACGGTTGACACCCGATTTGGTTCAGGTGACCTAATGAATTCCAGGTGAATTCCTAGGATTTTACGTTCAATGGTAATGAACGCATTGAAAATAGGTTTTCAGAAAACAAATCGGTTTGTAATTTTGATCAAAATATTTTCTCGTTCAAGCTCGAGTTTAGATATCATTGAATTCCATGAGTTTGTAATTCTCAATCTTTAAGGTCAATCTCTAGGATTGAGTAATATCAGGCTTAAAAGCTGATTTTTAATCTTTAAGGAGATTATCCTTTCTGGGGATCTGATTCATTAGTCTTATCCAGCTAATTTGCACGGTGCCCCCCCATTTTACGAGATAAATCCTTCTCATGGTTAGGATAAATCTGACCACTTGGCGACCCTGTTTTATGCTGAGGTCCGTGGATTTCCTGCTGATTTTAGTGATGACTTTTCTAGGTTTTTCGTCAACCTACAGCTGGTCTGGACGACAACTTCATGACCTAAATCAAGAAGCGCGTGTCTTTTTCGGAAGACTTTACTTTCTTTTAATGATGGAATTGATTCATCGTGTAGATCCATCTTTTCTTTTCTTTCATCGGGTAAAACAGTTAATTATCCAAAACAAAAGTATTTTCAATTATTTGTACAAAAATATGTGATATATATTTTGAATAACTTGGTGAAAATTTCCCACACTTGGCTTTTATTTTCCTTTTTATTATCCTCTATTCCATTTTAAATGAATTCTAACATTTTGGTTTGTTTCTCAATTTATGTCCTTTCCAAGGTAACAATAATTTCGGTGTTAACACCTAGTTTTATCGTTCATAAATATGTATAAACATGATTTTAAATTCATTTAATTGAAAATTTTGAAAATTTTTACTAGAATTGGGTAGTCAGTACATAAGACTAGGGCTGTTCTTTATTATCAGAGAGCACTAGATTCTAATACAACTACTACTTTACTAGTATTTCTAATGGTAACCAAGTGTATAAAGTAAAAATTTTAAAATCCGAAAGAATTTAAGCCCTTCCCACACTTAAGATCTTGCAATGCCCTCATTTACAAGAAATCAGTAACAATTTAAATTATTGAGGGTGATTTGTGTGAAAATGATTAAATTTTACCAAAGTTTCCAAACATATTGGCATTTGTTTGCTGAATGATAAATGGTGCATATCATTTGTTCATTCCGTCTTGTTGTTATATCACATTTATTTTGCATCTTGTCGTCAAAATTAGTTGCTTTTGCTGAACTTAATGCCAGTATTTGAAAATGCGTTGTTTTACCCTGTTGTGTACATAAGATAAACTGCAAACATATATACATATTTTTGAAGTTTGGTATATTACCCCACATTCAAACATTATTAAAATCTAAAAATAAAAATTTGTAAATTATAAAAACTAATACAATTCCAACATAAGTATTAAATGTAACAACATTACAAATTATAAAATAAATAAAACTAAGTAGACTAGGGATGATACTGATACCAGTAGGGGTTCCATGCATAACCATATGTGTTATAAAATGCTTCGGCTGGGTTATACGTAGGATACGGTGGTTGGATCTCTATAGACCAGGGAGGAAATACGGGCGATGGAGTAGGAATATAGTTTCTACCTATTTATTGGCAATAAGCTATGATTTGGTTTTGATGAACTTGCCAATCTTCAAATGCTCAATGTCTAGCATTTTCGTACTCTTGTGAAGCTATAAACCTTTGCATTTCTGTCATTTCATTTCCTCCTCCCACATTACCTGGCTGTTGGTTTCTCTCAACCTGTGGATGTCTACCATTATATCGTACTGCGGCGTTATTTCGCCTCTTCAAAACCTTCGCACCATGGTATACATTTAAACCTATTGTATCGCGGGGTTCTGGTTCTTCGACTAATAATCCCCCCTGACTTATATCCACACCGAGATATTCAGCAATCAAAGTAATAAATATACCACCTCCTATTATGCTATGCGGTCTCATCCCCCTAACCATAGCTGATAAATAATAACCCACACAATAAGGTATACTTACAGCGCTTTGTGGGTCTCGAATACACATGTGGTAAAACAAATCCTGTTCATTTACCTTTTCCTTGTTCTTACCTCGTTGTGTAATCGAATTGGCTAAAAACCTATGAATTACTCTTAACTCTGCTCTATCTATATCCAAATAAGAGTAATTTCCCCCTTTAAATCGGTGATGGCCAGTCATTTAACTCCATACACCATGCGTATCAAAATTTTCGTCTATCTTTCTACCATTTAGTATCAACCCTCTACAATCGGCAGATGCTAACTCCTCAGGCGTATATATACGTAAAGCCTGAGCCATGTCTAGTAAAGACATGTGGCGCATCGAACCTCCTAACAAAAATCTAATAAAAGATCGATCGGTTAAACTAACTACCCGATCATTTATTTCTATACTACACAATAATTCTTCACACCATACTTTATATACAGGTCTACGCATGTTGAATAAACTTACCCAATCGTTAAAAGTAGAATTACCATACCTCTGTGTAAGTAATTCCCTAATTAGCCCGGCTAATTCTACAGCTTCTAACGGTGCCCATTCTATTACCCTAGGTACTTCAACAGCTTTAGAATGAAGAGTATGCAAACCCCTTTGGTATTTTGGATAATCTATCCAACGTCTGCCAAATCTCAAGTTCGGGTGCAAATCTTCTAAGTGCATATCTGAAAATGTCATGACTGGATGAGGTATATCTTGTTTGTAGTAGTTATCCACCTCCTGTTGTTCCGTATTCTCAGCAGGAGCATTGCGAGCTTGGGATGAAGATTCACCCCTTTCAGTCTGCAAAACACATCAAACACAATTTTTGTGCATCCAAATATGCATTAGTGTCAGGAAAATCATCAATCAAAATAATTACAATGACATGTTCAATTTATATCAAACATAAGCTCATTTTTATATTTTTATCAAATCTACACTTTTTCAAATAAGCATATACGAAAATGTTCACCAAGTTCATAAGCATTCAACTCAAATAACATGTCAAAATAATCATTACTAGCAATTAAACAAGTTTCAAATGACATTATCTCTCAAAAATCAAGTTCATGAATTTTAGACTTGAAAAAGTCCACTTTAATTCTCAAAATCATGTTTAGGCTCAAAGTTTGGATCATTTAACTACCTAAATATGTTACACTACTTAATTTAGCAACAATTCATGACAAAAATCGACCATAACCTGTTTATATCAAAAAGCCCCAAATTTGTTCAAGAACACAAACCCTAGATTACTCAAAATTTGAAGTTTAAGGCTTCTAATCATGTTAAATAGCATCAATCTAGGTTATACAAGCATAATACACAAGCAATTTAAGCATAATTACACTAAAAAGCATCAAAATCGAATTGGGTATAAAATTGCTCAAGAACACTAACTTTCGGATTAAATGGTGTTTAGGTGTAGAAATTTACCGTTTTTCTTGAGTAATTCCTTGATAGCATCCTTCTCAACAGGATTTTAGTAAAAAAATGTGATGATTTTTGGTGAAAAATTCGATTTTCGTGTGTGTTTTTGGTTGGTTTTTCGCAGTTTTGTGTTGTGGGTGTGTTCAACTGATCTGTTTCCAGCGTATATATTTTTTTCTGTAAATTTTGTCCTCCGCGAGTCGCGGTATTTGGAGCTTACAAACTCCGCGAGTCGCGGTGCTTTTTTTTTTATTTATATATAAATCTCAACTTATAAAACAAATATAAAATAAATTTAAAATTTTGTTTTCCTTTGTTTTAGGACGAGGTCGTTTCGGATCGATGTCCTAGTCCGTCCTTCGACAAAATTTTAAAATTTGTCTTTTTGTAGCGATTGTTTTAAAAGCTAAGATTTTTGGGTTTTTTTTAAATGTTTTTGGCATACTTTAATTCAATAAGATTAAAAATAATGATAATAAAAGTTCTCGTCCCTCCCTCGGGTAAAGCAATTTCGGTTCAAAGACCTAGTCTTCAACTTACGACGAATTTTAAAAATCATATTTTTAACTTAGCGATATAAAGTAAATTTTTGTTTTTAAATTCACACCAAACTTAAATTTAAAATGCATAAAATTAAAAATTCACACCAAACTTAATTAAAAATTCATATTATAAATTCACACCAAACTTATATTATATTTTTGTTTTTATACATACAAACTTATATTAAAAAGATTAATTTTACAATTTTAAATATATTGATTTAAAAAGTTTACAATATTATTTTAATTTTTATATATTAATTTTAAAACATGGTAAAAATAAAATTAAAAATCTTTTTTGGCTTTTTATCCCACTTTAATCAATCAAATATTATCAAAAACATACGCCCCTCTTTTCGGTAAAGTAATTTCGGTTCCATGACCTAATTTAACTCATGACGAATTTTTGAAATATTTTGAGTTGATTGATTAAAGATATTTATACCTTAAGAATAAACGTTAAATTTTGCAGTGATGTAATAAATTTTTGAATGATATCAATAATTTCGGTCGCCAAACCTAATTTTATTCAATACCAATTTAATACTATATAGCGAACAAATTAGCGTTTATTATCAAAAGGTTAAAAATAAAAATAAAAAAAATAAAAACTGTACAGACTTACCTGTGAGATAGTATTCTTAGTGATATGATCTATCCTATTCATAAGATAGTCGGTTTAATTGATTTTCTATGGCTACATAGGCGTAACCTCGAGCATTCAGTGTTTTTTCTTCTAAACATATGAACGGTCCGTCTCTGCATAAAGTAACAAATTCGGTGTTTGAATAGGTTTGATTATTTGAACATTTACCTCCATGTGACCATTTTCCGCATTTGTGACATCTTTCTAGGTGTCGTGAACTTCTTTTCGCTACGGATTTTGATTTTCCTTTACCAAATTGTAACTTATTATCTTCGCATCTGGATTCTTTTCTTACTCCGTCCAATCTTTCTCTGATTACTGATACTATTTCACTCGGAAGTGTGTCATTATTACGTTTAGTGATCAAAGCGTGTAGCATTAAACCATGGTTTAGTTCGCAGGAAGTCTTCATTTCATAAAAACCTAAAAAAAATAAAAATTCAGAATGGGGGGAGAAGACTAGTTCTTTAGGGTCTGCTAGGGAAAGACCATTCGGGTTCCATTTTCGAGAACTACACGAAAACAAACAATCTAACTCTAACAGAAATACATATTATCCTTTAAAGGCTTGATTCTCCCCACACTTAGTTAGCTGTGGTATCGAAATTGTGATTAACTTCATTGTCGAATTCCATCGGACTATCTATGTAGTGTTTAACTCTGTGACCATTAACCTTAAATTCAATCCCATTTGAATTTATTAATTCTATCGTTCCGTATGGGAAAACTCTTTTGACTATGAATGGTCCAGACCATCTTGATTTCAATTTTCCAGGAAATAGCTTGAATCGTGAATTGAAAAGAAGAACTCTGTCTCCTTCTTTGAATTCTTTTGAACTTCTGATTCTTTTATCATGCCATTTCTTCGTTCTTTCCTTATAGATTAACAAATTTTCGTATGCTTCATGTCTTAATTCGTCTAATTCGTTTAGTTGACTTAATCGTAGACGTCCAGCTTCATGTAAATCAAGATTACATGTCTTCAAAGCCCAAAATGCTTTGTGTTCAATTTCTACTGGAAGATGACATGCTTTTTCGTAGACGAGTTTAAAAGGTGTGGTTCCAATTGGAGTTTTGTAGGCCGTTCTAAAAGCCCAGAGTGCATCCTCCAATTTAATGGACCATTCCTTCGGATTTGATCCTACGTTTTTTTTCTAGAATACGTTTTAAAGCTCGGTTGGTATTTTCAACTTGTCCACTTGTTTGTGGATGATATGCGGTGGAGATTTTATGAGTTACTCCATATCTTTTGAGAACTTTCTCAAGTTGATTATTACAAAAATGAGTTTCCCAATCACTTATTAAAGCTTTCGGTGTTCCAAACCTTGCAAAAAGACGTTTTAAAAAGTTGACTACAACTCGTGCATCGTTAGTTGGGAGAGCTTGTGCTTCCGCCCATTTAGATACATAATCAATGGCTTCGAGAATATAGAGATTATTATGAGATTTTGGAAATGGACCCATAAAGTCAATACCCCAAATATCAAATACTTCACATACTTGGATGACATTTTGTGGCATTTCATCACGTTGATTTATTTTTCTGGCCCTTTGACAAGCATCACAGGATTTGCAAAGAAGGTGTGCGTCTTTGTAAATTGTAGGCCAATAGAATCCAGCTTCATAAACTTTTCTTGCTGTTAGTTGAGGCCCATAATGCCCCCCTGTTGGTCCTGTGTGACAATGGTTTAAAATTTTACTAGCTTCATCTCCGAATACACATCGGCGTATTATTCCATCTGGACAACTTTTAAATAGATGTGGATCTTCCCAGAAATAGTGTTTTATATCACTGAAGAATTTCTTTCGTTTTTGGTACGATAATCCTTTTTCAAGGAATCCACATACTAAGTAGTTTGCATAGTCTGCAAACCATGGTATTTCATTATAATCTATCTTCAATAGATATTCATCAGGAAAGTTGTCTTGTATGGCCGATTCATTTAGAACTTCTAATTCAGGATTTTCAAGACGAGAAAGATGATCAGCGGCGAGATTTTCTGCTCCTCTTTTATCTCGGATTTCAATATCGAATTCTTGTAAGAGTAAGATCCAATGGATTAATCTTGGTTTGGCATCTTGTTTCGAAAATAGGTATCTAAGAGCAGAATGGTCGGTATAGACCACCGTTTTTGCTAGAACGAGATATGAACGAAATTTGTCAAAAGCAAAGATAATAGCAAGGAGTTCTTTTTCAGTAGTTGTATAATTTGTTTATGCTCCTTGTAACGTCTTACTAGCATAATATATAGGTTGAAATCGTTTTTCAATCCTTTGTCCTAAAACGGCTCCCATTGCAAAATCACTTGCATCGCACATTAGTTCAAACGGTAGATTCCAATTTGGTGTTATCATGATCGGCGCATTAGTGAGTTTCTCTTTAAGAATATTAAAAGATTTGATACATTCATCTGAAAAGATGAATGGAGCATCCTTTTCTAGGAGTTTATTCATAGGAGTGGCAATTTTTGAAAAATCTTTTATGAAACGTCGGTAAAAACCGGCATGCCCTAGAAAATTCCTAACTCCTCTAACATTGGTGGGATGTGAAAGTTTAGCAATTACATCTACTTTAGCTCTATCCACTTCAATTCCTTCTTTTGAAATTTTATGTCCAAGAACGATGCCTTCTTTAACCATGAAATGGCATTTCTCCCAATTAAGAACTAGATTTGATTGTTCGCATCTAATAAACATTCGTTCAAGATTAGCTAGACATGATTCAAATGTATCACCGAAGACTGAAAAGTCATCCATGAAAACTTCCATGCATTCTTCTATCATGTCGTGAAAAATCGCCATCATGCACCTTTGAAAGGTTGCAGGGGCATTGCAAAGTCCAAATGGCATGCGTTTGTAAGCAAAAGTATCATAAGGGCACGTGAACGTGGTTTTCTCTTGATCTTCGGGTGCTATTGGAATTTGAAAATATCCGGAAAATCCATCAAGAAAACAATAGTAACTATTTCCGGCTAGCCTTTCCAACATTTGATCAATGAAAGGTAAGGGAAAGTGATCATTTCTGGTGGCGTCATTTAATTTTCTATAATCAATACATACACGCCATCCTGTTACAGTCCTAGTAGGAATAAGCTCATTTTTTTCATTTGTAATGACAGTCATGCCACCCTTCTTAGGCACGCATTGAACTGGGCTTACCCATGGACTATCAGAAATTGGATAAATTAAACCTGCGCCTAGTAGTTTAATAATTTCCTTTTTTACTACATCTTGCATATTAGGATTTAGTCTTCGTTAGCGTTGCACATACGTTTTATGACCTTCTTCCATAAGGATTTTATGTGTGCAATACGAAGGACTTATTCCTTTAATATCATGAATCTTCCATGTAATGGCTGGTTTATGAGCTTTCAACACAGAAATGAGTTGTGATTTCTCATTTTCAGTAAGAGAAGACGATATTATTACGGGTAATTCAGATTCACCATGTAAATAAGCGTATTCCAAATGGTTTGGAAGTGGCTTTAACTCTAATGTCGGTGGTTCTTCTATCGATGATTTATATCGATATCTGTCTTCTTCTTTTAGCATTTGAATTTCTTCTGTTGTTGGTTCATATCCATTAGCTATTAGTGTAGCTAACATTTCAGCTTCATCAATTGGTTCAGTACTTTCTCCTAAAGAACATTCTCCTGTTCCTTGTAATTCTGGAAATTCTTCTAACAATTCTGCATGTGAATCTATAGTTTGAATATAATAACATGTATCATCTGCAGATTGCGGTTGTTGCATTGCTCTATCAACTGAAAAGGTAACACTCTCGTCCTCTATACTTAGGGTAAATTTCTTACCGAACACGTCTATCATTGCTTTAGCCGTGTTTAAGAATGGTCTTCCTAATATGAGAGGAACTTGAGAATCTTCTTCCATGTCCAGAACAACAAAATCTACTGGAAATACTAAAGTACCAACTTTAACTAGCATGTTCTCCATTATCCCTCTAGGATATTTTATTGATCGATCGGCTAGTTGTATGCTTATTCTTGTTGGTTTCAAATCTCCAAGGTCTAGTTTAGCGTATAGTGAATACGGCATTAAATTTATACTAGCACCTAAGTCTGCCAATGCTTCTATTGAACTAAGACTACCCAGAAAACATGGAATTGTGAAACTTCCTGGATCAGATAATTTTTCTGGTATCTTATTCAACAGCAATGCTGAACAATTAGCATTCATAGTAACAACCGAGAGTTCTTCCATTTTCTTTCTATTCGAGATTAGATCTTTAAGAAATTTAGCATATCTAGGCATTCCTGAAATCACATCAATGAAAGGAAGATTTACATTTATCTGTTTAAACATATCCAAGAATTTGGATTGCTCGGCTTCAAGTTTCTCTTTCTTCATTTTACTTGGGTAAGGAAGTGGTGGTTGGTATGGTTTAACATAAGGTTTATCCTTAGCTGTGTTATCTTCATTAACCTTTTCAACTACCGGTTCTTTTTCCTTATCTTGTTCAGGTTGTGGTTCTTGTGGAGTAGGAATAGTTTCATCAGAAGTTACAGGTATTTCAGGTGGTTTAAGTGTTGTACCACTTCTTGTGGTAATGGCTTTAGCTGTTTCATTCCGGGGGTTTGCATTTGTATCACTAGGTAAACTTCCCGGTTTTCTTTCACCTATTAACCTTGCTAGGTTACTTACTTCTTGTTCCAAGTTTTGAATAGAAGCTTGTTGATTTCTAAATGCTTGAGCATTTTGTTCATTAGTTTGTTTTTGAGATGTGAAAAACTGCATTTGAGTTTCAACTAGCTTCGTCATCATATCTTCTAAATTCAGCTTTTTATCATCGGTTTGTGGTGGTTTGTTTTGAAAATTAGGTCTTTGCTGGTTGTAAGTATTATTGGATACTTGTTGATTGCTAGGACCTTGTTGGTTGTTGTATGGAACATTTCTGTTATAATTCTGGTTTTGATTGTAAATTGGTCTTGGCGGTTGATAATTATTCTGATAATTATTTCCAGGCCTTTGGTTTATGTATGAAATATTCTCTCTTTATTCCATTGTTAATTCAATACTGAGACAATCTTTTGTCAAATGTGGTCCTCCACACTGCTCACAACTAATTCGTATTGAGTGGATATCTTTAGTCATCTTTTCCATTCGTCTCTCGACAGCATCTATCTTTGCGGAAATGGAATCTAAGTCATGGCTAGAATCGGCTCTAGCTGCTTTAGATGATCTAACGATATCTTTTTCTTGGTGCCACTCATGTGAGTGGGAAGCAGTGTTATCAATAATTTTATAAGCATCAGTTTCGGTTTTCTTCATAATAGAACCACCAGCTGCTATATCGATGTCTTTTCTTGTAGTGATGTCGCATCCTTGGTAGAATATTTGTACTATTTGACAGGTGTCTAAACCATGTTGCGGACATCCTCTTAATAACTTTCCAAATCTTGTCTACGCCTCATATAGAGTTTCATTCGGTTTCTGTGTGAACGTAACAATTTGTCTTTGAAGTCTTACGGCTTTAGATGCCGGAAAGAATTGTTTAAGAAATTTTTCAACTAAAATGTCCCATGTATCAATCGCCCCTTCAGGTAACGATTCCAACCAATCTTTGGCTTCTCCCTTTAAAGTCCAGGGAAATAACATGAGATATATCTGTTCATCCTCAACTTCTCTTATTTTAAATAGAGTGCATATCCTATTAAAGGTACGAAGATGTTCATTTGGATCTTCCTTCGGCGCACCACTAAATTGGCATTGATTAGTCACCATATGTAGAATTTGTCCTTTGATTTCATAATCTGGCGCATTAATGTCTGGATGAGTAATTGCGTGACCTTGGCCAGTGCGTTTAGCTCTCATTCGGTCTTCCATACTTAAAGGTTCCAGATTCTCCATAATTGAATTTGTTGAATCCGAATCACTAGAGGATCCTGATTTAATGGTTCGTTCCTCAACAATCTCTGTTTGAATGATTGGTGGTTCCGGAGGAAAATTTAGGGGTTCAGGATCTATGAATCGTCCCTGAATATTCTCCGGATTCTCAATTGTGAGGTCGGGTTCAAAAAATAGATTATCGGAAATTTGAATTGGAGTACTTGGTCGACTGGATGACGATTCTAAAGAAAAAATCAACGGCGGTAATATTTGCTAAATGTCTTGATCTAGTTACAGGTGGTGAACGTACAAAAGGTGGTGAACGTCATGCTCGGTGCATTCACTGAATATCCTATTAGTTTTTAAAAGGAAATAAAAATTATATAAGTTATCCAATTAATAGACTTTTCTGATTTTGCCCACGTTTCGAATAGCCAAAAGATGCAGCAGAGGGGCAGGATTCGTTTGGTCTCAATATAATTGAGGACTGTTTGGCTCCAATAACCCGGTCCACGTACAAATCCAACTATTACTACGAACCAGAAAATTTTGATGTCTATCAATTTAACCACTTAAAATAAAGTTTCGTAATTTTAAGAAATTTAGATAAGAAGTAGAATAAAAATCTATGTCCTAAAACTAGAATAGCGAGAAATAAGAAAGAAAAAGAGCGCGTCGAAAAAGGTCGAAAAATAAAAAGGGTTGAAAAATAAAAGGCGTCGAAAAAATAAGAAAGAAAAAAAAATGACTTATTGAACTTAAAAACATTCGCCTAACCCAACCTTATTACTACCACTAACTTAAAATTATAATCGCAAATTGAGATTACTAATTGGAATGATAATTGATACATAGGTAAAAGGCGTCGAGAAATAAGAAAATAGCGCGTCTAAACTTAAAAAGGAACTAAAAATTTAAAACTAAAAGTTGCGTCTAAAAATATTAAAGCTTACAAGTAAAACGATATCCCAAATGGAAATAACTTAAAAAGGTACTAAAACTTAAAAAGGCATCGCAAAATTCTAAAGCACCTAAATCTTAGTCTAAAGAAAAAGCACTTAAGGGATTTTACGGCAAAGTCTAAAAATCTAGAAGTAAAAATAACTATGGCAAAAACTATGTTTAAAACTAAATACGAGCGAAAAATACAAATATTACGCTAAAACAATTAAAAAGAGACAAAATATAAAAATATACTAAAAGTTACAAAAATTACAATTTTTATAAAAATATTATTTTTATATTATTTATTTTATAAAAGTGTCAATTTTATAATTTATTTAAATTAATTAAACTAAATATACAAATTAAATAAATAAACTAAACTTAATTAATTAAAAATTAAAACCTAATTAGGGTTTTTAATTAATAATAATAATAATAATAATTACGTAATGATGCAGATTAGGGTTTCTGGTCACGTGTCAGAGAGAACTCCACGAGTCGCGGTTCTCGAAGCTGGAAAACTCCGCAAGTCGCGGGGTTTCAAATTTCAGATCAGGTGCAGGACAAAAATCGTTCGTTTCAGTTTTTTTTTTAAATTTCTGTTTTAAATTTTCTGTTTAAATAAAAATATTTATATAATAAAAACTTATATTAGAAATACTTTATAATTTTATAAATAAAAATCTTAAAACTAGATTTATATATATATATATATATATATATATATATATATATATATATATATATATATATATATATATATATATATATATATATTTTCTGTTTTTTAATTTTATGTTTTAAATAAACACAAAATATTTAAATAAAACTTATATTTTTATAAAATAGAAATAAAGAAACTTTATAAAACTTAAATATTTAACAAACTCTTAAAAATATTATATTTTTGTTTTTCTTTTTATGTTTTTGAATATTTAAAACTTATTTTTACAAAAGCGTATTTTTATAAAAGTAAACTAAAAATAAAAAAAATCTTTTTTTTATATATTTATTAGCGTTGCGCTTCCGGCTTTTAAGCTAGATTGTCCCCGGCAGCGGCGCCAAAAATACTTGATAGTTAAAGCTAACGGGTATAAAATACTATTAAATTTTACAAGGAGATACTATTAAATACGATACAATTTTACACAAGATATTTATTTATTTAAAGAATGGATATACTTAAACCTTGCTACAACACTTATAGGCAGTGTACCTAATCGTACAGTAGTGTAGTTTTTAGTAAGTCCGGTTCGTTCCTCAGGGAAAATCTTTTAATCAAAGCTTAACGCTATATTAGTTTAATTTATAAAAATACAAATATATATATAAGTAATATTATTATTATAAAGGGGGGTTTTTTACCGTTTAATGACCGGTTTGTCGATTTTAAAACTTTAGTCACAGTTAAAACCAAATGTAAAATATTAAATAAATAAAAGACTTAATTTAAAGCGTAAAGTAAATAACGATAATGAAATTGCGAATAATAAAAGTGCGATAAAATAAACTTGCGATAATTAAAAAGTACGATAATTAAAAGTGCAATTAAATACAATAACAATAAATAAAAATGCGATAATTAGAAGTGCAATTAAATATAAAATAAAGGAAATTAAATATGAAATAAAAGAATTATGCTTATTTAAACTTCCGTAATCATGATGTTTGACGTGTTGATTTTTAGTTTTATGCCCATGGGTTAATTGTCCTTTGTCCTGGATTATTTAATATGTCCGTCTGGTTTTTGTCCATAACAGTCTATCAGTCATAAATATAAAGTGCGAGTGTCCTCGTCAAATTATCCTTATACCCGAAGTCAAATATTCCAACTAATTGGGGACTTAAACTGTAACAAGATTTTAATACTTTGTTTAATAATTACACCAGGATGTCGACTGAGTGTAACCCAAGGTTTTAATACTTTATTATCAATTATGCCAAGTGTCCTTGTACATAATTTCACCCCTGTTTTAATAATTCCATAGACTATTAATTCATTCCCGTGTCCGGTTAAATGAACGATTATTCGTACATATAAATACCCCGCCCATCGTGTCCGATCGAGTGTATATGGTTATTTATAGGGACGTCCAATTGTAAATCTTTATATTAAAATTAACAAACTATCATTTAGTTAAACAAATATAAAGCCCATTAATAGCCCATAGTCTAATTTCCACAAGTGTCGTTCTTTTGTCCAAACCCCAATTATGGTACAAAGCCCAATTACCCAATTTTAATAATTTGCCCAACATCATGATTACTTCGTTTTAAATAAGTATAATAATAATTTAGCTACGAGACATTAATGTAAAAAGGTTGAACATAACTTACAATGATTAAAAATAGCGTAGCGTTACACGGACAGAATTTCGACTTACACCCTTACAACATTCGCTAACATACCCTTATTATTAGAATTAAAATTAAAATATAAATATAAATATATACTACATATAGATATAGAGAGATTGATATATATGATCTTAAAAATGATCAGAATTCGTTGGATTTTATAGGGAGTTTCAGTTTTTGGGGCTCCGCGACTCGCGGCCCTTTCCTTCTTCAAACTCCGCGAGTCGCGGAGTTTGTTTTTACAGCTCACCCACCTTTGGCTCTTTGTTTGCCGACGATTTATTTTATAAATATAATATATATATAATTAATATAATTAATTATATATTATATTATATTTATATACATAGTTAACTTGTAATTTTTAGTCTGTTGCGTCGAGCGTTGAGAGTTGACTCTGATCCCGGTTCCGGATTTTCGAACGTCCTTGCGAATAATTTAATATCTTGTACTTTGCGTTTTGAATCTTGTACTCTTGTAATTTCGAGACGTTTCTTATCAATAATTGGAACCACTTTGATTGTATTTTGTACTTTTGAGCTTTTTGGACCTTTGCGTCTTCAATTCGTCGAATCTGTCTTTTGTCTTCACCATTTATTATTTAAACGAATATCACTTTTAAATAGAACAATTGCAACTAAAAGCTTGTCTTTCTTGAGGAATAATGCTATGAAATATATGTTCGTTTTTAGCATTATCATTTAGGTCAAGAATAGCAATTGTCCTTACACACTTTTACTTGTGAAGTACTTTATTACTCGTGCACTCAAGGTGAGATCATAGTCCCACTTTTACTCTTTTAAACTTACATTTGGGATAAGAAAACATAAACGTTTCGTTTTACAAAGTGAACACAAGTACGAAAACAAACATTCTACATACGAGTTTGAACAAAAATCCTCAATTCGATTATCATAAGTTACACTTGCCGGGTGTAAGCGAGAACTTATGTTGTATGGCCATATGGGTTTGACAAACCCTCATTTGGACGGTTCGCTACCGTTATTGGATGAAATATATTTTCGAGAAACAGTGTATGTTCTAACACAATTGTGATGGGGTTCTATGGATGGAAAGTTAAGCCTTGATAATTGGGTGCTCGTGATAACAAATTTTAGAATGGTTTACTATTATTTCAATGTTATAAATCTTGTGGTTCATTTGTACTTACTTACTTACTTAAACCTATGATTTCGCCAACGTTTTCGTTGACAGATTTCTATATTTTTCTCAGGTCCTTGAACGTTTTGTGATACATGCTTCCGCTCATTATTTTGATACTTGCATTGGATGTCGAGTATATATGCATACATGGAGCGTCTTTTGGCTACTTTTAAATTGTGTCGCATAGGTTTCATTTGTACTTATAACGTTGTAACGTAACTTGTGGTTGAACTATTCTTGTAAACTTTGAAACAATCTTTACATTTGAAATGAATGCGACATATCTTTTTGGTCAAACATTATTTTAAAGACTTACGACCACGTAATGGGACCTAAGTAGACGGCGCCGTCAATGACGATTTTGTCAGGTCGCTACAGAATAAGAGATTCTTCAACCAAATAGATTGGCAAGCTGCCGAAGTTGTTGCCATGAACTCGGCCTCACATGATGACAACGCCACTGTATTCTGCTTTTGTGATGCCCATGTAACCTGATTGTTACCAAGATAGAACACCACTCCGGTGGTTACCCTTCGATTGTTAAGGTCCATTCCGTGGCTACTATCATTATATCCAATTAAATTCTTATCACCTCCTTTCTTGTAAACGATGGCATAATTTAAAGTTCCTTTCAGGTACCTTAAAATTTGCTTCACAGCCTTCAAGTGTCTTTCTTTTGGTGCCTGCATATAGCGACTAACGACCCCGCCCGAATAAGCTAAATTTGGTCTCGAGTGAATCAAATATCAAAGACACCCTATGAGTCTTCGGTAATTAGTAGCATCAACCGGGTTTCTTTCTGCATCCTTGCTCAAACTAAATTTGGATTCCATAGAGTATTTTGCCGACTTGCATTCCATCATACCAGCCATCTTTAAAACTCTTTTTGCATAACCACTTTGACTGATCTCAGACCCATTTCTTCATTGTTTAACCTCAATACCAAGGTAATAATTCAGCTGCCCCAAAACAATCAAATCGTCTACATACCGGTAATAAAAATGGATTTAGACATTCTTACCTTGTATAGTGCTTGATCATGAATACATCTTTCGAAACCCAAATCCTTGATGGACTTATCCAGTCGAATATTCCAGGCTCTAGGGGCTTGCCGTAACCCATAAAGAGCCTTATGTAGGCGATACACCTTCTGTTCTTTGTCTTTTACAACGAAACCGTCGAGTTGAGCAACATACACTTCCTCTTTCAAATCCCCGACTTGACATCTAATTGATGTACTTCCCAACCTTTCATTGCTGCTATTGATAACTGCAACCTTATTGTTTCAATTCTTGCTACAGGAGCTAATACCTCATGGAAGTCGATGCCTTTGCGTTGCACATAACCCTTCGCAACCAAACGTGCTTTGTGCTTCACAATTTTTTCGTCTGCATTCTTCTTTACCTTGTTCACCCACTTTAATCTGATTGATTTGTGACCCTTTGGAAAATTAGTGAGCTTCCTTGTGCCGTTCTTTTCGATTGCACTTATTTCATTTGCTTCCTGCCATGCACTTTCATTAGCTGCTTCCATGTAATTCGAGGGTTTATGAACATGAGCTCATCTTCGAACAAACCTCCACCATCAACATAATCTTCCATCTAATGAGGAGGTTGTCGTTTACGAGTAGGTATGTGATCTTGTATTGAAGACATAACACTGTTACTGGATTTTGTAGATGAATCAGACACCATTTCTCTAGTATGTTCAGCACTCTGACTTGTGTCTTCAGTTTTACTTTGAGCTGGTGTGTTCCCCAAATGGTGAATCATGATTATCATTAAGACTTGAGATCCCATTTTGATTGTCACCTGCATGATCATGAACAAAAATACCACTGTTTATACCTCCAACGATATTATCATTAGTGTCTTCAAGTTTGTTCCATTCACACTTTTTTGTTTCATCAAATATAACATTTCTGGCTACTACCATTTTTCTCTCTCGAGGATTATAAGTATGGTAAGCTTTGCTCCCCGATTCCACACCTAAATAAACCATAGAAGAGCTGCGATCACTGAGTTTTGTGGTTTGGTATTTTGGTGTCTTCACATGCCCAACACAACCAAACACCTTGAAATGCTCAAGAGTTGGTTTATTACATGCCCTTTACCCCTTTTGTAGGAAGTCTGTTCATAAGATAGACAGCATGTCGCACCCCTACACCCCACATATAATCGAGTACCTCCATGGTTTTTAACATCGACGTCGTTGCTTCAAGTATAGTACGACTTATCCTCTCTACTATACCGTTTTGTTGAGGAGAATAAGGTGCGGTCAGCTGGCTCCTTATTCCTTCTTGTTCACAAATATTAGAAAATAACTTGGAGGTGAATTCACTTCCTCGGTCAGTTTGTAATGTCATCACTTTCAAATCCGTTTCAGTTTCAACTTGTTTCTTAAACGATACAAACTTGTCAAAAGTCTCGTGTTTTGACATCAGCATATAAACCCACATAAACCGACTGCAATCATCAACAATCAATTGGAAATATCGGTTACCTCCAACTATTTGTGGTGTAATACGGCCACATAAATCTGCATACACCTGTTCGAGTGGGAGACTAGCTATCCGAGCTTCTTTTCCAACCATGCATCCTTCACACACTTGCAATGGATGCTTCACTTTAGGTACACCCCGCACCATATTCTTTTGTACCATTGATTCAATGACACGAAAGTTGACATGGCCCTGCCTTGCATGCCATACCCAAACATTCTGTTCTATGTTCGCCAACAAACAAGTAGGCTGTGACATGTTCAATGTAACTTTATATAATCTGTTATTAGACCTCGAGACCTTCAATACCAAGCGATCAGTATCATCACGAACCTTTAAAAACTCATGTAACAATTCAACTTTATAACCCATCTCAGTTAATTGTACAAGGCTTATTATATTGTTTTTCAACACAGAGATATAATAAACATCAGGCACAAATAATTGGTTGCCATTTTTATAATTAACTAGGATTGAGCCCTTATCAGCAACTTGTACCTTTGATCCATCACCGAAATGTACGCTTCAAGTGGTTCGTCCACCGAGTTCTGCTCGCCCCGTTATCGAGGTATCATACATATATACTTGATGTGTTGCGAGGTGTATACGAAAGAGTTATATTTTTATTGCGAATACTATTAGATACGATACAATTTTACACAAGTTATTTATTTATTTATAGAGTGGATATACCTAAACCTTGCTACAACACTATAGGCAGTGTACCTAATCGTAAAGTAGTGTAGTTTTTAGTAAGTCCGGTTCGTTCCGCAGGGAGCTAGCTGAGTTTAACGCTATATTTATTTTAAACTATATTTGTATCAATATATATATAAGTAATATTATTATTATTATAAAAGGGGGGTTTTTACCGTTTAGTGACCGGTTTGTCGATTTTATGTCTTAGATCACAATTAAAACCTAATGTAAAATATTAAATATAAATACAACTTAATTTAAAGCGTAAAGTAAATGACGATAAATAAAAGTGCGATAAATAAAAGTGCAATAATTAAAAGTGCAATAAATAAAATGACAGTAAATAAAAGTGCGATGAGATATAAAATAAAGGAATTATGCTTATTTAAACTTCCGTAATCATGATGTTTGACGTGTTGATTTTAATTTATTACCATGGGTTAATTGTCCTTTGTCCTGGATTATTCGATATGTCCATCTGGTTTTGTCCATAATAGTCCATCAGTCATAATTATAAAATGCGAGAGTCTTCGTCAAATTAATCTTACTATCCGAAGTCAAATATTACCCCTATATACTAATAGCCACTAGAATTTTTGTAGTTACCCCTATATAATAATAGCCACTAGCATTTTTGTAGTTTCAATTGATTTGGGTTGTAGTTTTGTGTTTGCGTTCACACTGCATTCCGCCCCTCATCTTTGCCTCACTTTACACAACGACCCCTCAAATTTACATTTCTTCGGGGGTAAAAAGTGTAAATATACAATCTTATTAAAATAAAAAAACGCTAACTCCACCCATTTTTTTAGCGGGTCCTATCTTTTCGCTCGGTGCGAGTTAAATTTTTCCGAGCCCACCGTTCAACTAAAAAAAAACTTACGAACACAACGGGACTAACTATACGCGAAACGGACACTTAAAAAAAACGCTCAATACCTCGGACTATATTCAATACACATACATACACCTATAACACACTCCGTTAACTATGAATACGCAACCCAAAGGCCCCGCAGCATCGCGCGGGCTCATTTTCTAGTTCCAACTAATTGGGGATTCGAACTGTAACAATGTCTTAATACTTTGTTTAATGAATACACCAGGTTATCGACTACGTGTAATCCAAAGTTTTAATACTTTGTTAACAATTACACCAATTACCCTTGAATATAATCCACCTCTGTTTTGTAACAACCCAACCCGTTAACCAACCAAAAACGCGGAATAAAAAAAAAATTTAAAACTGATCTGGAGGGTGCGCAGCGCGCACCACTGCCTGTGCGCGGCGCGCACAAGGCCTGAGACAGTTCTGATCAAAATGTCCATTTTTCGCGAAAAGATCTTCGACTTTCCGACACTTTTAGACCGAACGCTTTTCACAACAAACTTATATATGTAAAACTAACACGAATCAAACATAAAAATGATGTTTTACAAGCGGAGCCCACACGACCCAAAATACAAGTTTAATACAAGTTTAGAGTTTCGACCACCAAAAAGTTTAAGTTCCAAACTACACAATGAGCATGGCGTTTGGGATTAAACTACCCAACTACCGGTCAAACTCCAAGAGCTACTAAAGCCAAAAGCGTCCCCTAGTATCAAGCGGGATCTCTAGTCCAATACGATGCCCTTACCCTTGTCCAAAACCGAACCTATAAAATGGTAAACAACGAGAGGGTAAGCAAAGCTTAGTGAATGCAATAATTATACGAATAGATATATAATTATACCTACTTGCATACACTTACACAAACCGCAAACATGCTAGCAACACAATTAGCTTATCGTCACATTAACAAGCTATAATCTCCAATACCACAAGCTAGCAACAACCGCATAATAATATAACTCGAAATGATATAATATGCTTACAACACAAGTAACCATGGTCGACCAATAGTACAAGGGAACGGCGCTCGCGAAAACGCCATCGGTGTTCATAACATCCATTAGGGCACTTAACACCTCGCACCACTAACCCCTAGGGTGGCACCTTAACACCTCGGCACATCACCCCGAGTGGCATCTTAACACCTCGATGCAACACTCATTATTTTACGGAGTGGTGTCTTAACACCTCGACACTACACTCCTAGGTGGCATCTTAACACCTCGATGCTACACCCGAGTGGCATCTTAACACCTCGATGCTACACTCTTCACGTGAAACGTGGTGTCTTAACACCTCGACACTACACATTTCACGCTACAACAAATAGATACATTATATGCATACACATATAATTATTCCACTCACCTTAATAATTAGATGACGATTTCAACCTCCACAAGCTTCAAAGCAAAGTACCTAATATAATAAGTACTTGATCAACACACAAGCTAAGTGGACTCAATACTAACACTTACACATGAGCATTTAATGACTTAATGTATTAAATCGCCCATTTATACCAAAACCGCCCAATTAAAGTCAAGACCACCACTAATCACTTTAAAGCTAGTGATTAAGGTCCAACAACACCAACTAATACATAATTAGGGTAATTCATACCCATCTTTCCAAACTAAGTCAATTTATTACCCAAATAACCATTTTAAGACAACACACCCATTTCGGGTCATCCACTAACTAATCAACACCCATTTACTAAATAACTAGGTGTGTTAGCAATTAACTCACCAATTAGGGTTCATAAACATCATTTAATACTTTGAAACCCTAGACTAGTCACCAATTAGTATTCAAGACTCAATTTTACCCAAGAACACCCAAAATCACCAATAATGGGTTTTGTGTTCATCATTTACTCAAACCCTAACCCTTACACTAAATCAAAATAAGGAAAATAAAATTAGAACATATCACAACTACCACAACGAAGCTAGAGATAAGATGAACGACTTTAATGCTTGAACTTTAACCCAAAACAAGCTCCTTCCTCTTGGATTTAAGCTTTCTCTCTCAAAAATCACAATCTCTCTCTAGAATTAAAGTTAAAGTGATAAGGTTGTTGATAATGGAGTAATGGTGCTCCACAAACTGACCTATCTGTCTTTAACCCGTCCATAAGTGAATTTACCAAAATGCCCATCAAAATATCTGATTTAAAAAGCTGGAACCCGGCTACAGTAAGGGGTGCGCGGCGCGCTCCCTTTAGTGTGCGCGGCGCGCACTAGGCTCAGCTCACTCAGTGACTTCTGTTTAACTGCACAACATCACCCACACTCTATGTAACATATTTACACTGCTGTACAAACTAATTAGGATCTTACAACTCTCCCCCACTTATTCGGAGCGCGTCCTCGCGATCCAAGCCGCATGACAAGAGGGAAGATAAACCAACACGAATTCTTCGGGCTCCCAAGTAAACTCGGAACCCTTACTACGACGCCATTGAACTTTAAAAGTCCTAACCTCTTTATGCCTCAACCTTTTGACCTTCTCATCGAGTATGGCAATCGGCTCCTCAATATACTCTAACTTATTGTTTAGCTCAATTTCGTCTAACGGCACCCATGATGAATCATCCGCAAGACACTTAAGGAGATGGGAAACATGAAATGTATTATGAATCCCCGCAAGCTCTTCAGGTAATTCAAAATGATACGCGACTTCACCAACACGAGCTAAAACTTTAAAGGGACCAATAAACCGAGGAGCTAACTTTCACCGTTTTCGAAATCGAATAATTGTAGTGACCCGAACTTTTCCATGTTTATATATATTAATTGAGATTGATATTTACATGATTAAATGTTTCCAACATGTTAAGCAATCAAACTTGTTAAGACTTGATTAATTGAAATATGTTTCATATAGACAATTGACCACCCAAGTTGACCGGTGATTCACGAACGTTAAAACTTGTAAAAACTATACAATGACATATATATGGTTATATATATAGTTAACATGTTTTTATTATAAGTATGTATCTCATTAGGTATTTTAACAATGAGTTATATACATAAAAATGAGACTATTAATTTAAGAAACTCGAAAACGATATATATAACGATTATCGTTATAACAACGTCTTACTAGGTACATATGAATCATATTAAGATATTGATACACTTGGTTAATTATGTTAAATGATAAGTAAATATATTATTAAGTGTATTAACAATGAAATACATATGTAAAAATAAGACTACTAACTTAATGATTTCGAAACAAGACATATATGTAACGATTATCGTTGTAACGACATTTAACTGTATATACATCATACTAAGATATATTATATATCATAATATCATGATAATATAATAATTTAACATCTCATTTATTATAATAAACAATGGGTTAACAACATTCAACAAGATCGTTAACCTAAAGGTTTCAAAACAACATTTACATGTAACGACTAACGATGACTTAACGACTCAGTTAAAATGTATATACATGTAGTGTTTTAATATGTATTCATACACTTTTGAAAGACTTCAACACACTTATCAAAATACTTCTACTTAACAAAAATGCTTACAATTACATCCTCGTTCAGTTTCATCAACAATTCTACTCGTATGCACCCGTATTCGTACTCGTACAATACACAGCTTTTAGATGTATGTACTATTGGTATATACACTCCAATGATCAGCTCTTAGCAGCCCATGTGAGTCACCTAACACATGTGGGAACCATCATTTGGCAACTAGCATGAAATATCTCATAAAATTACAAAAATATGAGTAATCATTCATGACTTATTTACATGAAAACAAAATTACATATCCTTTATATCTAATCCATACACCAACGACCAAAAACACCTACAAACACTTTCATTCTTCAATTTTCTTCATCTAATTGATCTCTCTCAAGTTCTATCTTCAAGTTCTAAGTGTTCTTCATATATTCTACAAGTTCTAGTTACATAAAATCAAGAATACTTTCAAGTTTGCTAGCTCACTTCCAATCTTGTAAGGTGATCATACAACCTCAAGAAATCTTTGTTTCTTACAGTAGGTTATCATTCTAATACAAGGTAATAATCATATTCAAACTTTGGTTCAATTTCTATAACTATAACAATCTTATTTCAAGTGATGATCTTACTTGAACTTGTTTTCGTGTCATGATTCTGCTTCAAGAACTTCGAGCCATCCAAGGATCCATTAAAGCTAGATCCATTTTTCTCTTTTCCAGTAGGTTTATCCAAGGAACTTAAGGTAGAATTGATGTTCATAACATCATTCGATTCATACATATAAAGCTATCTTATTCGAAGGTTTAAACTTGTAATCACTAGAACATAGTTTAGTTAATTCTAAACTTGTTCGCAAACAAAAGTTAATCCTTCTAACTTGACTTTTAAAATCAACTAAACACATGTTCTATATCTATATGATATGCTAACTTAATGATTTAAAACCTGGAAACACAAAAAACACCGTAAAACCGGACTTACGCCGTCGTAGTAACACCGCGGGCTGTTTTGGGTTAGTTAATTAAAAACTATGATAAACTTTGATTTAAAAGTTGTTATTCTGAGAAAATGATTTTTATTATGAACATGAAACTATATCCAAAAATTATGGTTAAACTCAAAGTGGAAGTATGTTTTCTAAAATGGTCATCTAGACGTCGTTCTTTCGACTGAAATGACTACCTTTACAAAAATGACTTGTAACTTATTTTTCCGACTATAAACCTATACTTTTTCTGTTTATATTCATAAAATAAAGTTCAATATGAAACCATAGCAATTTGATTCACTCAAAACGGATTTAAAATGAAGAAGTTATGGGTAAAACAAGATTGGATAATTTTTCTCATTTTAGCTACGTGAAAATTGGTACCAAATCTATTCCAACCATAACTTAATCAACTTGTATTGTATATTATGTAATCTTGAGATACCATAGACACGTATACAATATTTCGACCTATCATGTCGACACATCTATATATATTTCGGAACAACCATAGACACTCTATATGTGAATGTTGGAGTTAGCTATACAGGGTTGAGGTTGATTCCAAAATATATATAGTTTGAGTTGTGATCAATACTGAGATACGTATACACTGGGTCGTGGATTGATTCAAGATAATATTTATCGATTTATTTATGTACATCTAACTGTGGACAACTAGTTGTAGGTTACTAACGAGGACAGCTGACTTAATAAACTTAAAACATCAAAATATATTAAAAGTGTTGTAAATATATTTTGAACATACTTTAATATATATGTATATATTTGTTATAGGTTCGTGAATCAACCAGTGGCCAAGTCTTACTTCCCGACGAAGTAAAAAATCTGTGAAAGTGAGTTATAGTCCCACTTTTAAAATCTAATATTTTTGGGATGAGAATACATGCAGGTTTTATAAATGATTTACAAAATAGACACAAGTACGTGAAACTACATTCTATGGTTGAATTATCGAAATTGAATATGCCCCTTTTTATTAAGTCTGGTAATCTAAGAATTAGGGAACAGACACCCTAATTGACGCGAATCCTAAAGATAGATCTATCGGGCCCAACAAGCCCCATCCAAAGTACCGGATGCTTTAGTACTTCGAAATTTATATCATATCCGAAGGGTGTCCCGGAATGATGGGGATATTCTTATATATGCATCTTGTTAATGTCGGTTACCAGGTGTTCACCATATGAATGATTTTTATCTCTATGTATGGGATGTGTATTGAAATATGAAATCTTGTGGTCTATTATTATGATTTGATATATATAGGTTAAACCTATAACTCACCAACATTTTTGTTGATGTTTTAAGCATGTTTATTCTCAGGTGATTATTAAGAGCTTCCGCTGTCACATACTTAAATAAGGACGAGATTTGGAGTCTATGCTTGTATGATATTGTGTAAAAACTGCATTCAAGAAACTTATTTTGTTGTAACATATTTGTATTGTAAACCATTATGTAATGGTCGTGTGTAAACAGGATATTTTAGATTATCATTATTTGATAATCTACGTAAAGCTTTTTAAACCTTTATTTATGAAATAAAGGTTATGGTTTGTTTTAAAAATGAATGCAGTCTTTGAAAAACGTCTCATATAGAGGTTAAAACCTCGCAACGAAATCAATTAATATGGAACGTTTTTAATCAATAAGAACGGGACATTTCAGTTGGTATCCGAGCGTTGGTCTTAGAGAACCAGAATTTTGCATTAGTGTGTCTTATCGAGTTTGTTAGGATGCATTAGTGAGTCTGGACTTCGACCGTATTTACTTGAAAAATGATTGCTTAACAAATTTTGTTGGAAACTATATATTTTTAACATGTGAATATTATGTGATATATTAATCTCTTAACGCGTTTGATATTATGTGATAGATGTCTACCTCTAGAACAAGTCCCATTGACTCACCTAATAATAATGAAGAGTCAAATGTAAATTGGAATGATTCGTGGACTGATTCACAAGTTCCCGAAGAGGAACCGGAAGAAGAGTCGGAACCGGAAGAAGAATCGGAACCGGAAGAAGAATCGGAACCGGATGAAGAAATAGAACCGGTGGGGGAAATAATAAAACGGTTAAGTAAAAGAAAATCCTCAACCAACCAACCAAGGTTAATTATGGTCAATGGTGTTTCCGCCAAGGAAGCAAAATATTGGGAGGATTACCAATTCTCCGATGAATCGGATTCCGACGAGAATTCCGATGTTGTTATAGAAATTACCCCAACTGAATTTAAAAAGGCAAAAGAAAATAATAAGGGAAAGGGCATAAAAATAGAGAAGTCTAATTCCAACTCCGATGAACTTTATATGTATCGTCAACCCCCGAAGTCCTTAAGTTGTAACAATGACCCGGGAACCTCTAAACCACCAGGTTTTTCTAAACCAATGTGGAAAATTACTGCTCGTATTAGGGGAACATCATATATCCCTAGAAACCTGGCAAAACGAACCAAAACCGAAGAAGAAGAAACGAGCGAGTCGGAATAAGATAGTTGTATTCGTGTGGTGTAATATATGTAATATAGTGTGCTTAGGCTTTATGATATATGTAAAAATTGCTTGTATTAATAAGTATTTTTTTTTTATGAATCTAACTCTTGTCTATTTTACAGTTTAAAAACACAAAATGGATAGACAACCCAATATTTTAAGAGACCTACCCGGAGACATGATTGATGAAATCTTGTCTAGAGTCGGTCAGAATTCCTCGGCACAACTATTTAAGGCGAGATCAGTTTGTAAGACATTCGAAGAACGTTCCAAGAATGTCTTGGTTTATAAGAGACTTTCGTTTGAAAGATGGGGGATATCACATTGGGAAACCCATAAGTTACGATGTGTTTACTTTGACGCATATATTGCGAGGAACCCAAATGCTATTTTACGCAACGGGTTAAGAAATTATTTTGACTCAATATATCCGAATATTGGACTTCGTGATTTAGAAAAAGCGGCTAACATGCAACATAAAGAAGCATGTTATGCTTACGGATTAGTAATGTTCGCTTCTCACCAAAGTGAGAACAAGAACATCGGGCTACAACTATTAAACAAAACGTTTCCACAAGTGACGGAGTCGGTAATTGGGGTAAGAAATGAGGTTTTTAGATTGTTACGGGACTGTTGGACATTACGTAACCCTCGTCCTTTTGACGACGTTACAACACGCTGTCTTATCAACGGCCATAACGGTTATGTTCCACAAGACCAAGGATGGGAAGTAATCCTAGTAAAACCAGAATGCATGACTTGTTTCTGGACGTATGAATTACGTGTCTTTATTGCCTTTGCTGAACGACTTGTGTACTAGCTAGAATTATCTTCACAACTATCTTGTATCAAAGTTATTGTGTGCTATATTTCATGCTTTATGTAAAATAAGCGGTATTGTAAGTTTGTAAAATATTGTATAAAAGTTTGAACGCGAAATATTATTATAATCAGTTTTTCATATAGAATTGTAGTAGTTGAATTGTATATTAGCTACTAAGTATGAACTTAACGGGTAGGTACTACCCGAATTTAAACTTATAAAACGCTAATATGAAGAAAAAGCTTTTATAAATGAGTTCATATTATGCTACGAAATACTATTAACTACTCTTAATATTCTGTATGATTAACTTGTTCCATTTGACTATTTTGAAGGAAATGGCACCGACTACTCGACACACCGTGAATATGAATGAAGAGGAATTTCGTACTTTTCTAGCTTCAAACATAGCCGCAGTACAGGCTGCGCTACATACCAACAATAACCTTGGATCTAGCAGTACAGGAAATCGTGTAGGATGCACCTACAAAGAATTCACTGCCTGCAAACCTTTGGAATTTGATGGAACCGAAGGACCGATTGGATTGAAACGGTGGACCGAGAAGGTTGAATCGGTGTTTGCCATAAGTAAGTGTACTGAAGAGGACAAAGTGAAGTACGCCACGCATACCTTCACAGGTTCTGCGTTAACATGGTGGAATACCTATCTAGAGCAAGTGGGACAAGACGATGCGTACGCACTACCGTGGTCAGCATTCAAGCACTTGATGAACGAGAAGTACCGTCCCAGAACCGAGGTCAATAAGCTCAAGACAGAACTTAGAGGGTTACGAAACCAAGGATTTGATATTACCACGTACGAAAGACGATTCACAGAATTGTGCCTATTGTGTCCGGGAGCATTCGAAGATGAGGAAGAGAAGATCGACGCGTTTGTGAAAGGATTACCGGAAAGAATCCAAGAAGATATAAGTTCACACGAGCCCGCCTCTATACAACAGGCATGTAGAATGGCTCACAAACTAGTGAACCAGATTGAAGAAAGAATTAAAGAACAGACTGCAGAAGAGGCCAATGTGAAGCAAGTCAAAAGAAAGTGGGAGAAAAACGGTGATAAGAATCACCAATACAACAACAACAGCAATTACAACAATAATCGCAACAATTATCCCAACAATCGCAACATCAATCGCAACTACAACAAACGGGCCAACAACAACAACAACAACAGCAACAGCAACTACAATAATCATCCCAACAACAATAATAACCGCAACAACAACAACAATCAGAAGCAGCTATGCCAAAGGTGTGAAAAGTATCACTCGGGGTTCTGCACCAAATTTTGCAACAAGTGTAAAAGAAATGGTCATAGCGCGGCGAAGTGTGAGGTCTACGGACCAGGGGTTAATAGAACGAAAGGAACAAATGGTGTCGGAACGAGTAATGGCGGAGCAAGTAGTGTCGGAGCAAGTTATGCCAATGTAGTTTGTTATAAATGTGGAAAACCGGGCCACATTATTAGAAATTGCCCGAACCAGGAGAACACGAATGGACAAGGCCGCGGAAGAGTTTTCAATATTAATGCGGCAGAGGCACAGGAAGACCCGGAGCTTGTTACGGGTACATTTCTTATTGACAATAAATCTGCTTACGTTTTATTTGATTCGGGTGCGGATAGAAGCTATATGTGTAGAGATTTTTGTGCTAAATTAAGTTGTCCATTGACGCCGTTGGATAGTAAATTTTTACTCGAATTAGCAAATGGTAAATTAATTTCAGCAGATAATATATGTCGGAATCGAGAAATTAAACTGGTTAGCGAAACATTTAAGATTGATTTGATACCAGTAGAGTTAGGGAGTTTTGATGTGATAATCGGTATGGACTGGTTGAAAGAAGTGAAAGCAGAGATCGTCTGTTACAAAAATGCAATTCGCATTATACGAGAAAAAGGAAAACCCTTAATGGTGTACGGAGAAAAGGGCAACACGAAGCTACATCTTATTAGTAATTTGAAGGCACAAAAACTAATAAGAAAAGGTTGCTATGCTGTTTTAGCACACGTCGAGAAAGTACAAACTGAAGAAAAGAGCATCAATGATGTTCCCGTTGCAAAAGAATTTCCCGATGTATTTCCGAAAGAATTACCGGGATTACCCCCACATCGATCCGTTGAATTTCAAATAGATCTTGTACCAGGAGCTGCACCAATAGCTCGTGCTCCTTACAGACTTGCACCCAGCGAGATGAAAGAACTGCAAAGCCAATTACAAGAACTTTTAGAGCGTGGTTTCATTCGACCAAGCACATCACCGTGGGGAGCTCCTGTTTTGTTTGTCAAGAAGAAAGATGGTACATTCAGGTTGTGTATCGACTACCGAGAGTTGAACAAACTTACCATCAAGAACCGCTACCCACTACCGAGAATCGACGACTTATTTGATCAACTACAAGGCTCGTCTGTTTATTCAAAGATTGACTTACGTTCCGGGTATCATCAAATGCGGGTGAAAGAAGATGATATTCTAAAGACTGCTTTCAGAACACGTTACGGTCATTACGAGTTTATGGTCATGCCGTTTGGTTTAACTAATGCACCAGCTGTGTTCATGGACCTTATGAACCGAGTGTGTGGACCATACCTTGACAAGTTTGTCATTGTTTTTATTGATGACATACTTATTTACTCAAAGAATGACCAAGAACACGGTGAACATTTGAGAAAGGTGTTAGAAGTATTGAGGAAGGAAGAATTGTACGCTAAGTTTTCAAAGTGTGCATTTTGGTTGGAAGAAGTTCAATTCCTCGGTCACATAGTGAACAAAGAAGGTATTAAGGTGGATCCGACAAAGATAGAAACTGTTGAAAAGTGGGAAACCCCGAAAACTCCGAAACACATACGCCAGTTTTTAGGACTAGCTGGTTACTACAGAAGGTTCATCCAAGACTTTTCCAGAATAGCAAAACCCTTGACTGCATTAACGCATAAAGGGAAGAAATTTGAATGGAATGATGAACAAGAGAAAGCGTTTCAGTTATTGAAGAAAAAGCTAACTACGGCACCTATATTGTCATTGCCTGAAGGGAATGATGATTTTGTGATTTATTGTAACGCATCAAAGCAAGGTCTCGGTTGTGTATTAATGCAACGAACGAAGGTGATTGCTTATGCCTCTAGACAATTGAAGATTCAGAAGCAAAATTATACGACGCATGATTTGGAATTAGGCGCGGTTGTTTTTGCATTAAAGACTTGGAGGCACTACTTATATGGGGTCAAAAGTATTATATATACCGACCACAAAAGTCTTCAACACATATTTAATCAGAAACAACTGAATATGAGGCAGCGTAGGTGGATTGAATTATTGAATGATTACGACTTTGAGATTCGTTACCACCCGGGCAAGGCAAATGTGGTAGCCGATGCCTTGAGCAGGAAGGACAGAGAACCCATTCGAGTAAAATCTATGAATATAATGATTCATAATAACCTTACTACTCAAATAAAGGAGGCGCAACAAGGAGTTTTAAAAGAGGGAAATTTAAAGGATGAAATACCCAAAGGATCGGAGAAGCATCTTAATATTCGGGAAGACGGAACCCGGTATAGGGCTGAAAGGATTTGGGTACCAAAATTTGGAGATATGAGAGAAATGGTACTTAGAGAAGCTCATAAAACCAGATACTCAATACATCCTGGAACGGGGAAGATGTACAAGGATCTCAAGAAACATTTTTGGTGGCCGGGTATGAAAGCCGATGTTGCTAGATACGTAGGAGAATGTTTGACGTGTTCTAAGGTCAAAGCTGAGCATCAGAAACCATCAGGTCTACTTCAACAACCCGAAATCCCGGAATGGAAATGGGAAAACATTACCATGGATTTCATCACTAAATTGCCAAGGACTGCAAGTGGTTTTGATACTATTTGGGTAATAGTTGATCGTCTCACCAAATCAGCACACTTCCTACCAATAAGAGAAGATGACAAGATGGAGAAGTTAGCACGACTGTATTTGAAGGAAGTCGTCTCCAGACATGGAATACCGATCTCTATTATCTCTGATAGGGATGGCAGATTTATTTCAAGATTCTGGCAGACATTACAACAAGCATTAGGAACTCGTCTAGACATGAGTACTGCCTATCATCCACAAACTGATGGGCAGAGCGAAAGGACGATACAAACGCTTGAAGACATGCTACGAGCATGTGTTATTGATTTCGGAAACAGTTGGGATCGACATCTACCGTTAGCAGAATTTTCCTACAACAACAGCTACCATTCAAGCATTGAGATGGCGCCGTTTGAAGCACTTTATGGTAGAAAGTGCAGGTCTCCGATTTGTTGGAGTGAAGTGGGGGATAGACAGATTACGGGTCTGGAGATTATACAAGAAACTACCGAGAAGATCATCCAAATTCAACAACGGTTGAAAACTGCCCAAAGTCGACAAAAGAGCTACGCTGACATTAAAAGAAAAGATATAGAATTTGAAATTGGAGAGATGGTCATGCTCAAAGTTGCACCTTGGAAAGGCGTTGTTCGATTTGGTAAACGAGGGAAATTAAATCCAAGGTATATTGGACCATTCAAGATTATTGATCGTGTCGGACCAGTAGCTTACCGACTTGAGTTACCTCAACAACTCGCGGCTGTACATAACACTTTCCACGTTTCGAATTTGAAGAAATGTTTTGCTAAAGAAGATCTCACTATTCCGTTAGATGAAATCCAAATCAACGAAAAACTTCAATGCATCGAAGAACCCGTCGAAATAATGGATCGTGAGGTTAAAAGACTTAAGCAAAACAAGATACCTATTGTTAAGGTTCGATGGAATGCTCGTAGAGGACCCGAGTTCACCTGGGAGCATGAAGATCAGATGAAGAAGAAATACCCGCATCTATTTCCAGAATATTCGTCAACACCTTCAACAGCTTAAAATTTCGGGACGAAATTTATTTAACGGGTAGGTACTGTAGTGACCCGAACTTTTCCATGTTTATATATATTAATTGAGATTGATATTTACATGATTAAATGTTTCCAACATGTTAAGCAATCAAACTTGTTAAGACTTGATTAATTGAAATATGTTTCATATAGACAATTGACCACCCAAGTTGACCGGTGATTCACGAACGTTAAAACTTGTAAAAACTATACAATGACATATATATGGTTATATATATAGTTAACATGTTTTTATTATAAGTATGTATCTCATTAGGTATTTTAACAATGAGTTATATACATAAAAATGAGACTATTAATTTAAGAAACTCGAAAACGATATATATAACGATTATCGTTATAACAACGTCTTACTAGGTACATATGAATCATATTAAGATATTGATACACTTGGTTAATTATGTTAAATGATAAGTAAATATATTATTAAGTGTATTAACAATGAAATACATATGTAAAAATAAGACTACTAACTTAATGATTTCGAAACGAGACATATATGTAACGATTATCGTTGTAACGACATTTAACTGTATATACATCATACTAAGATATATTATATATCATAATATCATGATAATATAATAATTTAACATCTCATTTATTATAATAAACAATGGGTTAACAACATTCAACAAGATCGTTAACCTAAAGGTTTCAAAACAACATTTACATGTAACGACTAACGATGACTTAACGACTCAGTTAAAATGTATATACATGTAGTGTTTTAATATGTATTCATACACTTTTGAAAGACTTCAAGACACTTATCAAAATACTTCTACTTAACAAAAATGCTTACAATTACATCCTCGTTCAGTTTCATCAACAATTCTACTCGTATGCACCCGTATTCGTACTCGTACAATACACAGCTTTTAGATGTATGTACTATTGGTATATACACTCCAATGATCAGCTCTTAGCAGCCCATGTGAGTCACCTAACACATGTGGGAACCATCATTTGGCAACTAGCATGAAATATCTCATAAAATTACAAAAATATGAGTAATCATTCATGACTTATTTACATGAAAACAAAATTACATATCCTTTATATCTAATCCATACACCAACGACCAAAAACACCTACAAACACTTTCATTCTTCAATTTTCTTCATCTAATTGATCTCTCTCAAGTTCTATCTTCAAGTTCTAAGTGTTCTTCATATATTCTACAAGTTCTAGTTACATAAAATCAAGAATACTTTCAAGTTTGCTAGCTCACTTCCAATCTTGTAAGGTGATCATCCAACCTCAAGAAATCTTTGTTTCTTACAGTAGGTTATCATTCTAATACAAGGTAATAATCATATTCAAACTTTGGTTCAATTTCTATAACTATAACAATCTTATTTCAAGTGATGATCTTACTTGAACTTGTTTTCGTGTCATGATTCTGCTTCAAGAACTTCGAGCCATCCAAGGATCCATTAAAGCTAGATCCATTTTTCTATTTTCCAGTAGGTTTATCCAAGGAACTTAAGGTAGAATTGATGTTCATAACATCATTCGATTCATACATATAAAGCTATCTTATTCGAAGGTTTAAACTTGTAATCACTAGAACATAGTTTAGTTAATTCTAAACTTGTTCGCAAACAAAAGTTAATCCTTCTAACTTGACTTTTAAAATCAACTAAACACATGTTCTATATCTATATGATATGCTAACTTAATGATTTAAAACCTGGAAATACAAAAAACACCGTAAAACCGGATTTACGCCGTCGTAGTAACACCGCGGGCTGTTTTGGGTTAGTTAATTAAAAACTATGATAAACTTTGATTTAAAAGTTGTTATTCTGAGAAAATGATTTTTATTATGAACATGAAACTATATCCAAAAATTATGGTTAAACTCAAAGTGGAAGTATGTTTTCTAAAATGGTCATCTAGACGTCGTTCTTTCGACTGAAATGACTACCTTTACAAAAACGACTTGTAACTTATTTTTCCGACTATAAACCTATACTTTTTCTGTTTAGATTCATAAAATAGAGTTCAATATGAAACCATAGCAATTTGATTCACTCAAAACGGATTTAAAATGAAGAAGTTATGGGTAAAACAAGATTGGATAATTTTTCTCATTTTAGCTACGTGAAAATTGGTACCAAATCTATTCCAACCATAACTTAATCAACTTGTATTGTATATTATGTAATCTTGAGATACCATAGACACGTATACAATGTTTCGACCTATCATGTCGACACATCTATATATATTTCGGAACAACCATAGACACTCTATATGTGAATGTTGGAGTTAGCTATACAGGGTTGAGGTTGATTCCAAAATATATATAGTTTGAGTTGTGATCAATACTGAGATACGTATACACTGGGTCGTGGATTGATTCAAGATAATATTTATCGATTTATTTCTGTACATCTAACTGTGGACAACTAGTTGTAGGTTACTAACGAGGACAGCTGACTTAATAAACTTAAAACATCAAAATATATTAAAAGTGTTGTAAATATATTTTGAACATACTTTGATATATATGTATATATTTATTATAGGTTCGTGAATCAACCAGTGGCCAAGTCTTACTTCCCGACGAAGTAAAAAATCTGTGAAAGTGAGTTATAGTCCCACTTTTAAAATCTAATATTTTTGGGATGAGAATACATGCAGGTTTTATAAATGATTTACAAAATAGACACAAGTACGTGAAACTACATTCTATGGTTGAATTATCGAAATCGAATATGCCCCTTTTTATTAAGTCTGGTAATCTAAGAATTAGGGAACAGACACCCTAATTGACGCGAATCCTAAAGATAGATCTATCGGGCCCAACAAGCCCCATCCAAAGTACCGGATGCTTTAGTACTTCGAAATTTATATCATATCCGAAGGGTGTCCCGGAATGATGGGGATATTCTTATATATGCATCTTGTTAATGTCGGTTACCAGGTGTTCACCATATGAATGATTTTTATCTCTATGTATGGGATGTGTATTGAAATATGAAATCTTGTGGTCTATTATTATGATTTGATATATATAGGTTAAACCTATAACTCACCAACATTTTTGTTGACGTTTTAAGCATGTTTATTCTCAGGTGATTATTAAGAGCTTCCGCTGTCACATACTTAAATAAGGACGAGATTTGGAGTCCATGCTTGTATGATATTGTGTAAAAACTGCATTCAAGAAACTTATTTTGTTGTAACATATTTGTATTGTAAACCATTATGTAATGGTCGTGTGTAAACATGATATTTTAGATTATCATTATTTGATAATCTACGTAAAGTTTTTTAAACCTTTATTTATGAAATAAAGGTTATGGTTTGTTTTAAAAATGAATGCAGTCTTTGAAAAACGTCTCATATAGAGGTTAAAACCTCGCAACGAAATCAATTAATATGGAACGTTTTTAATCAATAAGAACGGGACATTTCAATAATACCCTTCCATGGCGAAACCTTAAGCATCACCATATCGCCTTCTTGAAATTCGATTGTTCGTCTACGTTTGTCGGCATACGACTTTTGTCTATCTTGAGCCTTTCTCAAATGTTCCCGAATAATATCAATCTTGTTATTCGTCTCTAAAACCAAATCGGTACTCCCGATTTCTCTTTGACCCACTTCTCCCCAACAAATGGGAGTTCGACACCTCCGCCCATATAGCATCTCATAAGGTGGCATCCCGATACTAGTGTGATAACTATTATTGTACGAGAATTCCACCAAAGGTAAATGCTCGTCCCAACTACCACCGAAATCAATAATGCACGCCCATAACATATCTTCCAAAGTTTGATTCGTACGTTCGGTTTGACCGTCTGTTTGAGGATGATACCCGTGCTCAACTTCAATTGTGTACCCATATCCTCATGAAACTTTTCCCAAAATCGAGATGTAAAACGGGTATCTCGATCCGAAATAATAGATATAGGAACCCCATGTCGAGCGACCACTTCCTTGATAAACAACTTAGCCAAGGTCTCCGACGATATCGCTTCTTTAATGGGAAGAAACAAAGCACTTTTCGTCAACCGGTCAACTATCACCCAAATCGTATCAAATTGGGTTCTCGCCGTCTTAGGTAACTTTGTTATGAAATCCATGGTAATGTGCTCCCATTTCCATTTCGGAATTTCTAACGGTTGCAATTTACCATACGGCTTTTGGTGTTCGGCTTTTACTTGCAAACACGTGACGCATTGCTCAACATACTTCACAACATCACGCTTCATGCCCGGCCACCAATAATCTTTCTTCAAGTCAAGATACATTTTCGTCGCGCCCGGATGAATGGAATATTTTGACTTATGTGCTTCATCAAGTAGCACTCGTCGGTAATCACCCATCTTAGGCACCCACACCCTTCCTTGAAAAGACAACAAACCACGCGGGCCCATAGTAATGAACTCCGATTGACCCACGATTCGTTCCACATGCTTATTGTGAACATAAGCCTCTATTTGAATCTCACCAAGCTTTCAAGAAAATCGTTGGTAATAATCAAACGTAACGATCCCACTTTTATCGCCGGATGTTGACTCTTTCGACTCAACACATCCGCGACCACATTCGCCTTACCCGGATGATAAAGTATTTCACAATCGTAGTCTTTCACCACATCCATCCACCTACGTTGGCGATAATTCAAATCTCGTTGATTAAAGAGATGTTTCATACTCTTATGATCCGAATAAATCGTACACTTGACACCATACAAGTAATGGCGCCAAATTTTCAACGCATGCACAACCGCCGCCAACTCAAGATCATGAGTCGGATACCTCGCTTCATGTTCCTTTAATTGTCGAGAGGCATAAGCGATGACTTTACCTCTTTGCATTAGAACACACCCGAGACCATTTAAGGAAGCATCACAATAAACCACCATGTCTTCAACACCTTCCGGCAACACTAACACCGGAGCTTGACACAACTTCTCTTTTAACAATTGAAAAGCAATTTCTTGCTCGTTCTCCCAAACAAACCTCGCATTCTTCCTTGTCAATTTCGTCAACGAAGAAGCGATATTAGAAAAATCTTGGATAAACCGACGATAATAACCGGCCAATCCGAGAAAACTTCGGATTTCCGTAGGCGTAGTCGGTTGCTTCCAATCCTTCACCGTCTCGATCTTCCCCGGATCTACTTGAATACCGCTTTCATTCACAATATGACCAAGGAATTGAACTTCCCTTAGCCAAAACTCACATTTGGAGAACTTTGCATACAACTTCTCCTTTCTTAACGTCTTCAAAACTTCACGCAAATGACGTTCATGTTCGTTCATACTTTTCGAGTAGACTAGTATGTCGTCGATGAACACTATTACCGACTTGTCCAACATAGGTTGGCACACTCGGTTCATAAGATCCATTAATGCTGCCGGTGCATTCGTAAGACCAAAGGGCATAACTACAAACTCATAATGCCCGTAACGCATTCAAAAAGCCGTTTTCTCTATGTCTTCCTCACGGACCCGCATTTGGTGATAGCCGGACCGTAGGTCGATCTTAGAGAAATACGTTGCACCTTGAAGTTGATCAAATAAATCGTCAATCCTAGGTAATGGATAACGATTCTTGATCGTCACTTTATTCAACTCACGGTAATCAATGCACATACGCATACTACCATCTTTCTTCTTCACAAATAACACCGGTGCGCCCCATGGCGAAGCACTCGGTCGAATAAAACCCTTCTCGAGCAACTCTTGGGTTTGATTTAACAACTCTTGCATTTCCGTTGGTGCTAAACGATAAGGAGTTTTAGCAATGAGAGTAGCTCCCGGAACCAACTCAATACGAAACTCAACTTGTCTTTCCACCGGAACACCCGGTAATTCGTCCAGAAAAACGTCTTCGAATTCACTAACAACCGGAATTTCACGAATAGGTGGTGGCTCATTACAAGTATCAACAACATGAGCAAGGAAAGCCATGCCACCACTAACAATAAAACGACGTGCCCGTGCAAAAGTGCATATTGGCACCGGTCTCCTTCGCTTATCACCATGAATAATTAACTCTCCCCCACTTAGGGTCTTCACACGAATAAACTTATCATGGCATGCAATATCGGCTCTATAACGATCGAGCCAATCCATACCAACGACAATATCAAAGTCGCCCAAGGTCATTGGAATAAGATCAATTTTAAAGGTTTCGGCACCAAAAACAATATCACAATTTTCACACACATCAACCACTAGCACCGTCTTGCCGTCCGCTATTTCGACTTCTATCGGATGACTTAACTTAGCTAACGGTCTATTAAGTTTAGGCACGAATTTAGGAGACACAAACGACAAATTTGCACCGCTATCGAAAAGAATCCTTGCCGGATTAGAATTAACCATGTAAGTACCTGAGACAACTTCGTGCGATTGTTTGGCTTCATCATTGGTCATCAAATAGTTGCGACCCCTAGCCGTACCCGCTGCCTTCTCTAACCGCTTCACATTGTCGTTTCGCAAGTCGGGACACTCCGGCTTCTTATGCCCCTCTTTGCCGCAATTAAAACAAGTGACCTTGTTTCCGGAAGATGGTTTCGGACACTCACGAGCCATATGACCCGGTTGCCCACAATTGTAGCACGTATAAGAAAACCCACCGGTAGTGCCCTTCTTTGCACTATTGACACTTTCGGCCCCCCTCTTGCTCTTGCTCTTCTTGCTTGAGGCGTTAGAGTAACTAAAACCTTCAAACTTTCTTTTGGAAAACATGAAATCACTCTTTCTTGGAACCTCCAGCTCAAAACCCCGAGCCAACTCAAACAATTCATCAAAAGTCTTAGCCATACCCCGACTAATCTTCCCCTTGTACTCATCATTCAAAGTACGGTAGAAATCCTTCATGAGCTTATGATCATCACCAACATATTCTGGGCAAAAACGAGTCTTTGCCAAGAATGTAGACTTGAGGGTAACCAAATCCATGGAACCTTGTTGCAAATGGTGCAACTCGTCCCGGATTCTATCGAGGTCGGAAGAAGTTCGGTATTCTTTGAAAAACTCTTTCTTGAAATCTTCCCAAGTCAAACCCATACATTGTTCTTCACCATACAAGTTGATTTTATCGTCCCACCACAACTTAGCTTCTTTGCGTAACATGCTAGAACCATACCTCGTCTTCTTTTCGGGAGGACATTCCGCGGTACGGAAAGCTCCCTCAATATCGGAGATCCAACATGTACTTTTTAAAGGATCCCGCACCCCATTAAACATCGGGGGTTGAGCATCCTTGAAGTTCTTGTAGTGGAAGTCCCGCCTTCCTTCGCCTCCTTCACCGCGAGGATAGATATTCCTAGCGTCAAGGGCCTCTTCGATAGTGGCCTTCATTCGTTCATTTATCAAATCGGTCACCTGCCCATCGACCGAATCTTGAAAGACCTTTCGGACGTCCGTAAGAAAATCCGCTTTTAACTTTTTAAAGACGGCCTCAACCTTGGCCGAAAACTCAGCGTCCTCGCTTGTACTTCCGTTATCATGATCGGGACCGTTTCTCGTCTTCATTCTATAAAACGAAATAGATTAAACCACAAAAACGAAAGGACAATTACATGTGTATATACATATATGCCACACTACTCCATCTCGCTCAACAATCGTCGTACATTGCTTGTTTAACACGATTTGCGCCCGTAACAATGGTAGCTAGTCATTACTACGCGAGCACGTCGCATTAACTTGCTAGTACAACGTCCATCTCGCTCGATGCCCGCTAAACATACATAACAAATAGCGCATGATTAGTTTACATAAACCTATGCACAAACCAAATCCCGATCCGACCCAAAGTCCTACAAGTCCCGCATACACGCGCACACAAAAGTCTAAGTCTAGGCGCCTATCTCAAGTCACCTAAATCCCTTAGACCATGCTCTGATACCACTTGTAACAACCCAACCCGTTAACCAACCAAAAACGCGGAATAAAAAAAAAATTTAAAACTGATCTGGAGGGTGCGCGGCTCGTACCACTGCCTGTGCGCAGCGCGCACAAGGCCTGAGACAGTTCTGATCAAAATGTCCATTTTTTGCGAAAAGATCTTCGACTTCCCGACACTTTTAGACCGAACGCTTTTCCCAACAAACTTATATATGTAAAACTAACACGAATCAAACATAAAAATGATGTTTTACAAGCGGGGCCCACACGATCCAAAATACAAGTTTAATACAAGTTTAGAGTTTCGACCACCAAAAAGTTTAAGTTCCAAACTACACAATGAGCATGGCGTTTGGGATTAAACTACCCAACTACCGGTCAAACTCCAAGAGCTACTAAAGCCAAAAGCGTCCCCTAGTATCAAATGGGATCTCTAGTCCAATACGATGCCCTTACCCTTGTCGAAAACGCAAACCACAAACATGCTAGCAACACAATTAGCTTATCGTCACATTAACAAGCTATAATCTCCAATACCACAAGCTAGCAACAACCGCATAATAATATAACTCGAAATGATATAATATGCTTACAACACAAGTAACCATGGTCGACCAATAGTACAAGGGAACGGCGCTCGCGAAAACGCCATCGGTGTTCATAACATCCATTAGGGCACTTAACACCTCGCACCACTAACCCCTAGGGTGGCACCTTAACACCTCGGCACATCACCCCGAGTGGCATCTTAACACCTCGATGCAACACTCATTATTTTACGGAGTGGTGTCTTAACACCTCGACACTACACTCCTAGGTGGCATCTTAACACCTCGATGCTACACCCGAGTGGCATCTTAACACCTCGATGCTACACTCTTCACGTGAAACGTGGTGTCTTAACACCTCGACACTACACATTTCACGCTACAACAAATAGATACATTATATACATACGCATATAATTATTCCACTCACCTTAACAATTAGATGACGATTTCAACCTCCACAAGCTTCAAAGCAAAGTACCTAATATAATAAGTACTTGATCAACACACAAGCTAAGTGGACTCAATACTAACACTTACACATGAGCATTTAATGACTTAATGTATTAAATCGCCCATTTATACCAAAACCGCCCAATTAAAGTCAAGACCACCACTAATCACTTTAAAACTAGTGATTAAGGTCCAACAACACCAACTAATACATAATTAGGGTAATTCATACCCATCTTTCCAAACTAAGTCAATTTATTACCCAAATAACCATTTTAAGATAACACACCCATTTCGGGTCATCCACTAACTAATCAACACCCATTTACTAAATAACTAGGTGTGTTAGCAATTAACTCACCAATTAGGGTTCATAAACATCATTTAATACTTTGAAACCCTAGACTAGTCACCAATTAGTATTCAAGACTCAATTTTACCCAAGAACACCCAAAATCACCAATAATGGGTTTTGTGTTCATCATTTACTCAAACCCTAACCCTTACACTAAATCAAAATAAGGAAAATAAAATTAGAACATATCACAACTACCACAACGAAGCTAGAGATAAGATGAACGACTTTAATGCTTGAACTTTAACCCAAAACAAGCTCCTTCCTCTTGGATTTAAGCTTTCTCTCTCAAAAATCACAATCTCTCTCTAGAATTAAAGTTAAAGTGATAAGGTTGTTGATAATGGAGTAATGGTGCTCCACAAACTGACCTATCTGTCTTTAACCCGTCCATAAGTGAATTTACCAAAATGCCCATCAAAATATCTGATTTAAAAAGCTGGAACTCGGCTACAGTAAGGGGTGCGCGGCGCGCTCCCTTTAGTGTGCGCGGCGCGCACTCGGCTCAGCTCACTCAGTGACTTCTGTTTAACTGCACAACATCACCCACACTCTATAAAACATATTTACACTGCTGTACAAACTAATTAGGATCTTACATGTTTTAATGAGTCCAGTGACTATTAATCCATCCCCGTGTCCGGTCAAATGAACAATAATTCGTATTTATAAATATCCCGTCCACCGTACCCGATTAAGCGTATGTGGTTATATATAGATACGTCAAATTGTAACATTTATATTAAATTAAAGAGGTATCGTTTAGTTAATATAAAGCCCATTAATAGCCCATAGTTGTAACATCCCGCCTTTTTCCATTTACTTTTACGTTATACTAATTTAAACTCCGTTATATGTTTATAACATCTCCCGTTGATACGCGTTTTAAATTATCTCGTTTAGGTAATTCACGCACCAGAACGAAAGTTGAGGGACTAAACTTGACAAGGGATCAAACCCTTGACTAGGTCAAAGGGTCAAACCCCTTTCACCCATTCATTATCATCTCCATCTCTCTCTCTTTCTCTCTAGCAAGAACACACACACCATTACCAAATTCATTCAATCATCATCTAAATCCGATCTAGGAGGCTTACAACAAAATAAATTACATATTCGTGATCCTCTCTTCATCCTCTTCATTTTGGTACCAACTTCATCTCGTTTGGGTAACATTTCTAAAACTCTAGATTTCTCTAAATTCGTGTTTTTGACTTGAAATGGTGTTAGTTAGTATCTATGGCTCATTGTGATGTCGTGTGTGTAATTTATATGCTCGATCTCGTTGTTTTAGTGTAACTAGCATGAACTTGAATTTTGGTGCGTTGTTCTTGAATTTTGGATGATCATATGTTGTTAGATGTTAAAAGTTCATGTTTTAATTGTGTTCCTAGTATCACTAGCTTCAATTTGATGTGTAGGTTGCTTGAGAAAACTCCATAAACTTGATTAGTGATTTTTGGTGGAATTGAGCTAGGGTTTAATGAACTTGAAATGATTATTTGATGCATTGATTGCCATGATTTGTTGTTAGTAAGTTGTTAGTTGTATTGTATGCTCAATTACCTACAAAATGGCATGTCATATGTATGCATTGAATGCCTAAATCATTAAATGTGCATTGGTGAGTTTGAAGCATTAATGTGTGCATTGAATGATCACTTGGTTTGAAAACTCGGTTGTTACAAATGAGGTTTTTGATTGATGAATTGTGTTTAGTTGCATTCTACGTCAAAAGAGCTTTCCAACGATATAAGGTGCGAGTCCTAAGTGTTAGCGGTTTGTGTTTTATGCACAAAAAGGTTTTGGATTGAGACTTGAACATTTGGGACTGGCCAGGCACCAGCACCCGGCCTTTGCCGCGGCGCGGCCCTTTCCTGTCGCGGCGCGACATATAAGGGGGCCAGGTTCTGACCTCCTTGTCCCAAATGTGAAAAATGTTTGGCCCGTTCTAGACCTCCGATTCACATGAGACTTGTTCTAACATGCTTATATATGAATAAAAACCTCATAAAAATAGTTCGGGACCCGACCCGAACGTATTGACTTTCGTTGACTTTGACCGACCAAAGTTTGACTTTTTGTCAAACTTAACCAAATGATTATGCAATCTTCCTAACTTGTTTCTGTGCTTGTATCTTGCATGAAACTTGACAATTTGATTCACATGTTACATAATCGAGTCGTAACGAGCCATAGGACTAATTAAACATCTTTGACCTATCGTATTTACCGTTATTGATACGACCTATTGGTTTAGGTCAAGACTAGCACTATCCTTCGCACACGTTACTTGTGAAGTACTTTTCATACGTGCACTCAAGGTGAGATCATAGTCCCACTTTTACTCTTTTTGAACTTACATTTGGGATGAGAAAACATAAACATTTCTTTACTAAGTGAACACAAGTACAGGAAAACAAACATTCTACATACGAGTTTAGAACAAAATCCTCAATTCGATTATCATTAGTTACACTTGCCGGGTGTAAGCGAGAACTTATGTTGTATGGATCCATATGGGTTTGACAAACCCTCATTCAAACGGTTCGCTACCGTTTACGAATGAAATATATTTTCGAGAAACAGTGTATGTTCTAGCACTAAGTGATGGGGTTCAATGGAAGGAATGTTAAGCATTGATAATTGGGTGCTCGTGAAACAAACTTTTGGAATGTATTACTATTATTTCATTGATGCAAATCTTGTGGTTCATTTGTACTTACTTACTTAAACCTATGATTTCACCAACATTTTCGTTGACAGATTTCTATGTTTTTCTCAGGTCCTTGAACGATACATGATACATGCTTCCGCTCATTATTTTGATACTTGCATTGGGTGTCGAGTATATATGCATACATGGAGCGTCTTTTGGCTACTTTTAAATTTTGTCGCATAAGTTTCATTTGTACTTAAAACTTTGTATCGTAACTTGTGGTGGAACTATTCTTGTAAACTTTGAACAATCTTTACATTTGAAATGAATGCGACATATCTTTTGGTCAAACGTTGTTTTAAAGACTTATGACCACGTAACGGGACCTAAGTAGACGGCGCCGTCAATGAAGATTTGGTCGGGTCGCTACAGATGGTATCAGAGCGTTGGTTGTAGGGATTTAGAGTTCATTGGTGTCAACCTCGAGTCATAGGGTACATTGGTGAGTCTAGACTACAACCGGCATATAGACTTGAAGTAGGAATTACTTGACTACTTGTGCATTTATACTCGAACGCTTCTACTCATATCTACTCTTAGTTCATCTTAATCTCACGTTGTTTAATTTGATTGACACGCCACCTTAACTATATGAAATGATGTCGAATGCACATATGAATCAGGGTAATATAATTTTCGGGATTATATTACGGTGACTCATATGAACGTTCCGACATTATGGCATAAAGAATTTAAGGCGAGTCGAGGAAAAACTTCTCTTTATCTTTATTCTATATCACGGTTAGTATTATTGAAAATACTAATCAATGATATTCTTGTGTCTTGAAGGAACAATGGCTCCTCGTCGTGTACGCCGTAATGAAACTCCCGAACAAGCTCTCGAACGGATGATAGCTACCGCCGTAGATGCGGCCATGGCCGGTCACTCTTCCAACAACAATAACAATAACAACAACCACAACAACAACAACAACAACAACAACAATGGGGCCGGTAACTCAAACGAGGGATGCTCCTATAAAGCTTTCATGGGGTGCAAACCTCACACTTTCGATGGAACCAGGGGACCGGTCGTGCTCACCCGATGGTTTGAGCAAACGGAAGCCGTCTTTAGCATAAGCGGTTGTCGGGACCAAGACAAGGTCAAATACTCCACTCACACCTTCGCCGGTGTCGCTCTTACATGGTGGAATACTTATGTACAATCGGTGGGTACCGATGAAGCTCACGCCCTCTCTTGGGCCGACTTGAGGGAAAAGATGATTGTCGAATATTTCCCTCGTGAAGAAACCCGAAGGCTCGAACAAGAGCTAAGAACTTTAAAGGCGATCGGAAATGATCTCAAGGCTTATAATCAACTATTTTCCGAACTAGCCTTGATGTGCCCAAATCTTGTGAACCCCGAAGCTTTAAGGGTTGAACTTTACATGGATGGTCTTCCAAAGAGCATCAAACACGGAGTAATGTCATCCAAACCCCCTAATCATCAAGAAGCTTTGAACATGGCCCGCAAATTGATAGAGACAGTGGACGAAATCGTAGTACCGGCACCTAAAGTCGAGGACAAGTCGAGTAACAACAAAAGAAAATGGGAAGCTCCCCAATCAAGCAACAACAACTTTGCCAAGAAATCTTTCACCTCCGACGGCAAGAAGGGTTATGCCGGAATTCTACCTCTTTGCAACAAATGCAACAAACATCACTTTGACGAATGTAGTAAGCTAATTTGCCATCGGTGCCAAGGAATTGGTCATAAGGCCAACGATTGTAAAAGTGCCACTCCCGTCACTCGAAAGTGGCCCAATGCACCAAAGACGGGCACTTGTTACGAATGTGGCCAAACGGGCCATTATAGAAAGGCATGCCCGAAGAGGAAGGATAACCCCAATACGCGCGGCCGAGCTTTCAACATCTACACCGAGGAAGCCCGGGATGACACTGAACTAGTCACGGGTACGTTTCTTCTCAACAATTCTTATGTCTCTTGCTTATTCGATTCGGGTGCCGATAAATGCTTTGTATCCAAGACTTTGACTCATTCTTTTAGCACTCTACCTCTTCCATTAGATACCACTTATACCATTGAAGTGGCTAACGGGAAACTATTAAGTGCCGACACATATTACCGGGGGTGTACGTTAAACATTTTGGGTAAGGAATTTGAAATTGACTTGATACCCATGGAACTAGGAAGCTTTGATGTAATAATCGGTATGAATTGGTTAGTCAAAACGAAATCTCACATCCTTTGTGATCTTAACGCAATCCGAATTCCTATCGAGAATGGTGAACCTTTGATCGTCTATGGCGATAAGAGTTGCACCGGACTCAACCTCGTTTCGTGTATTAAAGTTAGAAAACCACTCCGTAAGGGTTGTTTTGCGATCCTTGCTCACATTAAGAAAGTCGAGTCCGATGAGAAGCACATCGGTGATGTGCCAATTGTTAGTGACTATTCCGATGTATTTCCCGATGAATTGCCGGGTCTTCCACCTCATCGACCGGTTGAATTCCAAATCGATCTTATTCCGGGAGCCGCACCCCTAGCACGTGCATCATATAGACTCGCTCCATCCGAAATGCAAGAATTGCAAAGTCAAATCCAAGAACTACTTGATCGTGGTTTTATCCAACCTAGCCATTCACCATGGGGCGCTCCGATTTTGTTTGTTAAAAAGAAAGACGGATCCCTACGAATGTGCATTGATTATCGTGAACTAAATAAATTGACGGTTAAGAACCGATATCCTCTTCCTCGCATCGATGACCTCTTTGATCAACTACAAGGGTCTTGTGTATATTCGAAAATCAATCTCCGCCCGGGTTATCATCAATTAAGGGTTAAGGGGGAAGATGTCTCCAAAACCGCTTTCCGAACTCGTTATGGTAGTTATGAATTTCTTGTAATGCCATTTGGTCTCATTAACGCACCGGCGGTGTTCATGGATCTTATGAACCGCGTGTGCAAACCGTATCTTGACAAATTCGTTATCGTGTTCATCGATGATATTTTAGTCTATTCAAAAAGCGAAGAAGAACACGAGGAACACCTCCGACTTGTGCTTGAACTTTTAAGACAAGAACAACTCTATGCCAAATTCTCCAAGTGTGAATTTTGGTTAAAGAAAGTTCAATTTCTTGGTCATGTTGTAAGTGATCAAGGTATTAAAGTCGATCCCACGAAGATCGAAGCCATTAGTAAATGGGAGACTCCTACTACTCCTACTCACATTCGTCAATTCTTGGGTCTCGCCGGGTACTATCGTAGATTCATCGAAAGCTTCTCTTTGGTTGCACGTCCTCTAACCGCATTAACTCACAAGGGAAAGAAATTCATTTGGGCGACCGAGCAAGAATCCGCGTTTCAGATCTTGAAAACGAAGCTAACCACCGCTCCTATCTTGTCACTTCCCGAAGGCAATGATGACTTTGTTGTATATTGCGATGCCTCAAAACATGGTTTTGGGTGTGTATTGATGCAACGAACGAAAGTCATTGCTTATGCTTCTCGACAACTCAAAATTCATGAACAAAACTACACGACGCATGATCTCGAACTCGGAGCCGTTGTCTTCGCACTTAAAATGTGGAGACACTATCTTTATGGAACCAAGAGTACTATCTTTACCGACCACAAAAGTCTCCAACACATTTTCGATCAAAAGCAACTAAACATGAGACAACGACGGTGGATTGAAACTTTGAACGATTAAGATTGCGAGCTTCGTTACCATCCCGGGAAGGCAAACGTAGTAGCCGATGCCTTAAGTCGAAAAGAAAGAGCGGCACCTCTTCGTGTCCGAGCCTTAAACATCACCATCCACACAAACCTAAATAGCCAAATTCGGGTAGCCCAAGATGAGGCTCTCAAGGATGAAAACCTTTCACACGAGCTCTTGAAAATTCTCGTCTCTCGATTCGAAATTAGGGAGACCGGACTCCGATATTTCGCCGGAAGAATTTGGGTACCTAGTTATGGGGACTTGCGAAGCCTTATTTTAGACGAAGCCCATAAGTCAAGATATTCGATTCACCCCGGTGCCAATAAGATGTACCACGACCTTAAACAACTATATTGTTGGCCGAACATCAAAAGGGACGTAGCTACTTATGTTTTCAAGTGTTTGACATGTTCCAAAGTCAAAGCCGAACACCAAAGACCGTCCGGACTACTTCAACAACCCGAGATTCTGCAATGGAAGTGGGAAAGAATAACGATGGATTTTATCACCAAACTACCAAAAACGACGGGCGGTTATGATACCATTTGGGTTATTGTTGACCGTCTCACCAAATCCGTACACTTTCTTGCCATGAAGGAGACCGACAAAATGGAGAAACTTGCGCAACTTTACATTAAAGAAATCGTAGCCCGACACGGTGTACCTTTATCGATTATCTCCGACCGAGATGGCCGTTTTGTTTCTAGATTTTGGCGTACCTTGCAAGAAGCGTTGGGAACGCGTTTAGACATGAGCACCGCATATCATCCTCAAACCGATGGACAAAGCGAACGTACAATTCAAACCTTAGAGGACATGTTACGAGCTTGCGTGGTTGATTTCAGAAAAGCTTGGGACAAGCACTTACCTCTCGCCGAGTTCTCTTACAACAATAATTATCACGCGAGTATTAAAGCCACACCTTTTGAAGCGCTATATGGCCGAAAATGTCGTTCACCTCTTTGTTGGGCCGAAGTAGGCGACGTACAAATCACCGGACTCGAACTCATTCACGAAACCACCGAGAAAATCATTCAAATCCGAGATAGGCTTAGGACGGCCCGAAGTCGTCAAAAGTGCTACACCGACAAAAGACGCAACGACCTCGAATTTCAAGTCGGTGACCGAGTAATGTTAAAAGTTGCACCTTGGAAAGGTGTAATCCGTTTTGGGAAACGCGGGAAGCTAAATCCGCGGTATATTGGTCCTTTCGAAATCTTGGAGCGTATTGGAAACGTTGCTTATCGTTTAGATCTTCCGCCTCAATTGAGCTCCGTTCATCCTACTTTCCATGTATCCAACTTGAAAAAGTGTCTTGCCGAACCCGATATCGTCATTCCTCTCGAGGAGCTTACCATTGATGACAAACTTCATTTCGTGGAGGAACCGGTTGAAATTGTGGACACCTCCGTCAAGACATTGAAACAAAGCCGAATCCCGATTGTTAAAGTCCGTTGGAACGCCAAAAGGGGACCCGAGTTTACTTGGGAAAGACAAGATCAAATGCAAAGGAAGTATCCTCATCTATTCATGAATTCGGAAACGCAAGATCTCGAGGAAGAAACAACGACTACTACGCCTACTTAAATTTCGGGACGAAATTTCTTTTAAGGAGTAGGTAATGTAACATCCCGCCTTTTTCCATTTACTTTTACGTTATACTAATTTAAACTCCGTTATATGTTTATAACATCTCCCGTTGATACGCGTTTTAAATTATCTCGTTTAGGTAATTCACGCACCCGAACAAAAGTTGAGGGACTAAACTTGACAAGGGATCAAACCCTTGACTAGGTCAAAGGGTCAAACCCCTTTCACCCATTCATTATCATCTCCATCTCTCTCTCTTTCTCTCTAGCAAGAACACACACACCATTACCAAATTCATTCAATCATCATCTAAATCCGATCTAGGAGGCTTACAACAAAATAAATTACATATTCGTGATCCTCTCTTCATCCTTTTCATTTTGGTACCAACTTCATCTCGTTTGGGTAACATTTCTAAAACTCTAGATTTCTCTAAATTCGTGTTTTTGACTTGAAATGGTGTTAGTTAGTGTCTATGGCTCATTGTGATGTCGTGTGTGTAATTTATATGCTCGATCTCGTTGTTTTAGTGTAACTAGCATGAACTTGAATTTTGGTGCGTTGTTCTTGAATTTTGGATGATCATATGTTGTTAGATGTTAAAAGTTCATGTTTTAATTGTGTTCCTAGTATCACTAGCTTCAATTTGATGTGTAGGTTGCTTGAGAAAACTCCATAAACTTGATTAGTGATTTTTGGTGGAATTGAGCTAGGGTTTAATGAACTTGAAATGATTATTTGATGCATTGATTGCCATGATTTGTTGTTAGTAAGTTGTTAGTTGTATTGTATGCTCAATTACCTACAAAATGGCATGTCATATGTATGCATTGAATGCCGAAATCATTAAATGTGCATTGGTGAGTTTGAAGCATTAATGTGTGCATTGAATGATCACTTGGTTTGAAAACTCGGTTGTTACAAATGAGGTTTTTGATTGATGAATTGTGTTTAGTTGCATTCTACGTCAAAAGAGCTTTCCAACGATATAAGGTGCGAGTCCTAAGTGTTAGCGGTTTGTGTTTTATGCACAAAAAGGTTTTGGATTGAGACTTGAACATTTGGGACTGGCTAGGCACCAGCACCCGGCCTTTTCCGTGGCGCGGCCCTTTCCTGTCGCGGCGCGACATATAAGGGGGCCAGGTTCTGACCTCCTTGTCCCAAATGTGAAAAATGTTTGGCCCGTTCTAGACCTCCGATTCACATGAGACTTGTTCTAACATGCTTATATATGAATAAAAACTTCAGAAAAATAGTTCGGGACCCGACCCGAACGTGTTGACTTTCGTTGACTTTGACCGACCAAAGTTTGACTTTTTGTCAAACTTAACCAAATGATTATGCAACCTTCCTAACTTGTTTCTGTACTTGTATCTTGCATGAAACTTGACAATTTGATTCACATGCTACATAATCGAGTCGTAACGAGCCATAGGACTAATTAAACATCTTTGACCTATCGTATTTACCGTTATTGATACGACCTATTGGTTTAGGTCAAGACTAGCACTATCCTTCGCACACGTTACTTGTGAAGTACTTTTCATACGTGCACTCAAGGTGAGATCATAGTCCCACTTTTACTCTTTTTGAACTTACATTTGGGATGAGAAAACATAAACATTTCTTTACTAAGTGAACACAAGTACAGGAAAATAAACATTCTACATACGAGTTTAGAACAAAATCCTCAATTCGATTATCATTAGTTACACTTGCCGGGTGTAAGCGAGAACTTATGTTGTATGGATCCATATGGGTTTGACAAACCCTCATTCAAACGGTTCGCTACCGTTTACGAATGAAATATATTTTCGAGAAACAGTGTATGTTCTAGTACTAAGTTATGGGGTTCAATGGAAGGAATGTTAAGCATTGATAATTGGGTGCTCGTGAAACAAACTTTTGGAATGTATTACTATTATTTCATTGATGAAAATCTTGTGGTTCATTTGTACTTACTTACTTAAACCTATGATTTCACCAACGTTTTCGTTGACAGATTTCTATGTTTTTCTCAGGTCCTTGAACGATACATGATACATGCTTCCGCTCATTATTTTGATACTTGCATTGGGTGTCGAGTATATATGCATACATGGAGCGTCTTTTGGCTACTTTTAAATTTTGTCGCATAAGTTTCATTTGTACTTAAAACTTTGTATCGTAACTTGTGGTGGAACTATTCTTGTAAACTTTGAACAATCTTTACATTTGAAATGAATGCGACATATCTTTTGGTCAAACGTTGTTTTAAAGACTTATGACCACGTAACGGGACCTAAGTAGACGGCGCCGTCAATGACGATTTGGTCGGGTCGCTACAATAGTCTAATTTCCACAAGTTTTGATCTTTTGTCCAAACTCCAATTATGGTACAAAGCCCAATAACCCCGTCTTTAATATTTAGCCCAACATCACGATTACTTCGATTTAAATAAGCATAATAATAACTTAGCTACGAGACATTAATTTAAAAGGTTGAACATAACTTACAATGAGTATTAATCGCGTAGTGTTACACGGACAGAATTTCGCTTACAAACTTTTGCCAGTATAACCTTATTATTAACTTAAAATTAAAATTAAAATTATAAATATAAATATATTGAGAGAGAGTAATATATATGATATGGTGTATATAAATTCGGCTGAATTTGTTGCAATTTATAGACCTGGCCTGACTTTAGCTGCCATGCGATCGCATGGAATTTGTGCTTCCAGGCCATGCGATCGCATGGCCCCCTGGGACAGCTCACACACTTTTGTTTTTTTATTTGCCGACAGTTTTTAATATAAATATAATATATAAATAATTTATAAAATTATTTATATATTATATTATATCCGTGTGCATAGTTGACTTGTAATTTTAGCACCGTTGCGTCGCGCGTTGATAGTTGGTTCATGTCCTGGTTCCGGATTTTCGAACGTCCTTGCGTACGATTTAATATCTTGTACTTTGCGTTTTGCGGCTTGTACTCTTGTAATTTTGAGACGTTTCTCATCAATAAATTGAACCACTTGGATTGTACTTTGTACTCTTTAGCGTTTTGGTCGTTTGCGTCTTCAAATCGTCGAATCTGTCTTTTGTCTTCACCTTTTATTATTTAAACGAATATCACTTGTAAATAGAACAATTGCAACTAAAAGCTTGTCTTTCTTGAAGGATAATGCTATGAAATATATGTTCATTTTTAGCATTATCAAATATTCCCACTTGAACGTTGCTTGTCCTCAAGCAATATAAAACTTGAATATAACTTTACTAGAATCACTTCTTTATTCTTCACACTTTGTACATCAGTGATTTTAATATGGTGGTATGAACAATGATAGTAACGATGTGGTTTACAGTCCCACATGACTATAGAAATTTAGATCCTTTAGGAAATTGGATCTTTATGAAAACATTTGATCTTTTAAAAATTCAATCTAGCTTTTACCCTAGATAAGTTTTTCGGAATAACCCTTCACCGCTCTTTGCAAAATGTATTTGTGGGTTTTGTGGGTTTCAGATTTGAAAATTTTAGCTCAAAACTTGCAGTTTTGTGTCACTCACTTGCTAACCTTGTATTAGGAAAGCAACACGTCCAGTATACTTGCTCTGTATATTACATTTCGGTAAACTACTGTCCGGTTGTAAAGGAAAGCGTTGAACAAGCAACTGTTAAGGCAATGTCTAATGACATGCTTTTGATTATGGTCTATATCTTGTTGGATGCAATTACTATCCTTTGTAGGAGCAATAGTAAAGATCACGCTAAAATTTTTTGGTCTCGCACAAGGTCCTGTCTTCGACCATGCTATGCAACCACCGTTCTTACGGTTGACACCCGATTTGGTTCAGGTGACCTAATGAATTCTGGTGAATTCTTAGGATTTTACGTTCAATGGTAATGAACGCATTGAAAATGGGTTTTCAGAAAACAAATCGGTTTGTAATTTTGATCAAAATATTTTCTCGTTCAAGCTCGAGTTTAGATATTATCGAATTCCATGAGTTTGAATTCTCAATCTTTAAGGTCAATCTCAAGAATTGAGTAATATCAGGCTTAAAAGCTGATTTTTGATCTTTTAAGGAGATTATCCTTTCTGGGGATCTGATTCATTAGTCTTATAAGCTAATTTGCATGGTGTCCCCCATTGTACGAGACAGATCCTCTCATGGTTAGAATAAGTCTGACCACTTGGCGACCCTGTTTAATGCTGAGATCCGTGGATTTCCAGCTGATTTTCGAGAAAACTTTTCAAGGTTTTTCGTAGACTCTACAACTGGTCTGGACGACAACTTCCGGACCTAAATCAAGAAACGCGTGTCTTTTTCTCGGAAGACTTTACTTCCTTTTAAATTAAGTGGCACATTTCTTTCAAATATATTATAAGAAATCGGGTAAAACTGATAAAATCGTCCAAAACAAAAGTACCTTCAATTATTTGTACAAAAATATGTGATATATGTTCTAAATAACTTGGTAAATTTTTCCCACACTTGGCTTTTATTTTTCTTTCTTTGCTTTTTTATTCTCCTCTATTCCATTTTAAATGAATTCAAGAGTTTTGGATTGTTTCTCAATTTATGTCCTTTCCGAGGTAATAATAATTTCGGTATTAACACCTAGTTTTATCGTTCATAAATATGTATAAACATGATTTTGAGTTCATTTAGTTAAAAAAAATTTAAAATTTTTACTAGAAGTGGGTAGTCAGTATATAAGACTAGGGCTGTTCTTTATTATCAGAGAGCACTAGATTCTAATACAACTACTGCGTTACTAGTAAAGTTTAACGGTGGCTATTAAACCAAGTGTATAAGTCAAAAAATTTTAAAACCGAAAGAATTTAATCCCTTCCCAATCTTAAGATCTTGCAATGCCCTCATTTGCAAGAAATCAGTAACAATTTAAATTATTGAGGGTGATTAGCGTGGAAAAATGATTAAATTTTACCAAAGTTTTCAAACATATTCTTGTTTGTGTTGAATGATAAATGGTGCACATCATTTGTTCATTCCTGCAGTTGTTATATCACATTTATTTTGCATCTTGTCGTCAAAATTAGTTGCTTTTGCTGAACTTAATGTCAGTCTTTGAAAATGCGCTATTTTACCCTGTTGTGTACATGAGATAAAATACATACAATACAAATATAAACATGCATGGTAATTTAAAATGGGGCTTAATATCCCACTTTCAAATTACAAAAATAAAATATTAGTACAAAATAATAAAAATGTTAAACATTACATAAAAGTATCAAAATGTTATATGTTTAACATAAATAGATAAAAATAATAAAAGATAAGAAATCACCAATGGAACACTATTGATTTGGATAGGGGTTCCAGTTCATATCATCGCTCGGGTTCCATAGTTGGTGATCGGTGTTCTGGTAGGCTTGGTTTGGGTCGTACATGTCAAAGGGTGGTCGCATGTCGGGCTGATGTGGTGAATAGTAAGAAGGCTGAGTCGGGATGTAGTTATTTGGTACCTGATATGATAGCTGGCTCATGATTTGGTGCTGATAAACTTGCCAGCTATCATGTTGGCGTCGCCTGGAAGTCTCATACGCATTCGCGGCTTGCCACTGCTCATACTGACGATGCCTATTCTCATTACTCATTTCCACCTCATCTATACGCTGGAAAACGCCAGTAAAACTATCCCTAATGACATCCCTGATGTCATCTGCTTCCTCCATCTCCTCATCCGAACCCCTCTCTACCTGTGGATGGGTGCCATGATATGGTATTGGCATATTGTGCCTCCGTTTTAGTACCTTTGCACCCTGATAAACCTGCAAACCTATAGTATCGGTTTGTTCCTCAACCACCATCATTGGACTCCCGTGTTCCCTATCTACACCTAAGTACTCTCCAATGAGAGTAACAAAAATACCTCCTCCTATTATTCCCCCGTCCTGTATACCTTCCACAACTTTGGACAAATAATACCCAACACAGTAGGGAATATTAACAAAGCCTCTAGTGTCTCGAATGCACTTAAGGTAAAATAAATCGTTTAGAGTCATTTTATCCTTGTTTTTACCTCTTTGTGTAATCGAGTTAGCTAAAAATCTATGTATTATACGAAGCTCTGCTTTGTTAATGTCTAAATAGGAGTGTCTTCCTGCCCGTGTAAACACAATAAAATTTGACATACGCCTCCATACGGCATTAGCGTCAAAATCTCTATCTACCCTCTCACCGTGATAAATTAAAGCTGTACAATCAGGTGATAATAATTCAGTGGAGGTGTAAATCTGTAAAGCTCTAGCCATGTCTATCATAGACACCCTGTACATCCTACCTCCAAGTAAAAATCTAAGAAAAGTCTTATCGTCTAACCTATCTACATCCTTATTTAAGGCTATAGTACTCATTAGCTCAACACACCACTCCTTATATACAGGCCTATGATGTAGTGACCCGAACTTTTCCATGTTTATATATATATTAAATGAAATTGTTATTTACATGATTAAGTGTTTCCAACATGTTAAGCAATCAAACTTGTTAAGACTTGATTAATTGAAATAGGTTTCATATAGACAATTGACCACCCAAGTTGACCGGTGATTCACGAACGTTAAAACTTGTAAAAACTATACGATGACATATATATGGTTATATATATAGTTAACATGATTTTATTATAAGTATGTATCTCATTAGGTATTTTAACAATGAGTTATATACATAAAAATGAGACTATTAATTTAAGAAACTAGAAAACGATATATATAACGATTATCGTTATAACAACGTCTTACTAGGTACATATGAATCATATTAAGATATTGATACACTTGGTTAATTATGTTAAATGATAAGTAAATATATTATTAAGTGTATTAACAATGAAATACATATGTAAAAATAAGACTACTAACTTAATGATTTCGAAACGAGACATATATGTAACGATTATCGTTGTAACGACATTTAACTGTATATATATCATACTAAGATATATTATATATCATAATATCATGATAATATAACAATTTAACATCTCATTTGTTATAATAAACAATGGGTTAACAACATTCAACAAGATCGTTAACCTAAAGGTTTCAAAACAACATTTACATGTAACGACTAACGATGACTTAACGACTCAGTTAAAATGTATATACATGTAGTGTTTTAATATGCATTCATACACTTTTGAAAGACTTCAAGACACTTATCAAAATACTTCTACTTAACAAAAATGCTTACAATTACATCCTCGTTCAGTTTCATCAACAATTCTACTAGTATGCACCCGTATTCGTACTCGTACAATACACAGCTTTTAGATGTATGTACTATTGGTATATACACTCCAATGATCAGCTCTTAGCAGCCCATGTGAGTCACCTAACACATGTGGGAACTATCATTTGGCAACTAGCATAAAATATCTCATAAAATTACAAAAATATGAGTAATCATTCTTAACTTATTTACATGAAAACAAAATTACATATCCTTTATATCTAATCCATACACCAACGACCAAAAACACCTACAAACACTTTCATTCTTCTATTTTCTTCATCTAATTGATCTCTCTCAAGTTCTATCTTCAAGTTCTAAGTGTTCTTCATAAATTCCAAAAGTTCTAGTTTCATAAAATCAAGAACACTTCCAAGATTGCAAGTTTACTTCCAAGTTTTCTAAATCCATTCCAAGTAATCATCCAAGATCAAGAAACCTTTGTTACTTACAGTAGGTTATCTTTCTAATACAAGGTAATAATCATATTCAAACTTTAATTCAATTTCTATAACTATAACAATCTTATTTCGAGTGGAAATCTTACTTGAAATTGTTTTCGTGTCATGATTCTGCTTCAAGAACTTTCAAGCCATCCAAGGATCCTTTGAAGCTAGATCTATTTTTCTCATTTCCAGTAGGTTTATCCAAGGAACTTGAGGTAGTAATGATGTTCATAACATCATTCGATTCATACATATAAAGCTATCTTATTCGAAGGTTTAAACTTGTAATCACTAGAACATAGCTTAGTTAATTCTTAACTTGTTCGCAAATAAAAGTTAATTTTTCTAACTTGACTTTTAAAATCAACTAAATACATGTTCTATATCTATATGATATGCTAACTTAATGATTTAAAACCTGGAAATACGAAAAACACCGTAAAATCGGATTTACGCCGTCGTAGTAACACCGCGGGCTGTTTTGGGTTAGTTAATTAAAAACTATGATAAACTTTGATTTAAAAATTGTTATTCTGGGAAAATGATTTTTATTATGAACATGAAACTATATCCAAAAATTATGGTTAAACTCAAAGTGGAAGTATGTTTTCTAAAATGGTCATCTAGACGTCGTTCTTTCGACTGAAATGACTACCTTTGCAAAAAAAGACTTGTAACTTATTTTTCCGACTATAAACCTATACTTTTTCTGTTTAGATTCATAAAATAGAGTTCAATATGAAACCATAGCAATTTGATTCACTCAAAACGGATTTAAAATGAAGAAGTTATGGGTAAAACAAGATTGGATAATTTTTCTCATTTTAGCTACGTGAAAATTGGTAACAAATCTATTCCAACCGTAACTTAATCAACTTGTATTGTATATTATGTAATCTTGAGATACCATAGACACGTATACAATGTTTCGACCTATCATGTCGACACATCTATATATATTTCGGAACAACCATAGACACTCTATATGTGAATGTTGGAGTTAGCTATACAGGGTTGAGGTTGATTCCAAAATATATATAGTTTGAGTTGTGATCAATACTGAGATACGTATACACTGGGTCGTGGATTGATTCAAGATAATATTTATCGATTTATTTCTGTACATCTAACTGTGGACAACTAGTTGTAGGTTACTAACGAGGACAGCTGACTTAATAAACTTAAAACATCAAAATATATTAAAAGTGTTGTAAATATATTTTGAACATACTTTGATATATATGTATATATTGTTATAGGTTCGTGAATCAACCAGTGGCCAAGTCTTACTTCCCGACGAAGTAAAAATCTGTGAAAGTGAGTTATAGTCCCACTTTTAAAATCTAATATTTTTGGGATGAGAATACATGCAGGTTTTATAAATGATTTACAAAATAGACACAAGTACGTGAAACTACATTCTATGGTTGAATTATCGAAATCGAATATGCCCCTTTTTATTAAGTCTGGTAATCTAAGAATTAGGGAACAGACACCCTAATTGACGCGAATCCTAAAGATATATCTATTGGGCCTAACAAACCCCATCCAAAGTACCGGATGCTTTAGTACTTTGAAATTTATATCATATCCGAAGGGTGTCCCGGAATGATGGGGATATTCTTATATATGCATCTTGTTAATGTCGGTTACCAGGTGTTCACCATATGAATGATTTTTATCTCTATGTATGGGATGTGTATTGAAATATGAAATCTTGTGGTCTATTGTTACGATTTGATATATATATATATATATATATATATATATATATATATATATATATATATATATATATATATATATATATATATATATATATATATATATATAGGTTAAACCTATAACTCACCAACATTTTTGTTGACGTTTAAAGCATGTTTATTCTCAGGTGAATACTAAGAGCTTCCGCTGTTGCATACTAAAATAAGGACAAGATTTGGAGTCCATGTTTGTATGATATTGTGTAAAAACTGCATTCAAGAAACTGATTTCGATGTAACATATTTGTATTGTAAACCATTATGTAATGGTCGTGTGTAAACAGGATATTTTAGATTATCATTATTTGATAATCTACGTAAAGCTTTTTAAACCTTTATTTATGAAATAAAGGTTATGGTTTATTTTAAAAATGAATGCAGTCTTTGAAAAACGTCTCATATAGAGGTTAAAACCTCGCAACGAAATCAATTAATATGGAACGTTTTTAATAAAAAAGAACGGGACATTTCATACGAGTGGTAAATAAACGTTTCCAATCGGTAAAAGAAGAGCCGCCATACCTTTAGATTAGATGCTGTCTAACTAAGTTAGCTAGGCTGACCCTTACCAAAGGCTCCCAATCTATTACCCTTGGTACTTCTACATTTTTGGTCCAAAGCTTAAATTTGTTACTTTGGTACGTCGGGTAATCTCTCCAACTTCTATCAAACCTTAGATTGGGGTGTAACTCCTCTTCATAAATTCTCGAGTGTTCTATTACATGGTGAACGAGAAATATTACGTAGGCAATAAAAAATTGTGACTCCGGCTCATAGTATGACACGTGTTGATCATAATGTTGTTGTTGTTCAGGTTGTGGTTCTGGTTACGGTTCTTGATCAGGTTCTTGTTCAAGTCGTCTAGACGATGATGCACCGTCCGTATCTGTATTTCTCTGCAAAACACATTAAACACAAAATTTGTGCATCCAAATATGCATCAGTGTTAGAAAAATAACAAATTAAAACAATTACAATAACATGTTTAATCCATATTGAACTTATACTCATTTTCATATTTTTATCAATTCTACAATTTTTCAAATAAGCATATAACTTAAGTAACATGTTAAAATAACCATTACTAGCAATTAAACAAGTTTCAAATGGCATTTACATCAATTTAATCAAGTTCATGAATTTTAGACTTAAAAAGTCCACTTTGATGTTCAAAAATCATGTTTAGGATCAAAGTTTGGATCATTTAGCAACCTAAACATGTTACACTACTTAATTTAGCAATAATCCATACCAAAAATCGTCCATAACCTGTTTATATAAAAAAAGCCCCAAAGTGCTCAAGAACATAAACCCTAGATTTCTAAATTTTTTGAAGTTTAAGGCTTCAAATCATGTTAAATAGCATCAATCTAGGTTATACATGCATAATATACTAACAATTTAACTCTAATTACACTAGAAATTATCAAACTAAGATTATTGCAATTAATTGAAATTATCACAAAAATTAGGAAATTTAGGAGTTTAGGGGTGAAATTTTTACCTTTCTGCTTCCCCATCTGAGAAAAGACATGATTATAGCGGATTATAGAACGAAATTTGGAGAGATTTGGTGAAAAATTGGAGATTTTAGAGTGATTTGTGTGTGTGTGTTCGTGTTTGTGTATGTGGGTGTAATGAGACAGGAGACCAGTTCGTGGCCTTTTTGTTTATGCCCAGCATTTCCAGCCCATGCGATCGCATGGGTTGGCTGTGTAAACCCCATGCGATCGCATGGGGTCCAGGCTTTTTTTTATATATATATATATAAACCTTCACTTATTAAAACATTAATTTAATTAATTAAAATTTTGTTTTCCTTGGTATTTAGGACGAGGTCGTTTCGGCAAGTTATCCTAGTTCGTCTCTTGACAAAATTTTAAAATTTGTCATTTTAAAGCGATTGTTTTAAAAGAAAAGATTTTTGAGTTTTTTAAATGTTTTTGGTCTACTTTAGATCAATAAAATTAAAAATAACGATAAAAAAATTTCTCGTCCCGCCTTTGGGTAAAGCAATTTCGGTTCATCGACCTAGTCTTCAACTCACGACGAATGTTAGAAATCAAATTTTTAACTTGATGAAATAAAGTACATTTTTGTTTTTAAATTCACACCAAACTTAAATTTAAAATGCATAAAATAAAATTTCATTAAAATACTAATATTTTTACAATCTTAGATTTGAAAATATAGTTATATATTAATTTTTTTTAAACAAGATAAAAATAAAAATAAAAATCTTTTTGGTCTTTTATCCCACTTTAATTAATCAAATATTAACAAAAATATACGTCCCTCTTTTTGGGTAAAGTAATTTCGGCTATATTACCTAGTTTTACTCCTGACGAATTTCTGAAATATTTTGAACTGATTGTTTAAAGATATTTATACCTTATGAATAAACGGTAAATTTCGCAGTGATGTAATAAATTTTTGTATGATATCAATAATTTCGGTTTCGCATACCTAATTTTATTGAATATCAATTTAATACTTTATAAAGAACGATTCATCGTTTATTATCAAAAGGTTAAAAGCAATAAAATAAAAATAAAACTGTACATACTTATCTGTGAGATAGAATTCTCAGAGACCTGCTTTAGCCGACTCATAGGAGAGTCGTGTGATTTGGTTTTCCATAGCTACATAAGCATAACCTCGATTTTTTAATAACTTTTCTTCTAAACATATGAACGGTCATTCTCTGCATAGAGTAACAAATTCGGTATTTGAATATGTTTGATTGTTTGAACATTTACCTTCGTGTGACCATTTTCCGCATTTATGACATCTTTCAAGGTGTCTTGCTCTTCTTTTTGTTGCGGATTTTGATTTTCCTTTACCAAAATGTGTCTTATGATGATCTTTCCTGAGTTCTTTCCTCACTTCATCCATTTTGCCTCTTATGAATGATACTAGTTAACTCGGGAATGTGTCATTATTACGGTTAGTAATCAAAGCGTGTAGTAGTAGACCATGGTTCAAATCAAAGGAATTCTTCATCTCGTAAAACCTAAAAAAATAAAAATTCAGAATGGGAGAGAAGACTAGTTCTTTAGGGTCTGCTAGGGAAAGACCATTCGGATTCCATTTTCGAGAACTACACGAAAACAGAAAATCTAACTCTAACAGAAATATATATATATTATCCTTAAAAAGACTTGATTCTCCCCAAACTTAGTTAGCTGTGGTGTTGAAATTGTGATTAACTTCATTGTTATCTTCAATTGGATCATCAACAACTTGCATATCTTTGACTTTGGCTTCAAGCCATTGATTGATTTCTTCTGTAACATTCACAAATTCAATTAACATTGCCTTTTTTAGGCGACAAATTGGATACTAATCGGTTACATAACTTAAAGTTCCCCTTAATCCTAGCATCTTGAATCCGTTTATAAAGTTTCTTCGTTGAACTGTTGAAAACGGGTTCATCTAATTTCGTATCAATAATGGGGTTCTTTGTTACCGGGTTATCATTAGGTGTTTCTTCGTCTTCCCCACACATAGGCATTTTTATGGGTTCAATAGTTTTGGTTGGTGGAGATCTAAAATTTCGGTTCACAAAGGTAACCGATTTGTCACCATCCCTAAGTGTCATTCTACCTTCTCTTACATCAATGAATGCTTCGGTGATTGCTAAAAATGGGGGACCTAAAATTAGAGAAATATCAAGGTCTTCCTCCATATTAATAACTATGAAGTTTGCAACAAAGGTCAAACTTCCCACTTTAACAAGTAAATTATTGGCTATTACAACCGGGTGTTTAATGGTTTGGTCAAATAATTGAACACCTATGCTGGTTGGTCTTAATTTATCCACACCTAATCTTTTGTATAAGGAAAGAGGCATAACATTTTCACTTGCTCCTAAATGTGCGAGTCCATTATACATAGCACCATCATTAAGCAAGCAAGAAATGATAAATTCACCTGGGTCTCCTACTTTAGTAAGTAGAGTTGGTTTGTTAACCTTTTCCGGGTGATCTTTTCTTGGTTCTTTCACTTCTACTTGAACTTCTTGTTCACATTTTTCTTCGTTTCTTGGAATGGGAGGTTTGTATATGAATTCTTCTTCATCACTCCAATTTGAAGCTTCCCCGTCTTCCAATTTTTGTTTTTCATATGTTGTTGATAACATATTTATATTTTCATTCTGAGGGTTTTCTTGGGTGGTGAAATTATGATTGACTTCATTGTCAACTTTCATTGGACCATGTATGTAATGTTTAACTCTGTGACCATTAACTTTAAATTCAATCTCATTTGAATTTATCAACTCTATTGTTCCATATGGGAAAACTCTTTTGACTATGAATGGTCCAGACCATCTTGATTTTAATTTTTCAGGAAATAGCTTGAATCGTGAATTGAAAAGAAGAACTCTATCTCCTTCTTTAAATTCTTTTGAACTTCTGATTCTTTTATCATGCCATTTCTTCGTTCTATCTTTATAGATTAACGAATTTTCATATGCTTCATGTCTTAATTCTTCTAATTCATTTAATGACTTAACCGTAGACGTCCAGCTTCATGTAAATCAAGATTACATGTCTTCAAAGCCCAAAATGCTTTGTGCTCAATTTCTACTGGAAGGTGACATGCTTTTCCGTAAACGAGTTTAAAAGGTGTAGTACCAATTGGAGTTTTGTAGGCTGTTCTAAAAGCCCAGAGTGCATCTGATAATGCTAAAAACGAACATATATTTCATAGCATTATCCTTCAAGAAAGACAAGCTTTTAGTTGCAATTGTTCTAATTTCAAGTAATTATCGTTTAAATAATAAAAGGTGAAGACAAAAGACAGATTCGACGATTTAAAGATGCAAATGACCAAAAAGCTAAAAAGTACAAAGTACAATTCAAGTGGTTCAATTTATTGATGAGAAACGTCTCAAAATTACAAAAGTACAAGCCGCAAAATGCAAAGTACAAGATATTAAATTATACGAAAAGGCGTTCGAAAATCCGGAACCAAGACATGAACCAACTTTCAACGCTCGACGCAACGGAGATGAAAGTACAAGTCAACTATGCACAAGAACATAATATAATATTTAAATAATTCATAATAAGAATAATAATAAATAATAAAAAGTTGTTAATTGAGCATAGCTAAAGGGTCATAAGTGAAAATTTCAAATAAATAATTCGCAACGAGATATTATTGATTCAACTTTGAATGGTAGCCAGCTAACATTCCACCTACAACAATATCAATCATTTGCCTATAAAAGCAAGGCACGGAGTAATGAAGAAACTACACCTTTTTCTTTTCTTTTCTCAAATCATATACGATATATATATATATATATATATATATATATATATATATATATATATATATATATATATATATATATATATATATATATATATATATATATATATATATATATATATATATATATATTTATATTTTATAATTATAATTTTAATTTAAGTTTAATAATAATTGGGTTATTGTAAGAATGTTTTACAGGTTTTAAATCGAAACTCTGTCTGTGTAACGCTACGCTATAAATAATCATTGTAAGTTATGTTCTTCCTTTTTAAATTAATGTCTCGTAACTAAGTTATTATTATGCTTATTTAAGCCGAAGTAATCGTGATGTTGGGCTAAATATTAAGATTGGGTAATTGGGCTTTGGACCATAATTGGGGTTTGAACAAAAGACCGACACTTGTGGAAATTAGACTATGGGCTATTAATGGGCTTTATATTTGTTTAACTGAATGATAGTTTGTTAATTTAATATAAAGATTTACAATTTAACGTATCTATAAATAACCACATACAATCGATCGGATACGATGGGCGGGATATTTATAAGTACTAATAATTGTTCATTTGACCGGACACGTGGATGGATTAATAGTCAATGGACTCATTAAAACAGGGGTGGATTACATACAATGAAAATTGGTGTAATTGTTAACAAAGTATTAAAACCTTGTTACAGTTTAAGTCTTCAATTAGTTGGAATATTTGACTTCGGGTATAAGGGTAATTTTTACGAGGATACTCGCACTTTATAATTATGGCCGATGGACTGTTATGGACAAAAACTAGATAGACGTATCGAATAATCCAGGACAAAGGACAATTAACCCATGGTAATAAATTAAAATCAAAACGTCAAACATCATGATTACGGAAGTTTAAATAAGCATAACTCCTTTATTTTATATCTCATCGTACTTTCATTTATCGTCATTTTATTTATCGTACTTTAAATTATCGCACTTTTATTTTTACGCTTTATTTTTATTTTTAATTATTGCACTTTTATTTGTTGTCATTTACTTTACTCTTTAAAATAAGTTATATTTATATTTAATATTTTTGCATTAGGTTTTAACTGTGATATAAGTCTCAAAATTGACAAACCGGTCATTAAACGGTAAATCCCCCCAAAGTTACCTATAATTACTATATATTACTAAATCTAGTTTAACTACTTAATTAACTAATTTGACCTAGTAAGACACCCAATAATAGTGTCCACGGATCGACCTCCCGGACTTTACCTTAGCTATATTATTACACGATAGGTATACTTGCCTTTTGTGTTTAGTTTAATTTAGGTGATTTCCTGTAGTAAATAAATATAAAATTGATAGCCGTTTCATACACACCCTCTAGAACACATCAAATTTTTGGCGCCGCTGCCGGGGACACTTTTTGTGTCTTCACGGGGTATTTAAGTTTTTTTTTAGTTTTTGACTGATTAAAGATATATTAATTTAAATATAATAATTTACTCCGTAATATAATAATATTAAAATAAAATATAATATTATAATAATAATTTTGAATCAAATTTGAATCGTAAAGTTTCAAAAAGTCGTATTTATTAAATACTTCAGGGGTATATTATGTAACTTATAATTAATAATTTCTATCATGTCGCTTTCATGTGAATAGTAAATTAATTAATTTCGTTTCATTTACTATTCAATGAATAGTAAATGAATTAAAAAAACAATTAAATAGTTTTTGCTTTTCTATTTTTTCAAGTTAAAAAAAATTTAAAAAAATTAAAAATAAAATAAAATCGAAAAAAAATTAAAAAAAATAATAATAAAAAAATCTCGTTTTTTTTAAATAAAAATAAAATAAAAAAAATTTTAAAAAAAATATTTAAAAAAAAAATTAAAACGTAAAAAAAATAAAATAAAATAATAATTAAAAAAATTATTAATTTCTTAAAAAAAAATTAAAAAAAATTATTTAAAAAAAATATATTTTTAAGATTTTGTCTATAAAATTAAAAAAAAAAATTTAAGTTTTATTACCTTTAGATTTTTAGACTCTAGTCACAACTTTTAGTATTAAGTTTAGTTTTGCCATAGTTATTTTTATACTTTTAGATTTTTAGGCTTTGCCGTAAAATCCCTTAAGTGCTTTTTCTTTATACTAAGATTTAGGTGCCTTAAAATTTTGCGACGCCGTGTTAAAATTTTAGTATCCTTTTAAGTAATTTCCGTTTTTCGTTTAGAATCCCTTTTTAACTTTCGACGCGCTACAATTTTCTTATTTTTCGACCTTTTATTTTTCGACATTTTTCGACGCGCTCTTTTTCTTTCTTATTTCTCGACGCTCTAGTTTTTAGGACATAGATTTTTATTTCAAAATTTTGACGAAAAATTGTTTTAAGTGGTTAAATTGATAGATATCAAATTTTTTCTGGTTCGTAGTAATAGTTGGATTTGTTAGTGGCGAGTTGTGGGCTTCCGATTTAAAGGGTCCTGGCTACCTGCTGCATCTTTTGGCTATTCGAAACGTGGGCAAAATCAAAAAAGTCTATTAATTTGATAACTTATATAATTTTTTTTTTTATTTTTATAACTAATAGGATATTCTGTGAATGCACCAAGCAAAACGTTCACCACCTTTCATACGTTCACCACCTGTAACCAGATCAAGACATCTAGCCAATATTATCGCCGTTGATTTTTCTTTAGAATCATCATCTAGTCGAACAAGTACTCCAATTCAAATTTCCGATAATCCATCTTTTGAACCCGATTTCACAAGTGAGAATCCGGAGAATATTCAAGGATAATTCAGAGATCCTGAACCACTAATCATTCCTCCGGAACCACAAATTACTCATCCAGAGATTGTCAAGGAAGAAACCATTTCAGAAACCTCTAGTGATTCAGATTCAACAAATTCAAATATGGAAATAACGGAACCTCTAAGTATGGAAGATCGAATGAGAGCCACACGCACTGGCCAAGGTCACGCCATTATTAAGCCAGACATTAATGCGCCAGATTATGAAATCAAAGGACAAATCCTACACATGGTAACTAATCAATGCCAATATAGTGGTACGCCAAAAGAAGATCCAAACGAACATCTTCGAACCTTTAATAGGATCTGTACTCTATTCAAAATCAGAGAAGTTGAGGATGAACAGATCTATCTCATGTTATTTCCCTGGACTTTAAAGAGAGAAGCCAAAGATTGGTTAGAATCGTTACCTGAAGGGGCGATTGATACATGGGATGTTTTAGTTGAAAAATTTCTTAAACAATTCTTTCCGGCATCTAAAGCCGTAAGACTTCAAGGAGAAATTGTTACGTTCACACAAAAGCCAAATGAAACATTATATGAGGCGTGGACAAGATTTGTAAAGTTGTTGAGAGGATGTCCTCAACATGGTTTAGACACTTATCAAATAGTAGAAATATTCTACCAAGGATGCGACGTTGCTACACGAAAAGACATCGACATAACAGCTGGTGGTTCCATTATGAAGAAAACCGCTACCGAAGCTCACAAAATCATTGATAACACAGCCTCCCACTCACATGAGTGGCACCAGGAAAAAGATATTTTTCGTTCATCTAAAGCAGCTAGAGCCGATTCTAGCCATGACTTTGATTCCATTTTCGCAAAAATAGATGCTTTCGAGAGACGAATGGAAAAGATGAATAAATATATTCACGCAATACGAATCAGTTATGAGCAATGCGGTTGACCAAACTTAACGAAAGATTGTCACAATGAACAAACGATGGAACAACGTGAGAATGTTTCCTACATGAACCAAAGGCCGGGAAATAATTATCAAAATAATTATCAACCGCCAAGGCCAAACTTCAATCGAAATCAAAACATTCTTTACAATCCAAATGGACCCAACAATAACTCGTACAACCAACAAGGTCCGAATAACCAACCAAATCAAAACAACACTTTCAATCAACAAAGACCTGGCTTGTATAAACCACCACAACAAACCGAAGAGAAAAAGTCAAATCAGGAAGAAATGATGGCAAAGCTAATGGAATCTTTAACACAATTTATTACATCTCAAACTCAAACAAATGAGAGGTTTGATCAGTCATTAAGAACTCAACAAGCTTCCCTTTTGAATCTTGAAAAACCAGCATAAGAAGATGGGAAGGTTTTAGATGTGAGTAACAATGAAGAAGTTACAACACCACCACCACCCGAGTATGTAAAGCCAGTGGTGGCACCATACAGATCACCCATCCCGTTTCCAAGAAAAGGAGTTGAGTATGAGCAAGTAATAGGTAATAAAGTTTGTGATACCTTTGAAAATAAGAAAAAGAATAAGAAAATACAAGAAACAAAAATCGTAAAAATAAACCCGGTGAAGACAGTTCCACTAAAACCTCCACCCAGGGTGGGTGATCCGGGGGAATTTATTGTTCCTTGTCTTCTTAGTGATTGTGTCATGTATGATGCACTAGCAGATTTAGGTGCAAGTGTGAGTGTTATGCCTCTTTCATTATATAAGAGATTAGGAGTAGGTGAGTTAAGTCCAACAGAGATGAGTGTCCGACTCTTTGATCAAACTATTAGGTACCCAGTTGGAATTGCTGACAACCTACCCGTTCAAGTGGGTAATTTAACATTTCTAGTCGAATTTATTGTCATTGACATAGAAGAGGACTCAAATATTCCTCTAATTTTAGGTCGACCATTCTTAGCGTCCACCAGGGCGTTATTTGATGTAAGAAAGGGTAGAATGATACTTAGTAATGATGAGAAATCGATCACCTTTATGATTCGAAAGTCTAAATCTCCACCAACCAAAACCGTTGAACCAGCAAAAACGATTGGTAAGAACCATGTTGTTTTACCAACTCCAACGGTAGTGCTTAGCAATAATAAAACGCCTAAGTGTGGGGAAAATGAAGTAACACCTAATGATGACCTGATAACAAAGAACCCCGTTGTTGATACAAAATTAAATGACTCCGTTATTAATAGTTCAATGAAGAAACTTATTAAACGGATTCGCGATGCTAGAACCAAGGGGAACTTTAAGTTATGTAACCGGTTAGTATCCAATCTATCGCATAAAGAAAAGGCGAAACTAGTTGAATTTGTGGATATTACACAGGAATCCGACCAATGGCTTAAAGCAAAAGTCACAGATATGCAAGTTGATTATGGTCCAAGAGAAATTGACGATGAAGTTAATCACAATTTCGACACCACAGCTACCTAAGTGTGGGGAGATTCAAATGTTATAAGAAATAATGCTGTCTAGGGTTAGTTATTCTGTTCTCGTATAGTTCCGAGAATGAAATCCGATTGGTCTTTTCCACTAGCAGACACTAAAGAACTAGTTTTCTCCCCCAATCTGAATTTTTGTTTTGTAGGTTTTGTATTAAATTAATACGCATTTTTAAATTTAAGTTTTGTGTGAATTTAAAAACAAAAATGTACTTTATTTAATTAAGTTAAAAATATGATTTCTAAAATTCATCGTAAGTTGAAAACTAGATCGTTGAACCGAAATTGCTTTACCCGAGGGCGGGGCGACAAATTTTGTTATCATTTTTTTTAATATTATTCATCTAAAGTATACAAAAAAAAAAAAAAAAAATTAAAAAAAACCGAGAATCTTTGCTTTTAAAACAATCACTTTAAAATGACAAATTTTAAAATTTTGTCGAAGGACGGACTAGGTAGACGTACCGAAACTACCTCTACCTAAAGTAAAAGGAAACAAAATTTTAAAAAATTATTCATTTAACTTGCTTTAATAAATAAAGGTTTTTATATAATATATATATATATATATATATATATATATATATATATATATATATATATATATATATATATATATATATATATATATATATATATATATATATATATATATATATGTTTGTAGTTTATCTTATGTACAAAACAGGGTAAAACAACGCATTTTCAAAGACTGACATTAAGTTCAGCAAAAGCTACTAATTTTGACGACAAGACACGAAATATCAAATGTGATGTAAAATAATATGCTTGCAAACTCGGTATTTTTAATTACTTTTCTACACTAATCACCCTCATGAATTTATAATTATAATCTAATTTCATGCAAATGAGGGCATTGCATGATCTCAAGTGTGGGGAAGGATTATAAATTCTCTCGGGTTTACACTTAGTTTAATTGCCAAATTTTGTGAAAATTTGAAAATTTTTCAACTAAATGAATTCAAAATCATGTTTATACATATTTATGAACGATAAAACTAGGTGTTAATGCCAAAATTATTGTTACCTCGGAGAGAACATAAATGGAGAAACAACCCAAAACTCTTGAATTCATTTAAAATGGAATAGAGGAGAATAAAAAGGTAAAGAAAAAAAATAAATAAAAGCCAAGTGTGGGGAGAATATACCAAGTTATTCAATTAAAAACTGTATATCACATGTTTCTGTAAAGTTATTGCAGGTGCTTTTGTTTTGGACTAAATTAACTGTTTTACCCGGTAAATTGTAATATAAATGGAAGAAAAGATGGATCTACATGATGAATCAATTTCATCATTACAATGAAGTAAAGTCTTCAGAAAAAGACACGCGCTTCTTGATTTAGGTTAAGAAGTTGTCATCCAGACCAGCTGTAGGTTGACGAAAAATCTAGAAAAGTCATCTCTAAAATCAGCAGGAAATCCACGGACCTCGGCATCAAACATGGTCGCCATGTGGTCAGACTTATCCTATCCATGAGAGGATCTGTCTCGTAAAATGTGGAGGGCACCGTGCAAATTAGCTTGATAAGACTAATGAATCAGACCCCCAGAAAGGATAATCTCCTTAAAGATCAAAAATCCGCATTTAAGCCCGATATTACTCAATCCTTGAGATTGACCTTAAAGATTGAGAATTACAAACTCATAGAATTCAATTATATCTAAACTCGAGCTTGAACGAGAAAATATTTTGATCAAATTACAAACCGATTTGTTTTCTTAAAACCTATTTTCAATGCGTTCATTACCATTGAACGTAAAATCCTAGGAATTCACCTGGAATTCATTAGGTCACCTGAACCAAATTAGGTATCAACCGTAAGAATGGTGGTTGCATAGCATGGTTGAAGACATGACCTTGTGCCAGACCGAAAAACTATAGGGTGATCTTTACTATTTCTCCTACAAAGGATAGTATTTGCATCCGACACGTTTTAGACTATGATTAACTGCATGTCACGGGACATTGCCTTAACAGTTGCTTGTTCAACGCTTTCCTTTACAACCAGACGGTAGTTTACCGAAAGGTAATATACGGAGCAAGTATACTGGATGTATTGCTTTCCTAATACAAGGTTAGCAAGTGGGTGACACAAAACCATAAGTTTTGAGCTAAAATTTTCAAATCTGAAACCCACCAAACCCACAAAAACAATTTGCAAACACCGGTGAAGGGTTATTCCGGAAAACTTATCTAGGGTAAAAGCTAGATTGAATTTTCAAAAGATCAAATGTTTTCATAAAGATCCGATTTTCTTAAAGGATCTAAATTTTCATAGTCATGTGGGACTGTAAACCACATCGTTACTATCATTGTTCATACCGCCGTATTGAAATAACTGATGTACAAAGTGTGAAGAATAAAGAAGTGATTCTGGTAAAGTTATATTCAAGTTCTATATTGCTTGAGGACAAGCAACGCTCAAGTGTGGGAATATTTGATAATGCTAAAAACGAACATATATTTCATAGCATTATCCTTCAAGAAAGACAAGCTTTTAGTTGCAATTGTTCTAATTTCAAGTAATTATCGTTTAAATAATAAAAGGTGAAGACAAAAGACAGATTCGAAGATTTGAAGACGCAAATGACCAAAAAGCTAAAAAGTACAAAGTACAATTCAAGTGGTTCAATTTATTGATGAGAAACGTCTCAAAATTACAAAAGTATAAACCGCAAAACGCAAAGTACAAGATATTAAATTATACGAAAAGGCGTTCGAAAATCCGGAACCGAGACATGAACTAACTTTCAACGCTCGACTCAACAGAGCTGAAAGTATAAGTCAACTATGCACAAGAATATAATATAATATTTAAATAATTCATAATAAGAATAATAATAAATAATAAAAAGTTGTTAATTGAGCATAGTTAAAGGGTCATAAGTGAAAATTTCAAATCAATAATTCGCAACGAGATATTATTGATTCAACTTTGAATGGTAGCCAGCTAACATTCCACCTACAACAGTTTCAATCATTTGCCTATAAAAGCAAGGCACGGGGTAATGAAGAAACTACACCTTTTTCTTTTCCTTTCTCATATCATATACGATATATATATATATATATATATATATATATATATATATATATATATATATATATATATATATATATATATATATATATATATATATATATATATATATATATATATATATATATATATATATATATATTTATTTATATTTTATAATTATAATTTTAATTTAAGGTTAATAATAATTGGGTTATTGTAAGAATGTTTTACGGGTTTTAAATCGAAACTCTGTCCGTGTAACGCTACGCTATAAATAATCATTGTAAGTTATGTTCTTCCTTTTTAAATTAATGTCTCGTAACTAAGTTATTATTATGCTTATTTAAGCCGAAGTAATCGTGATGTTGGGCTAAATATTAAGATTGGGTAATTGGGCCTTGGACCATAATTGGGGTTTGAACAAAAGACCGACACTTGTGGAAATTAGACTATGGGCTATTAATGGGCTTTATATTTGTTTAACTGAATGATAGTTCGTTAATTTAATATAAAGATTTACAATTTGACGTATCTATAAATAGCCACATACACTCGATCGGATACGATGGGCGGGATATTTATAAGTACTAATAATTATTCATTTGACCGGACACGGGGATAGATTAATAGTCAATGGACTCATTAAAACAGGGGTGGATTACATATAATGAAAATTGGTGTAATTGTTAACAAAGTATTAAAACCTTGTTACAGTTTAAGTCCTCAATTAGTTGTAAATATTTGATTTCGGGTATAAGGGTAATTTGACGAGGATACTCGCACTTTATAATTATGGCCGATGGACTGTTATGGACAAAAACGAGATAGACGTATCGAATAATCCAGGACAAAGGACAATTAACCCATGGTAATAAATTAAAATCAAAACGTCAAACATCATGATTACGGAAGTTTAAATAAGCATAATTCCTTTATTTTATATCTCATCGTACTTTCATTTATCGTCATTTTATTTATCGTACTTTAAATTATCGCACTTTTATTTTTACGCTTTATTTATATTTTTAATTATTGCACTTTTATTTGTTGTCATTTACTTTACTCTTTAAAATAAGTTATATTTATATTTAATATTTTGCATTAGGTTTTAACTGTGATATAAGTCTCAAAATCGATAAACCGGTCATTAAACGGTAAATCCCCCCGAAGTTACCTATAATTACTATATATTACTAAATCTAGTTTAAGTACTTAATTAACTAATTTGACCTAGTAAGACACCCAATAATAGTGTCCACGGATCGACCTCCCGGACTTTACCTTAGCTATATTAGTACACGATAGGTATACTTACCTTTTGTGTTTTAGTTTAATTTAGGTGATTTCCTGTAGTAAATAAATATAAAACTGATAGCCGTTTCATACACACCCTTTAGAACACATCAGCATCCTCCAATTTCATGGACCATTCCTTCGGATTTGATCCGAGGTTTTCTCTAAAATATGTTTTAAAGCTCGGTTGGTATTTTCAACTTGTCCACTTGTTTGTGGATGATAAGCCGTTAAGATTTTATGAGTTACTCCATATCTTGTAAGAACTTTCTCAAGTTGATTATTACAAAAATAAGTAGCCCGATCACTTATTAAAGCTTTCGATGTTCCGAACCTTGCAAAAAGACGTTTTAGGAAGTTGACTACAACTCGTGCATCATTAGTTGGGAGAGCTTGTGCTTTCGCCCATTTAGATACATAATCAATGGCAACGAGAATGTAGAGATTATTATGAGATTTTGGAAATGGACCCATAGAGTCAATACCCCAAATGTCAAATACTTCACATACTTGAATGACATTTTGTGGCATTTCATCACGTTGACTTATTTTTTCGGCCCTTTGACAAGCATCACAGGATTAAAGAGAAGGTGTGCGTCCTTGAAAATTGTAGGCCAATAGAATCCAGCGTCGTAGACTTTTCTTGCTGTAAGTTGAGGCCCATAATGTCCTCCTGTTGGTCCCGTGTGACAATGGTTTAAGATTTGACTAGCTTCATCTCTGAATACACATCGGCGTATTATTCCATCGGGATAACTTTTAAACAAATGTGGATCTTCCCAAAAATAGTGTTTTATATCACTAAAGAATTTCTTTCGTTTTTGGTACGACAACCATTTTTCAAGGAATCCACATACTAAGTAGTTTGCATAGTCTGTAAACCATGTAATTTCATTATAATCGATCTTCAAAAGATATTCATCAGGAAAGTTATCTTGTATAGCCGATTCATTTAGAACTTCTAATTCGGGATTTTCAAGACGAGAAAGATGATCAGCGGCGAGATTTTCTACTCCCTTTTTGTCTCGAATTTCAATATCGAACTCTTGTAAGGGTAAGATCCAACGGATTAATCGTGGTTTGGCATCTTGTTTCGAAAATAGGTATCTAAGAGCAGAATGGTCGGTATAGACCACTGTTTTAGCTAGAACAAGATATAAACGAAATTTGTCAAAAGTAAAGACAATAGCAAGGAGTTCTTTTTCAGTAGTTGTGTAATTCACTTGTGTTCCTTGTAACGTCTTACTAGCGTAATAAATAGGTTGAAATCATTTTTCAATCCTTTGTCCTAAAACGGCTCCCATTGCAAAATTACTTGCATTGCACATGAGTTCAAATGGTAGATTTCAATTTGGAGTTATCATGATCGGCACATTAGTGAGTTTTTCTTTAAGAATATTAAAAGATTTGATGCATTCATCTGAAAAGATGAATGAAGCATCCTTTTCTAGGATTTTGTTCATAGGAGTGGCAATTTTAGAAAAATATTTTATGAAACGTCGGTAAAAACCAGCATGCCCTAGAAAACTCCTAATTCCTCTAACATTGGTGGGATGTGGAAGTTTAGCAATTACATCTACTTTAGCTCTATCCACTTCAATTCCTTCCTTTGAAATTTTATGACCAAGAACGATGACTTCTTTAACCATGAAATGGCATTTCTCCCAATTAAGAACTAGATTTGATTGCTCGCATCTAATAAGCATTCGTTCAAGATTAACTAGACATGTTTCAAAAGTATCACCGAAGACTGAAAAGTCATCCATGAAAACTTCCATGCATTCTTTTATCATGTCGTGAAAAATCGCCATCATGCACCTTTGAAAGGTTGCAGGGGCATTGCAAAGTCCAAATGGCATGCGTTTGTAAGCAAAAGTACCATAAGGGCACGTGAATGTGGTTTTCTCTTGATCCTCGGGTGCTATTGGAATTTGAAAGTATCCGGAAAAACCGTCAAGAAAACAATAGTAACTATTCCCGGCTAATCTTTTCAACATTTGATCAATGAAAGGTAAGGGAAAGTGATCTTTTCTGGTGGCGTCATTTAATTTTCTATAATCAATACAGACACGCCATCCTGTTACAGTCCTAGTAGGAATAAGCTCATTTTTTTCATTTGTGATGACAGTCATGCCACCCTTCTTAGGTACGCATTGAACTGGGCTTACCCATGGACTATCAGAGATTGGATAAATTAAACCTGCATCTAGAAGTTTAATAATTTCTTTCTTAACAACATCTTGCATATTTGGATTTAGTCTTCGTTGGCGTTGCACATAGGTTTTATGACCTTCTTCCATAAGAATTTTATGTGTGCAATACGAAGGACTTATGCCTTTAATGTCATGAATTTTCCATGCAATAGCTGGTTTATAAGCTTTTAGCACAGAAATGAGTTGAGATTTTTCATTTTCAGTAAGAGAAGACGATATTATTACAGGTAATTCAGATTCACCATGTAAATAAGCGTATTCCAAATGGGTTGGAAGTGGCTTTAACTCTAATATTGGTGGTTCTTCTATCGATGATTTGTATCGATATCTGTCTTCCTCTTTTAGCATCTGAAGTTCTTCTGTTGTTGGTTCATATTCATTAGCCATACGTGTAGCTAACATTTCAGTTTTATCAATTGGTTCAGTTCCTTCTCTTAAAGAACATTCTCCTATTCCTTGTAATTCTGGAAATTCTTCTAACAATTCTGCATGTGAATCTATAGTTTGAATGTAATAACATGTATCATCTGCAGATTGCGGTTGCTGCATGGCTCTATCAACAGAAAAGGTAACACTCCCGTCCTCCATACTTAGGGTCAGTTTCTTACCAAACACGTCTATTATTGCTTTAGCCGTGTTTAAGAATGGTATTCCTAATATGAGAGGAACTCGAGAATCTTCTTCCATGTCAAGAATAACAAAATCTACTGAAAATACTAAAGTACTAACTTTAACTAGCATGTACTCCATTATCCCTCTAGGATATTTTACTGATCGATCAGCTAGTTGTATGCTTATTGTTGTTGGTTTCAATTCTCCGAGGTCTAGTTTAGCGTATAGTGAATATGGCATTAGATTTATACTAGCACCTAAGTCTGCCAATGCTTCTATTGAACTAAGACTACCCAGAAAACATGGAATTGTGAAACTTCCTGGATCTGAGAGTTTTTCTGGTATCTTATTCAACAGCACTGCAGAACAATTAGCATTCATTGTAACAGCTGAGAGTTCTTCCATTTTCTTTCTATTTGTGATTAGATCTTTCAGGAATTTGGCATATCTTGGCATTCCTGAAATCACATCAATGAAAGGAAGATTTACATTTATTTGTTTAAACATATCCAAAAATTTGGATTGCTCGGCTTCAAGTCTTTCTTTTCTCATTTTACTCGGGTAAGGAAGTGGTGGTTGGTATGGTTTAACATAAGGTTTAGCCTTAACTGTGTTATCCTCATTAACCTTTTCAACTACCGGTTCTGATTCCTTCTCTTGTTCAGGTTGTGGTGTAACATCTCGTTTTCCCGTACGTATCGAAAGGTACTCACTTAATCATTTGTACGTTTATAACTCGTTAACTTATGCATAAATGCATGGATATATGGGTGGATATATATATATATATATATATATATATATATATATATATATATATATATATATATATATATACGTATATATGTACTTGTTACTGAAATGTCCCGTTCTTATTGATTAAAAATGTTCCATATTAATTGATTTCGTTACGAGATTTTGACCTCTATATGAGACGTTTTTCAAAGACTGCATTCATTTTAAAACAAACCATAACCTTTATTTCATCAATAAAGGTTTTAAAAGCTTTACGTAGATTATCAAATAATGATAATCTAAAATATCCTGTTTACACACGACCATTACATAATGGTTTACAATACAATATGTTACAACAAAATAAGTTTCTTGAATGCAGTTTTTACACAATATCATACAAGTATGGACTCCAAATCTCGTCCTTATTTAAGTATGCGACAGCGGAAGCTCTTAATAATCACCTGAGAATAAACATGCTTAAAACGTCAACAAAGATGTTGGTGAGTTATAGGTTTAACCTATATATATCAAATCATAATAATAGACCACAAGATTTCATATTTCAATACACATCCCATACATAGAGATAAAAATCATTCATATGGTGAACACCTGGTAACCGACATTAACAAGATGCATATATAAGAATATCCCCATCATTCCGGGACACCCTTCGGATATGATATAAATTTCGAAGTACTAAAGCATCCGGTACTTTGGATGGGGTTTGTAAGGCCCAATAGATCTATCTTTAGGATTCGCGTCAATTAGGGTGTCTGTTCCCTAATTCTTAGATTACCAGACTTAATAAAAAGGGGCATATTCGATTTCGATAATTCAACCATAGAATGTAGTTTCACGTACTTGTGTCTATTTTGTAAATCATTTATAAAACCTGCATGTATTCTCATCCCAAAAATATTAGATTTTAAAAGTGGGACTATAACTCACTTTCACAGATTTTTACTTCATCGGGAAGTAAGACTTGGCCACTGGTTGATTCACGAACCTATAACAATATATACATATATATCAAAGTATGTTCAAAATATATTTACAACACTTTTAATATATTTTGATGTTTTAAGTTTATTAAGTCAGCTGTCCTCGTTAGTAATCTACAACTAGTTGTCCACAGTTAGATGTACAGAAATAAATTGATAAATATTATCTTGAATCAATCCACGACCCAGTGTATACGTATCTCAGTATTGATCACAACTCAAACTATATATATTTTAGAATCAACCTCAACCCTGTATAGCTAACTCCAACATTCACATATAGAGTGTCTATGGTTGTTCCGAAATATATATAGATGTGTCGACATGATAGGTCGAAACATTGTATACGTGTCTATGGTATCTCAAGATTACATAATATACAATACAAGTTGATTAAGTTATGGTTGGAATAGATTTGTTACCAATTTTCACGTAGCTAAAATGAGAAAAATTATCCAATCTTGTTTTACCCATAACTTCTTCATTTTAAATCCGTTTTGAGTGAATCAAATTGCTATGGTTTCATATTGAACTCTATTTTATGAATCTAAACAGAAAAAGTATAGGTTTATAGTCGGAAAAATAAGTTACAAGTCGTTTTTGTAAAGGTAGTCATTTCAGTCGAAAGAACGACGTCTAGATGACAATTTTAGAAAACATACTTCCACTTTGAGTTTAACCATAATTTTTGGATATAGTTTCATGTTCATAATAAAAATCATTTTCTCAGAATAACAACTTTTAAATCAAAGTTTATCATAGTTTTTAATTAACTAACCCAAAACAGCCCGCGGTGTTACTACGACGGCGTAAATCCGGTTTTACGGTGTTTTTCGTGTTTCCAGGTTTTAAATCATTAAGTTAGCATATCATATAGATATAGAATATGTGTTTAGTTGATTTTAAAATTCAAGTTAGAAGGATTAACTTTTGTTTGCGAACAAGTTTAGAATTAACTAAACTATGTTCTAGTGATTACAAGTTTAAACTTTCGAATAAGATAGCTTTATATGTATGAATCGAATGATGTTATGAACATCATTACTACCTTAAGTTCCTTGGATAAACCTACTGGAAAATAGAAAAATGGATCTAGCTTCAACGGATCCTTGGATGGCTCGAAGTTCTTGAAGCAGAATCATGACACGAAAACAAGTTCAAGTAAGATCATCACTTGAAATAAGATTGTTATGGTTATAGAAATTGAACCAAAGTTTGAATATGATTATTACCTTGTATTAGAATGATAACCTACTGTAAGAAACAAAGATTTCTTGAGGTTGGATGATCACCTTACAAGATTGGAAGTGAGCTAGCAAACTTGAAAGTATTCTTGATTTTATGTAACTAGAACTTGTAAAATATATGAAGAACACTTAGAACTTGAAGATAGAACTTGAGAGAGATCAATTAGATGAAGAAAATTGAAGAATGAAAGTGTTTGTAGGTGTTTTTGGTCGTTGGTGTATGGATTAGATATAAAGGATATGTAATTTTTTTTTCATGTAAATAAGTCATGAATGATTACTCATATTTTTGTAATTTTATGAGATATTTCATGCTAGTTGCCAAATGATGGTTCCCATATGTGTTAGGTGACTCACATGGGCTGCTAAGAGCTGATCACTGGAGTGTATATACCAATAGTACATACATCTAAAAGCTGTGTATTGTACGAGTACGAATACGGGTGCATACGAGTAGAATTGTTGATGAAACTGAACGAGGATGTAATTGTAAGCATTTTTGTTAAGTAGAAGTATTTTGATAAGTGTCTTGAAGTATTTCAAAAGTGTATGAATACATATTAAAACACTACATGTATATACATTTTAACTGAGTCGTTAAGTCATCGTTAGTCGTTACATGTAAATGTTGTTTTGAAACCTTTAGGTTAACGATCTTGTTGAATGTTGTTAACCCATTGTTTATTATAACAAATGAGATATTAAATTGTTATATTATCATGATATTATGATATATAATATATCTCAGTATGATGTATATACAGTTAAATGTCGTTACAACGATAATCGTTACTTATATGTCTCGTTTCGAAATCATTAAGTTAGTAGTCTTATTTTTACATATGTATTTCATTGTTAATACACTTAATAATATATTTACTTATCATTTAATATAACTAATCAAGTGTATCAATATCTTAATATGATTCATATGTACCTAGTAAGACGTTGTTATAACGATAATCGTTATATATATCGTTTTCGAGTTTCTTAAATTAATAGTCTCATTTTTATGTATATAAATCATTGTTAAAATACCTAATGAGATACATACTTATAATAAAAACATGTTAATTATATATATAACCATATATATGTCATCGTATAGTTTTTACAAGTTTTAACGTTCGTGAATCACCGGTCAACTTGGGTGGTCAATTGTCTATATGAAACATATTTCAATTAATCAAGTCTTAACAAGTATGATTGCTTAACATGTTGGAAACATTTAATCATGTAAATATCAATCTCAATTAATATATATAAACATGGAAAAGTTCGGGTCACTACAGTACCTACCCGTTAAATAAATTTCGTCCTTAAATTTTAAGCTGTTGAAGGTGTTGACGAATCTTCTGGAAATAGATGCGGGTATTTCTTCTTCATCTGATCTTCACGCTCCCAGGTGAACTCGGGTCCTCTACGAGCATTCTATCGAACCTTAACAATTGATATCTTGTTTTGCTTAAGTCTTTTAACCTCACGATCCATTATTTCGACGGGTTCTTCGATGAATTGAAGTTTTTCGTTGATTTGGATTTCATCTAACGGAATAGTGAGATCTTCTTTAGCAAAACATTTCTTCAAATTCGAGACATGGAAAGTGTTATGTACAGCCGCGAGTTGTTGAGGTAACTCAAGTCGGTAAGCTACTGGTCCGACACGATCAATAATCTTGAATGGTCCAATATACCTTGGATTTAATTTCCCTCGTTTACCAAATCGAACAACGCCTTTCCAAGGTGCAACTTTAAGCATGACCTACTCTCCAATTTCAAATTCTATATCTTTTCTTTTAATGTCAGCGTAGCTCTTTTGTCGACTTTGGGCGGTTTTCAACCGTTGTTGAATTTGGATGATCTTCTCGGTAGTTTCTTGTATAATCTCCGGACCCGTAATCTGTCTATCCCCCACATCACTCCAAAAAATCGGAGACCTGCACTTTCTACCATAAAGTGCTTCAAACGGCGCCATCTCAATGCTTGAATGGTAGCTGTTGTTGTAGGAAAATTCTGCTAACGGTAGATGTCGATCCCAACTGTTTCCGAAATCAATAACACATGCTTGTAGCATGTATTCAAGCGTTTGTATCGTCCTTTCGCTCTGCCCATCAGTTTGTGGATGATAGGCAGTACTCATGTCTAGACGAGTTCCTAATGCTTGCTGTAATGTCTGCCAGAATCTTGAAATAAATCTGCCATCCCTATCAGAGATAATAGAGATTGGTATTCCATGTCTGGAGACGACTTCCTTCAAATACAGTCGTGCTAACTTCTCCATCTTGTCATCTTCTCTTATTGGTAGGAAGTGTGCTGATTTGGTGAGACGATCAACTATTACCCAAATAGTATCAAAACCACTTGCAGTCCTTGGCAATTTAGAGATGAAATCCATGGTAATGTTTTCCCATTTCCATTCTGGGATTTCGGGTTGTTGAAGTAGACCTGATGGTTTCTGATGCTCAGCTTTGACCTTAGAACACGTCAAACATTCTCCTACGTATTTAGCAACATCGGCTTTCATACCCGGCCACCAAAAATGTTTCTTGAGATCCTTGTACATCTTCCCCGTTCCAGGATGTATTGAGTATCTGGTTTTATGAGCTTCTCTAAGTACCATTTCTCTCATATCTCCAAATTTTGGTACCCAAATCCTTTCAGCCCTATACCGGGTTCCGTCTTCCCGAATATTAAGATGCTTCTCTGATCCTTTGGGTATTTCATCCTTTAAATTTCCCTCTTTTAAAACTCCTTGTTGCGCCTCCTTTATTTGAGTAGTAAGGTTATTATGAATCATTATATTCATAGATTTTACTCGAATGGGTTCTCTGTCCTTCCTGCTCAAGGCATCGGCTACCACATTTGCCTTCCCCGGGTGGTAACGAATCTCAAAGTCGTAATCATTCAACAATTCAATCCACCTACGTTGCCTCATATTCAGCTGTTTCTGATTAAATATGTGTTGAAGACTTTTGTGGTCGGTATATATAATACTTTTGACCCCATATAAGTAGTGCCTCCAAGTCTTTAATGCAAAAACAACCGCGCCTAATTCCAAATCATGCGTCGTATAATTTTGCTCGTGAATCTTCAATTGTCTAGAGGCATAAGCAATCACCTTCGTTCGTTGCATTAATACACAACCGAGACCTTGCTTTGATGCGTCACAATAAATCACAAAATCATCATTCCCTTCAGGCAATGACAATATAGGTGCCGTAGTTAGCTTTTTCTTCAATAACTGAAACGCTTTCTCTTGTTCATCCTTCCATTCAAATTTCTTCCCTTTATGCGTTAATGCAGTCAAGGGTTTTGCTATTCTGGAAAAGTCTTGGATGAACCTTCTGTAGTAACCAGCTAGTCCTAAAAACTGGCGTATGTGTTTCGGAGTTTTCGGGGTTTCCCACTTTTCAACAGTTTCTATCTTTGCCGGATCCACCTTAATACCTTCTTTGTTCACTATGTGACCGAGGAATTGAACTTCTTCCAACCAAAATGCACACTTTGAAAACTTAGCGTACAATTTTTCCTTCCTCAATACTTCTAACACCTTTCTCAAATGTTCACCGTGTTCTTGGTCATTCTTTGAGTAAATAAGTATGTCATCAATGAAAACAATGACAAACTTGTCAAGGTATGGTCCACACACTCGGTTCATAAGGTCCATGAACACAGCTGGTGCATTAGTTAAACCAAACGGCATGACCATAAACTCGTAATGACCGTAACGTGTTCTGAAAGCAGTCTTTGGAATATCATCTTCTCTCACCCGCATTTGATGATACCCGGAACGTAAGTCAATCTTTGAATAAACAGACGAGCCTTGTAGTTGATCAAATAAGTCGTCAATTCTCGGTAGTGGGTAGCGGTTCTTGATGGTAAGTTTGTTCAACTCTCGGTAGTCGATACACAACCTGAATGTACCATCTTTCTTCTTGACAAACAAAACCGGAGCTCCCCACGGTGATGTGCTTGGTCGAATGAAACCATGCTTTAAAAGTTCTTGTAATTGGCTTTGCAGTTCTTTCATCTCGCTGGGTACGAGTCTGTAAGGAGCACGAGCTATTGGTGCAGCTCCTGGTACAAGATCTATTTGAAATTCAACGGATCGATGTGGGGGTAATCCCGGTAATTCTTTCGGAAATACATCGGGAAATTCTTTTGCAATGGGAACATCATTGATGCTCTTTTCTTCAGTTTGTACTTTCTCGACGTGTGCTAGAACAGCATAGCAACCTTTTCTTATTAGTTTTTGTGCCTTCAAATTACTAATAAGATGTAGCTTCGTGTTGCCCTTTTCTCCGTACACCATTAAGGGTTTTCCTTTTTCTCGTATAATGCGAATTGCATTTTTGTAACAAACGATCTCTGCTTTCACTTCTTTCAACCAGTCCATACCGATTATCACATCAAAACTCCCTAACTCTACTGGTATCTAATCAATCTTAAATGTTTCGCTAACCAGTTTAATTTCTCGATTCCGACATATATTATCTGCTGAAATTAATTTACCATTTGCTAATTCGAGTAAAAATTTACTATCCAAAGGCGTCAATGGACAACTTAATTTAGCACAAAAATCTCTACTCATATAGCTTCTATCCGCACCCGAATCAAATAAAACGTAAGCAGATTTATTGTCAATAAGAAACGTACCCGTAACAAGCTCCGGGTCTTCCTGTGCCTCTGCCGCATTAATATTGAAAACTCTTCCGCGGCCTTGTCCATTCGTGTTCTCCTGGTTCGGGCAATTTCTAATAATGTGGCCCAGTTTTCCACATTTATAACAAACTACATTGGCATAACTTGCTCCGACACTACTTGCTCCGCCATTACTCATTCCGACACCATTTGTTCCTTTCGTTCTATTAACCCCTGGTCCGTAGACCTCACACTTCGCCGCGCTATGACCATTTCTTTTACACTTGTTGCAAAATTTGGTGCAGAACCCCGAGTGATACTTTTCACACCTTTGGCATAGCTGCTTCTGATTGTTGTTGTTGTTGTTGCGGTTATTATTGTTGTTGGGATGATTGTTGTAGTTGCTGTTGCTGCTGTTGTTGTTGTTGTTGTTGTTGTTGTTGTTGTTGTTGTTGTTGTTGTTGTTGTTGTTGTTGTTGGGCCGTTTGTTGTAGTTGCGATTGATGTTGCGATTGTTGAGATAATTGTTGTGATTATTGTTGTAATTGCTGTTGTTGTTGTATTGGTGATTCTTATCACCGTTTTCCTCCCACTTTCTTTTGACTTGCTTCACATTGGCCTCTTCAGCAGTCTGTTCTTTAATTCTTTCTTCAATCTGGTTCACTAGTTTGTGAGCCATTCTACATGCCTGTTGTATAGAGGCGGGCTCGTGTGAACTTATATCTTCTTGGATTCTTTCCGGTAATCCTTTCACAAATGCGTCGATCTTCTCTTCCTCATCTTCGAATGCTCCCGGACACAATAGGCACAATTCTGTGAATCGTCTTTCGTACGTGGTAATATCAAATCCTTGGGTTCGTAACCCTCTAAGTTCTGTCTTGAGCTTATTGACCTCGGTTCTGGGACGGTACTTCTCGTTCATCAAGTGCTTGAATGCTGACCACGGTAGTGCGTACGCATCATCTTGTCCCACTTGCTCTAGATAGGTATTCCACCATGTTAACGCAGAACCTGTGAAGGTATGCGTAGCGTACTTCACTTTGTCCTCTTCAGTACACTTACTTATGGCAAACACCGATTCGACCTTCTCGGTCCACCGTTTCAATCCGATCGGTCCTTCGGTTCTATCAAATTCCAAAGGTTTGCAGGCAGTGAATTCTTTGTAGGTGCATCCTACACGATTTCCTGTACTGCCAGATCCAAGGTTATTGTTGGTATGTAGCGCAGCCTGTACTGCGGCTATGTTTGAAGCTAGAAAAGTACGGAATTCCTCTTCATTCATATTCACGGTGTGTCGAGTAGTCGGTGCCATTTCCTTCAAAATAGTCAAATGGAACAAGTTAATCATACAGAATATTAAGAGTAGTTAATAGTATTTTGTAGCATAATATGAACTCATTTATAAAAGCTTTTTCTTCATATTAGCGTTTTATAAGTTTAAATTCGGGTAGTACCTACCCGTTAAGTTCATACTTAGTAGCTAATATACAATTCAACTACTACAATTCTATATGAAAAACTGATTATAAGAATATTTCGCGTTCAAACTTTTATACAATATTTTACAAACTTACAATACCGCTTATTTTACATAAAGCATGAAATATAGCACACAATAACTTTGATACAAGATAGTTGTGAAGATAATTCTAGCTAGTACACAAGTCGTTCAGCAAAGGCAATAAAGACACGTAATTCATACGTCCAGAAACAAGTCATGCATTCTGGTTTTACTAGGACTACTTCCCATCCTTGGTCTTGTGGAACATAACCGTTATGGCTGTTGGTAAGACAGCGTGTTGCAACGTCGTTAAAGGGACGAGGGTTACGTAATGTCCAACAGTCCCGTAATAATCTAAAAACCTCATTTCTTACCCCAATTACCGACTCCGTCACTTGTGGAAACGTTTTGTTTAATAGTTGTAGCCCGATGTTCTTGTTCTCACTTTGGTGAGAAGCGAACATTACTAATCCGTAAGCATAACATGCTTCTTTATGTTGCATGTTAGCCGCTTTTTCTAAATCACGAAGTCCAATATTCGGATATATTGAGTCAAAATAATTTCTTAACCCGTTGCGTAAAATAGCATTTGGGTTCCCCGCAATATATGCGTCAAAGTAAACACATCGTAACTTATGGGTTTTCCAATGTGATATCCCCCATCTTTCAAACGAAAGTCTCTTATAAACCAAGACATTCTTGGAACATTCTTCGAATGTCTTACAAACTGATCTCGCCTTAAATAGTTGTGCCGAGGAATTCTGACCGACTCTAGACAAGATTTCATCAATCATGTCTCCGGGTAGGTCTCTTAAAATATTGGGTTGTCTATCCATTTTGTGTTTTTATACTGTAAAATAGACAAGAGTTAGATTCATAACAAAAATACTTATTAATACAAGAAATTTTTACATATATCATAAAGCATAAGCACACTATATTACATATATTACACCACACGAATACAACTATCTTATTCCGACTCGCTTGTTTCTTCTAGTTCGATTTTGGTTCTTTTTGCCAAGTTTCTAGGGATATATGATGTTCCTCTAATACGAGCCGTCGTTGTCCACATTGGTTTAGAAAAACCTGGTGGTTTAGAGGTTCCCGGGTCATTGTTACAACTTAAGGACTTCGGGGGTTGACGATACATATAAAGTTCATCGGGGTTGGAATTAGATTTCTCTATTTTTATGCCCTTTCCCTTATTATTTTCTTTTGCCTTTTTAAATTCAGCTGGGGTAATTTCTATAACATCATCGGAATTCTCGTCGGAATCCGATTCATCGGAGAATTGGTAATCCTCCCAATATTTTGCTTCCTTGGCGGAAACACCATTGACCATAATTAACTTTGGTCGGTTGGTTGAGGATTCTCTTTTAGTTAACCGTTTTATTATTTCCCCCACCGGTTCTATTTCTTCTTTCGGTTTCGATTCTTCTTCCGGTTCCGATTCTTCTTCCGGTTCCGACTCTTCTTTCGGTTCCTCTTCGGGAACTTGTGAATCAGTCCACGAATCATTCCAATTTACATTTGACTCTTCATTATTATTAGGTGAGTCAATGGGACTTGTTCTAGAGGTAGACATCTATCACATAATATCAAACACGTTAAGAGATTAATATATCACATAATATTCACATGTTAAAAATATATAGTTTCCAACAAAATTTGTTAAGCAATCATTTTTCAAGTAAACACGGTCGAAGTCCAGACTCACTAATGCATCCTAACAAACTCGATAAGACACACTAATGCAAAATTCTGGTTCTCTAAGACCAACGCTCGGATACCAACTGAAATGTCCCGTTCTTATTGATTAAAAACGTTCCATATTAATTGATTTCGTTGCGAGGTTTTGACCTCTATATGAGACGTTTTTCAAAGACTGCATTCATTTTAAAACAAACCATAACCTTTATTTCATCAATAAAGGTTTTAAAAGCTTTACGTAGATTATCAAATAATGATAATCTAAAATATCCTGTTTACACACGACCATTACATAATGGTTTACAATACAATATGTTACAACAAAATAAGTTTCTTGAATGCAGTTTTTACACAATATCATACAAGCATGGACTCCAAATCTCGTCCTTATTTAAGTATGCGATAGCGGAAGCTCTTAATAATCACCTGAGAATAAACATGCTTAAAACGTCAACAAAAATGTTGGTGAGTTATAGGTTTAACCTATATATATCAAATCATAATAATAGACCACAAGATTTCATATTTCAATACACATCCCATACATAGAGATAAAAATCATTCATATGGTGAACACCTGGTAACTGACATTAACAAGATGCATATATAAGAATATCCCCATCATTCCGGGACACCCTTCGGATATGATATAAATTTCGAAGTACTAAAGCATCCGGTACTTTGGATGTGGTTTGTAAGGCCCAATAGATCTATCTTTAGGATTCGCGTCAATTAGGGTGTCTGTTCCCTAATTCTTAGATTACCAGACTTAATAAAAAGGGGCATATTCGATTTCGATAATTCAACCATAGAATGTAGTTTCACGTACTTGTGTCTATTTTGTAAATCATTTATAAAACCTGCATGTATTCTCATCCCAAAAATATTAGATTTTAAAAGTGGGACTATAACTCACTTTCACAGATTTTTACTTCGTCGGGAAGTAAGACTTGGCCACTGGTTGATTCACGAACCTATAACAATATATACATATATATCAAAGTATGTTCAAAATATATTTACAACACTATTAATATATTTTGATGTTTTAAGTTTATTAAGTCAGCTGTCCTCGTTAGTAACCTACAACTAGTTATCCACAGTTAGATGTACAGAAATAAATCGATAAATATTATCTTGAATCAATCCACGACCCAGTGTATACGTATCTCAGTATTGATCACAACTCAAACTATATATATTTTAGAATCAACCTCAACCCTGTATAGCTAACTCCAACATTCACATATAGAGTGTCTATAGTTGTTCCGAAATATATATAGATGTGTCGACATGATAGGTCGAAACATTGTATACGTGTCTATGGTATCTCAAGATTACATAATATACAATACAAGTTGATTAAGTTATGGTTGGAATAGATTTGTTACCAATTTTCACGTAGCTAAAATGAGAAAAATTATCCAATCTTGTTTTACCCATAACTTCTTCATTTTAAATCCGTTTTGAGTGAATCAAATTGCTATGGTTTCATATTGAACTCTATTTTATGAATCTAAACAGAAAAAGTATAGGTTTATAGTCAGAAAAATAAGTTACAAGTCGTTTTTGTAAAGGTAGTCATTTCAGTCGAAAGAACGACGTCTAGATGACCATTTTAGAAAACATACTTCCACTTTGAGTTTAACCATAATTTTTGGATATAGTTTCATGTTCATAATAAAAATCATTTTCTCAGAATAACAACTTTTAAATCAAAGTTTATCATAGTTTTTAATTAACTAACCCAAAACAGCCCGCGGTGTTACTACGACGGCGTAAATCCGGTTTTACGGTATTTTTCGTGTTTCCAGGTTTTAAATCATTAAGTTAGCATATCATATAGATATAGAACATGTGTTTAGTTGATTTTAAAATTCAAGTTAGAAGGATTAACTTTTATTTGCGAACAAGTTTAGAATTAACTAAACTATGTTCTAGTGATTACAAGTTTAAACCTTCGAATAAGATAGCTTTATATGTATGAATCGAATGATGTTATGAACATCATTACTACCTTAAGTTCCTTGGATAAACCTACTGGAAAATAGAAAAATGGATCTAGCTTCAACGGATCCTTGGATGGCTCGAAGTTCTTAAAGCAGAATCATGACACGAAAACAAGTTCAAGTAAGATCATCACTTGAAATAAGATTGTTATGGTTATAGAAATTGAACCAAAGTTTGAATATGATTATTACCTTGTATTAGAATGATAACCTACTGTAAGAAACAAAGATTTCTTGAGGTTGGATGATCACCTTACAAGATTGGAAGTGAGCTAGCAAACTTGAAAGTATTCTTGATTTTATGTAACTAGAACTTGTAAAATATATGAAGAACACTTAGAACTTGAAGATAGAACTTGAGAGAGATCAATTAGATGAAGAAAATTGAAGAATGAAAGTGTTTTTAGGTGTTTTTGGTCGTTGGTGTATGGATTAGATATAAAGGATATGTAATTTTGTTTTCATGTAAATAAGTCATGAATGATTACTCATATTTTTGTAATTTTATGAGATATTTCATGCTAGTTGCCAAATGATGGTTCCCACATGTGTTAGGTGACTCACATGGGCTACTAAGAGCTGATCACTGGAGTGTATATACCAACAGTACATACATCTAAAAGCTATGTATTGTACGAGTACGAATGCGGGTGCATACGAGTAGAATTGTTGATGAAACTGAACGAGGATGTAATTGTAAGCATTTTTGTTAAGTAGAAGTATTTTGATAAGTGTCTTGAAGTCTTTCAAAAGTGTATGAATACATATTAAAACACTACATGTATATACATTTTAACTGAGTCGTTAAGTCATCGTTAGTCGTTACATGTAAATGTTGTTTTGAAACCTTTAGGTTAACGATCTTGTTGAATGTTGTTAACCCATTGTTTATTATAACAAATGAGATATTAAATTGTTATATTATCATGATATTATGATATATAATATATCTCAGTATGATGTATATACAGTTAAATGTCGTTACAACGATAATCGTTACATATATGTCTCGTTTCGAAATCATTAAGTTAGTAGTCTTATTTTTACATATGTATTTCATTGTTAATACACTTAATAATATATTTACTTATCATTTAACATAACTAACCAAGTGTATCAATATCTTAATATGATTCATATGTACCTAGTAAGACGTTGTTATAACGATAATCGTTATATATATCGTTTTCGAGTTTCTTAAATTAATAGTCTCATTTTTATGTATATAACTCATTGTTAAAATACCTAATGAGATACATACTTATAATAAAAACATGTTAATTATATATATAACCATATATATGTTATCGTATAGTTTTTACAAGTTTTAACGTTCGTGAATCACCGGTCAACTTGGGTGGTCAATTGTCTATATGAAACATATTTCAATTAATCAAGTCTTAACAAGTTTGATTGATTAACATGTTGGAAACATTTAATTATGTAAATATCAATCTCAATTAATATATATAAACATGGAAAAGTTCGGGTCACTACAGTTATTGTGTGCGTAAATAAGTCTTAAAGGAGCTTCGGTTAGCGTTAAGCCTTGTGAGACTATTGTTGAAGTCTAGGAGAATATTGGGAGCGAGTTTGGATTGTACAAATTAAATAAACTCGAAAAGTGTTTAAGTTGGTCGATCTGTTCAGATCCAGCCTTGGGCCGCGCCGCGACAATTGGGTCCGCGCCGCGGCATATAAAGCAATTCTGGATCAGAAGTCATGTTAAAAGGGGTCATTTTTCCTTTGATAGGTCGCGCTGCGACAAATGGGCTGCGTCGCGGCAATTCTGCAGGACAGATTCGGGTTCTAGCTCAATTTAAGGGATTTTAAGGGGTAAAATGGTAAATTCATATGTGGATCTGATGGGAGCTTTAACTCTCAACCACATACTCATTTATTTCATTTTCCTTTTCTATTTTCTTTCCTTTTTCTCTCCCAAAACACAAAATCCACTTAGCTTGATCTTGAGATTTGAAGTTGGAGATTTGTGAATCAAACCTAGGAGCGAGAATTAAAGTTGTTCCTTGTATCTCTAGCTACGCGTGGATAGTCTCGGTAAGTTCTAACTCTAAGTTTTGAGTTTTAATTGGTTAATGACTAGGGTTTGGGTTACTAGAGATTTGTATGACCCATTTGAGGGTAAAATGGGTGAGTTTGGGTTATGTTGTTGTAATGAAACCCTAATAGCCATAATCTAGGGTTTTGGCCTTGTGATTTTAGGTTGTAAGCGCCAATTGGTGTTGTTAGTCACTAATGCACTTTAAGATTTATGAAAGAAGTGTAAATGGGTAAGTTTGACTTGATTATGAGTCTAAGTAATGTAAAATGGGTTAAAATGTACTAGTTGACCTAATTAGATGAAATGGGTATGGATTACCCTAAGTTTTGTGTTAATTGAAGTTAATAGACTTTAATTCACTAGCCTTAGTGATTAAAGTCGAGACTTGGCCATTTATGGGCGGTTGTGGGTAGTTGAGTCATTAAATGCAATTTGGGTCATTAAATGCTCAAGTGGGAGTATTGTGGTTAATCCCACTAGTTGTGAAATTGAATGTGCACTTAATGATTTAGGTACATTGCGTTGAAGCTCGGAAGTACTAAATCATCATCCTTGTGACAAGGTGAGTGGAATAATTATATGTGCATGTATATAATTTATTTACTTGTGGGTGTGGGTTTAAAGTTCGATGTTGACGATACCATACCCTAGAGTATATTATGTTGTGGATGAGGGTTTAAAGTTCGTTGTTGACGATACCTCATACGTATGGAATTAAAGTTCGATGTTGACGATGCCATACGACTATTGTAGTGAGTTGATGAGGTTTTAAAGTTCGATGTTGACGATACCTCATATGTTGGTTTAAAGTTCGGTGTTGACGATACCACATTAATGTAGGCGAATGGGGTTTAAGTTCGATGTTGACGATACCATTCGTTGGACTAGCCTTGAGATCTCGAGCACTTTGGATGTTGTGAACATCATCATTATACTTGTATTTTAGCATGATGTGTCATTGTGTTATATGCTATCTTTATACTAGTCTTGTTATCGTGGTGCTTAACGTTATACATGTGAAAGGTATGCTAATTATGTAACTAGTATGTAAGCAGATTTGGTAAGTGTTTGCATGTAAGTAGGTTATATATATGTATGTATAATTGTTGCACTCACTAAGCCTAGCTTACCCTCTCGTTGTTTACCATTTTATAGGTTCTGGTTTGGACAAGGGTAAGGGCATACGTTTGGACTAGTGGTCTCCCGCTTATGTTGTCGGGGGTGCTTTTGGTGTTAGCTTTTGAAGTGACCGAACATTTTGGGTAGTTTAGCCCCAAACCATGCTCGAGTGTCGTTTGGATTACAAACTATCATTTGTTGTTGGTAAAACTTGTATCACATTCGTTAATGGCCTTTGTGCCTTTTTGTAAACATTAAACTCGTAGTATGTTTTGACGAATCGTGTGGAATGGGTTACATATTTAATTGGCGCGTAAATGTGTATTATATAAAAAAATAAAATTTTATCGTACGGAGTACGGGTTGGGTTGTTTCAAGTGGTATCAGAGCATGGTCTAAGGGATTTAGGCGACGTGAGATAGGTGCCTAGACTTGGGCTTTATTGTGTGAGCGCTTTATGCGGGACTTGTAGGACTTTGGGTCTAATCGGGAATTGTTAGTGCCTTGGTTTATGAGAACTAACCTTGTGCTAATTGTTTGTAATGTGTTTAGCAATCATCAAGCAAGACGGACGTTGTACTAGCGAGTTAATGTGACGTGCTTGCGTAACAACGATTAGCTACCGTTGTTACGAGTGCAAATCGTGTCAAACGAGTAATGTACGACGATTGTTGAGCAAGATGGGGTAGTGTGGTACGCATGTATATACTTACGTGTTATGCTTTTCGTTCATGGTTTAACCCTTTTCGTTTTATAGAATGAAGACGAGAAACGGACCCGATCATGATAACGGAAGTACAAGCGAGGACGTCGAATTTTCGGCTAAGGTTGAGGCCGTCTTTAAAAAGTTAAAAGCGGATTTTCTTACGGACGTCCGAAAGGTCTTCCAAGATTCGGTCGATGGGCAAGTGACCGATTTGATAAATGAACGAATGAAGGCCACTATCGAAGAGGCCCTTGATGCTAGAAACATTTATCCTCGCGGTGAAGGAGGTGAAGGAAGACGGGACTTCCACTACAAGAATTTCAAGGATACTCAACCTCCGATGTTTAATGGGGTGAGGGATCCATTGAAAAGCACTTGTTGGATTTCCGATATCGAGGGAGCGTTCCGTACCGCGGAGTGTCCTCCCAAGAAGAAGACGAGATATGGGTCTAGCATGTTACGTGAAGAAGGCAAGTTGTGGTGGGATGATAAAATCAATCTATATGGTGAAGAGCAATGTATGAGCTTGACATGGGAGGAGTTTAAGAAGGAATTCTTCCAAGAATACCGAACTTCTTCCGACCTTGATAGAATCCGGGACGAGTTGAATCATTTGCAACAAGGTTCAATGGACTTGGTTACTCTCAAGTCTACCTTTTTGGCAAAAACTCGTTTTTGCCCGGAATATGTTGGTGACGATCACAAGCTAATGAAAGATTTCTACCGTACTTTGAACGACGAGTTCAAGGGTAAGATTAGTCAGGGGATGGCTAAGACTTTTGAAGAGCTATACGAGTTGGCTCGGGGTTTTGAGCTGGAGGTTCCAAGAAAAAGCGATTTCACTTTTTCAAAAAGAAAGTTTGAAGGTTCGAGTCATTCGAATTTTTCAAATAAAAAGTACAAGAACAAAAGGGGTTCCGAAAGTGTCAATAGTGTGAAGAAGGGCGCAACCGGTGGTTTTGGGAGCTTTGTCCCTACTTGCTACAATTGTGGGGTACGTGGACATATGGCTCGAGATTGTCCGAAGCCAAATTCAACAAACAAGCTCACTTGTTTTAATTGCAACAAAGAAGGACACCGAAAGTCAGAGTGTCCCGATTTGAACAACGATAATGTTAAAAGGCTAGAGAAGGTGGCGGGTACGGCTCGAGGGCGAAACTATTTGATGACCAATGATGAAGCCAAACTGAAATGTCCCGTTCTTATTGATTAAAAACGTTCCATATTAATTGATTTCGTTGCGAGGTTTTGACCTCTATATGAGACGTTTTTCAAAGACTGCATTCATTTTAAAACAAACCATAACCTTTATTTCATAAATAAAGGTTTAAAAAGCTTTATGTAGATTATCAAATAATGATAATCTAAAATATCCTGTTTACACACGACCATTACATAATGGTTTACAATACAAATATGTTACATCGAAATCAGTTTCTTGAATGCAGTTTTTACACAATATCATACAAACATGGACTCCAAATCTTGTCCTTATTTTAGTATGCAACAGCGGAAGCTCTTAGTATTCACCTGAGAATAAACATGCTTTAAACGTCAACAAAAATGTTGGTGAGTTATAGGTTTAACCTATATATATCAAATCGTAACAATAGACCACAAGATTTCATATTTCAATACACATCCCATACATAGAGATAAAAATCATTCATATGGTGAACACCTGGTAACCGACATTAACAAGATGCATATATAAGAATATCCCCATCATTCCGGGACACCCTTCGGATATGATATAAATTTCGAAGTACTAAAGCATCCGGTACTTTGGATGGGGTTTGTTAGGCCCAATAGATCTATCTTTAGGATTCGCGTCAATTAGGGTGTCTGTTCCCTAATTCTTAGATTACCAGACTTAATAAAAAGGGGCATATTCGATTTCAATAATTCAACCATAGAATGTAGTTTCACATACTTGTGTCTATTTTGTGAATCATTTATAAAACCTGCATGTATTCTCATCCCAAAAATATTAGATTTTAAAAGTGGGACTATAACTCACTTTCACAGATTTTTACTTCGTCGGGAAGTAAGACTTGGCCACTGTTGATTCACGAACCTATAACAATATATACATATATATCAAAGTATGTTCAAAATATATTTACAACACTTTTAATATATTTTGATGTTTTAAGTTTATTAAGTCAGCTGTCCTCGTTAGTAACCTACAACTAGTTGTCCACAGTTAGATGTACAGAAATAAATCGATAAATATTATCTTGAATCAATCCACGACCCAGTGTATACGTATCTCAGTATTGATCACAACTCAAACTATATATATTTTGGAATCAACCTCAACCCTGTATAGCTAACTCCAACATTCACATATAGAGTGTCTATGGTTGTTCCGAAATATATATAGATGTGTCGACATGATAGGTCGAAACATTGTATACGTGTCTATGGTATCTCAAGATTACATAATATACCATACAAGTTGATTAAGTTATGGTTGGAATAGATTTGTTACCAATTTTCACGTAGCTAAAATGAGAAAAATTATCCAATCTTGTTTTACCCATAACTTCTTCATTTTAAATCCGTTTTTAGTGAATCAAATTGCTATGGTTTCATATTGAACTCTATTTTATGAATCTAAACAGAAAAAGTATAGGTTTATAGTCGGAAAAATAAGTTACAAGTCATTTTTGTAAAGGTAGTCATTTCAGTCGAAAGAACGTCGTCTAGATGACCATTTTAGAAAACATACTTCCACTTTGAGTTTAACCATAATTTTTGGATATAGTTTCATGTTCATAATAAAAATCATTTTCTCAGAATAACAACTTTTAAATCAAAGTTTATCATAGTTTTTAATTAACTAACCCAAAACAGCCCGCGGTGTTACTACGACGGCGTAAATCCGGTTTTACGGTGTTTTTTTGTGTTTCCAGGTTTTAAATCATTAAGTTAGCATATCATATAGATATAGAACATGTGTTTAGTTGATTTTAAAAGTCAAGTTAGAAGGATTAACTTTTATTTGCGAACAAGTTTAGAATTAACTAAACTATGTTCTAGTGATTACAAGTTTAAACCTTCGAATAAGATAGCTTTATATGTATGAATCGAATGATGTTATGAACATCATTACTACCTTAAGTTCCTTGGATAAACATACTAGAAAAGAGAAAAATGGATCTAGCTTCAACGGATCCTTGGATGGCTCGAAGTTCTTGAAGCAGAATCATGACACGAAAACAAGTTCAAGTAAGATCATCACTTGAAATAAGATTGTTATAGTTATAGAAATTGAACCAAAGTTTGAATATGATTATTACCTTATATTAGAATGATAAAATACTGTAAGAAACAAAGATTTCTTGAGGTTGGATGATCACCTTACAAGATTAGAAGTGAGCTAGCAAACTTGAAAGTATTCTTGATTTTATGTAACTAGAACTTGTAGAATTTATGAAGAACACTTAGAACTTGAAGATAGAACTTGAGAGAGATCAATTAGATGAAGAAAATTGAAGAATGAAAGTGTTTGTAGGTGTTTTTGGTCGTTGGTGTATGGATTAGATATAAAGGATATGTAATTTTGTTTTCATGTAAATAAGTCATGAATGATTACTCATATTTTTGTAATTTTATGAGATATTTCATGCTAGTTGCCAAATGATGGTTCCCACATGTGTTAGTTGACTCACATGGGCTGCTAAGAGCTGATCATTGGAGTGTATATACCAATAGTACATACATCTAAAAGCTGTGTATTGTACGAGTACGAATACAGGTGCATACGAGTAGAATTGTTGATGAAACTGAACGAGGATGTAATTGTAAGCATTTTTGTTAAGTAGAAGTATTTTGATAAGTGTATTGAAGTCTTTCAAAAGTGTATAAATACATATTAAAACACTACATGTATATACATTTTAACTGAGTCGTTAAGTCATCGTTAGTCGTTACATGTAAGTGTTGTTTTGAAACCTTTAGGTTAACGATCTTGTTAAATGTTGTTAACCCAATGTTTATAATATCAAATGAGATTTTAAATTATTATATTATCATGATATTATCATGTATGAATATCTCTTAATATGATATATATACATTAAATGTCTTTACAACGATAATCGTTACATATATGTCTCGTTTAAAAATCATTAAGTTAGTAGTCTTGTTTTTACATATGTAGTTCATTGTTAATATACTTAATGATATGTTTACTTATCATAGTATCATGTTAACTATATATATATATATATATCCATATATATGTCATCATATAGTTTTTACAAGTTTTAACGTTCGTGAATCACCGGTCAACTTGGGTGGTCAATTGTCTATATGAAACATATTTCAATTAATCAAGTCTTAACAAGTTTGATTGCTTAACATGTTGGAAACATTTAATCATGTAAATATCAATCTCAATTAATATATATAAACATGGAAAATTTCGGGTCACTACAGTACCTACCCGTTAAATAAATTTCGTCCCGAAATTTTAACCTGTTGAAGGTGTTGACGAATCTTCTGGAAATAGATGTGGGTATTTCTTCTTCATCTGATCTTCACGCTCCCAGGTGAACTCGGGTCCTCTACGAGCATTCCATCGAACCTTAACAATTGGTATCTTGTTTTGCTTAAGTCTTTTAACCTCACGATCCATTATTTCGACGGGTTCTTCGATGAATTGGAGTTTTTTGTTGATTTGGATTTCATCTAACGGAATAGTGAGATCTTCTTTAGCAAAACATTTCTTCAAATTCGAGACGTGGAAAGTGTTATGTACAGCCGCGAGTTGTTGAGGTAACTCAAGTCGGTAAGCTACTGGTCCGACACGATCAATAATCTTGAATGGTCCAATATACCTTGGATTTAATTTCCCTCGTTTACCAAATCGAACAACGCCTTTCCAAGGTGCAACTTTGAGCATGACCATCTCTCCAATTTCAAATTCTATATCTTTTCTGTTAATGTCAGCGTAGCTCTTTTGTCGACTTTGGGCGGTTTTCAACCGTTGTTGAATTTGGATGATCTTCTCGGTAGTTTCTTGTATAATCTCCGGACCCGTAATCTGTCTATCCCCCACTTCACTCCAATAAAACGGAGACCTGCACTTTCTACCATAAAGTGCTTCAAACGGCGCCATCTCAATGCTTGAATGGTAGCTGTTGTTGTAGGAAAATTCTGCTAACGGTAGATGTCGATCCCAACTGTTTCCGAAATCAATAACACATGCTCGTAGCATGTCTTCAAGCGTTTGTATCGTCCTTTCACTCTGCCCATCAGTTTGTGGATGATAGGCAGTACTCATGTCTAGACGAGTTCCTAATGCTTGCTGTAATGTCTGCCAGAATCTTGAAATAAATCTGCCATCCCTATCAGAGATAATAGAGATTGGTATTCCATGTCTGGAGACGACTTCCTTCAAATACAGTCGTGCTAACTTCTCTATCTTGTCATCTTCTCTTATTGGCAGGAAGTGTGCTGATTTGGTGAGACGATCAACTATTACCCAAATAGTATCAAAACCACTTGCAGTCCTTGGTAATTTAGTGATGAAATCCATGGTAATGTTTTCCCATTTCCATTCCGAGATTTCGGGTTGTTGAAGTAGACCTGATGGTTTCTGATGCTCAGCTTTGACCTTAGAACACGTCAAACATTCTTCTACGTATTTAGCAACATCGGCTTTCATACCCGGCCACCAAAAATGTTTCTTGAGATCCTTGTACATCTTCCCCGTTCCAGGATGTATTGATTATCTGGTTTTATGAGCTTCTCTAAGTACCATTTCTCTCATATCTCTAAATTTTGGTACCCAAATCCTTTCAGCCCTATACCGGGTTCCGTCTTCCCGAATATTAAGATGCTTCTCCGATCCTTTGGATATTTTATCCTTTAAATTTCCCTCTTTTAAAACTACTTGGTGCGCCTCCATTATTTGAGTAGTAAGGTTATTATGAATCATTATATTCATAGATTTTACTCGAATGGGTTCTCTGTCCTTCCTGCTCAAGGCATCGGCTACCACATTTGCCTTCCCCGGGTGGTAACGAATCTCAAAGTCGTAATCATTCAACAATTCAATCCACCTACGCTGCCTCATATTCAGTTGTTTCTAATTAAATATGTGTTGAAGACTTTTGTGGTCGGTATATATAATACTTTTGACCCCATATAAGTAGTGCCTCCAAGTCTTTAATGCAAAAACAACCGCGCCTAATTCCAAATCATGCGTCGTATAATTTTGCTCGTGAATCTTCAATATTCTAGACGCATAAGCAATCACCTTCGTTCGTTGCATTAATACACAACCGAGACCTTGCTTTGATGCGTCACAATAAATCACAAAATCATCATTCCCTTCAGGCAATGACAATATAGGTGCCGTAGTTAGCTTTTTCTTCAATAACTGAAACGCTTTCTCTTGTTCATCCTTCCATTCAAATTTCTTCCCTTTATACGTTAATGCAGTCAAGGGTTTTGCTATTCTGGAAAAGTCTTGGATGAACCTTCTGTAGTAACCAGCTAGTCCTAAAAACTGGCGTATGTGTTTCTGAGTTTTCGGGGTTTCCCACTTTTCAACAGTTTCTATCTTTGCCGGATCCACCTTAATACCTTTTTTGTTCACTATGTGACCGAGGAATTGAACTTCTTCCAACCTGATGTGAAGCGAGGTGTATATAAAATAGTTATTATTTTACTAGGAAAACACTATTAAATACGATACAATTTTACACAAGATATTTATTTATTTATAGAATGGATATACTTAAACCTTGCTACAACACTTATAGGCAGTGTACCTAATCGTACAGTAGTGTAGTTTTTAGTAAGTCCGGTTCGTTCCACAGGGAAATCTTTAAACAAAGCTCAACGCTATATTAGTTTACTTTTATAAAAATACAAATATATATATAAGTAATATTATTATTATAAAGGGGGGTTTTTACCGTTTAATGACCGGTTTGTCGATTTTAAGACTTTAGTCGCAGTTAAAACCTAATGTAAAATATAAAATAAATACAAGACTTAAATTAAAGCGTAAAGTAAATAACGATAATGAAATTGCGAATAATAAAAGTGCGATAAAATAAAATTGCGATAATTAAAAAGTACGATAATTAAAAGTGCGATTAAATAACAATAAATAAAAGTGCGATAATTAGAAGTGCAATTAAATATAAAATAAAGGGAATTAAATATGAAATAAAAGAATTATGCTTATTTAAACTTCCGTAATCATGATGTTTGACGTGTTGATTTTAGTTTTATGCCCATGGGTTAATTGTCCTTTGTCCTGGATTATTTAATATGTCCGTCTGGTTTTTGTCCATAACAGTCCATCAGTCATAAATATAAATTGCAAGTGTCCTTGTCAAATTATTATTATACCCGAAGTTAAATATTCCAACTAATTGGGGATTCGAATTGTAACAAGGTTTTAATACTTTGTTTAATGAATACACCAGGTTATCGACTGCGTGTAAACCAAGGTTTTACTACTTTGTTAACAATTACACCAATTACCCTTGAATGTAATTTCACCCCTGTTTTGATTATTCTAGTGGCTATTAATCCATTCCCGTGTCCGGTTAAATGAACGATTATTCGTACATATAAATACCCCGCCCATCGTGTCCGATCGAGTGTATATGGTAATTTATAGGGACGCCCAATTGTAAATCTTTATATTAACATTAACAAACTTTCATTTAGTTAAACAAATATAAAGCCCATTAATAGCCCATAGTCTAGTTTCCACAAGTGTCGTTCTTTTATCCAAACCCCAATTATGGTACAAAGCCCAATTACCCAATTTTAGTAATTAGCCCAACATCATGATTACTTCGTTTTAAATAAGCATAATAATAACTTAGCTACGAGACATTAATGTAAAAAGGTTGAACATAACTTACAATGATTAAAAATAGCGTAGCGTTACACGGACAGAATTTCGACTTACACCCTTACAACATTCGCTAACATACCCTTATTATTAGAATTAAAATTAAAATTAAAATTAAAATATAAATTATATATATATATTACTCGTATGAATGAGAAGAAAAAAGATGTGTTAAATTTGATCAGAATTCGGATGGCTTTATAGCCAGACTTGATTTTTGGGGCTCCGCGACTCGCGGCAAAATGCCCTTAAAACTCCGCGAGTCGCGGAGATATATTTACAGCTCACACCCTTGGAGTTTCTTGCTGCCGACGGTTTTAATAATATATATATATAATATATATATAATTAATATAATTAATTATATATTATATTATATTTATATACATAGTTAACTTGTAATTTTTAGTCCGTTGCGTCGAGCGTTAAGAGTTGACTCTGGTCCCGGTTCCGGATTTTCGAACGTCCTCGCGTACAATTTAATATCTTGTACTTTGCGTTTTGAATCTTGTACTCTTGTGATTTCGAGACGTTTCTTATCAATAATTGGAACTTTTTTGATTGTCTTTTGTTCTTTTGAGCTTTTTGGTCGTTTGCGTCTTCAAATCGTCGAATCTGTCTTCTGTCTTCACCTTTTATTATTTAAACGAATATCACTTGTAAATAGAACAATTGCAACTAAAAGCTTGTCTTTCTTGAGGAATAATGCTATGAAATATATGTTCGTTTTTAGCATTATCAAATATTCCCACACTTGAGCGTTGCTTGTCCTCAAGCAATATTGTCTTGAAATACTAGAATCACTTCTTTATTCTTCACACTTTGTACATCAGTGATTTCTATATGGCGGTATAAACAATGGTAGTAACGATATGGTTTACAGTCCCACATGACTATAAAAATTTAGATCCATTAAGGAAATTGGATCTTTATGAAAACATTTGATCTTTTGAAAATTAAATCTAGTTTTTACCCTAGATAAGTTTTCCGGAATAACCCTTTACCGGTGTTTGCAAAATATTTGTGTGGGTTTGGTGGGTTTCAGATTTGAAAATTTTAGCTCAAAACTTGCGGTTTTGTGTCACCCACTTGCTAACCTTGTATTTGGAAAGCAACACGTCCAGTTTACTTGTTCCGTATATTACCTTTCGGCAAACTACCGTCCGGTTGTAAAGGAAAGTGTTGAACAAGCAACTGTTAAGGCAATGTCCCGTGACATGCTTTTGATTATGGTCTATAACGTGTCGGACGCTAGAACTATCCTTGGTTGGAGCGATAGTAAAGATCATCCTATAATTTTTTGGTCTGGCACAAGGTCCTGTCTCCGACCATGCTATGCAACCACCGTTCTTACGGTTGACACCCGATTTGGTTCAGGTGACCTAATGAATTCCAGGTGAATTTCTTAGGATTTTACGTTCAATGGTAATGAACGCATTGAAAATGGGTTTTCAGAAAACAAATCGGTTTGTATTTTTGATCAAAATATTTTCTCGTTCAAGCTCGAGTTTAGATATCATTGAATTCCATGAGTTTGAATTCTCAATCTTTAAGGTCAATCTCAAGGATTGAGTAATATCAGGCTTAAAAGCTGATTTTTAATCTTTAAGGAGATTATCCTTTCTGGGGATCTGATTCATTAGTCTTATCCAGCTAATTTGCACGGTGCCTCCCCATTGTACGAGATAAATCCTTCTCATGGTTAGGATAAATCTGACCACTTGGCGACCCTGTTTAATGCTGAGGTCCGTGGATTTCCTGCTGATTTTAGTGATGACTTTTCTAGATTTTTCGTCAACCTACAGCTGGTCTGGACGACAACTTCATGACCTAAATCAAGAAGCGCGTTTCTTTTTCGGAAGACTTTACTTCCTTTTAATGATGGAATTGATTCATCGTGTAGATCCATCTCTTCTTTTCTTTCATTGGGTAAAACAGTTTAGTTTAGTCCAAAGCAAAAGTATTTTCAATTATTTGTTACAGATATATGTGACATATGTTTAAGATAACTTGGTAAATTTTCCCACACTTGGCTTTTTATTTTTCTTTTTATCGTCCTCTATTCCATTTTAAATGAATTTTAACATTTTAGTTTGTTTCTCAATTTATGTCCTTTCCGAGGTAACAATAATTTCGGTGTTAAAACCTAGTTTTATCGTTCATAAATATGTATAAACATGATTTGAATTCATTTAATTGAAAAATTTTACTAGAATTGGGTAGTCAGTATATAAGACTAGGGCTGTTCTTTTTTATCAGAGAGCACTAGATTCTAATACAACTACTGCTTTACTAGTATTTTTAATGGTAACCAAGTGTATAAAGTAAAATTTTTTTTTTTTTTTTTTTTTAAAAACCGAAAGAATTTAACCCCTTCCCACACTTAAGATCTTGCAATGCCCTCATTTGCAAGAAATCAGTAACAATTTAAATTATTGAGGGTGATTTGTGTGAAAATAATTAAATTTTTACCAAAGTTTCCGAATATATTGGCGTTTGTTTGCTGAATGATAAATGGTGCACATCATTTGTTCATTCCGTCTTGTTGTTATTTCACATGTATTTTGCATCTTGTCGTCAAAATTAGTTGCTTTTGCTGAACTTAATGCCAGTCTTTGAAAATGCGTTGTTTTACCCTGTTGTGTACATAAGATAAACTGCAAACATATATACATATTTTTGAAGTTTGGTTTATTACCCCACATTCAAAAATTATTAAAATCTAAGAATAAAAGTTAGAAATTATAAAAATGATTACAATATTAACAAAAATATTAAATGTATCAATAATTACAAATTACAAAATAATAAATAAAAAAAAATAAAAAGTTAAACTAAGGATGATATTGGTACCAATAGGGGTTCCACGCATAACCATAAGTGCTATAGAATGCTTCGGCAGGGTCATACGTAGGATATGGTGGCTGCATCTCTATCGACCAAGGAGGGAAGACGGGTTTCGGTGTAGGAATATAGTTTCTACCTATATGTTGGCAATGCGCTATGATCTGGTTCTGATGAACTTGCCAATCTTCAAATGCTCTCTGTCTAGCATTTTCGTATTCCTGAGAAGCTATAAACCTATGCATTTCTTGCATCTCATTCCCCCCTCCTACATTACCTTGTTCCTGGTTTCTCTCTACCTGTGGATGTCTACCATTGTATCGTACTGCGGCGTTATTTCGCCGCTTCAAAACTTTCGCACCATGGTATACATTTAAACCTATAGTGTCACGGGGTTCCGGCTCTTCTACTAATAATCCCCCCCGACTTATATCCACACCGAGATATTCACCAATCAAAGTAATAAAAATACCACCTCCTATTATGCTATGTGGACGCATCCCCCGAACCATAGCTGATAAATAATAACCCACACAATATGGTATACTTACAGCGCTGTGTGGGTCTCGAATACACATATGGTAAAACAAATCTTGTTCATTTACCTTTTCTTTGTTTTTACCCCTTTGTGTAATCGAATTAGCTAAAAACCTATGTATCACTCTTAATTCGGCTCTATCTATATCCAAATAAGAGTAGTTTCCCCCTTTAAAACGGTGATGGCTTGTCATTTGACTCCACACACCGTGTGTATCAAAATTCTCATCTATCTTTCTACCGTTTAGTATCAATCCTCTACAATCGGCAGACGCTAATTCCTCAGGCGTATATATACGTAAAGCCTGAGCCATGTCCAGTAAAGACATGTGGCGCATCGAACCGCCTAACAAAAATCTAATAAAAGAACGATCGGTTAAACTAGCTACCCGATCATTCAACTCTATACTACATAACAACTCTTCACACCATACTTTATATACAGGTCTGCGTATGGTGAATAAACATATCCAGTCATTAAAAGAAGAATTACCATACCTCTGTACCAGTAATTCCCTAATTGGCCCAGCCAATTCTACAGCTTCTAAGGGTCCCCATTCTATGACCCTCGGTACCTCAACAACCTTGGAATGAAGAGTATGCAAACCCCGTTGATATTTTGGATAATCTATCCAAAGTCTGTCAAATCGCAGGTTCGGGTGCAACTGTTCCAAGTGCATATCTGAAAAGGTCATGACTGGATGAGGTACATCCTGCTTGTAGTAGTTATCTACCTCCTGTTGTTCCAAGTTCTCAGCAGGAGCATGGCGGGCTTGGGATGAAGATTCACCCCTTTCATTCTGCAAAACACATCAAACACAAATTTTGTGCATCCAAATATGCATTAGTGTCAGCAAAATCATCAATCAAAATAATTACAATGACATTATCAATTTATATCAAACTTAAGCTTATTTTCACATTTTTATCAAATCTACACTTTTTCAAATAAGCATATACGAGAATTTTCGCCAAGTTCATAAGCATTCAACTCAAATAACATGTCAAAATAATCATTACTAGCAAATAAACAAGTCTCAAATGACATTATCTTTCAAAAATCAAGTTCATGAATTTTGGACTTGAAAAAGTCCACTTTAATTCTCAAAATCATGTTTAGGCTCAAAGTTTGGATCATTTAACTACCTAGACATGTTACACTACTCAATTTAGCAATAATTCATGACAAAAATCGGCCATAACCTGTTTATATCAAAAAGCCCCAAATTGCTCAAGAACACAAACCCTAGATTATTCAAAATTTGAAGTTTAAGGCTTCTAATCATGTTAAACAGCATCAATCTAGGTTATACAAGCATAATACATAAACAATTTAAGTCTAATTACACTAAAAAGCATCAAAATCAAATTGGGGAAAAATAGCTCAAGAACACTAAAATTCGAATTAAATGGTGTTTAGGTGTAGAAATTTACCGTTTTTCTTGAGTAGTTCTTAGATATCATCCTTCTCAACATGATTTTAGCAAAAAATTTGGTGATTAACGGTTAAAAATTGAGATTTTTGGGGGTGATTTTCGGTAGTTTTCGGGTGCAGTTTCGAGTGTTTATGCAGTGTGTTTGTGTGTGGGGGAGTGACTGATCGAGCAGCTCTTTTATTTTTTTTTCTGGGTTTTGGACCCTCCGCGAGTCGCGGAGGTTTTGTACTTCAAACTCCGCGAGTCGCGGAGTTTACCCTTTTTTTTTTTTTTTTTATAATCTTTAACTTATAAAACAATTAAGAAATTAATTTTAAAATTTTGTTTCCCTTGTTATTTAGGACGAGGTCGTTTCGGATCGATGTCCTAGTCCGTCCCTCGACAAAATTTTAAAATTTGTCTTTTTGTAGCGATTGTTTTAAAAGCTAAGATTTTTGGGTTTTTTTAATGTTTTTGGCATACTTTAAATCAATAAGATTAAAAATAATGATAATAAAAGTTCTCGTCCCTCCCTCGGGTAAAGCAATTTCGGTTCAAAGACCTAGTCTTCAACTTACGACGAATTTTAAAAATCATATTTTTAACTTAATGAGATAAAGTAAATTTTTGTTTTTAAATTCACACAACATAAATATAAAATTCAAAATTAATATTAAAAATTCACACCAAACTCAAAATTTAAAATGCATAAAATTAAAAATTAATATTTAAAAAATTCACACCAAACTTAATTTAAAAATTTATAGATTCATACCAAACTTATATTAATTTTTCAAATATTTACAATTTTAAATATATTGTTTTTACAAAGTTTACAATATTAATTTAAGATTTAAATATTAAGATTAAAAACATAATAAAATTAAAAATCTTTTTGTCTTTTTATCCCACTTTAATCAATCAAATATTATCAAAAATATGCGCCCCTCTTTTCGGTAAAGTAATTTCGGTTCCAAGACCTAATTTAACTCATGACGAATTTTTGAAATATTTTGGGTTGATTGATTAAAGATATTTATACCTTAAGAATAAACGTTAAATTTCGCAGTGATGTAATAAATTGTTGAATGATATCAATAATTTCGGTCGCCAAACCTAATTTTATTTAATACCAATTTAATACTTTTTAGCGAACAAATTAGCGTTTATTATCAAAAGGTTAAAAATAAAAATAAAAATAAAAACTGTACAGACATACCTGTGAAATAGATTTCTTAGTTATATGATCTATTATATTCATAAGATAGTCGGTTTAATTGGTTTTCCATGGCTGCATAAGCGTAACCTCGAGCATTCATTGTCTTTTCTTCTAAACATATGAACGGTCCGTCTCTGCATAAAGTAACAAATTCGGTATTTGAATAGGTTTGATTATTTGAACATTTACCTCCATGTGACCATTTTCCGCATTTGTGACATCGTTCTAGGTGTCGTGCTCTTCTTTTCGCTGCGGATTTTGATTTTCCTTTACCAAATTGTAACTTATTATCTTCGCATCTGGATCCTTTTCTAACTCCGTCCATTCTTTCTCTGATTACTGATACTAATTCACTCGGTAGTATGTCATTATTTCTTTTAGTGATCAAAGCGTGTAGCATTAGACCATGGTTTAGTTCACAGGCAGTCTTCATTTCGTAAAAACCTAAAAAAAATAAAAATTCAGAATGGGGGGAGAAGACTAGTTCTTTAGGGTCTGCTAGGGAAAGACCATACATGTTCCATTTTCGAGAACTACACGAAAACAGACAATCTAACTCTAACAGAAATACATATTATCCTTTAAAGACTTGATTCTCCCCACACTTAGTTAGCTGTGGTATCGAAATTGTGATTAACTTCGTTGTCGACTTCCATCGAACCATGTATGTAATGTTTAACTCTGTGACCATTAACTTTAAATTCAATGCCATTTGAATTTATCAATTCTATCGTTCCGTATGGGAAAACTCTTTTGACTATGAATGGTCCAGACCATCTTGATTTCAATTTTCCAGGAAATAGCTTGAATCGTGAATTGAAAAGAAGAACTCTGTCTCCTTCTTTAAATTCTTTTGAACTTCTGATTCTTTTATCATGCCATTTCTTCGTTCTTTCTTTATAGATTAACGAATTTTCGTATGCTTCATGTCTTAATTCTTCTAATTCGTTTAGTTGACTTAATCGTAGACGTCCGGCTTCATGTAAATCAAGATTACATGTCTTCAAAGCCCAAAATGCTTTGTGTTCAATTTCTACTGGAAGATGACATGCTTTTCCATAAACAAGTCTAAAAGGTGTGGTTCCAATTGGAGTTTTGTAGGCTGTTCTAAAAGCCCAGAGTGCATCCTCCAATTTAATGGACCATTCCTTCGGATTTGATCCTACGGTTTTCTCTAGAATACGTTTTAAAGCTCGGTTGGTATTTTCAACTTGTCCACTTGTTTGTGGATGATATGCGGTGGAGATTTTATGAGTTACTCCATATCTTTTAAGAACTTTCTCAAGTTGATTATTACAGAAATGAGTACCCCGATCACTTATTAAAGCTTTCGGTGTTCCAAACCTTGCAAAAAGACGTTTTAAAAAGTTGACTACAACTCGTGCATCGTTAGTTGGGAGAGCTTGTGCTTCCGCCCATTTAGATACATAATCAATGGCTACGAGTATATATAGATTATTATGAGATTTTGGAAATGGACCCATAAAGTCAATACCCCAAATGTCAAATACTTCACATACTTGGATGACATTTTGTGGCATTTCATCACGTTGACTTATTTTTCCGGTCCTTTGACATGCATCACAGGATTTGCAAAGAAGGTGTGCGTCTTTGTAAATTGTAGGCCAATAGAATCCAGCTTCATAAACTTTTCTTGCTGTTAGTTGAGGCCCATAATGCCCTCCTGTTGGTCCTGTGTGACAATGGTTTAAAATTTTACTAGCTTCATCTCCAAATACACATCGGAGTATTATTTCATCGGGACAACTTTTAAACAGATGTGGATCTTCCCAGAAATAGTGTTTTATATCACTGAAGAATTTCTTTCGTCTTTGGTACGATAATCCTTTTTCAAGGAATCCACAAACTAAGTAGTTTGCATAGTCTGCAAACCATGGAATTTCTTTATAATCTATCTTCAATAGATATTCATCAGGAAAGTTGTCTTGTATGGCCGATTCATTCAGAACTTCTAATTCGGGATTTTCAAGACGAGAAAGATGATCAGCGGCGAGATTTTCTGCTCCCTTTTTATCTCGGATTTCAATATCAAACTCTTGTAAGAGTAAGATCCAACGGATTAATCTTGGTTTAGCATCTTGTTTTGAAAATAGGTATCTAAGAGCAGAATGGTCGGTATAGACCACCGTTTTTGCTAGAACTAGATATGATCGAAATTTGTCAAAAGCAAAGACAATAGCAAGGAGTTCTTTTTCAGTAGTTGTATAGTTCGTTTGTGCTCCTTGTATTGTCTTACTAGCATAATATATAGGTTGAAATCGTTTTTCAATCCTTTGTCCTAAAACGGCTCCCATTGCAAAATCACTTGCATCGCACATTAGTTCAAATGGTAGATTCCAATTTGGTGTTATCATGATCGGCGCATTAGTGAGTTTTTCTTTAAGAATATTAAAAGATTTGATACACTCATCTGAAAAGATGAATGGCGCATCCTTTTCTAGGAGTTTATTCATAGGAGTGGCAATTTTAGAAAAATCTTTTATGAAACGTCGGTAAAAACCGGCATGCCCTAGAAAACTCCTAACTCCTCTAACATTGGTGGGATGTGGAAGTTTAGCAATTACATCTACTTTAGCTCTATCCACTTCAATTCCTTCTTTTGAAATTTTATGTCCAAGAACGATGCCTTCTTTAACCATGAAATGGCATTTCTCCCAATTAAGTACTAGATTTGATTTTTCGCATCTAATTAGCATTCGTTCCAGATTAACTAGACATGATTTAAATGTATCACCGAAGACTGAAAAGTCATCCATGAATACTTCCATGCATTCTTCTATCATGTCGTGAAAAATCGCCATCATACACCTTTGAAAGGTTGCAGGGGCGTTACAAAGTCCAAATGGCATGCGTTTGTAAGCAAAAGTACCATAAGGGCACGTGAATGTGGTTTTCTCTTGATCTTCGGGTGCTATTGGAATTTGAAAATATCCGAAAAATCCATCTAGAAAACAATAGTAACTATTTCCGGCTAATCTTTCCAACATTTGATCTATGAAAGGTAAGGGAAAGTGATCTTTTCTGGTGGCGTCATTTAATTTTCTATAATCAATACATACACGCCATCCTGTTACAGTCCTAGTAGGAATAAGCTCATTTTTCTCATTTGTGATGACAGTCATGCCACCCTTCTTAGGTACGCATTGAACTGGGCTTACCCATGGACTATCAGAAATTGGATATATCAAACCTGCATCTAGCAGTTTAATAATCTCTTTCTTAACTACATCTTGCATATTAGGATTTAGTCTTCGTTGGTGTTGCACATACGTTTTATGACCTTCTTCCATAAGGATTTTATGTGTGCAATACGAAGGACTTATTCCTTTAATATCATGAATCTTCCATGCAATGGCTGGTTTATGAGCTTTCAACACAGAAATGAGTTGTGATTTCTCATTTTCAGTAAGAGAAGACGATATTATTACAGGTAATTCAGATTCACCATGTAAATAAGCGTATTCCAAATGGTTTGGAAGTGGCTTTAACTCTAATTTCGGAGGTTCTTCTATCGATGATTTATATCGATATCTGTCTTCTTCTTTTAGCATTTGAATTTCTTCTGTTGTTGGTTCATATCCATTAGCTATAAGTGTAGCTAACATTTCAGCTTCATCAATTGGTTCATTACCTTCTCCTAAAGAACATTCTCCTGTTCCTTGTAATTCTGGAAATTCTTCTAATAATTCTGCATGTGCATCTATAGTTTGAATATAATAACATGTATCATCTGCAGATTGTGGTTGTTGCATTGCTCTATCAACTGAAAAGGTAACACTCTCATCCTCTATACTTAGGGTCAGTTTCTTACCGAACACGTCTATCATTGCTTTAGCCGTGTTTAAGAATGGTCTTCCTAATATGAGAGGAACTTGAGAATCTTCTTCCATGTCCAAAACAACAAAATCTACTGGAAATACTAAAGTACCAACTTTAACTAGCATGTTTTCCATTATCCCTCTAGGATATTTTATTGATCTATCGGCTAGTTGTATGCTTATTCTGGTTGGTTTCAATTCTCCAAGGTCTAGCTTAGCGTATAGTGAATACGGCATTAGATTTATACTAGCACCTAAGTCTGCCAATGCTTCTATTGAACTAAGACTACCCAGAAAACATGGAATTGTGAAACTTCCTGGATCAGATAATTTTTCTGGTATCTTATTCAACAGCACTGCTGAACAATTAGCATTCATAGTAACAGCCGAGAGTTCTTCCATTTTCTTTCTATTCGTGATTAGATCTTTCAGGAATTTAGCATATCTTGGCATTCCTGAAATCACATCAATGAAAGGAAGATTTACATTTATCTGTTTAAACATATCCAAGAATTTGGATTGCTCGGCTTCAAGTTTTTCTTTCTTCATTTTACTCAGATAAGGAAGTGGTGGTTGGTATGGTTTAACATAAGGTTTATCCTTAACTGTGTTATCTTCATTAACCTTCTCAACTACCGGTTCTTTTTCCTTATCTTGATCAGGTTGTGGTTCTTGTGGAGTAGGAATAGTTTCATCAGAAGTTACAGGTATTTCAGGTGGTTTAAGTGTTGTACCACTTCTTGTGGTAATAGCTTTAGCTGTTTCATTCCGGGGGTTAGCATTTGTATCACTAGGTAAACTTCCCGGTTTTCTTTCCCCTATTAACCTTGCTAGGTTACTTACTTCTTGTTCCAGATTTTGAATAGAAGCTTGTTGATTTCTAAATGCTTGAGCATTTTGTTCATTGGTTTGTTTTTGAGATGTGAAAAACTGCGTTTGAGTTTCAACTAGCTTCGTCATCATATCTTCTAAATTCGGCTTTTTATCATCGGTTTGTTGTGGTGGTTTGTTTTGAAAATTCGGTCTTTGCTGATTGTAAGTATTATTGGATACTTGTTGATTGCTAGGACCTTGTTGGTTATTGTATGGAATATTTCGGTTATAATTTTGGTTTTGATTGTAAATAGGTCTTGGCGGTTGATAATTATTCTGATAATTATTTCCAGGCCTTTGGTTTATGTATGAAATATTCTCTCTTTGTTCCATTGTTAATTCAATACTTAGACAATCTTTTGTCAAATGTGGTCCTCCACACTGCTCACAACTAATTCGTATTGCATGAATATCTTTAGTCATCTTTTCCATTCGTCTTTCGAAAGCATCTATCTTTGCCGAAATGGAATCTAAGTCATGGCTAGAATCGGCTCTAGCTGCTTTAGATGATCTAATGATGTCTTTTTCTTGGTGCCACTCATGTGAGTGGGAAGCAGTGTTATCAATAATTTTGTAAGCATCAGTTTCGGTTTTCTTCATAATAGAACCACCAGCTGCTATATCTATGTCTTTCCTTGTAGTGATGTCGCATCCTTGGTAGAATATTTGTACTATTTGACAGGTGTCTAAACCATGTTGCGGACATCCTCTTAACAATTTTCCATATCTTGTCCACGCCTCATATAGAGTTTCATTTGGCTTCTGTGTGAACGTAACAATTTCTGCTTGAAGTCTTACGGCTTTAGATGCAGGAAAGAATTGTTTAAGAAATTTATCAATTAAAACGTCCCATGTATCGATCGCCCCTTCAGGTAACGATTCCAACCAATCTTTGGCTTCTCCCTTTAAAGTCCAGGGAAATAACATGAGATATATCTGTTCATCCTCCACTTCTCGGATTTTAAATAGTGTGCAGATCCTATTAAAGGTACGTAGATGTTCATTTGGATCTTCCTTCGGCGCACCACTAAATTGGCATTGATTAGTCACCATGTGTAAAATTTGTCCTTTGATTTCATAATCTGGCGCATTAATGTCTGGATGAGTAATTGCGTGACCTTGGCCAGTGCGTTTAGCTCTCATTCGGTCTTCCATACTTAAAGGTTCCAGATTCTCCATAATTGAATTTGTTGAATCGGTATCACTGAATGATTCTGATTTAATAGTTCGTTCCTCAACAATCTCTGTTTGAATGATTGGTGGTTCCGGAGGAAAGTTTAATGGTTCAGGATCTATGAACCGTTCCTGAATATTTTCTGGATTCTCAATTGTGAGGTTTGTTTCAAAAACTGGATTATCGGAAATTTGAACTGAAGTACTTGGTCGACTGGATGACGATTCTAAAGAAAAATCAACGGCGGTTATATTTGTTAAACGATGTCTTGATCGAGTTACAGGTGGTGAACGTACAAAAGGTGATGAACGTCTTGCTCGGTGCATTCACAGAATATCCTATTAGTTTTTAAAAGGAAAGAAAAATTATAATAAGTTATCCAATCAATAGACTTTTCTGATTTTGCCCACGTTTCGAATAGCCAAAAGATGCAGCAGAGGGGCAGGATTCGTTTGGTCTCAATATAATTGAGGACTGTTTGGCTCCAATAACCCGGTCCACGTACAAATCCAACTATTACTACGAACCAGAAAATTTTGATGTCTATCAATTTAACTACTCAAAATAAATTTTCGTAATTTTAAGAAATTTAGATAAGAAGTAGAATAAAATTCTAAGTCCTAAAAACTAGAATGGCGAGAAATAAGAAAGACAAAGATTGCGCGTCGAAAAATGTCGAAAAAGAAAAAAATGGTTGAAAAATAAAAAGGTGACGGAAAAATAAAAGAAACTTATCAAAACTTAAAAATACTTAACTAATTTAACCTTATTACTACAACTAACTTAAAATTATAATCGCAAATTGAAATTACTAATTGGAATGATAATTGGTACATAGTAAAAGGTCTCTAAAAATATTAAAGCTTACAGGAAAAACTAAATCCCAAATGGAAATAACTTAAAAAAAAAAAAAAAAAAAAAAAAAAAAAACTAAAATTTAAAAAGGCGTCGCAAAATTCTAAAGCACCTAAATCTTAGTCTAAAGAAAAAGCACTTAAGGAATTCTACGGCAAAGCCTAAAAATCTAGGAGTAAAAATAACTATAGCAAAAACTAAGTTTAAAATTAAATATGAGCTAAAAAATACAAATATTACGCTACAACGATTAAAAAGGTACAAAATATAAAAATATACAAAAAGTTGTAAAAAGTACAATTTTTATAAAAATATTATTTTTATATTATTTATTTTATTAAACTACTAATTTTACAATTTAATAAAAACTAATTAAAACTAAATACAACAAATTAAATAAAAAGTAAAATTAAAACTAAAACTAATAATAATAATAATAATAATAATAATGTTTAAATAATAATAATAAATAATAACCCGTAATTAATGCAGGTTTAGGGCTTCCTGTCGTGTCAGATGGCCTCCGCGAGTCGCGGCAAATAAAGAAGAAAACCCCGCGAGTCGCGGGGTTCAGGAATTCAGTTGACAGCTTTGTGTTTTTACGCGTTTTCTTTATATTTTTTTTTTTATTTTTTTTTTATTTTCTGTTTTTAATTTAAATAAACGATTTTAAAATAAAACTTATATTTTTATAAACTAAAATAGAAATAAAGAAACTTATAAAACTTAAATATTTACAAAATCTTAAAAATACATATATTTTTGTTTTTCTTTTTATATTTTTGAATAATTAAAACGTATTTCTACAAAAGCGAATTTTTAATAAAAGTAACTAAAAATCTTTTTTTTTTTTTTTTTTATATTAGCGTTGCGCTTCCGGCGTTTAAGAGTTTTTCCCCGGCAGCGGCGCCAAAAATAACTTGATGTGAAGCGAGGTGTATATAAAATAGTTATTATTTTACTAGGAAAACACTATTAAATACGATACAATTTTACACAAGATATTTATTTATTTATAGAATGGATATACTTAAACCTTGCTACAACACTTATAGGCAGTGTACCTAATCGTACAGTAGTGTAGTTTTTAGTAAGTCCGGTTCGTTCCACAGGGAAATCTTTAAACAAAGCTCAACGCTATATTAGTTTACTTTTATAAAAATACAAATATATATATAAGTAATATTATTATTATAAAGGGGGGTTTTTACCGTTTAATGACCGGTTTGTCGATTTTAAGACTTTAGTCGCAGTTAAAACCTAATGTAAAATATAAAATAAATACAAGACTTAAATTAAAGCGTAAAGTAAATAACGATAATGAAATTGCGAATAATAAAAGTGCGATAAAATAAAATTGCGATAATTAAAAAGTACGATAATTAAAAGTGCGATTAAATAACAATAAATAAAAGTGCGATAATTAGAAGTGCAATTAATTATAAAATAAAGGGAATTAAATATGAAATAAAAGAATTATGCTTATTTAAACTTCCGTAATCATGATGTTTGACGTGTTGATTTTAGTTTTATGCCCATGGGTTAATTGTCCTTTGTCCTGGATTATTTAATATGTCCGTCTGGTTTTTGTCCATAACAGTCCATCAGTCATAAATATAAATTGCAAGTGTCCTTGTCAAATTATTATTATACCCGAAGTTAAATATTCCAACTAATTGGGGATTCGAATTGTAACAAGGTTTTAATACTTTGTTTAATGAATACACCAGGTTATCGACTGCGTGTAAACCAAGGTTTTACTACTTTGTTAACAATTACACCAATTACCCTTGAATGTAATTTCACCCCTGTTTTGATTATTCTAGTGGCTATTAATCCATTCCCGTGTCCGGTTAAATGAACGATTATTCGTACATATAAATACCCCGCCCATCGTGTCCGATCGAGTGTATATGGTAATTTATAGGGACGCCCAATTGTAAATCTTTATATTAACATTAACAAACTTTCATTTAGTTAAACAAATATAAAGCCCATTAATAGCCCATAGTCTAGTTTCCACAAGTGTCGTTCTTTTATCCAAACCCCAATTATGGTACAAAGCCCAATTACCCAATTTTAGTAATTAGCCCAACATCATGATTACTTCGTTTTAAATAAGCATAATAATAACTTAGCTACGAGACATTAATGTAAAAAGGTTGAACATAACTTACAATGATTAAAAATAGCGTAGCGTTACACGGACAGAATTTCGACTTACACCCTTACAACATTCGCTAACATACCCTTATTATTAGAATTAAAATTAAAATTAAAATTAAAATATAAATTATATATATATATTACTCGTATGAATGAGAAGAAAAAAGATGTGTTAAATTTGATCAGAATTCGGATGGCTTTATAGCCAGACTTGATTTTTGGGGCTCCGCGACTCGCGGCAAAATGCCCTTAAAACTCCGCGAGTCGCGGAGATATATTTACAGCTCACACCCTTGGAGTTTCTTGCTGCCGACGGTTTTAATAATATATATATATAATATATATATAATTAATATAATTAATTATATATTATATTATATTTATATACATAGTTAACTTGTAATTTTTAGTCCGTTGCGTCGAGCGTTAAGAGTTGACTCTGGTCCCGGTTCCGGATTTTCGAACGTCCTCGCGTACAATTTAATATCTTGTACTTTGCGTTTTGAATCTTGTACTCTTGTGATTTCGAGACGTTTCTTATCAATAATTGGAACCTTTTTGATTGTCTTTTGTTCTTTTGAGCTTTTTGGTCGTTTGCGTCTTCAAATCGTCGAATCTGTCTTCTGTCTTCACCTTTTATTATTTAAACGAATATCACTTGTAAATAGAACAATTGCAACTAAAAGCTTGTCTTTCTTGAGGAATAATGCTATGAAATATATGTTCGTTTTTAGCATTATCACAACCAAAATGCACACTTTGAAAATTTAGCGTACAATTCTTCCTTCCTCAATACTTCTAACACCTTTATCAAATGTTCACCGTGTTCTTGGTCATTCTTTGAGTAAATAAGTATGTCATCAATGAAAAGAATGACAAACTTGTCAAGGTATGGTCCACACACTCGGTTCATAAGGTCCATGAACACAGCTGGTGCATTAGTTAAACCAAACGGCATGACCATAAACTCGTAATGACCGTAACGTGTTCTGAAAGCAGTCTTTGGAATATCATCTTCTTTCACCCGCATTTGATGATACCCGGAATGTAAGTCAATCTTTGAATAAACAGACGAGCCTTGTAGTTGATCAAATAAGTCATCGATTCTCGGTAGTGGGTAGCGGTTCTTGATGGTAAGTTTGTTCAACTCTCGGTAGTCGATACACAACCTGAATGTACCATCTTTCTTCTTGACAAACAAAACAGGAGCTCCCCACGGTGATGTGCTTGGTCGAATGAAACCACGCTCTAAAAGTTCTTGTAATTGGCTTTGCAGTTCTTTCATCTCGCTGGGTGCGAGTCTGTAAGGAGCACGAGCTATTGGTGCAGCTCCTGGTACAAGATCTATTTGAAATTCAACGGATCGATGTGGGGGTAATCCCGGTAATTCTTTCGGAAATACATCGGGAAATTGTTTTGCGACGGGAACATCATTGATGCTCTTTTCTTCAGTTTGTACTTTCTCGACGTGTGCTAGAACAGCATAGCAACCTTTTCTTATTAGTTTTTGTGCCTTCAAATTACTAATAAGATGTAGCTTCGTGTTGCCCTTTTCTTCGTACACCATTAAGGGTTCTCCTTCTTTTCGTACAATGCGAATTGCATTTTTATAACATACGATCTCTGCTTTTACCTTCTTCAGCCAGTCCATGCCAACTATTACATCAAAACTCCCTAACTCTACTGGTATCAAATCAATCTTAAATATTTCGCTACCCAGTTTAATTTCTCGATTCCGGCATATATTATATGCTGAAATTAATTTACCATTTGCTAATTCGAGTAAAAATTTACTATCCAAAGGCGTCAATGGACAACTTAATTTAGCACAAAAATCTCTACTCATATAGCTTCTATCCACACCCGAATCAAATAAAACGTAAGCAGATTTTTTATCAATAAGAAACGTACCCGTAACAAGCTCCGGGTCTTCCTGTGCCTCTGCCGCATTAATATTGAAAACTCTTCCGCGGCCTTGTCCATTCGTGTTCTCCTGGTTCGGGCAATTTCTAATAATGTGGCCCGGTTTTCCACATTTATAACAAACTACATTGGCATAACTTGCTCCGACACTACTTGCTCCGCCATTACTCGTTCCGACACCATTTGTTCCTTTCGTTCTATTAACCCCTGGTCCGTAGACCTCACACTTCGCCGCGCTATGACCATTTCTTTTACACTTGTTGCAAAATTTGGTGCAGAACCCCGAGTGATACTTTTCACACCTTTGGCATAGCTGCTTCTGATTGTTGTTGTTGTTGCGGTTATTATTGTTGTTGGGATGATTGTTGTAGTTGCTGTTGTTGTTGTTGTTGTTGTTGGGCCGTTTGTTGTAGTTGCGATTGATGTTGCGATTGTTGGGATAATTGTTGCGATTATTGTTGTAATTGCTGTTGTTGTTGTTGTATTGGTGATTCTTATCACCGTTTTCCTCCCACTTTCTTTTAACTTGCTTCACATTGGCCTCTTCAGTAGTCTGTTCTTTAATTCTTTCTTCAATCTGGTTCACTAGTTTGTGAGCCATTCTACATGCCTGTTGTATGGAGGCGGGCTCGTGTGAACTTACATCTTCTCGGATTCTTTCCGGTAATCCTTTCACAAATGCGTCGATCTTCTCTTCCTCTTCCTCGAACGCTCCCGGACACAATAGGCATAATTCTGTGAATCGTCTTTCGTACGTTGTAATATCAAATCCTTGGGTTCGTAACCCTCTAAGTTCTGTCTTCAGCTTATTGACCTCAGTTCTGGGACGGTACTTCTCGTTCATCAAGTACTTGAATGCTGACCACAGTAGTGCATACGCATCGTCTTGTCCCACTTGCTCTAGATAGGTATTCCACCATGTTAACACAGAACCTATGAAGGTATGCGTAGCATACTTCACTTTGTCCTCTTCAGTACACTTACTTATGGCAAACACCGATTCGACCTTCTCGGTCCACCGTTTCAATCCGATCGGTCCTTCGGTTCCATCAAATTCCAAAGGTTTGCAGGCAGTGAATTCTTTGTAGGTGCATCCTACACGATTTCCTGTACTGCTAGATCCAAGGTTATTGTTGGTATGTAGCGCAGCCTGTACTGCGGCTATGTTTGAATCTAGAAAAGTACGGAATTCCTCTTCATTCATATTCACGGTGTGTCGAGTAGTCGGTGCCATTTCCTTCAAAATAGTCAAATGGAACAAGTTAATCATACAGAATATTAAGAGTAGTTAATAGTATTTCGTAGCATAATATGAACTCATTTATAAAAGCTTTTTCTTCATATTAGCGTTTTATAAGTTTAAATTCGGGTAGTACCTACCCGTTAAGTTCATACTTAGTAGCTAATATACAATTCAACTACTACAATTCTATATGAAAAACTGATCATAATAATATTTCGCGTTCAAACTTTTATACAATATTTTACAAACTTTCAATACCGCTTATTTTACATAAAGCATGAAATATAGCACACAATAACTTTGATACAAGATAGTTGTGAAGATAATTCTAGCTAGTACACAAGTCGTTCAGCAAAGGCAATAAAGACACGTAATTCATACGTCCAGAAACAAGTCATGCATTCTGGTTTTACTAGGACTACTTCCCATCCTTGGTCTTGTGGAACATAACCGTTATGGCCGTTGATAAGACAGCGTGTTGTAACGTCGTCAAAGGGACGAGGGTTACGTAATGTCCAACAGTCCCGTAACAATCTAAAAACCTTATTTCTTACCCCAATTACCGACTCCGTCACTTGTGGGAGCGTTTTGTTTAATAGTTATAGCCCGATGTTCTTGTTCTCACTTTGGTGAGAAGCGAACATTACTAATCCGTAAGCATAACATGCTTCTTTATGTTGCATGTTAGCCGCTTTTTCTAAATCACGAAGTCCAATATTCGGATATATTGAGTCAAAATAATTTCTTAACCCATTGCGTAAAATAGCATTTGGGTTCCCCGCAATATATGCGTCAAAGTAAACACATCGTAACTTATGGATTTCCCAATGTGATATCCCCCATCTTTCGAACGAAAGCCTTTTATAAACCAAGGCATTCTTGGAACGTTCTTCGAATATCTTACAAACTGATCTCGCCTTAAATAGTTGTGCCGAAGAATTCTGACCGACTCTAGACAAGATTTCATCAATCATGTCTCCGGGTAGGTCTCTTAAAATATTGGGTTGTCTATCCATTTTGTGTTTTTATACTGTAAAATAGACAAGAGTTAGATTCATAAAAAAAAATACTTATTAATACAAGCAATTTTTACATATATCATAAAGCATAGGCACACTATATTACATATATTACACCACACGAATGCAACTATCTTATTCCGACTCGCTAGTTTCTTCTTCTTTGGTTTTGGTTCGTTTTGCGAAGTTTCTAGGGATATATGATGTTCCCCTAATACGAGCCGTCGTTTTCCACATTGGTTTAGAAAAACCTGGTGGTTTAGAGGTTCCCGGGTCATTGTTACAACTTAAGGACTTCGGGGGTTGACGATACATATAAAGTTCATCGGGGTTGGAATTAGATTTCTCTATTTTTATGCCCTTTCAATTATTATTTTCTTTTGCCTTTTTAAATTCAGTTGGGGTAATTTCTATAACATCATCGGAATTCTCGTCGGAATCCGATTCATCGGAGAATTGGTAATCCTCCCAATATTTTGCTTCCTTGGCGGAAACACCATTGACCATAATTAACTTTGGTCGGTTGGTTGAGGATTCTCTTTTAGTTAACCGTTTTATTATTTCCCCCACCGGTTCTATTTCTTCTTTCGGTTTCGATTCTTCTTCCGGTTCCGATTCTTCTTCCGGTTCCGACTCTTCTTTCGGTTCCTCTTCGGGAACTTGTGAATCAGTCCACGAATCATTCCAATTTACATTTGACTCTTCATTATTATTAGGTGAGTCAATGGGACTTGTTCTAGAGGTAGACATCTATCACATAATATCAAACACGTTAAGAGATTAATATATCACATAATATTCACATGTTAAAAATATATAGTTTCCAACAAAATTTGTTAAGCAATCATTTTTCAAGTAAACACGGTCGAAGTCCAGACTCACTAATGCATCCTAACAAACTCGATAAGACACACTAATGCAAAATTCTGGTTCTCTAAGACCAACGCTCTGATACCAACTGAAATGTCCCGTTCTTATTGATTAAAAACGTTCCATATTAATTGATTTCGTTGCGAGGTTTTGACCTCTATATGAGACGTTTTTCAAAGACTGCATTCATTTTAAAACAAACCATAACCTTTATTTCATAAATAAAGGTTTAAAAAGCTTTATGTAGATTATCAAATAATGATAATCTAAAATATCATGTTTACACACGACCATTACATAATGGTTTACAATACAAATATGTTACATCGAAATCAGTTTCTTGAATGCAGTTTTTACAAAATATCATACAAACATGGACTCCAAATCTTGTCCTTATTTTAGTATGCAACAGCGGAAGCTCTTAGTATTCACCTGAGAATAAACATGCTTTAAACATCAACAAAAATGTTGGTGAGTTATAGGTTTAACCTATATATATCAAATCGTAACAATAGACCACAAGATTTTATATTTCAATACACATCCCATACATAGAGATAAAAATCATTCATATGGTGAACACCTGGTAACCGACATTAACAAGATGCATATATAAGAATATCCCCATCATTCCGGGACACCCTTCGAATATGATATAAATTTCGAAGTACTAAAGCATCCGGTACTTTGGATGGGGTTTGTTAGGCCCAATAGATCTATCTTTAGGATTCGCGTCAATTAGGGTGCCTGTTCCCTAATTCTTAGATTACCAGACTTAATAAAAAGGGGCATATTCGATTTCAATAATTCAACCATAGAATGTAATTTCACGTACTTGTGTCTATTTTGTAAATCATTTATAAAACCTGCATGTATTCTCATCCCAAAAATATTAGATTTTAAAAGTGGGACTATAACTCACTTTCACAGATTTTTACTTCGTCGGGAAGTAAGACTTGGCCACTGTTGATTCACGAACCTATAACAATATATACATATATATCAAAGTATGTTCAAAATATATTTACAACACTTTTAATATATTTTGATGTTTTAAGTTTATTAAGTCAGCTGTCCTCGTTAGTAACCTACAACTAGTTGTCCACAGTTAGATGTACAGAAATAAATCGATAAATATTATCTTGAATCAATCCACGACCCAATGTATATGTATCTCAGTATTGATCACAACTCAAACTATATATATTTTGGAATCAACCTCAACCCTGTATAGCTAACTCCAACATTCACATATAGAGTGTCTATGGTTGTTCCGAAATATATATAGATGTGTCGACATGATAGGTCGAAACATTGTATACTTGTCTATGGTATCTCAAGATTACATAATATACAATACAAGTTGATTAAGTTATGGTTGGAATAGATTTGTTACCAATTTTCACGTAGCTAAAATGAGAAAAATTATCCAATCTTGTTTTACCCATAACTTCTTCATTTTAAATCCGTTTTGAGTGAATCAAATTGCTATGGTTTCATATTGAACTCTATTTTATGAATCTAAACAGAAAAAGTATAGGTTTATAGTCAGAAAAATAAGTTACAAGTCGTTTTTGTAAAGGTAGTCATTTCAGTCGAAAGAACGACGTCTAGATGACCATTTTAGAAAACATACTTCCACTTTGAGTTTAACCATAATTTTTGGATATAGTTTCATGTTCATAATAAAAATCATTTTCTCAGAATAACAACTTTTAAATCAAAGTTTATCATAGTTTTTAATTAACTAACCCAAAACAGCCCGCGGTGTTACTACGACGGCGTAAATCCGGTTTTACGGTATTTTTCGTGTTTCCAGGTTTTAAATCATTAAGTTAGCATATCATATAGATATAGAACATGTGTTTAGTTGATTTTAAAATTCAAGTTAGAAGGATTAACTTTTATTTGCGAACAAGTTTAGAATTAACTAAACTATGTTCTAGTGATTACAAGTTTAAACCTTCGAATAAGATAGCTTTATATGTATGAATCGAATGATGTTATGAACATCATTACTACCTTAAGTTCCTTGGATAAACCTACTGGAAAGGAGAAAAATGGATCTAGCTTCAACGGATCCTTGGATGGCTCGAAGTTCTTGATGCAGAATCATGACACGAAAACAAGTTCAAGTAAGATCATCACTTGAAATAAGATTGTTATAGTTATAGAAATTGAACCAAAGTTTGAATATGATTATTACCTTGTATTAGAATGATAACCTACTGTAAGAAACAAAGATTTCTTGAGGTTGGATGTGAAATGTCCCGTTCTTATTGATTAAAAACGTTCCATATTAATTGATTTCGTTGCGAGGTTTTGACCTCTATATGAGACATTTTTCAAAGACTGCATTCATTTTAAAACAAACCATAACCTTTATTTCATCAATAAAGGTTTAAAAAGCTTTACGTAGATTATCAAATAATGATAATCTAAAATATCCTGTTTACACACGACCATTACATAATGGTTTACAATACAAATATGTTACAACAAAATAAGTTTCTTGAATGCAGTTTTTACACAATATCATACAAGCATGGACTCCAAATCTCGTCCTTATTTAAGTATGTGACAGCGGAAGCTCTTAATAATCACCTGAGAATAAACATGCTTAAAACGTCAACAAAAATGTTGGTGAGTTATAGGTTTAACCTATATATATCAAATCATAATAATAGACCACAAGATTTCATATTTAAATACACATCCCATACATAGAGATAAAAATCATTCATATGGTGAACACCTGGTAACCGACATTAACAAGATGCATATATAAGAATATCCCCATCATTCCGGGACATCCTTCGGATATGATATAAATTTCGAAGTACTAAAGCATCCGGTACTTTGGATGGGGCTTGTTGGGCCCGATAGATCTATCTTTAGGATTCACGTCAATTAGGGTGTCTGTTCCCTAATTCTTAGATTACCAGACTTAATAAAAAGGGGCATATTCGATTTCGATAATTCAACCATAGAATGTAGTTTCACGTACTTGTGTCTATTTTGTAAATCATTTATAAAACCTGCATGTATTCTCATCCCAAAAATATTAGATTTTAAAAGTGGGACTATAACTCACTTTCACAGATTTTTACTTCGTCGGGAAGTAAGACTTGGCCACTGGTTGATTCACGAACCTATAACAATATATACATATATATCAAAGTATGTTCAAAATATATTTACAACACTTTTAGTATATTTTGATGTTTTAAGTTTATTAGGTCAGCTGTCCTCGTTAGTAACCTACAACTAGTTGTCCACAGTTAGATGTACAGAAATAAATCGATAAATATTATCTTGAATCAATCCACGACCCAGTGTATACGTATCTCAGTATTGATCACAACTCAAACTATATATATTTTGGAATCAACCTCAACCCTGTATAGCTAACTCCAACATTCACATATAGAGTGTCTATGGTTGTTCCGAAATATATATAGATGTGTCGACATGATAGGTCGAAACATTGTATACGTGTCTATGGTATCTCAAGATTACATAATATACAATACAAGTTGATTAAGTTATGGTTGGAATAGATTTGTTACCAATTTTCACGTAGCTAAAATGAGAAAAATTATACAATCTTGTTTTACCCATAACTTCTTCATTTTTAATCCGTTTTGAGTGAATCAAATTGCTATGGTTTCATATTGAACTATATTTTATGAATCTAAACAGAAAAGTTATAGGTTTATAGTCGGAAAAATAAGTTACAAGTCGTTTTTGTAAAGGTAGTCATTTCAGTCGAAAGAACGACGTCTAGATGACCATTTTAGAAAACATACTTTCACTTTGAGTTTAACCATAATTTTTGGATATAGTTTCATGTTCATAATAAAAATCATTTTCTCAGAATAACAACTTTTAAATCAAAGTTTATCATAGTTTTTAATTAACTAACCCAAAACAGCCCGCGGTGTTACTACGACGGCGTAAATCCGGTTTTACGGTGTTTTTCGTGTTTCCAGGTTTTAAATCATTAAGTTAGCATATCATATAGATATAGAACATGTGTTTAGTTGATTTTAAAAGTCAAGTTAGAAGGATTAACTTTTTTTTGCGAACAAGTTTAGAATTAACTAAACTATGTTCTAGTGATTACAAGTTTAAACTTTCGAATAAGATAGCTTTATATGTATGAATCAAATGATTTTATGAACATCATTACTACCTTAAGTTCCTTGGATAAACCTACTGGAAAAGAGAAAAATGGATCTAGCTTCAATGGATCCTTGGATGGCTCGAAGTTCTTGAAGCAGAATCATGACACGAAAACAAGTTCAAGTATGATCATCACTTGAAATAAGATTGTTATAGTTATAGAAATTGAACCAAAGTTTGAATATGATTATTACCTTGTATTAGAATGATAACCTACTGTAAGAAACAAAGATTTCTTGAGGTTGGATGATCACCTTACAAGATTGGAAGTGAGCTAGCAAACTTGAAAGTATTCTTGATTTTTTGAAACTAGAACTTGTGGAATTTATGAAGAACACTTAGAACTTGAAGATAGAACTTGAGAGAGATCAATTAGATGAAGAAAATTGAAGAATGAAAGTGTTTGTTGGTGTTTTTGGTCGTTGGTGTATGGATTAGATATAAAGGATATGTTATTTTGTTTTCATGTAAATAAGTCATGAATGATTACTCATATTTTTGTAATTTTATGAGATATTTCATGCTAGTTGCCAAATGATGGTTCCCACATGTGTTAGGTGACTCACATGGGCTGCTAAGAGCTGATCATTGGAGTGTATATACCAATAGTACATACATCTAAAAGCTGTGTATTGTACGAGTACGAATACGGGTGCATACGAGTAGAATTGTTGATGAAACTGAACGAGGATGTAATTGTAAGCATTTTTGTTAAGTAGAAGTATTTTGATAAGTGTCTTGAAGTCTTTCAAAAGTGTATGAATACATATTAAAACACTACATGTATATACATTTTAACTGAGTCGTTAAGTCATCGTTAGTCGTTACATGTAAGTGTTGTTTTGAAACCTTTAGGTTAACGATCTTGTTAAATGTTGTTAACCCAATGTTTATAATATCAAATGAGATTTTAAATTATTATATTATCATAATATTATCATGTATGAATATCTCTTAATATGATATATATACATTAAATGTCTTTACAACGATAATCGTTACATATATGTCTCGTTTAAAAATCATTAAGTTAGTAGTCTTGTTTTTACATATGTAGTTCATTGTTAATATACTTAATGATATGTTTACTTATTATAGTATCATGTTAACTATATATATAACCATATATATGTCATCATATAGTTTTTACAAGTTTTAACGTTCGTGAATCACCGGTCAACTTGGGTGGTCAATTGTCTATATGAAACCTATTTCAATTAATCAAGTCTTAACAAGTTTGATTGCTTAACATGTTGGAAACATTTAATCATGTAAATATCAATCTCAATTAATATATATAAACATGGAAAAGTTCGGGTCACTACAGTACCTACCCGTTAAATAAATTTCGTCCCGAAATTTTAAGCTGTTGAAGGTGTTGACGAATCTTCTAGAAATAGATGCGGGTATTTCTTCTTCATCTGATCTTCATGCTCCCAGGTGAACTCGGGTCCTCTACGAGCATTCCATCGAACCTTAACAATTGGTATCTTGTTTTGCTTAAGTCTTTTAACCTCACGATCCATTATTTCGACGGGTTCTTCGATGAATTGAAGTTTTTCGTTGATTTGGATTTCATCTAACGGAATAGTGAGATCTTCTTTAGCAAAACATTTCTTCAAATTCGAGACGTGGAAAGTGTTATGTACAGCCGCGAGTTGTTGAGGTAACTCAAGTCGGTAAGCTACTGGTCCGACACGATCAATAATCTTGAATGGTCCAATATACCTTGGATTTAATTTCCCTCGTTTACCAAATCGAACAACGTCTTTCCAAGGTGCAACTTTAAGCATGACCATCTCTCCAATTTCAAATTCTATATCTTTTCTTTTAATGTCAGCGTAGCTCTTTTGTCGACTTTGGGCGGTTTTCAACCGTTGTTGAATTTGGATGATCTTCTCGGTAGTTTCTTGTATTATCTCCGGACCCGTAATCTGTCTATCCCCCACTTCACTCCAACAAATCGGAGACCTGCACTTTCTACCATAAAGTGCTTCAAACAGCGCCATCTCAATGCTTGAATGGTAGCTGTTGTTGTAGGAAAATTCTGCTAACGGTAGATGTCTATCCCAACTGTTTCCGAAATCAATAACACATGCTCGTAGCATGTCTTCAAGCGTTTGTATCGTCCTTTCGCTCTGCCCATCAGTTTGTGGATGATAGGCAGTACTCATGTCTAGACGAGTTCCTAATGCTTGCTCTAATGTCTGCCAGAATCTTGAAATAAATCTGCCATCCCTATCAGAGATAATAGAGATTGGTATTCCATGTCAGGAGACGACTTCCTTCAAATACAGTCGTGCTAACTTCTTCATCTTGTCATCTTCTCTTATTGGCAGGAAGTGTGCTGATTTGGTGAGACGATCAACTATTACCCAAATAGTATCAAAACCACTTGCAGTCCTTGGCAATTTAGTGATGAAATCCATGGTAATGTTTTCCCATTTCCATTCCGGGATTTCGGGTTGTTGAAGTAGACCTGATGGTTTCTGATGCTCAGCTTTGACCTTAGAACACGTCAAACATTCTCCTACGTATTTAGCAACATCGGCTTTCATACCCGGCCACCAAAAATGTTTCTTGAGATCCTTGTACATCTTCCTCGTTCTAGGATGTATTGAGTATCTGGTTTTATGAGCTTCTCTAAGTACCATTTCTCTCATATCTCCAAATTTTGGTACCCAAATCCTTTCAGCCCTATACCGGGTTCCGTCTTCCCGAATATTAAGATGCTTCTCCGATCCTTTGGGTATTTCATCCTTTAAATTTCCCTCTTTTAAAACTCCTTGTTGCGCCTCCTTTATTTGAGTAGTAAGGTTATTATGAATCATTATATTCATAGATTTTACTCGAATGGGTTCTCTGTCCTTCCTGCTCAAGACATCGGCTACCACATTTGCTTTCCCCGGGTGGTAATGAATCTCAAAGTCGTAATCATTCAATAATTCAATCCACCTACGCTGCCTCATATTCAGTTGTTTCTGATTAAATATGTGTTGAAGACTTTTGTGGTCGGTATATATAATACTTTTGACCCCATATAAGTAGTGCCTCCAAGTCTTTAATGCAAAAACAACCGCGCCTAATTCCAAATCATGCGTCGTATAATTTTGTTCGTGAATCTTCAATTGTCTAGACGCATAAGCAATCACCTTTGTTCGTTGCATTAATACACAACCGAGACCTTGATTTGATGCGTCACAATAAATCACAAAATCATCATTCCCTTCAGGCAATGACAATATAGGTGCTGTGGTTAGCTTTTTCTTCAATAACTGAAACGCTTTCTCTTGTTCATCATTCCATTCAAATTTCTTCCCTTTATGCGTTAATGCAGTCAAGGATTTTGCTATTCTGGAAAAGTCTTGGATGAACCTTCTGTAGTAACCAGCTAGTCCTAAAAACTGGCGTATGTGTTTCGGAGTTTTTGGGGTTTCCCACTTTTCAACAGTTTCTATCTTTGCCGGATCCACCTTAATACCTTCTTTGTTCACTATGTGACCGAGGAATGGAACTTCTTCCAACCAAAATGCACACTTTGAAAACTTAGCGTACAATTCTTCCTTCCTCAATACTTCTAACACCTTTCTCAAATGTTCACCGTGTTCTTGGTCATTCTTTGAGTAAATAAGTATGTCATCAATGAAAACAATGACAAACTTGTCAAGGTATGGTCCACACACTAGGTTCATAAGGTCCATGAACACAGCTGGTGCATTAGTTAAACCAAACGGCATGACCATAAACTCGTAATGACCGTAACGTGTTCTGAAAGCAGTCTTTGGAATATCATCTTCTTTCACCCGCATTTGATGATACCCGGAACGTAAGTCAATCTTTGAATAAACAGACGAGCCTTGTAGTTGATCAAATAAGTCGTCGATTCTCGGTAGTGGGTAGCGGTTCTTGATGGTAAGTTTGTTCAACTCTCGGTAGTCGATACACAACCTGAATGTACCATCTTTCTTCATGACAAACAAAACAGGAGCTCCCCACGGTGATGTGCTTGGTCGAATGAAACCACGCTCTAAAAGTTCTTGTAATTGGCTTTGCAGTTCTTTCATCTCGCTGGGTGCGAGTCTGTAAGGAGCACGAGCTATTGGTGCAGTTCCTGGTACAAGATCTATTTGAAATTCAACGGATCGATGTGGGGGTAATCCCGGTAATTCTTTCGGAAATACATCGGGAAATTCTTTTGCAATGGGAACATCATTGATGCTCTTTTCTTCAGTTTGTACTTTCTCGACGTGTGCTAGAACAGCATAGCAACCTTTTCTTATTAGTTTTTGTGCCTTCAAATTACTAATAAGATGTAGCTTCGTGTTGCCCTTTTCTCCGTACACCATTAAAGGTTTTCCTTTTTCTCGTATAATGCGAATTGCATTTTTGTAACAAACGATCTCTGCTTTCACTTCTTTCAACCAGTCCATACCGCTTATCACATCAAAACTCCCTAACTCTACTGGTATCAAATCAATCTTAAATGTTTCACTAACCAGTTTAATTTCTCGATTCCGACATATATTATCTGCTGAAATTAATTTACCATTTGCTAATTCGAGTAAAAATTTACTATCCAAAGGCGTCAATGGACAACTTAATTTAGCACAAAAATCTCTACTCATATAGCTTCTATCCGCACCCGAATCAAATAAAACGTAAGCAGATTTATTGTCAATAAGAAACGTACCCGTAACAAGCTCCGGGTCTTCCTGTGCCTCTGCCGCATTAATATTGAAAACTCTTCCGCGGCCTTGTCCATTCGTGTTCTCCTGGTTCGGGCAATTTCTAATAATGTGGCCCGGTTTTCCACATTTATAACAAACTACATTGGCATAACTTGCTCCGACACTACTTGCTCCGCCATTACTCGTTCCGACACCATTTGTTCCTTTCGTTCTATTAACCCCTGGTCCGTAGACTTCACACTTCGCCGCGCTATGACCATTTCTTTTACACTTGTTGCAAAATTTGGTGCAGAACCCCGAGTGATACTTTTCACACCTTTGGCATAGCTGCTTCTGATTGTTGTTATTGTTGCGGTTATTATTGTTGTTGGGATGATTGTTGTAGTTGCTATTGTTGTTGTTGTTGTTCTTGTTGTTGGGCCGTTTGTTGTAGTTGCGATTGATGTTGCGATTGTTGGGATAATTGTTGCGATTATTGTTGTAATTGTTGTTGTTGTATTGGTGATTCTTATCACCGTTTTCCTCCCACTTTCTTTTGACTTGCTTCACATTGGCCTCTTCAGCAGTCTGTTCTTTAATTCTTTCTTCAATCTGGTTCACTAGTTTGTGAGCTATTCTACATGCCTGCTGTATGGAGGCGGGCTCGTGTGAACTTATATCTTCTTGGATTCTTTCCGGTAATCCTTTCACAAACGCGTCGATCTTCTCTTCCTCATCTTCGAATGCTCCCGGACACAATAGGCACAATTCTGTGAATCGTCTTTCGTACGTGGTAATATCAAATCCTTGGGTTCGTAACCCTCTAAGTTCTGTCTTGAGCTTATTGACCTCGGTTCTGGGACGGTACTTCTCATTCATCAAGTGCTTGAATGCTGACCACGGTAGTGCGTACGCATCGTCTTGTCCTACTTGCTCTAGATAGGTATTCCACCATGTTAACGCAGAACCTGTGAAGGTATGCGTAGTGTACTTCACTTTATCCTCTTCAGTACACTTACTTATGGCAAACACCGATTCGACCTTCTCTGTCCACCATTTCAATCCGATCGGTCCTTCGGTTCCATCAAATTCCAAAGGTTTGCAGGCAGTGAATTCTTTGTAGGTGCATCCTACACGATTTCCTGTACTGCTAGATCCAAGGTTATTGTTGGTATGTAGCGCAGCCTGTACTGTGGCTATGTTTGAAGCTAGAAAAGTACGGAATTCCTCTTCATTCATATTCACGGTGTGTCGAGTAGTCGGTGCCATTTCCTTCAAAATAGTCAAATGGAACAAGTTAATCATACAGAATATTAAGAGTAGTTAATAGTATTTCGTAGCATAATATGAACTCATTTATAAAAGCTTTTTCTTCATATTAGCATTTTATAAGTTTAAATTTGGGTAGTACCTACCCGTTAAGTTCATACTTAGTAGCTATTATACAATTCAACTACTACAATTCTATATGAAAAACTGATTATAATAATATTTCGCGTTCAAACTTTTACACAATATTTTACAAACTTACAATACCGCTTATTTTACATATAGCATGAAATATAGCACACAATAAATTTGATACAAGATGGTTGTGAAGATAATTCTAGCTAGTACACAAGTCGTTCAGCAAAGGCAATAAAGACACGTAATTCATACGTCCAGAAACAAGTCATGCATTCTGGTTTTACTAGGATTACTTCCCATCCTTGGTCTTGTGGAACATAACCGTTATGGCCGTTGATAAGACAGCGTGTTTTAACGTCGTCAAAGGGACGAGGGTTACGTAATGTCCAACAGTCCCGTAACAATCTAAAAACCTCATTTCTTACCCCAATTACCGACTCCGTCACTTGTGGGAACGTTTTGTTTAATAGTTGTAGCCCGATGTTCTTGTTCTCACTTTGGTGAGAAGCGAACATTACTAATCCATAAGCATAACATGCTTCTTTATGTTGCATGTTAGCCACTTTTTCTAAATCACGAAGTCCAATATTCGGATATATTGAGTCAAAATAATTTCTTAACCCATTGCGTAAAATAGCATTTGGGTTCCCCGCAATATATGCGTCAAAGTAAACACATCGTAACTTATGGATTTCCCAATGTGATATCCCCCATCTTTCGAACGAAAGCCTTTTATAAACCAAGGCATTCTTGGAACGTTCTTCGAATGTCTTACAAACTGATCTCGCCTTAAATAGTTGTGCCGAAGAATTCTGACCGACTCTAGACAAGATTTCATCAATCATGTCTCCGGGTAGGTCTCTTAAAATATTGGGTTGTCTATCCATTTTATGTTTTTATACTGTAAAATAGACAAGAGTTAGATTCATAAAAAAAATTACTTATTAATACAAGCAATTTTTACATATATCATAAAGCATAAGCACACTATATTACATATATTTCACCACACGAATACAACTATCTTATTCCGACTCGCTTGTTTCTTCTTCTTCGGTTTTGGTTCGTTTTGCCAAGTTTCTAGGGATATATGATGTTCCCCTAATACGATCCGTCGTTTTCCACATTGGTTTAGAAAAACCTGGTGGTTTAGAGGTTCCCGGGTCATTGTTACAACTTAAGGACTTTGGGGGTTGACGATACATATAAAGTTCATCGGGGTTGGAATTAGATTTCTCTATTTTTATGCCCTTTCCCTTATTATTTTCTTTTGCCTTTTTAAATTCAGTTGGGGTAATTTCTATAACATCATCGGAATTCTCGTCGGAATCCGATTCATCGGAGAATTGGTAATCCTCCCAATATTTTGCTTCCTTGGCGGAAACACCATTGACCATAATTAACCTTGGTTGGTTGGTTGAGGATTTTCTTTTACTTAACCGTTTTATTATTTCCCCCACCGGTTCTATTTCTTCATCCGGTTCCGATTCTTCTTCCGATTTCGATTCTTCTTCCGGTTCCGACTCTTCTTCCGGTTCCTCTTCGGGAACTTGTGAATCAGTCAACGAATCATTCCAATTTACATTTGACTCTTCATTATTATTAGGTGAGTCAATGGGACTTGTTCTAGAGGTAGACATCTATCACATAATATCAAACGCGTTAAGAGATTAATATATCACATAATATTCACATGTTAAAAATATATAGTTTCCAACAAAATTTGTTAAGCAATCATTTTTCAAGTAAACACGGTCAAAGTCCAGACTCACTAATGCATCCTAACAAACTCGATAAGACACACTAATGCAAAATTCTGGTTCTCTAAGACCAACGCTCGGATACCAACTGAAATGTCCCGTTCTTATTGATTAAAAACGTTCCATATTAATTGATTTCGTTGCGAGGTTTTGACCTCTATATGAGACGTTTTTCAAAGACTGCATTCATTTTAAAACAAACCATAACCTTTATTTCATCAATAAAGGTTTAAAAAGCTTTACGTAGATTATCAAATAATGATAATCTAAAATATCCTGTTTACACACGACCATTACATAATGGTTTACAATACAAATATGTTACAACAAAATAAGTTTCTTGAATGCAGTTTTTACACAATATCATACAAGCATGGACTCCAAATCTCGTCCTTATTTAAGTATGCGACTGCGGAAGCTGTTAATAATCACCTGAGAATAAACATGCTTAAAACGTCAACAAAAATGTTGGTGAGTTATAGGTTTAACCTATATATATCAAATCATAATAATAGACCACAAGATTTCATATTTCAATACACATCCCATACATAGAGATAAAAATCATTCATATGGTGAACACCTGGTAACCAACATTAACAAGATGCATATATAAGAATATCCCCATCATTCCGGGACACCCTTCGGATATGATATAAATTTCGAAGTACTAAGGCATCCGGTACTTTGGATGGGGCTTGTTGGGCCCGATAGATCTATCTTTAGGATTCGCGTCAATTAGGGTGTCTGTTCCCTAATTCTTAGATTACCAGACTTAATAAAAAGGGGCATATTCGATTTTGATAATTCAACCATAGAATGTAGTTTCACGTACTTGTGTCTATTTTGTAAATCATTTATAAAACCTGCATGTATTCTCATCCCAAAAATATTAGATTTTAAAAGTGGGACTATAACTCACTTTCACAGATTTTTACTTCGTCGGGAAGTAAGACTTGGCCACTGGTTGATTCACGAACCTATAACAATATATACATATATATCAAAGTATGTTCAAAATATATTTACAACACTTTTAGTATATTTTGATGTTTTAAGTTTATTAAGTCAGCTGTCCTCGTTAGTAACCTACAACTAGTTGTCCACAGTTAGATGTACAGAAATAAATCGATAAATATTATCTTGAATCAATCCACGACCCAGTGTATACGTATCTCAGTATTGATCACAACTCAAACTATATATATTTTGGAATCAACCTCAACCCTGTATAGCTAACTCCAACATTCACATATAGAGTGTCTATGGTTGTTCCGAAATATATATAGATGTGTCGACATGATAGGTCGAAACATTGTATACGTGTCTATGGTATCTCAAGATTACATAATATACAATACAAGTTGATTAAGTTATGGTTGGAATAGATTTGTTACCAATTTTCACGTAGCTAAAATGAGAAAAATTATCCAATCTTGTTTTACCCATAACTTCTTCATTTTAAATCCGTTTTGAGTGAATCAAATTGCTATGGTTTCATATTGAACTATATTTTATGAATCTAAACAGAAAAAGTATAGGTTTATAGTCGGAAAAATAAGTTACAAGTCATTTTTGTAAAGGTAGTCATTTCAGTCGAAAGAACGACGTCTAGATGACCATTTTAGAAAACATACTTCCACTTTGAGTTTAACCATAATTTTTGGATATAGTTTCATGTTCATAATAAAAATCATTTTCTCAGAATAACAACTTTTAAATCAAAGTTTATCATAGTTTTTAATTAACTAACCCAAAACAGCCCGCGGTGTTACTACGACGGCGTAAATCCGGTTTTACGGTGTTTTTCGTGTTTCCAGGTTTTAAATCATTAAGTTAGCATATCATATAGATATAGAACATGTGTTTAGTTGATTTTAAAAGTCAAGTTAGAAGGATTAACTTTTGTTTGCGAACAAGTTTAGAATTAACTAAACTATGTTCTAGTGATTACAAGTTTAAACTTTCGAATAAGATAGCTTTATATGTATGAATCGAATGATGTTATGAACATCATTACTACCTTAAGTTCCTTGGATAAACCTACTGGAAAAGAGAAAAATGGATCTAGCTTCAATGGATCCTTGGATGGCTCGAAGTTCTTGAAGCAGAATCATTACACGAAAACAAGTTCAAGTAAGATCATCACTTGAAATAAGATTGTTATAGTTATAGAAATTGAACCAAAGTTTGAATATGATTATTACCTTGTATTAGAATGATAACCTACTGTAAGAAACAAAGATTTCTTGAGGTTGGATGATCACCTTACAAGATTGGAAGTGAGCTAGCAAACTTGAAAGTATTCTTGATTTTTTGAAACTAGAACTTGTGGAATTTATGAAGAACACTTAGAACTTGAAGATAGAACTTGAGAGAGATCAATTAGATGAAGAAAATTGAAGAATGAAAGTGTTTATAGGTGTTTTTGGTCGTTGGTGTATGGATTAGATATAAAGGATATGTTATTTTGTTTTCATGTAAATAAGTCATGAATGATTACTCATATTTTTGTAATTTTATGAGATATTTCATGCTAGTTGCCAAATGATGGTTCCCACATGTGTTAGGTGACTCACATGGGCTGCTAAGAGCTGATAATTGAAGTGTATATACTAATAGTACATACATCTAAAAGCTATGTATTGTACGAGTACGAATACGGGTGCATACGAGTAGAATTGTTGATGAAACTGAACGAGGATGTAATTGTAAGCATTTTTGTTAAGTAGAAGTATTTTGATAAGTGTATTGAAGTCTTTCAAAAGTGTATAAATACATATTAAAACACTACATGTATATACATTTTAACTGAGTCGTTAAGTCATCGTTAGTCGTTACATGTAAGTGTTGTTTTGAAACCTTTAGGTTAACGATCTTGTTAAATGTTGTTAACTCAATGTTTATAATATCAAATGAGATTTTAAATTATTATATTATCATGATATTATCATGTATGAATATCTCTTAATATGATATATATACATTAAATGTCTTTACAACGATAATCGTTACATATATGTCTCGTTTAAAAATCATTAAGTTAGTAGTCTTGTTTTTACATATGTAGTTCATTGTTAATATACTTAATGATATGTTTACTTATCATAGTATCATGTTAACTATATATATATATATATATCCATATATATGTCATCATATAGTTTTTACAAGTTTTAACGTTCGTGAATCACCGGTCAACTTGGGTGGTCAATTGTCTATATGAAACATTTTTCAATTAATCAAGTCTTAACAAGTTTGATTGCTTAACATGTTGGAAACATTTAATCATGTAAATATCAATCTCAATTAATATATATAAACATGGAAAAGTTAGGGTCACTACACAAACAATCAAACGAAGTAGTCTCAGGTACTTTCATGGTTAATTCTAATCCGGCAAGGGTTTTATTTGATAGCGGTGAAAATTTTTCATTTGTGTCTCCAAAATTTGTGCCTAAACTTGATAGACCGTTAGCTAAGTTGATTCGTCCGGTAGAAGTCGAAATAGCGGACAGCAAGACGGTGCTAGTGGTTGATGTGTGTAAGAATTGTGATGTCGTTTTTGGTGCCGAAAACTTTAAAATTGATCTTATCCCTATGACTTTGGGCGATTTTGATATCGTTGTTGGTATGGATTGGCTTGATCGAAATAGAGCCGATATTGCATGCCATGAAAATTTTATACGTGTGAAGACCCCAAGTGGGGGAGAGTTGACTATTCATGGCGATAGACGAAGAAGACTTGTGCCGATATGTTCTTATGTACGAGCACGTCGTTTTCTTGTTAGTGGTGGCATGACTTTTCTTGCCCATGTTGTCGATACTCGTGACGAGCCACCACCTATTCGTGAAATTCCGGTGGTTAGTGAATTCGAAGACGTTTTTCCGGACGAGTTACTGGGTGTTCCGGCGGAAAGACAAGTTGAATTTCGTATTGAGTTGGTTCCGGGAGCTACTCCCATTGCTAAAACTCCTTATCGTTTAGCACCAATGGAAATGCAAGAGTTGTTAAATCAAACCCAAGAGTTGCTTGAGAAGGGTTTTATTCGACCGTGTGCTTCGCCATGGGGCGCTCCGGTCTTATTCGTGAAAAAGAAGGATGGTAGTATGCGGATGTGCATCGATTACCGGGAGTTGAATAAAGTGATGATCAAGAATCGTTATCCATTGTCTCGGATTGACGATTTGTTTGACCAACTCCAAGGTGCAACGTATTTCTCTAAGATCGACCTACGGTTCGGCTATCACCAAATGCGGGTCCGTGAGGAAGATATTGAGAAAACGGCTTTTCGAACGCGTTATGGGCATTTTGAGTTTGTAGTTATGCCTTTTGGTGTTACGAATGCACCGGCGGCATTCATGGATCTTATGAACCGAGTGTGCCAACCCATGTTGGACAAGTCGGTGATTGTGTTCATTGACGACATACTAGTCTACTCGAAAAGTGTGAACGAGCATGAACGTCATTTGCGTGATGTATTGAAGGCATTACGAATGGAGAAGTTGTATGCTAAGTTCTCAAAATGTGAATTTTGGCTAAGGGAGGTTCAATTCCTTGGCCACATTGTGAACAAAGACGGTATTCAAGTGGATCCGGGGAAGATAGAGACGGTGAAGAGTTGGAGACAACCGACTACGCCTACGGAGGTCCGAAGTTATCTCGGATTGGACGGTTATTATCGTCGGTTTATCCAAGACTTTTCTAAGATCGCTTCTTCATTGACGAAATTGACAAGGAAGAACGTGAGGTTTGTTTAGGAGAACGAGCAAGAAATTGCTTTTAAATTGTTAAAGGAGAAGTTATGTCAAGCTCCGGTGTTAGTTTTGCCGGAAGGGTTGGAAGACATGACGGTTTACTGTGATGCCTCGTTAAATGGACTCGGTTATGTTCTAATGCAAAGAGGTAAAGTCATCGCTTATGCCTCACGACAATTAAAGGAACACGAGACGAGATATCTGACTCACGGTCTTGAGTTGGCAGCGGTTGTGCATGCGTTGAAAATTTGGCTCCATTACTTGTATGGTGTCAAGTGTACGATTTATTCGGATCATAAGAGTTTGAAACATCTCTTTAATCAACGAGATTTGAATTATCGTCAACGTAGGTGGATGGATGTGGTAAAAGACTATGATTGTGAAATACTTTATCATCCGGGCAAGGCGAATGTGGTCGCGGATGCGTTAAGTCGAAAGAGTCATCACCCGGCTTTACGATTGGGATTGTTACGTATGATTATTACTAACGATTTTCTTGAAAAACTCGGCGTGATTCAAATAGAGGCTTACGTTCACAACAAGCATGCGGAACGAATTATGGGACAATCGGAGTTCATTACTATGGGCTCGCGGGGTTTGTTGTCTTTTCAAGGAAGAGTGTGGGTGCCTAAGATGGGAGATTATCGACAAGTGCTACTTGATGAAGCACATAAGTCAAAGTATTCCATTCATCCGGGCGTAACGAAAATGTATCTTGATTTAAGGAAAGATTATTGGTGGCCGGGCATGAAACGTGATGTTGTGAAGTATGTTGAGCAATGCGTCACGTGTTTGCAAGTTAAAGCCGAGCACCAAAAGCCGTATGGTAGGTTACAACCGCTAGAAATCCCGAAATGGAAATGGGAGCACATTACCATGGATTTCATCACAAAGTTACCTAAAACGGCGAGGACCCAATTTGATTCGATTTGGGTTACAGTGGATCGATTGACGAAAAGTGCTTTGTTTCTTCCCATTAAGGAAACGATATCGTCGGAGACGTTGGCTAAGTTGTTTATCAAGGAAGTCATCTCTCGACACGGTGTTCCTATATCGATTGTTTCGGATCGAGATACTTGTTTTACATCTCGGTTTTGGGAAAAGTTTCACGAAGATATGGGTACGCAACTGAAGTTGAGCACGGCGTATCATCCTCAAACGGACGGTCAAACTGAACGTACGAATCAAACTTTGGAAGATATGTTACGAGCGTGTATTATCGATTTTGGTGGTAGTTGGGACGAGCACTTACCTTTGGTGGAATTCTCGTACAATAATAGTTATCATACTAGTATTGGGATGCCACCTTATGAGATGCTTCATGGGCGTAGATGTCGAACCCCGATTTGTTGGGGCGAAGTGGGACAAAAGGAAATCGGGAGTACCGATTTGGTTTTAGAGATGAATAGCAAGATTGATGTGATTCGAGAGTATTTGAAAAAGGATCAAGATAGGTAAAAGTCGTATGCCGACAAACGTAGACGAACGATCGAATTTCAAGAAGGTGACATGGTGATGCTTAAGGTTTCGCCATGGAAAGGTATTATTCGATTCCGGAAATGAGGAAAGTTAGCTCCTCGGTTTATTGGACCATTTAAGGTTTTAGCTCGTGTTGGTGAAGTCGCGTATAGTTTGGAATTACCCGAAGAGCTTGTGGGGATCCATAATACGTTTCATGTTTCCCATCTCCGTAAGTGTCTTGCGGATGATTCATCTTGGGTGCCATTAGACGAGATCGAGCTAAATAATAAGTTAGAGTATATTGAGGAGCCGATTGCTATACTCGATGAGAAGGTCAAAAGGTTGAGACATAAAGAGGTTAGGACTTTTAAAGTTCAATGGCGTTATAGTAAGGGTTCCAAGTTTACTTGGGAGCCCGAAGAGTTTGTGTTGGTCTATCTTCCTTCTTGTCATGCGGCTTGGATCGCGAGGACGCGCTCCGATTCAAGTGGGGGAGAGTTGTAACATCCCGTTTTCCCGTATGTATCGAAAGGTACTCACTTAATCATTTGTACGTTTATAACTCGTTAACTTATGCGTAATTGCATGGATATATGGGTGGATATATATATATATATATATATATATATATATATATATATATATATATATATATATATATATATATATATATATATATACGTATATATGTACTTGTTATTGTGTGTGTAAATAAGTCTTAAAGGAGCTTCGGTTAGCGTTAAGCCTTGTGAGACTATTGTTGAAGTCTAGGAGAATATTGGGAGCGAGTTTGGATTGTACAAATTAAATAAAATCGAAAAGTGTTTAAGTTGGTCGATCTGTTCAGATCCAGCCTTGGGCCGCGCCGCGACAATTGGGTCCGCGCCGCGGCATATAAAGCAATTCTGGATCAGAAGTCATGTTAAAAGGGGTCATTTTTCCTTTGATAGGTCGCGCCGCGACAAATGGGCCGCGCCGCGGCAATTCTGCTGGACAGATTCGGGTTCTAGCTCAATTTAAGCGATTTTAAGGGGTAAAATGGTAAATTCATATGTGGATCTGATGGGAGCTTTAACTCTCAACCACATACTCATTTATTTCATTTTCCGTTTCTATTTTCTTTCCTTTTTCTCTCCCAAAACACAAAATCCACTTAGCTTGATCTTGAGATTTGAAGTTGGAGATTTGTGAATCAAACCTAAGAGCGAGAATTAAAGTTGTTCCTTGTATCTCTAGCTACGCGTGGATATTCTCGGTAAGTTCTAACTCTAAGTTTTGAGTTTTAATTGGTTAATGACTAGGGTTTGGGTTACTAGAGATTTGTATGACCCATTTGAGGGTAAAATGGGTGAGTTTGGGTTATGTTGTTGTAATGAAACCCTAATAGCCATAATCTAGGTTTTGGCCTTGTGATTTTAGGTTGTAAGCGCCAATTGGTATTGTTAGTCACTAATGCACTTTCAGATTTATGAAAGAAGTGTAAATGGGTAAGTTTGACTTGATTATGAGTCTAAGTAATGTAAAATGGGTCAAAATGTACTAGTTGACCTAATTAGATGAAATGGGTATGGATTACCCTAAGTTTTATGTTAATTGAAGTTAATAGACTTTAATTCACTAGCCTTAGTGATTAAAGTCGAGACTTGGCCATTTATGGGCGGTTGTGGGTAGTTGAGTCATTAAATGCAATTTGGGTCATTAAATGCTCAAGTGGGAGTATTGTGGTTAATCCCACTAGTTATGAAATTGAATGTGCACTTAATGATTTAGGTACATTGCGTTGAAGCTCGGAAGTACTAAATCATCATCCTTGTGACAAGGTGAGTGGAATAATTATATGTGCATGTATATAATTTATTTACTTGTGGGGTGTGGGTTTAAAGTTCGATGTTTACGATACCATACCCTAGAGTATATTATGTTGTGGATGAGGGTTTAAAGTTCGTTGTTGACGATACCTTATACGTATGGAATTAAAGTTCAATGTTGACGATGCCATACGACTATTGTAGTGAGTTGATGAGGGTTTAAAGTTCGATGTTGACGATACCTCATATGTGGGTTTAAAGTTCGGTGTTGACGATACCACATTAATGTAGGCGAATGGGGTTTAAGTTCGATGTTGACGATACCATTCGTTGGACTAGCCTTGAGATCTCGAGCACTTTGGATGTTGTGAACATCATCGTTATACTTGTATTTTAGCATGATGTGTCGTTGTGTTATATGCTATCTTTATACTAGTCTTGTTATCGTGGTGCTTAGCGTTATACATGTGAAAGGTATGCTAATTATGTAACTAGTATGTATGCGAATTTGGTAAGTGTTTGCATGTAAGTAGGTTATATATATGTATGTATAATTGTTGCACTCACTAAGCCTAGCTTACCCTCTCGTTGTTTACCATTTTATAGGTTCCGGCTTGGACAAGGGTAAGGGCATACGTTTGGACTAGTGGTCTCCCGCTTATGTTGTCGGGGGTGCTTTTGGTGTTAGCTTTTGAAGTGACCGAACGTTTTGGGTAGTTTAGCCCCAAACCATGCTCGACTGTCGTTTGGATTATAAACTATCATTTGTTGTTGGTCAAACTTGTATCACATTCGTTAATGGCCTTTGTGCCTTTTTGTAAACATTAAACTCGTAGCATGTTTTGACGAATCGTGTGGAATGGGTTACATATTTAATTGGCGTGTAAATGTGTATTATATAAATTTTTTTTTTTATCGTACGGAGTACGGGTTGGGTTGTTTCAAGTGGTATCAGAGCATGGTCTAAGGGATTTAGGCAACTTGAGATAGGTGCCTAGACTTGGGCTTTATTGTGTGAGCGCTTTATGCGGGACTTGTAGGACTTTGGGTCTAATCGGGAATTGTTAGTGCCTTGGTTTATGAGAACTAACCTTGTGCTAATTGTTTGTATTGTGTTTAGCAATCATCAAGCAAGAAGGACGTTGTACTAGCGAGTTAATGCGACGTGCTCGAGTAACAACGATTAGCTACCGTTGTTACGAGTGCAAATCGTGTCAAACGAGTAATGTACGACGATTGTTGAGCAAGATGGGGTAGTGTGGTACGCATGTATATACTTACGTGTTATGCTTTCCGTTCATGGTTTAACCCTTTTCGTTTTATAGAATGAAGACGAGAAACGGACCCGATCATGATAACGGAAGTACAAGCGAGGACGTCGAATTTTTGACTAAGGTTGAGGCCATCTTTAAAAAGTTAAAAGCGGATTTTCTTACGGACGTCCGAAAGGTCTTCCAAGATTCGGTCGATGGCTTTTGCGTGAACGTAACAATTTCTCCTTGAAGTCTCACAGCGTTAGATGCCGGAAAGAATTGTTTAAGAAAATTTTCAACTAAGACATCCCATGTGTCAATCGCCCCTTCAGGTAACGATTCTAACCAATCTTTGGCTTCTCCCTTTAAAGTCCAGAGAAATAACATGAGATAGATCTGTTCATCCTCAACTTCTCTGATTTTGAATAGAGTACAGATCCTATTAAAGGTACGAAGATGTTCGTTAGGATCTTCCTTCGGCGCACCACTAAATTGGCATTGATTAGTTACCATGTGTAGGATTTGTCCTTTGATTTCATAATCTGGTACATTAATGTCTGGTTGAGTAATAGCATAACCTTGGCCAGTGTGTTTAGCCCTCATTCGATCTTCCATACTTACAGGTTCCAGATTTTCCAAGATTGAATTTGTTGAATCTGAATCACTAGAGGATTATGACTTAATGGTTTCTTCCTCGACAATCTCTGGATGAGTATTTTTGGTTCAGGAGGAATGATTAGTGGTTCAGGATCTCTGAATTGTCCCTGAATATCCTTCGGGTTCTCAATTGCGAGGTCGGGTTCAAAAAATGGATTATCGAAAATTTGAATTGGAGTACTTGGTCGACTAGACGACGATTCTAAAGAAAAATCAACGGCGACAATGTTGGCTAGATGTCTTGATCGAGTTACAGGTGGTGAACGTATGAAAGGTGGTGAACGTTTTGCTCGGTGCATTCACTGAATATCCTATTAGTTATAAAAGATAAAAATTATATAAGCTATCAAATTAATAGACTTTTCTGATTTTGCCCACGTTTCGAATAGCCAATAGATGCAGCAGGTAGCCATGACCCTTTAAATCGGAAGCCCACAACTCGCCACTAACAAATCCAACTATTACTACGAACCAGAAAATTTTGGATGTCTATCAATTTAACCGCTTAAAATAATTTTTCGTCGAAATTTAAAGAAGATAAAGAAAATTCTATGTCCTAAAAACTAAAGCGTAGAAATGAGAAAGAAAAAACGCGTCGAAAAATAAGAGGTCGAAAAATAAGCGTCAAAAAATAAAAGTCAAAAAATAATAATAATAAAATGCAGCGTCGAAACTTAAAAGCCTAAAAACTAAGAATTAAAACTTACGTCTAAAGGTATTAAAGCTTAAAGGAATTCTATATCCAAAACGGCAATAACTTAAAAAGCACTAAAATTTTAAAACAGCGTCGCAAAATTTTAAAGCACCTAAATCTTAGTCTATAGAAAAAGCTTAAAGGAATTCTATGTCCAACAGCCCCATAATAATCTAAAAACCTTGTTTCTCACCCCAACTACTGAATCCGTCACTTGTGGGAAAGTTTTATTTAAAAGCTGCAATCCGATGTTCTTTTTCTCACATTGGTAAGAAGCGAACATCACTAACCCGTAAGTATAACATGCTTCTTTATGTTGCATGTTAAAAGCTCTTTCTAACTCGCGAAATCCTATGTTGGGATATGTTGAGTCAAAATAGGTTCTTAACCCGTAGCGCAAAATTGCATTTGGGTTCCCCGCATTTAACGCTTTAAAGAAAACACGTCGTAACTTAAAGTCTCCCCAATGTGATATACCCCACCTATCAAAGGAAAACCTTTTATAAACTAAGGCATTTCTGGAAAGTCTTTCAAATGTTTGACAGGTTAATTTCGCCATAACTAAATGTGCTGATGAATTCTGACCGACTCTAGACAAGATTTCCTCAATCATATCCTCTGGTAGGTCTTCTAAAATATTCGGTTGTCTACCCTTAACGTCCATTTTGTTTTTATACTGTAAAATAGACAAGGATTAGATTCGTAAAAACAAACAATACAAGCAATTTTTACATAGAACATAAAAGTACAAGCACACTACAATACATTTATTACACAACATGCTCACACCCCTCTAATCTGAATCACTGGTTTCTTCTTCTTCGGACTTGGTTCTTTTTCCTAATCTTCTAGGGATATATGATGTTCCTCTAATACGAGCCGTCATTTTCCACAATGGTTTAGAAAAGCTGGTGGTTTAGAGGTTCCCAGGTCATTGTTACATTTTAGGAAATACGGATGTTGTCGATACATATAAAGTTCATCGGGGTTGGAATCGGGTTTCTTTATTTTTATACCTTTTTGTAAAAACCCGTCCTAATCCTCCTGGACAAAGTCATCAACATTTGGTCCCATTGCGATGATCGACTCCAAGTAATGTCTTTAACATGAGCAAATGCACAGCGGAAGACTTAATTCATACCTGAGAATAAACATGCTTTAAAATGTCAACATAAAGTTGGTGAGATATAGGTTTGATGCTAGCAGCGTTATAACTATGGACCACAAGATTTCATATATTTAAACATAATACACTCGCAAGTGTATGAAAAGCATTCTAAGTTTGTTGAGCACCTGGTAACCAGCCTTAACAAGAGTGTGTACCCCTGAGTTATAATAATATGTGCACCGAATCAAGTGCATTCCGTTAACCTCGAAGTACTAAACACCCGTTCTTCTAGTTTAGTAGTGACTAGAACAACATCTGGGTGGGGGTGTAAAACCCGATAGATCTATCTTTAGGATTCGCGCCTACCAGTTCATAAACCAATAGTTAAAGTTACCAAGCTAGGGGATTTTTGATTCAAACTCACGTAGAACGTAATTTTAGTCACTTGTGTCCATAACGTAATCATTTATAAAAATAGAGCATGTATTCTCAGCCCAAAAATATTTAAAGTTTAAAAGGGGACTATATACTCACCTAATGTATTTTGTAGTAAAAATACATATAACATCATTGATCAAGTAAAAGGTTGGCCTTGGATTCACGAACCTATATCATTTGTGTATATATATATTTATTAATACACATAATCGTAATCAAATAATTCTATTATTAATCTTATTATATATTAAGTGTTGTAGTTATATGAAATTTATATTAAACCCTAAATGACATATATGTATATTCTATATTTCAAATTATATGTTATCTATAATTATTTTGGATATATTTTTAAAGTAATTAGTATTTATACATATGTTTTTATATAAAGATCATTTATTAACAATTGTAAATATACAAGATTGAGGATAATAATAATAATTTTTATAATAATGTATACTAATAATAATAATTCTAAAAGTAATGATTTTACTGATAATATTGATAATAAAGTTAAAAATGATACTTTTGATAAATTTACTAATAATAATAATTCTAATAATACTTATAATAATTCTATTAATAATAATAATAATAATAATAATAATAATAATAATAATAATAATAATAGTAATAATAATAATAATAATAATAATAATTCTAGCAACATTAACATTATTAATAATAAATAGGGTTAATACTAATAATAATAAAATAAAATAAATGAAAGTTAAAAGAGATTATACCCTTTTAGAAATTTCCCTAAAAAGAATTACAGCAGACGGGACTCGAACCCGAGACCTCTCACTCACGACTAACACTCTTGACCATTGGGCTGTTGCCCGTTTTCGGTAATTATACCGAACCCATAAATATAAAACTCAACTGTTTTGTTCATCTTCTTCCTTCCCCCAAATCCCCAAATCCATTCAACCCAAATCAAATCATAACATCTAATACTTCCTGTGGTTTTAGGACTTTTAATTCGAAATATATAAAAAAACGAGCCTCCAACTAATTAACTCAACAGAAGTAAAAAAAAAATCAAAAAAAAAAAATCGAAATCAGAGTGCTCTTGCTGCTGTCGCTATTATTTTAAAAAAAAAAATTAAACTTCGAATTTAAGAAGGTTTTTAGCTAGAAATTATAAAATGAAACTGATAGTATATCGTTCCTAGAAGCTGTAAAAATCATCAATTGAACTGGAATCATCAAAACCAATTCGAATTTTTCAAAGAACAGATTGTTTGATTTTTTTTTTATATACTCTGACCTCGAAATTATTAATCAATCAAAGGAGTTAGAGCGTGAAATCTTACAGATAGATCAAATATAAAATTCCTAACACATCTGCGTTATTAGATTTTTGATTTTTGATTCGAAATTTGGTTTATGGTTTAAGAGGTTTTGCGAACAGAGAAGAGATGATTCTCTTTTTTTTTTAAACAATTCGCAGGAGATGTCCATTTATAACACGTATTAGATGATTAATACAGTAAAAAAAATTATTAAAATTGTTTGGTAGCGATTCACGAGCAGAACAGAATAATTAGAGAAGATAGTGACAGGATCAATATGCGTGTAACCCTTTTCCTGGTATTTATATTGGTTAATAAATAATAATAATAATAATAATAATAATAATAATAATAATAATAATAATAATAATAATATTAATATTAATGATATTAATAATAATCTATTTAATAATAAATAATAATAATACTAAAAGGAAATTCTCTTTTTATAATAATAATAATTATCATAATAATAATTTATAATAATAATATTAATAACAAAGATGTTACTAATTATTAACGATAACAATTAATAATAATATTGTAAATAATAATATTACATGTAATAATAATAATAATAATATAACAAATTAATATTAATAATTAATTATAAAAAAAATAAAATATTATAAATTTCTACATATCATTCGTATAATATTTATAAATTATTTATATTAGAATATTTGTATGAATCACTGCGTATAGAGGTTATATATATATATATATATATATATATATATATATATATATATATATATATATATATATATATATATATATATATATATATATATATATATAATAATTTTCATTACAATGTATATTATTTTACATATTTATTTATAACAACAATTATATAATAGTTGATTAACGTCACAAGTTATAATACCTATTTACATATATTTGTATATACACATATTTACAAGTAATGGTTCGTGAATCATCGGGGACAGTCAAAGGGTAATTGATTAAAAAAATAGATTTCAAACTTTCTAGACTCAATATTACAGATTTTGCTTATCGTGTCAGAAACATATAGAGATTAGGGTTTAAATTTGGTCAGAAATTTCTGGGTCGTTACAGTACCCACCCGTTAAAGAAATTTCGTCCCCGAAATTTGGTAGAGGTTGTCATAAATAACAATAAGAATGTTTTTTTATGACGAATATGAGGTAATAACGGAGTTTTATCATTATTGAAAGATATGGATGAAACGATTTGATCATGTGAAGCGCACGGGTGAAGCTATCACAAAAGAATGAAATGAGTGATTATGGAATTGTTTTAACCGATGACGTGATTAGGATTGATTTCCAGAATTTGAGGGATTTAAAGAAAATCTTATGTAACAAGATTTGGCTTTTTAGGCATCAGAATCTTCTTTGATTTAATGTGGCAATCTGTTTTGATTTCTCTGTCGGATATTTCACTATAAATCTACCTCCTCCGTTTCCTTATTCTCCACACCTTCTATTTGCTGCGATTTATACTCCAATTTCTATTTCGGGACATTGTCCATTCGTTTCTTCTTCCCGTCCTCAAGTCAAGCGAGTAATGATCCGAAATTCGTAGGTATGAACATAGCTAATGCTCTTAGAAAGAAATGGTAATGGAAAAATTTTGATTTATCCAATTACCAGAATATCCTGGAAAAGATCAAACTATCAAAACGATATGTTCCTAATACGTTTGGGGATTAGATAGAATGTAAGAGCCGTGTAACATGGCACATGATGACGGTACTGTGAATCATCACATTCCATTAGGAACTTAACATGACTTACTGTAATATAATGAAGTTGATCAAGTTTCATTATATTATACTGTAACGACCCGACCAAAACCGTTATTGACGGCGCCGTTAACTTAGGTCCCGTTGCGTGGTCGTAGTCCCTATATGAGACTCGTTTGACCAAAATTATGTCGCATTCATTTGAAAGGTACAAGACTTGCAAGTTTAGTTTACAAAACCGTTCGACAACAAGTCTAAGTTTACAAAGTCATAAAGTATAAATGAAATAACTTGCGACATAATTAGTTTAAAAACACAGTTGCTATAAATAGCGTAAGTATGTAAACAAAAGTTTGAATCCAAAAGTGCTATCCCTAGCGTATGCATGCATGGTTGACTCCAATCAAGTAATCAAAGAGTGCGGAAGCATGTATCAAGTAGCCAAGTATGAACCTGAGAAAACATGTAGAAAACTGTCAACGAAAAACGTTGGTGAAATCATAGGTGTATTTGTAAACGTTATTTTTGAACCACAAGATTTAGTATTTCCATAGTTGATTATCAAAATCGTTTGCATTCCAAAAGTATTGTTCGCGAGCACCCAATTATCAAGACTTAACGTTTCCTTCCATAGAACCCCATCACAATAGTGTTAGAACATACACTGTTTCTCGAAAATATATTTCATCCGTAGATGGTAGCGAACCGTCCGAAATGAGGGTTTGTCAAACCCGTATGGCCACACAATATAAGTTCTCGCTTACACCCTGCAAGTGTAACTAATGATAATCGAATTGAGGATTTTTGTTCTAACTCGCTGTGGAATGTTTGTTTTCCTTGTACTTGTGTTCAAAGTATAAAAGTAAGTAGTACAAAATGTAACAAAGTATATGTTTCTCAGCCCACAATTTAAAAGTATAAAAAAAAAAGTTGTTGAAAAGGTGGGACTATGATCTCACCTCGAGTGCACGAGTATAAATGTACTTCACAAAGTAAACGTGTGCATGATAGTTGTTTAGCCTTGACCTAAACAAGTAAGTTGTATCAATTAACCGGTTACGACACAAGGTCGGGTGAAATGTGTTCAATTAGTCCTATGGCTCGTTACGACTCGATTAAATATAGCATGTGAATCACGTTGTCAAGTTTCATACAAGAAACAAGTATAAAAGCATGTTAGAATGATTGTTTAAAAGTTTGGTTAAGTTTGACTAAAAGTCAAACTTGGTCAAAGTCAACGAAAAAGTCAACATGTTCGGGTCGGGCCCCGGACTATTTTTCTATGCTAATTATTCATATACAAGTATATTAAAACAAGTTTCATGTGAATCGGAGGTCGATAGCTAGTCAAACATTTCGCGTGAAATGCGCCAAACAAAGCAGAATCTGGCCAGGCCAATCCGCGCGCCGCGCGGGGATGGGGCGCGCCGCGCCACCATCTGGGCAGACACTTTTCTGTTTTTCAAAGTATGCACGAGCTAAAACCAAATAACCACATCTTATGATCCGCAAACAATTAGAACATGTATCTTATATCATCGGAAAGGTAATTTGACGAGGAAAACACCTAGACACATTTCATCAAGAAATTCAACACTTACAACAACCCAAAACGGCATTAAACGTTCATAATCAAAGTTTCAAGTTTGTAAAACGCATTTCATGATTCGGGCAACCAATTTACATGTATGATATGCCGTTTTGAAGGTAATGAAACATACATTACAACTAAACACTCACAAATAACATTTCACGACATTCAAAGCATCAAAAGCTCGTTTTAAGTCTATCAAACCCTAACCAAAATCCACAAAAATCAATATTCATGTTTTTGAAGTTTTCTTAATCAACCTACGCATCAAAACGAAGCTAGTGATACTAGTAACACAATTAAAACATGAACTTTAACAATCAAACAACATTTAATCTTCCAAAATGCAAGATTAAGCAAACCCATTTCGAATGTTCAAACTAGTTACTCAAAACAACAAATCGAGCAAGTAAATCATATATTCATGCTAGACACGAGCCATAGACACTAACTAACAAAATTTCAAGTCAAAAACACGAATTTAGAGAAATCTAGAGTTTTAGAAATGTTACCCAAACGAGATGAAGTTGGTATCAAATTGTAGAGGATGAAGAGAGGATTCCAAATATGTAATTTGTTTTGTTGTAAGCCTCCTAGATCGAATTTAGATGATGAATGATTGAATTGAGTGTTTGTGTGTGTGTTCTTGCTAGAGAGAAAGAGAGAGAGATGGAGGTGATTGAATGGTGGTGATTGGGGTGGACTAGTTGACCTAGTCAACAAGTTTGCCCCGTGTCAATTTTAGTCCCTCGAGTTTAGAAGCGGGTGTGGGATTTAACCGATCGAATATTTTTAAAACGCAAGTTAACGAGAGATGTTATAATTAAATGACGGAATTATTATGAACGTTAGTCAACGGAAACTACGAATTTAAATAACGAAAGGTATTATTTAAAAAAAAAGACGGTGTTAAAAATAAATTTAACGGAAAAAGGCGGGATGTTACATTACCTACACCTTAAAAGAAATTTCGTCCCGAAATTTAGTTGGAAGTAGTAGTTGTTGAATCTTCCTCGAGATCTTGTGTTGCCAATTCTACGAATGAGGGAGAAGTACGTTCTAGGGTATTTCAACGAACTTTGACGGTCGGGGTTTCACGTCGTCTTAGAGTTTGGATTCACGATTCATGGTTTCAGCCGGTCCTCCTAGGAATGAAGTTTATTGTCGATAGTAAGCTCATCGAAAATAAATGACAAGTTCTTGTTTCGCAATACACGTCCTTAAGTTGACACATCGAATGTAGGATAAACGGAGACCCAAAATGAGTCGGAAAAGTATAAACGGCTAGCGACGGGTCCAAAACACCCCAAGAATTTAAAGGATCAAAATATCGCGGATTTAGCTTCCTACGTTTTCCCGAAACGGATTGCACTTTTCCAAGGTGCGACTCTTAACGTGACGCGGTTTCCCACGTGGAATTTGAAATGTTTACGTCTAACATCGGCGTAGCTCTTGGTGATTACGAGTCGCGTAGGGTTTTACCTGAATATGAATAAATTTTCTCGGTTGCTCATGAATAACCTCGGCCCCGGTGAATTGATCATTGTTTACTTGGTTCGAAAAAGGAGAATGACGTTTCCGGTCACATGTGGTTTCAAAAGGAGTGACGTTAAAACTCGAATGAAAATCATTGTAGTACAAGGATTCGGTTAAAGGAAAATACTTTTCTCAAGTAAATTTGAAGTTGGTAATACAAACTTGTATTATGGTTTCCAAGGTTTAAATCGCATATTTGTTCGGTCCGTCGGGTTGTGGATGGTACGCGGTACTCATGTCTAAACGCGGTCCCGAGGCTTTTTGTAAGGTACTCCAAAATCTAGAAGTGAAACGAGGATCTCGATCCGAAACGGGGTACATTTCCCTAAGGCATATTGAACAAGTTTGCTAGGAATTGAAAACGTTAGCTAGGACAAGTTTCTCAAGAAAATTCGCGTCGCGGAAGATTTATCGGTTTCCAAAAACGTTCGTCGGGGCAAGTTCTTATCGGGTTTTGAAAACGATTGTTAGGACTATCCACCCTCACGGCGAATACTTGTATGACGTGAAGAGTCGCTCTCCATTGAGAATTTAGAATAAGGACCTCCTGAACCGGAAGTACGAGGGTGATGCAAGAGAAGTTTCCGCCCCGATGTGAGCATAACGAGTAAATTGTAGTTAGTCAATAAGACTGCGCGAGGACGAGCTAGTATACCCGTGTGACATACGGTTGAAGTCGAATGGAATCGGTAATTCATTCGGAAGCATAAATATAATTTGACAATAATTGAAGGTGTGTCCCCGGTATGGTTGTTATAAATATTCTCGGAGTTTTCGGATGTCCAAACCTGAAAAGATGAAGTCATGTACATGGCACATGGTGGTGTTTAGGTTGATCGAGTCTAACCACCATCACGCGTCACTAGAACTTTGGTATGTCTTACCGTAATATAACCACGTTGATCGAGTGTCGTTATATTACGCTAACTCATACCTCCATTCCCACATCACTCTATAGATTCAAGTTCGTGTAATCGCGAAAATCTAAAATGAACAAAATGTAACGACGTCTCAAACGTGACTCGTATTAAATCGAAAGAGTTTCTACAACTCTAAAGAAGCGTTTTCCCGTGGGAAGTGTATAAATGATTGTTCACGTCAATGTGGTTCGAGTCAGACAACATTGTATTTAGGTATGAAAAGAGTAACGAGTCATGATAACAAGTAATACGCAACCGTAGCGATAAATGGTGATGACGATACTCATCTAGAGTAGTGACAGTGACTTTACAATATTCATGGATAGTAAGATGAGACGGAGGAAATAACAACCAAGGAGTCAGAGTTCCCGAACTAAAGTGGCAGGATACGAGTTCGTATAATGAAGGTTGGGTACCATTAAAAAGTTTTCCTAAGAATGATTCAAGTGTAATGCACAAGTAGTCAAGTAAGTGCTATCTATAGCAAATGTATGTCAGAATGCAAATGCTAACTATCCGGTTGTAGTCTAGACTTACTAATGCGTCCTAACGACTCTGTTAGACACACTAATGCATCCTAGTTCTCTACAACCAACGCTCTGATACCACTTGTAACGACCCGACCAAAGCCGTTATTGACGGCGCCGTTAACTTAGGTCCCGTTGCGTGGTCGTAGTCCCTATATGAGACTCGTTTGACCAAAATTATGTCGCATTCATTTGAAAGGTACAAGACTTGCAAGTTTAGTTTACAAAACCGTTCGACAACAAGTCTAAGTTTACAAAGTCATAAAGTATAAATGAAATAACTTGCGACATAATTAGTTTAAAAACACAGTTGCTATAAATAGCGTAAGTATGTAAACAAAAGTTTGAATCCAAAAGTGCTATCCCTAGCGTATGCATGCATGGTTGACTCCAATCAAGTAATCAAAGAGTGCGGAAGCATGTATCAAGTAGCCAAGTATGAACCTGAGAAAACATGTAGAAAACTGTCAACGAAAAACGTTGGTGAAATCATAGGTGTATTTGTAAACGTTGTTTTTGAACCACAAGATTTAGTATTTCCATAGTTGATTATCAAAATCGTTTGCATTCCAAAAGTATTGTTCGCGAGCACCCAATTATCAAGACTTAACGTTTCCTTCCATAGAACCCCATCACAATAGTGTTAGAACATACACTGTTTCTCGAAAATATATTTCATCCGTAGACGGTAGCGAACCGTCCGAAATGAGGGTTTGTCAAACCCGTATGGCCACACAATATAAGTTCTCGCTTACACCCTGCAAGTGTAACTAATGATAATCGAATTGAGGATTTTTGTTCTAACTCGCTGTGGAATGTTTGTTTTCCTTGTACTTGTGTTCAAAGTATAAAAGTAAGTAGTACAAAATGTAACAAAGTATATGTTTCTCAGCCCACAATTTAAAAGTATAAAAAAAAAAGTTGTTGAAAAGGTGGGACTATGATCTCACCTCGAGTGCACGAGTATAAATGTACTTCACAAAGTAAACGTGTGCATGATAGTTGTTTAGCCTTGACCTAAACAAGTAAGTTGTATCAATTAACCGGTTACGACACAAGGTCGGGTGAAATGTGTTCAATTAGTCCTATGGCTCGTTACGACTCGATTAAATATAGCATGTGAATCACGTTGTCAAGTTTCATACAAGAAACAAGTATAAAAGCATGTTAGAATGATTGTTTAAAAGTTTGGTTAAGTTTGACTAAAAGTCAAACTTGGTCAAAGTCAACGAAAAAGTCAACATGTTCGGGTCGGGCCCCAGACTATTTTTCTATGCTAATTATTCATATACAAGTATATTAAAACAAGTTTCATGTGAATTGGAGGTCGATAGCTAGTCAAACATTTCGCGTGAAATGCGCCAAACAAAGCAGAATCTGGCCAGGCCAATCCGCGCGCCGCGCGGGGATGGGGCGCGCCGCGCCACCATCTGGGCAGACACTTTTCTGTTTTTCAAAGTATGCACGAGCTAAAACCAAATAACCACATCTTATGATCCGCAAACAATTAGAACATGTATCTTATATCATCGGAAAGGTAATTTGACGAGGAAAACACCTAGACACATTTCATCAAGAAATTCAACACTTACAACAACCCAAAACTGCATTAAACGTTCATAATCAAAGTTTCAAGTTTGTAAAACGCATTTCATGATTCGGGCAACCAATTTACATGTATGATATGCCGTTTTGAAGGTAATGAAACATACATTATAACTAAACACTCACAAATAACATTTCACGACATTCAAAGCATCAAAAGCTCGTTTTAAGTCTATCAAACCCTAACCAAAATCCACAAAAATCAATATTCATGTTTTTGAAGTTTTCTTAATCAACCTACGCATCAAAACGAAGCTAGTGATACTAGTAACACAATTAAAACATGAACTTTAACAATCAAACAACATTTAATCTTCCAAAATGCAAGATTAAGCAAACCCATTTCGAATGTTCAAACTAGTTACTCAAAACAACAAATCGAGCAAGTAAATCATATATTCATGCTAGACACGAGCCATAGACACTAACTAACAAAATTTCAAGTCAAAAACACGAATTTAGAGAAATCTAGAGTTTTAGAAATGTTACCCAAACGAGATGAAGTTGGTATCAAATTGTAGAGGATGAAGAGAGGATTCCAAATATGTAATTTGTTTTGTTGTAAGCCTCCTAGATCGAATTTAGATGACGAATGATTGAATTGGGTGTTTGTGTGTGTGTTCTTGCTAGAGAGAAAGAGAGAGAGATGGAGGTGATTGAATGGTGGTGATTGGGGTGGACTAGTTGACCTAGTCAACTAGTTTGCCCCGTGTCAATTTTAGTCCCTCGAGTTTAGAAGCGGGTGCGGGATTTAACCGATCGAATATTTTTAAAACGCAAGTTAACGAGAGATGTTATAATTAAATGACAGAATTATTATGAACGTTAGTCAACGGAAACTACGAATTTAAATAACGAAAGGTATTATTTAAAAAAAAAGACGGTGTTAAAAATAAATTTAACGGAAAAAGGCGGGATGTTACATATACTAATTCATGCATCAGTTCCCAACACTACTTCAAAACACTCATATTTTAAACTCAAAGGTTTTAGAACTTTGAAACTAACACAGTTTCTTTTATATTGTAACGCAGATATTACGGAGGAATAAATGATTTCAGATAAGGATAGCTGTGAAAACATTTTCAGAAATATTGAGGATATTTATAATGAAAGATATGATAATATCTTGGAATTTCTAATGTCGAAGGGTGATGATGAAGATTGACCCGTAAGGGTTTAGATTCAGAAGCAAGATGTTTGCTACAGAATTGTCATGATTTTTTTTTTTTTTTTTTTTATGTACAAGTTTAGTCCTTGTAATTTGTTCAGAGTCTCTTTCACGGTTTGCTCAATCCGGTTCTCAGTACCAAATTTTCTATCGAGCGTTCCTAACACTTCCTCCTTTTATCATTAACTTTTGGTCATTAAGACTGTCTACAACATGCTGCTTCGTCAGCATTTCAAGAACTACTTCATAGTTCAAGACATTTTTTTTTTTCAGAAACTTCACATTCGGGGTATGAAATTCTTAGAGATAAACGTCATAAGTATAGCTGGAGAAGTTCTGCCAGATTTTCAAAATACGACTTGCGGATTCCGTCAAAAGGATGCCGAGCTGCTGGTACATGATGTCGTGAAAGGTTCTCCAGTAACGACGGCGAAAGGACAACGTATTTATATCGAGATGATAATAAGACTAGTTTTACTGAGAAGTCAAAGTGGAGCTGTGATAAAAGTGGCTAATTTGGAAAGAAATTGCAAAGTTATTTTGGGTAATAATAACACTAAAGGAATTTACACTGCTACGTGTTGACTCAGTTTCCGAGAGTTTTCAGGTGCATAACCATATGCATGAATCTTTCTTCCGTAAACGAGGTGCGACTGGTTCAATTTCTCGATCGAGGCATTTTCAATAATCATGAAAAGTTGTGAATGCGAATTGTAATCGTCAAGATACAAATGAGGTTTAAAATGGAATCAAGTGGCAAACTTGAAGGATTGTTTAGTTTCATATGTTATAATCCATATTTTAATTCATTTTAATTGTCCAAAGTTAGCAGTCCAATAATCCAATTGTCCAATCGTCCAATATATTCATATATAAATTAATATATAATATTCGAATTAATTAATACGTATCGTGACCCGTGTACCGGTCTCAGTGTCGATCACAACTCAAAGTATATATATTATTTGAGAATCAACCTCAACCCTGTATAGCTAACTCCCGCATTACTGCATATAGAGTGTCTATGGTTATTCCAAATAATATATACAGATGCATCGATATGATATGTCAAAACCTTGTATACGTGTCCTGATATTTAAAGGGCGTAAAATAAATAACATAAATTAAATGACGATAAATTAAATGCGTAAAGTAAATAACAGAAATTAAATGATGATAAATAAAATTGCGATAAATAAAATGTAATCAGTTGGCTAGGAACAGTTAGCTGGAACAGTTAGCGTAGATTCTTAACAAAATTTCAATTAGTTAATTCGTTTGTTTCTAACAAATTTTATTTTGTCCAATGTTTTCTTCATTATGCCACTTGTTGGATTCTGATAGGTCAAAATCCAAATATGAAATTGAACGAAAATGGATTCTGTGGTGAACGGATACGTATATCTATGGATACAAGTAGGATAGTGACTGACTGTTGAATCAGAGTCGAAGAATGTACCGTGTAGCTGATTAATGTGAAATCTAAATATTCCTCGGGTATTACCTACCCGTTAAAATATTTTCACCATTAACAGTTTGTACAAAAGAATTTTAATTACAATCTTTATGAAAATATACTTGCATATATATTTTCTTCAGATGTAATCATGGATTTAATGAGTCAATAAGATATTAAACTCATTTAATTTACCATTAATACTAGATTACATAATCTCTAAAACTTTAGAAATTACATAATCGCCATGTCGAGCGAAGATAATCGATGTAGAACGATTCGTAGAACGATGATTATACTCGAGGTGCAGAATGAGATGGTGAGGCATGGATTGTTGAAACTTGGGTTATTGGTGGTACTGGTACCGTTGGTGCTGAAGCTGGTGATGTTACTGGTGTTGGTGATACTGCTGGTGCTTGCAAATTGTGTACCGTGCTCTCTAAAGTTAACACTCGAGCTCGGAGTTCTTTAACTTCTTCTACTAACCCTGGTTGGTTATCAGTGTGAGGTAAAGGTTGGATATCTTCTCTAGTTCTGTTAATGGTAGCCTCAAGACGAAAAATTCTTGCAAAAAGGGTATAAACGGTGTTGCGAACAGGTTCGCCGGTGAGCGGGTCGAGCACTCCGACGTTAGGTGGTAAGTTCGGCTCGTGATATGGAGTACCTTCTTCATTTCTCCATAGGGTAAGTATTTCGCGAACCCATCCCCACTTTCTAAAGAAATCACGGTAGTTGATCGGTTGGTGCGCTCCCGTCACGCTATATTCGGAGTCAGAAGAACTTGGTCGATTCATAGAGGCCATCGTACGCGATCACAGAAAAGATTTTTGGTATGAAAAGCTTAGTGACAACAAATAATAGTTGGATGGTATTCTCAATGCATAATATGCATAGATATATATAGTACCAGGATCCCTTAAATTACGGAGAAATTTACGGAAGATATTAAGCAAAGTCTATCGTAATAGATACGCTAAGATATAAATTTGTCTATACACTATCTATGCAATAAAGGCAGTAAGGCATGTCTAGACTTAGGAATGATTAGCAGGAAATTTTTCCACTAGGAATGATATACAATACTTATAATATGCAGCTAAGGTCGAAGTCCAAACTCGCTAATGCATCCTGACAACTATCAGTTAGACACACTAATGCAAGACCTGGTTCGCTAGGACCAACGCTCTGATACCAACTGTAAAAACCCGTCCTAATCCTCCTGGACAAAGGCATCAACATTTGGTCCCATTGCGATGATCGACTCCAAGTAATGTCTTTAACATGAGCAAATGCACAGCGGAAGACTTAATTCATACCTGAGAATAAACATGCTTTAAAACGTCAACATAAAGTTGGTGAGATATAGGTTTTATGCTAGCAGCGTTATAACTATGGACCACAAGATTTCATATATTTAAACATAATACACTCGCAAGTGTATGAAAAGCATTCTAAGTTTGTTGAGCACCTGGTAACCAGCCTTAACAAGAGTGTGTACCCCTGAGTTATAATAATATGTACACCGAATCAAGTGCATTCCGTTAACCTCGAAGTACTAAACACCCGTTCTTCTAGTTTAGTAGTGACTAGAACAACATCTGGGTGGGGGTGTAAAACCCGATAGATCTATCTTTAGGATTCGCGCCTACCAGTTCATAAACCAATAGTTAAAGTTACCAAGCTAGGGGATTTTTGATTCAAACCCACGTAGAACGTAATTTTAGTCACTTGTGTCCATAACGTAATCATTTATAAAAATAGCGCATGTATTCTCAGCCCAAAAATATTTAAAGTTTAAAAGGGGACTATATACTCACCTAATGTATTTTGTAGTAAAAATACATATAACATCATTGATCAAGTAAAAGGTTGGCCTTGGATTCACGAACCTATATCATTTGTGTATATATATATTTATTAATACACATAATCGTAATCAAATAATTCTATTATTAATCTTATTATATATTAAGTGTTGTAGTTATATGAAATTTATATTAAACCCTAAATGACATATATGTATATTCTATATTTCAAATTATATGTTATCTATAATTATTTTGGATATATTTTTAAAGTAATTAGTATTTATAGATATGTTTTTATATAAAGATCATTTATTAACAATTGTAAATATACAAGATTGAGGATAATAATAATAATTTTTATAATAATGTATACTAATAATAATAATTCTAAAAGTAATGATTTTACTGATAATATTGATAATAAAGTTAAAAATGATACTTTTGATAAATTTACTAATAATAATAATTCTAATAATACTTATAATAATTCTATTAATAATAATAATAATAATAATAATAATAGTAATAATAATAATAATAATAATAATAATAATAATAATAATAATAATAATAATAATAAATTTAGCAACATTAACATTATTAATAATAAATAGGTTTAATACTAATAATAATAAAATAAAATAAATGAAAGTTAAAAGAGATTATACCCTTTTAGAAATTTCCCTAAAAAGAATTACAGCAGACGGGACTCGAACCCGAGACCTCTCACTCACGACTAACACTCTTGACCATTGGGCTGTTGCCCGTTTTCGGTAATTATACCGAACCCATAAATATAAAACCCAACTGTTTTGTTCATCTTCTTCCTTCCCCCAAATCCCCAAATCCATTCAACCCAAATCAAATCATAACATCTAATACTTCCTGTGGTTTTAGGACTTTTAATTCGAAATATATAAAAAAAAAACGAGCCTCCAACTAATTAACTCAACAGAAGTAAAAAAAAAATCAAAAAAAAAAAAATCGAAATCAGAGTGCTCTTGCTGCTGTCGCTGTTATTTTTTAAAAAAAAATTAAACTTCGAATTTAAGAAGGTTTTTAGCTAGAAATTATAAAATGAAATTGATAGTATATCGTTCCTAGAAGCTGTAAAAATCATCAATTGAACTGGAATCATCAAAACCAATTCGAATTTTTCAAAGAACAGATTGTTTGATTTTTTTTTATATACTCTGACCTCGAAATTATTAATCAATCAAAGGAGTTAGAGCGTGAAATCTTACAGACAGATCAAATATAAAATTCCTAACACATCTGCGTTATTAGATTTTTGATTTTTGATTCGAAATTTAGTTTATGGTTTAAAAGGTTTTGCGAACAGAGAAGAGATGATTCTCTTTTTTTTTTTAAAACAATTCGCAGGAGATGTCCATTTATAACACGTATTAGATGATTAATACAGTAAAAAAAATTATTAAAATTGTTTGGTAGCGATTCACTAGCAGAACAGAATAATTAGAGAAGATAGTGACAGGATCAATATGCGTGTAACCCTTTTCCTGGTATTTATATTATTTAATAAATAATAATAATAATAATAATAATAATAATAATAATAATAATAATAATAATAATAATAATAATAATAATAATAATAATATTAATATTAATGATATTAATAATAATCTATTTAATAATAAATAATAATAATACTAAAAGGAAATTCTCTTTTTATAATAATAATAATTATCATAATAATAATTTATAATAATAATATTAATAACAAAGATGTTACTAATTATTAACGATAACAATTAATAATAATATTGTAAATAATAATATTACATGTAATAATAATAATAATAATATAACAAATTAATATTAATACTTAATTATAAAAAAATAAAATATTATAAATTTCTACATATCATTCGTATAATATTTATAAATTATTTATATTAGAATATTTGTATGAATCACTGCGTATAGAGGTTATATATATATATATATATATATATATATATATATATATATATATATATATATATATATATATATATATATATATATATATAATAATTTTCATTACAATGTATATTATTTTACATATTTATTTATAACAACAATTATATAATAGTTGATTAACGTCACAAGTTATAATACCTATTTACATATATTTGTATATACACATATTTACAAGTAATGGTTCGTGAATCATCGGGGACAGTCAAATGGTAATTGATTAAAAAAAATAGATTTCAAACTTTCTAGACTCAATATTACAGATTTTGCTTATCGTGTCGGAAACATATAGAGATTAGGGTTTAAATTTGGTCAGAAATTTCTGGGTCGTTACACTTTTCCCTTATTATTTTCTTTCGCTTTATTAAATTGGGTCGGGGTAATTTCTATAACATCATCGGAATCCTCATCAGGATCCGATTCATCAAAAAATTGGTAATTTTCCCAATATTTTGCTTCCTTAGCGGAAACACCATTGACCATTATTAACTTTGGTCCATTGGTTGAGGATTTTCTTTTATTTGACTGGTTTTTGGTGGTTCCTACTATTCCCCCCTCCGGAACCTCTTCTTCTTCCGGTTCCTCTACTTCTGGTTCCTCTTCTTCCGGTTCTTCTTCTTCCGGTTCCGTTTCCTCTTTTTCCGGTTCTTCGGGAACTTGTGAATCTTGCCAATATATATTCGACTCTTCGTTATTATTAGGTGAGTCAATGGGATTTCTACTAGAGGTAGACATCTATCACACAATATCAAACATGTTAAGAGATTAATATATCACATAATATTTACATGTTAATAATATATAGTTTCCAACAAAAAATGTTAAGCAATCATTTTTAAAGAAAACATGGTCGAAGTCCAGACTCACTAATGCATCCTAACAAACTCGATAAGACACACTAATGCAAATTTTCTGGTTCTCTAAGACCAACGCTCGGATACCAACTGAAATGTCCCGTTCATATTGATTATAAACGTTCCATATTAATTGATTTCGTTGCGAGGTTTTGACCTCTATATTAGACATTTTTCAAAGACTGCATTCATTTTTAAAACAACCATAACCTTTATTTTATCAATAAAGGTTTTAAAAACATTACGTAGATTATCAAATAATGATAATCTAAAATATACTGTTTACACACGACCATTACATAATGGTTTACAATAGAAATATATTACATCGACATATGTTTATTGAATGCAGTTTTTACACAATATCATACAAACATGGACTCCAAATCTTGTCCTTATTTTAGTATGCAACAGCGGAAGCTCTTAGTATTCACCTGAGAATAAACATGCTTTAAACGTCAACAAAAATGTTGGTGAGTTATAGGTTTAACCTATATATATCAAATCGTAACAATAGACCACAAGATTTCATATTTCAATATACATCCCATACATAGAGATAAAAATCATTCATATGGTGAACACCTGGTAACCAACATTAACAAGATGCATATATAAGAATATCCCCATCATTCCGGGACACCCTTCGGATATGATATAAATTTTGAAGTACTAAAGCATCCGGTACTTTGGATGGGGTTTGTTAGGCCCAATAGATCTATCTTTAGGATTCGCGTCAATTAGGGTGTTTGTTCCCTAATTCTTAGATTACCAGACTTAATAAAAAGGGGCATATTCGATTTCGATAATTTAACCATAGAATGTAGTTTCACGTACTTGTGTCTATTTTGTAAATCATTTATAAAACCTGCATGTATTCTCATCCCAAAAACATTAGATTTTAAAAGTGGGACTATAACTCACTTTCACAGATATTTCCTTCCTCGGAAATAAGACTTGGCCACGGATCGATTCACGAACCTATAAAAATATGTACATATATATTAAAGTATGATCAAAATATAATTACAACCATTTTTATTATGTTTTATAGATTTGAGTGTATTAAGTCAGCTGTCCTCGTTAGTAACCTACAACTAGTTGTCCATAATTAGATGTACAGAAATAAATCGATATATATTATCTTGAATCAATCCACGACCCAGTGTATACACGTCTCAGGCTAGATCACAACTCAAAGTATATATATTTTTGGAATCAACCTCAACCCTGTATAGCTAACTCCAACATTACTGCATATAGAGTGTCTATGGTTGTTCCAAATAATATATATACATGGTTCGATATGATATGTAAAAACATTTGCATACGTGTCTATGGTATCCCAAGATTACACAATATATTAGAATACATGTATAATATAATATAAGTTAGCTAGGATATGATTTGTATAGATTTGTTAAACATTTCCCGTAGATAAAAAGAACAAAAATATCCAATCTTGTTTTACCCATAACTTCTTCATTTTAAATCCGTTTTGAGTGAATCAAATTGCTATGGTTTCATATTGAACACTATTTTATGAATCTAAACAGAAAAATTATAGGTTTATAGTCCAAAATATAAGTTACAAGTTGTTTTTGTAAAGGTAGTCATTTCAGTCGAAAGAACGACGTCTAGATGACCATTTTAGAAAACATACTTCCATTTTGAGTTTAACCTTGATTTTTGGATATAGTTTTATGTTCATATGAAAAATTATTTTCCCAGAAGAACAACTTTTAAATCAAAGTTATCATAGTTTTTAATTATCCAACCCAAAACAGCCCCCGGTTTCATCGTGTTTCCAGGTTTTAATTATCATAGTTTTTAATTATCCAACCCCGATTTTATGGTGTTCATCGTGTTTCCAGGTTTTAAATCATTAAGTTAGCATATCATATAGATATAGAACATGTGTTTAGTTAATTTTAAAAGTCAAGTTAGAAGGATTAACTTTTGTTTGCGAACAAGTTTAGAATTAACTAAACTATGTTCTAGTGATTACAAGTTTAAACCTTCGAATAAGATAGCTTTATATGTATGAATCGAATGATGTTATGAACATCATTACTACCTCAAGTTTTCTGGATAAAACTACTAGAAATGAGAAAAATGGATCTAGCTTCAAAGTATCCTTGGATGGTTTGAAAGTTCTTGAAGCAGAATCATAACACGAAAATAGTTCAAGTAAGATTTTTACTCGAAATAAGATTGTTATAGTTGTAGAAATTGAATCAAAGTTTGAATATGAATATTACCTTGAATTAGAAAGATAACCTACTGTAAATAACCAAGGTTCCTTGATCTTAGATGATTACTTGGAATGGATTAGAAAGCTTGGAAGTAAACTTGCAAACTTGGTAGTATTCTTGATTTTTATGAAACTATACTTATGGAATTTATGAAGAACACTTAGAACATGAAGATGGAACTTGAGAGAGATCAATTAGATGAATAAAATTGAAGAATGAAAGTATTTGTAGGTATTTTTGGTCGTTGGTATATGGATTAGATATAAAGGATATGTAATTTTGTTTTCATGTAAATAAGTCATGAATGATTACTCATTTTTTTGTAATTTTATGAGATATTTCATGCTAGTTGCCAAATGATAGTTCCCACATGTGTTAGGTGACTCACATGGGCTACTAAGAGCTGATCATTAGAGTGTATATACCAATAGTACATACGTCTAAAAGCTATGTATTGTACGAGTACGAATACGGGTGCATACTAGTAGAATTGTTGATGAAACTGAACGAGGATGTAATTGTAAGTATTTTTGTTAAGTAGAAGTATTTTTATAAGTGTCTTGAAGTCTTTCAAAAGTGTATGAATACATATTAAAACACTACATGTATATACATTTTAACTGAGTTGTTAAGTCATCGTTAGTCGTTACATGTAAGTGTTGTTTTGAAACCTTTAAGTTAACGATCTCAATTAATGTTGTTAACCCAATGTTTATTATATCAAATGAGATGTTAAATTATTATATTATCATGATATTATGATGTATGAATATCTCTTAATATGATACATACATTAAAATATCGTTACAACGATAATCGTTACATATAAGTCTCGTTTCGTAATTCTTGAGTTAGTAGTCTTGTTTTTACATATGTAGTTCATTGTTAACACACTTAATGATATATTTAAATATAATTTTATCATGTTAAATATAGTGTATCAATATCTTAATATGATACATATGTATTTAGTAGACGTTATCATAACGATAATCGTTATATATATCATTTCGAGTTTCTTAACTTAGTAATCTCATTTCTTATATATATCACACATTGTTAATATACTTAGTGAGATACTTATTAATCATAATCTCATGTCAACCATATATATATGTCTATATATACCACAACATGTAGTTTTCACAATTTTGTAACGTTCGTGAATCGCCGGTCAACTTGGATGATCAACTGTCTATATGAAACCTATTTCAATTTATCAAGTCTTAACAAGTTTGATTACTTAACACGTTGGAAACACTTAGTCATGTAAATATCAATCTCAATTAATATATATAAACATGGAAAAGTTCGGGTCACTACAGTACCTACCCGTTAAATAAATTTCGTTCCGAAATTTTAAGCTGTTGAAGGTGTTGACGAATCTTCTGGAAATAGATGCGGGTATTTCTTCTTCATCTGATCTTCATGCTCCCAGGTGAACTCGGGTCCTCTACGAGCATTCCATCGAACCTTAACAATCGGTATCTTGTTTTGCTTAAGTCTCTTAACCTCACGATCCATTATTTCGACGGGTTATTCAATGAATTAAAGTTTTTCATTGATTTGGATTTCGTCCAACGGAATAGTGAGATCTTCTTTAGCAAAACATTTCTTCAAATTCGAGACGTGGAAAGTGTTATGTACAGCCGCGAGTTGTTGAGGTAGCTCCAGTTGGTAAGCTACTGGTCCGACACGATCTATAATATTGAATGGTCCAATGTACCTTGGATTTAGTTTCCCCCGTTTACCAAATCGAACAACGCCTTTCCAAGGTGAAACCTTAAGCATGATCATTTCTCCAATTTCAAACTCTATATCTTTTCTTTTACTGTCCGCGTAGCTCTTTTGTCGACTCTGGGCAGTTTTCAATCGTTGTTGAATTTGGATGATTTTCTCGATAGTTTCTTGTATTATCTCCGGACCCGTAATCTGTCTATCCCCCACTTCATTCCAACAAATCAGAGACCTGCACTTTCTACCATAAAGTGCCTCAAACGGTGCCATCTCAATACTAGAATGATAACTGTTGTTGTAGGAAAATTCTGCTAACGGTAAGTGTCGATCCCAACTGTTTCCGAAATCAATAACACATGCTCGTAGCATGTCTTCAAGCGTTTGTATCGTCCTTTCACTCTGCCCATCAGTTTGTGGATGATAGGCAGTACTCATGTCTAGACGAGTCCCCAATGCTTGTTGTAACGTCTGCCAAAACCTTGAAACAAATCTACCATCCCTATCAGAGATAACAGAGACGGGTATTCCATGTCTGGAGACAACCTCCTTCAAATACAATCGTGCCAACTTCTCCATTTTGTCATCTTCTCTCATTGGCAGGAAGTGTACTGACTTGGTGAGACGATCAACTATTACCCAAATAGTATCATAACCACTTGCAGTTCTTGGCAATTTAGTAATGAAATCCATTGTAATATTTTCCCATTTCCATTCCGGGATTTCGGGTTGTTGAAGTAGACCTGATGGTTTCTGATGCTCCGCATTGACCTTAGAACACGTCAAACATTCCCCTACGTATTTAGCAACATCGGCTTTCATACCTGGCCACCAAAAATGTTTCTTGAGATCCTTGTACATCTTCCCCGTTCCAGGATGTATTGAGTATCTGGTTTTATGAGCTTCTCTAAGTACCATTTCCCTCATATCGCCAAATTTTGGTACCCAAATTCATTCAGCCCTATACCGGGTTCCATCTTCCCGAATATTAAGATGCTTCTCAGATCCTTTGGGTATTTCATCCTTTAAGTTTCCCTCTTTTAAAACTCCTTGTTGCGCCTCCTTTATTTGAGTAGTAAAGTTAGTGTGAATCATTATATTCATAGATTTTACTCGAATGGGTTCTCTGCCCTTTCTACTCAAAGCGTCGGCTACCACATTCGCCTTCCCCGGGTGGTAACCAATCTCAAAGTCGTAATCATTCAATAATTCAATCCACATGCGCTGTCTCATATTCAGTTGCTTCTGATTAAATATATGTTGGAGACTTTTGTGGTCGGTATATATAATACTTTTGACCCCATATAAATAATGCCTCCAAGTCTTTAATGCAAAAACAACAGCACCCAATTCCAAATCGTGAGTCGTATAATTTTGCTCGTGAATCTTCAATTGTCTAGACGCATAAGCAATCACCTTCGTTCGTTGCATTAATACACAATCGAGACCTTGCTTTGATGCGTTACAATAAATCACAAAATCATCATTGCCTTCAGGCAATGACAATATAGGTGCCGTAGTTAGCTTTTTCTTCAATAACTGAAACGCCTTCTCTTGTTCATCCTTCCATTCAAATTTCTTCCCTTTATGCGTTAATGCAGTCAAGGGTTTTGCTATTTTGGAGAAATCTTGGATGAATCTTCTGTAGTAACCAGCCAATCCTAAAAATTGACGTATATGCTTCGGAGTTTTTGGGGTTTCCCACTTTTCAACGGTTTCGATCTTTGCCGAGTCCACCTGGATACCTTCTTTGTTCACTATGTGACCGAGGAATTGAACTTCTTCCAACCAAAATGCACACTATGAAAATTTAGCGTACAGTTTTTCTTTCCTCAATACTTCTAGCACTTTTCTCAAATGTTCTTCGTGCTCTTGATCATTCTTTGAGTAAATAAGTATGTCATCGATGAAAACAATGACAAACTTGTCAAGATATGGCCCATACACTCGGTTCATAAGGTCCATGAACACAGCTGGTGCGTTAGTTAATCCAAACGGCATAACCATAAACTCGTAATGACCGTAACGCGTCCTAAAAGCAGTCTTTGGAATATCATCCTCCTTCACCCGCATTTGATGATATCCAGAACGTAAATCGATTTTGAATAAACAGAAGAGCCTTGTAGTTGATCAAATAAGTCGTGATTCTCGGTAGTGGATAACGGTTTTTGATGGTAAGTTTATTCAACTCTCTGTAGTCAATACATAACCTAAATGTACCATCCTTCTTCTTGACAAACAAAACAGGAGCTCCCCATGGTGATGTGCTTGGTCGAATGAAACCACGTTCTAATAGTTCTTGCAGTTAGCTTTGCAGTTCTTTCATCTCACTGGGTGCGAGTCTGTAAGGAGCACGAGCTATTGGTGCAGCTCCTGGTACAAGATCTATTTGAAATTCAACAGATCGATGTGGAGGTAGTCCGGGTAATTCTTTCGGAAATACATCGGGAAATTCTTTTGCGACGGGAACATCATTGATGCTCTTTTCTTCAGTTTGTACTTTCTCGACGTGTGCTAGAACAGCATAGCAACCTTTTCTTATTAGTTTTTGTGCCTTCAAATTACTAATAAGATGTAGCTTCGTGTTGCCCTTTTCTCCGTACACCATTAAGGGTTCTCCTTCTTCTCGTACAATGCGAATTGCATTTTTGTAACATACGATCTCTACTTTCATCTCCTTCAGCCAGTCAATGCCAACTATTACATCAAAACTCCCTAACTCTACTGGTATCAAATCAATCTTAAATATTTCGCTACCCAGTTTAATTTCTTGATTCCGGCATATATAATCTGCTGAAATTAATTTACCATTTGCTAATTCGAGTAAAAATTTACTATCCAACGGCATCAATGGACAACTTAATTTAGCACAAAAATCTCTACTCATATAGCTTCTATCCGCACCCGAATCAAATAAAACGTAAGAAGATTTATTGCCAATAAGAAACGTACCCGTAACAAGCTCCGGGTCTTCCTGTGCCTCTGCCGCATTAATATTGAAAAATCTTCCGCGGCCTTGTCCATTCGTGTTCTCCTGGTTCGGGCAATTTCTAATAATGTGGCCCGGTTTTCCACATTTATAACAAACTACATTGGCATAACTTTCTCCGACACTACTTGCTCCGCCATTACTCGTTCCGACACTATTTGTTCCTTTCGTTCTGTTAACCCCTGGTCCATAGACCTCACACTTCGCCGCGCTATGACCATTTCTTTTACACTTGTTGCAAAATTTGGTGCAGAACCCCGAGTGATACTTTTCACACCTTTGGCATAGCTGCTTCTGATTGTTGTTGTTGTTGTGGTTGTTATTGTTGTTGGGATAATTGTTGTAGTTGTTGTTGTTGTTGTGCCGTTTGTTGTAGTTGCGATTGATGTTGCGATTGTTGGGATAGTTGTTGCTGTTTTGGTGACTCTTATCACCGTTTTCCTCCCACTTTCTTTTGACTAACTTCACGTTGGCCTCTTCGGCCGCATGTTCTTTAATTCTTCACTCAATCTGGTTCACTAGTTTGTGAGCCATTCTACATGCCTTTTGTATGGAGGCAGGCTCGTGTGAACTTATATCTTCTTAGATTCTCTCCGGTAACCCTTTCACAAACGCGTCGATCTTCTCTTCCTTATCTTCGAACGCTCTCGGACACAATAGGCACAATTCTGTAAATCGTCTTTTGTACGAAGTAATATCGAATCCCTGTGTTCGTAACCCTCTAAGTTCTGACTTGAGCTTATTGACCTCGGTTCTCGGACGGTACTTCTCGTTCATCAAGTGCTTGAATGCTGACCACGGTAGCGCGTAAGCAGCATCTTGTCCCACTTGCTCTAGATAGGTATTCCACCATGTTAACGCAATACCTGTGAAGGTATGCGTAGCGTACTTCACTTTTTCTCCTTCAGCACACTTACTTATGGCAAACACCGATTCAACTTTCTCGGTCCACCGTTTCAATCTGATTGGTCCTTCGATCCCATCAAATTCTGAAGGTTTGCAGGCAGTGAATTCCTTGTAGGAGCATCCTACACGATTTCTTGTGCCGTTAGCTGTATTGCTAGATTCAGAGTTATTGTTAGTATGTAGCGCGGCCTGTACTGCGGCTATGTTTGAAGCAAGAAAGGCACGAAATTCCTCTTCGCTCATATTTAAGGTGTGTCGAGTAGTCGGTGTCATTTCCTTCAAAATAGTCAAATGAAACAAGTTAATCATACAGAATATTAAGAGTAGTCAATAGTATCTCGTAGCATAATATGAACTCATTTATAAAAGCTTTTTCTTCATATTAGCATTTTATAAGTTTAAATTCGGGTACTACCTACCCGTTAAGTTCATACTTAGTAGCTAATATACAATTCAACTACTACAATTCCATATGAAAAACTGATTATAATAATATATCACATACAAATATTCTTCAAACTTACAACTTCGCTATATTACATATAACATGAAATATAGTACACTATGATACAGGAGAGTTTTGAAGATAAATCTAGTTAATACGCAAGTTGTTCAACAAAGTAAATAAAGACACGTAATTCATAAGTCCAGAAACAAGTCATGCATTCTGGTTTTACTAAGATGACTTTCCATCCTTGGTCTTGTGGAAAATAACCATTATGACCATTAGCTAGGCAGCATGTTGTAATGTTGTTAAAAGGACGAGGGTTTCGTAATGTCCAACAGCCCCGTAATAATCTAAAAACCTTGTTTCTCACCCCAACTACTGAATCCGTCACTTGTGGGAAAGTTTTATTTAAAAGCTGCAATCTGATGTTCTTTTTCTCACATTGGTAAGAAGCGAACATCACTAACTCGTAAGTATAACATGCTTCTTTATGTTGCATGTTAGAAGCTCTTTCTAACTCGCGAAATCCTATGTTGGGATATGTTGAGTCAAAATAGGTTCTTGACCCGTAGCGTAAAATTGCATTTGGGTTCCCCACATTTAACGCTTTAAAGAAAACACGGCGTAACTTAAAGTCTCCTCAATGTGATATACCCCACCTATCAAAGGAAAGCCATTTATAAACTAAGGCATTTCTGGAAAGTCTTTCAAATGTTTGACAAGTTAATTTCGCCATAACTAAATGTGCTGATGAATTCTGACCGACTCTAGACAAGATTTCCTCAATCATATCCTCTGGTAGGTCTTCTAAAATATTCGGTTGTCTAACCTTAACGTCCATTTTATTTTTATAATTTAAAATAGACAAGGATTAGATTCGTAAAAACAAACCATACAAGCAATTTTTACATAGAACATAAAAGTACAAGCACACTACAATACATTTATTACACAACATGCTCACACCCCTCTAATCTGAATCACTGGTTTCTTTTTCTTCTTCGGACTTGGTTCTTTTTCCTAATCTTCTAGGGATATATGATGTTCCTCTAATACGAGCCGTCGTTTTTCACAATGGTTTAGAAAAACCTGGTGGTTTAGAGGTTCCCGGGTCATTGTTACATTTTAGGAAATATGGATGTTGTCGATACATATAAAGTTCATCGGGGTTGGAATCGGGTTTCTTTATTTTTATACCTTTTCCCTGATTATTTTCTTTCGCTTTATTAAATTGGGTCGGGGTAATTTCTATAACATCATCGGAATCCTAATCAGGATCCGATTCATCAGAAAATTGGTAATTTTCCCAATATTTTGCTTCCTTAGCGGAAACACCATTGACCATTATTAACTTTGGTCCATTGGTTGAGGATTTTCTTTTATTTGACTGGTTTTCTGTGGTTCCTACTATTCCCCCCTCCGGAACCTCTTCTTCTTCTGGTTCCTCTTCTTCTGGTTCCTCTTCTTCCGGTTCTTCTTCTTTCGGTTCCGTTTCCTCTTCTTCCGGTTCTTCGGGAACTTGTGAATCTTGCCAATATATATTCGACTCTTCGTTATTATTAGGTGAGTCAATGGGATTTCTGTTAGTGGTAGACATCTATCACACAATATCAAACATGTTAAGAGATTAATATATCACATAATATTTACATTTTAATAATATATAGTTTCCAACAAAAAATGTTAAGCAATCATTTTTAAAGAAAACACGGTCGAAGTCCAGACTCACTAATGCATCCTAACAAACTCAATAAGACACACTAATGCAAATTTTCTGGTTCTCTAAGACCAACGCTCGGATACCAACTGAAATTTCCCGTTCATATTGATTATAAACGTTCCATATTAATTGATTTCGTTGCGAGGTTTTGACCTCTATATGAGACGTTTTTCAAAGACTGCATTCATTTTTAAAACAACCATAACCTTTATTTTATCAATAAAGGTTTTAAAAACATTACGTAGATTATCAAATAATGATAATCTAAAATATACTGTTTACACACGACCATTACATAATGGTTTACAATAGAAATATATTACATCGACATATGTTTCTTGAATGCAGTTTTTACACAATATCATACAAACATGGACTCCAAATCTTGTCCTTATTTTAGTATGCAACAGCGGAAGCTCTTAGTATTCACCTGAGAATAAACATGCTTTAAACGTCAATAAAAATGTTGGTGAGTTATAGGTTTAACCTATATATATCAAATCGTAATAATAGACCACAAGATTTCATATTTCAATAAACATCCCATACATAGAGATAAAAATCATTCATATGGTGAACACCTGGTAACCGACATTAACAAGATGCATATATAAGAATATCCCCATCATTCCGGGACTCTCTTCGGACATGATGAATTCGAAGTACTAAAGCATCCGGTACTTTGGATGGTGTTTATTAGGCCCAATAGATCTATCTTTAGGATTCGCGTCTATTAGGGTGTTTGTTCCCTAATTCTTAGATTACCAGACTTAATAAAAAGGGGCATATTCGATTTCGATAATTCAACCATAGAATGTAGTTTCACGTACTTGTGTCTATTTTGTAAATCATTTATAAAACCTGCATGTATTCTCATCCCAAAAATATTAGATTTTAAAAGTGGGACTATAACTCACTTTCACAGATATTTCCTTCCTCAGAAATAAGACTTGGCCACGGATCGATTCACGAACCTATACAAATATGTACATATATATCAAAGTATGATCAAAATATAATTACAACCATTTTATTATGTTTTAAAGATTTGAGTGTATTAAGTCAGCTGTCCTCGTTAGTAACCTACAACTAGTTGTCCATAATTAAATGTACAGAAATAAATCGATATATATATTATCTTGAATCAATCCACGACCCAGTGTATACACGTCTCAGGCTAGATCACAACTCAAAGTATATATATTTTTAGAATCAACCTCAACCCTGTATAGCTAACTCCAACATTACTGCATATTGAGTGTCTATGGTTGTTCCAAATAATATATATACATGGGTCGATATGATATGTCAAAACATTTGCATACGTGTCTATGGTATCCCAAAATTACATAATATATTAGAATACATGTATAATACAATATAAGTTAGCTAGGATATGATTTGTATAGATTTGTTAAACATTTCCCGTAGCTAAAAAGATCAAAAATATCCAATCTTGTTTTACCCATAACTTCTTCATTTTAAATCCGTTTTGAGTGAATCAAATTGCTATGATTTCATATTGAACTCTATTTTATGAATATAAACATAAAAATTATAGGTTTATAGTCAGAAATATAAGTTACAAGTCGTTTTTGTAAAGGTAGTCATTTCAGTCGAAAGAACGACGTTTAGATGACCATTTTAGAAAACATACTTCCACTTTGAGTTTAACCTTGATTTTTGGATATAGTTTCATGTTCATATGAAAAATTATTTTCCTAGTAGAACAACTTTTAAATCAAAGTTTATCATAGTTTTTAATTATCCAAACCAAAACAGCCTCCGGTTTCACTACGACGGCGTATATCCGATTTTATGGTGTTCATCGTGTTTCCAGGTTTTAAATCATTAAGTTAGCATATCATATAGATATAGAACATGTGTTTAGTTAATTTTAAAAGTCAAGTTAGAAGGATTAACTTTTGTTTGCGAACAAGTTTAGAATTAACTAAACTATGTTCTAGTGATTACAAGTTTAAACCTTCGAATAAGATAGCTTTATATGTATGAATCGAATGATGTTATGAACATCATTACTACCTCAAGTTTTCTGGATAAAACTACTGGAAATGAGAAAAATGGATCTAGCTTCAAAGGATCCTTGGATGGCTTGAAAGTTCTTGAAGCAGAATCATGACATGAAAACAGTTCAGGTAAGATTTTCACTCGAAATAAGATTGTTATAGTTGTAGAAATTGAATCAAAGTTTGAATATGAATATTACCTTGAATTAGAAAGATAACCTACTATAAATAATAAAGGTTCCTTGATCTTAGATGATTACTTGGAATGGATTAGAAAGCTTGGAAGTAAACTTGCAAACTTGGTAGTATTCTTGATTTTTATGAAACTATACTTATGGAATTTATGAAGAACACTTAGAACTTGAAGATGGAACTTGAGAGAGATTAATTAGATGAAGAAAATTGAAGAATGAAAGTGTTTGTAGGTATTTTTGGTCGTTGGTATTGAAATGTCCCGTTCTTATTGATTAAAAACGTTCCATATTAATTGATTTCGTTGCGAGGTTTTGACCTCTATATGAGACGTTTTTCAAAGACTGCATTCATTTTAAAACAAACCATAACCTTTATTTCATCAATAAAGGTTTAAAAAGCTTTACGTAGATTATCAAATAATGATAATCTAAAATATCCTGTTTACACACGACCATTACATAATGGTTTACAATACAAATATGTTACAACAAAATAAGTTTCTTGAATGCAGTTTTTACACAATATCATACAAGCGTGGACTCCAAATCTCGTCCTTATTTAAGTATGCGACAGCGGAAGCTCTTAATAATCACCGGAGAATAAACATGCTTAAAATGTCAACAAAGATGTTGGTGAGTTATAGGTTTAACCTATATATATATCAAATCATAATAATAGACCACAAGATTTCATATTTCAATACACATCCCATACATAGAGATAAAAATCATTCATATGGTGAACACCTGGTAACCGACATTAACAAGATGCATATATAAGAATATCCCCATAATTCCGGGACACCCTTCGGATATGATATAAATTTCGAAGTACTAAAGCATCCAGTACTTTGGATGGGGCTTGTTGGGCCCGATAGATCTATCTTTAGGATTCGCGTCAATTAGGGTGTCTGTTCCCTAATTCTTAGATTACCAGACTTAATAAAAAGGGGCATATTCGATTTCAATAATTCAACCATAGAATGTAGTTTCACGTACTTGTGTCTATTTTGTAAATCATTTATAAAACCTGCATGTATTCTCATCCCAAAAATATTAGATTTTTAAAAGTGGGACTATAACTCACTTTCACATATTTTTACTTCGTCGGGAAGTAAGACTTGGCCATTGGTTGATTCACGAACATATAACAATATATACATATATATCAAAGTATGTTTAAAATATATTTACAACACTTTTAATATATTTTGATGTTTTAAGTTTATTAAGTCAGCTGTCCTCGTTAGTAACCTACAACTAGTTGTCCACAGTTAGATGTACAGAAATAAATCGATAAATATTATCTTGAATCAATCCACGACCCAGTGTATACGTATCTCAGTATTGATCACAACTCAAACTATATATATTTTGGAATCAACCTCAACCCTGTATAGCTAACTCCAACATTCACATATAGAGTGTCTATGGTTGTTCCGAAATATATATAGATGTGTCGACATGATAGGTCGAAACATTGTATACGTGTCTATGGTATCTCAAGATTATATAATATACAATACAAGTTGATTAAGTTATGGTTGGAATAGATTTGTTACCAATTTTCACGTAGCTAAAATGAGAAAAATTATCCAATCTTGTTTTACCCATAACTTCTTCATTTTAAATCCGTTTTGAGTGAATCAAATTGCTATGGTTTCATATTGAACTCTATTTTATGAATCTAAACAAAAAAGTATAGGTTTATAGTCGGAAAAATAAGTTACAAGTCGTTTTTGTAAAGGTAGTCATTTCAGTCGAAAGAACGACGTCTAGATGACCATTTTAGAAAACATACTTCCACTTTGAGTTTAACCATAATTTTTGGATATAGTTTCATGTTCATAATAAAAATCATTTTCTCAGAATAAAAACTTTTAAATCAAAGTTTATCATAGTTTTTAATTAACTAACCCAAAACAGCCCGCGGTGTTACTACGACGGCGTAAATTCAGTTTTACGGTGTTTTTCGTGTTTTCAGGTTTTAAATCATTAAGTTAGCATATCATATAGATATAGAACATGTGTGTAGTTAATTTTAAAAGTTAAGTTAGAAGGATTAACTTTTGTTTGCGAACAAGTTTAGAATTAACTAAACTATGTTCTAGTGATTACTTGTTTAAACCTTCGAATAAGATAGTTTTATATATATGAATTGAATGATGTTATGAACATCATTACTACCTCAAGTTTAGTAGGTAAACCTACTGGAAGTGACAAGAAATGATCTAGCTTCAAAGGATCTTGGATGGCTTGAAAGTTCTTGAAGTAGGATCATGACACAAAAACAAGTTCAAGTAAGATTTTTACTCGAATTAAGATAGTTTATAGTTATAGAAATTGAATCAAAGTTTGAATATGAATATTACCTTGAATAAGAAAGATAACCTACTGTATATAACTAAGGTTTCTTGATCTTAGATGATTACTTGGAATGGATTAGAAAGCTTGGAAGTAAATTAGTAAACTTGAAGGGATTTTTGAAGTGTTCTTGAAGTGTTCTTCCTATGATGATTATAGCTTGATTCTTGAAGTGATATTTAATGAAGATGATGATTAACTACTGGAAAAATACGTTCATAATAGTGTGTTTGTGTTGAGAGAGAATTAGAAAGAGAATTGGAAGTGAAATGGAGTGAATGATGAGTGGTAATTGGTGAGTGGTGAGTGGGGTTAAAAGGAGTTCTAGTTAGTTGACTAGCTCATGGTAGAAGTTAAAATTGATTAGTCATACATGACATAATCAAGAGTGGAATCCCATGCTAGTTCCTATTGGTATATACTCATAGTAAGTACGTTTTGAAGCTGTGTATAATACGGGTAAGAATACGACTAGAATTCTTGATGAAAGAAAAGAATGGAAAAGTAACTGTAACCATTTTCGTTAAGTATGAGTGTTTTGATATATGTCTTGAAGTCTTCCAAAAGTATTTTAATACATCTAAATACACTACATGTATATACATTTTAACTGAGTCGTTAAGTCATCGTTAGTCGTTACATGTAAGTGTTGTTTTGAAACATTTAAGTTAACGATCTCAATTAATGTTGTTAACCCATTGTTTATTATATCTAATGAGATGTTAAATTATTATATTATCATGATATTATGATATATTAATATATCTTAATATGATATATATACATTTAAATGTCGTTACAACGATAATCGTTACATATATGTCTCGTTTCGAAATCCTTAAGTTAGAAGTCTTGTTTATATGTATATAACTCATTGTTAATATACTTATGGCGATACTTACTTATCATAATCTCATGTTAACCATATGTATATCCATATATATATCGTCATGTCGTTTTTACAAGTTTTAACGTTCGTGAATCGCCGGTCAACTTGGGTGGTCAATTGTCTATATGAAACATATTTCAATTAATCAAGTCTTAACAAGTTTGATTGCTTAACATGTTGGAAACATTTAATCATGTAAATATCAATCTTAATTAATATATATAAACATGGAAAAGTTCGAGTCACTACAGTACCTACCCGTTAAATAAATTTCGTCCCGAAATTTTAAGCTGTTAAGGTGTTGACGAATCTTCTGGAAATAGATGCGGGTATTTATTCTTCATCTGATCTTCACGCTCCCAGGTGAACTCGGGTCCTCTACGAGCATTCCATCGAACCTTAACAATTGGTATCTTGTTTTGCTTAAGTCTTTTAACCTCACGATCCATTATTTCGACGGGTTCTTCGATGAATTGGAGTTTTTCATTGATTTGGATTTCATCTAACGGAATAGTGAGATCTTCTTTAGCAAAACATTTCTTCAAATTCGAGACGTGGAAAGTGTTATGTACAGCCACGAGTTGTTGAGGTAACTCAAGTCGGTAAGCTACTGGTCCGACACGATCAATAATCTTGAATGGTCCAATATACCTTGGATTTAATTTCCCTCGTTTACCAAATCGAACAACGCCTTTCCAAGGTGAAACTTTAAGCATGACCATCTCTCCAATTTCAAATTCTATATCTTTTCTTTTAATGTCAGCGTAACTCTTTTGTCGACTTTGGGCGGTTTTCAACCGTTGTTGAATTTGGATGATCTTCTCGGTAGTTTCTTGTATAATCTCCGGACCCGTAATCTGTCTATCCCCCAATTCACTCCAACAAATTGGAGACCTGCACTTTCTACCATAAAGTGCTTCAAACGGCGCCATCTCAATGCTTGAATGGTAGCTGTTGTTGTAGGAAAATTCTGCTAATGGTAGATGTCGATCCCAACTGTTTCCGAAATCAATAACACATGCTCGTAGCATGTCTTCAAGCGTTTGTATCGTCCTTTCGCTCTGCCCATCAGTTTGTGGATGATAGGCAGTACTCATGTCTAGACGATTTCCTAATGCTTGCTGTAATGTCTGCCAGAATCTTGAAATAAATCTGCCATCCCTATCAGAGATAATAGAGATTGATATTCCATGTCTGGAGACGACTTCCTTCAAATACAGTCGTGCTAACTACTCCATCTTGTCATCTTCTCTTATTGGCAGGAAGTGTGCTGATTTGGTGAGACGATCAACTATTACCCAAATAGTATCAAAACCACTTGCAGTCCTTGGCAATTTAGTGATGAAATCCATGGTAATGTTTTCCCATTTCCATTCCGGGATTTCGGGTTGTTGAAGTAGACCTGATGGTTTTTGATGCTCAGCTTTGACCTTAGAACACGTCAAACATTCTCCTACGTATTTAGCAACCTCGGCTTTCATACCCGGCCACCAAAAATATTTCCTGAGATCCTTGTACATCTTCCCCGTTCCAGGATGTATTGAGTATCTGGTTTTATGAGCTTCTCTAAGTACCATTTCTCTCATATCTCCAAATTTTGGTACCCAAATCCTTTCAGCCCTATACCGGGTTCCGTCTTCCCGAATATTAAGATGTTTCTCCGATCCTTTGGGTATTTCATCCTTTAAATTTCCCTCTTTTAAAACTCCTTGTTGCGCCTCCTTTATTTGAGTAGTAAGGTTATTATGAATCATTATATTCATAGATTTTACTCGAATGGGTTCTCTGTCCTTCCTGCTCAAGGCATCGGCTACCACATTAGCCTTCCCCGGGTGGTAACGAATCTCAAAGTCGTAATCATTCAACAATTCAATCCACCTACGCTGCCTCATATTCAGTTGTTTCTGATTAAATATGTGTTGAAGACTTATGTGGTCGGTATATATAATACTTTTGACCCCATATAAGTAGTGCCTCCAAGTCTTTAATGCAAAAACAACCGCGCCTAATTCCAAATCATGCGTCGTATAATTTTGCTCGTGAATCTTCAATTGTCTAGAGGCATAAGCAATCACCTTCGTTCGTTGCATTAATACACAACCGAGACCTTGCTTTGATGCGTCACAATAAATCACAAAATCATCATTCCCTTCAGGCAATGACAATATAGGTGCCGTAGTTAGCTTTTTCTTCAATAACTGAAACGCTTTCTCTTGTTCATCCTTCCATTCAAATTTCTTCCCTTTATGCGTTAATGCAGTCAAGGGTTTTGCTATTCTGGAAAAGTCTTGGATGAACCTTCTGTAGTAACCAGCTAGTCCTAAAAACTGGCGTATGTGTTTCGGAGTTTTCGGGGTTTCCCACTTTTCAACAGTTTCTATCTTTGCCGGATCCACCTTAATACCTTCTTTGTTCACTATGTGACCTAGGAATTGAACTTCTTCCAACCAAAATGCACACTTTGAAAACTTAGCGTACAATTTTTCCTTCCTCAATACTTCTAACACCTTCCTCAAATGTTCACCGTGTTCTTGGTCATTCTTTGAGTAAATAAGTATGTCATCAATGAAAACAATGACAAAATTGTCAAGGTATGGTCCACACACTCGGTTCATAAGGTCCATGAACACAGCTGGTGCATTAGTTAAACCAAACGGCATGACCATAAACTCGTAATGACCGTAACGTGTTCTGAAAGCAGTCTTTGGAATATCATCTTCTTTCACCCGCATTTGATGATACCCGGAATGTAAGTCAATCTTTGAATAAACAGACGAGCCTTGTAGTTGATCAAATAAGTCGTCGATTCTCGGTAGTGGGTAGCGATTCTTGATGGTAAGTTTGTTCAACTCTCGGTAATCGATACACAACCTGAATGTACCATCTTTCTTCTTGACAAACAAAACAGGAGTTCCCCACGGTGATGTGCTTGGTCGAATGAAACCACGCTCTAAAAGTTCTTGTAATTGGCTTTGCAGTTCTTTCATCTCGCTGGGTGCGAGTCTGTAAGGAGCACGAGCTATTGGTGCAGCTCCTGGTACAAGATCTATTTGAAATTCAACGGATCGATGTGGGGGTAATCCCGGTAATTCTTTCGGAAATACATCGGGAAATTCTTTTACAATGGGAACATCATTGATGCTCTTTTCTTCAGTTTGTACTTTCTCGACGTGTGCTAGAACAGCATAGCAACCTTTTCTTATTAGTTTTTGTGCCTTCAAATTACTAATAAGATGTAACTTCGTGTTGCCCTTTTCTCCGTACACCATTAAGGGTTTTCCTTTTTCTTGTATAATGCGAATTGCATTTTGTAACAAACGATCTCTGCTTTCACTTCTTTCAACCAGTCCATACCGATTATCACATCAAAACTCCCTAACTCTACAGGTATCAAATCAATCTTAAATGTTTCGCTAACCAGTTTAATTTCTCGATTCCGACATATATTATCTGCTGAAATTAATTTACCATTTGCTAATTCGAGTAAAAATTTACTATCCAAAGGCGTCAATGGACAACTTAATTTAGCACAAAAATCTCTACTCATATAGCTTCTATCCGCACCCGAATCAAATAAAACGTAAGCAGATTTATTGTCAATAAGAAATGTACCCGTAACAAGCTCCGGGTCTTCTTGTGCCTCTGCCGCATTAATATTGAAAACTCTTCCGCGGCCTTATCCATTCGTGTTCTCCTGGTTCGGGCAATTTCTAATAATGTGGCCCGGTTTTCCACATTTATAACAAACTACATTGGCATAACTTGCTCCGACACTACTTGCTCTGCCATTACTCGTTCCGACACCATTTGTTCCTTTCGTTCTATTAACCTTTGGTCCGTAGACCTCACACTTCGCCGCGCTATGACCATTTCTTTTACACTTGTTGCAAAATTTGGTGCAGAACCCCGAGTGATACTTTTCACACCTTTGGCATAGCTGCTTCTGATTGTTGTTGTTGTTGCGGTTATTATTGTTGTTGGGATGATTGTTGTAGTTGCTGTTGTTGTTGTTGTTGTTGTTGTTGGGCCATTTGTTGTAGTTGCGATTGATGTTGCGATTGTTGGGATAATTGTTGCGATTATTGTTGTAATTGCTGTTGTTGTTGTATTGGTGATTCTTATCACCGTTTTCCTCCCACTTTCTTTTGACTTGCTTCACATTGGCCTCTTCAGCAGTCTGTTCTTTAATTCTTTCTTCAATCTGGTTCACTAGTTTGTGAGCCATTCTACATGCCTGTTGTATGGAGGCGGGCTCGTGTGAACTTATATCTTCTTGGATTCTTTCCGGTAATCCTTTCACAAACGCGTCGATCTTTTCTTCCTTATCTTCGAATGCTCCCGGACACAATAGGCACAATTCTGTGAATCGTCTTTCGTACGTGGTAATATCAAATCCTTGGGTTCGTAACCCTCTAAGTTCTGTCTTGAGCTTATTGACCTCGGTTCTGGGACGGTACTTCTCGTTCATCAAGTGCTTGAATGCTGACCACGGTAGTGCGTACGCATCATCTTGTCCCACTTGCTCTAGATAGGTATTCCACCATGTTAACGCAGAACCTGTGAAGGTATGCGTAGCGTACTTCACTTTGTCCTCTTCAGTACACTTACTTATGGCAAACACCGATTCGACCTTCTCGGTCCACCGTTTCAATCCGATCGGTCCTTCGGTTCCATCAAATTCCAAAGGTTTGCAGGCAGTGAATTCTTTGTAGGTGCATCCTACACGATTTCCTGTACTGCTAGATCCAAGGTTATTGTTGGTATGTAGCGCAGCCTGTACTGCGGCTATGTTTGAAGCTAGAAAAGTACGGAATTCCTCTTCATTCATATTCACGGTGTGTCGAGTAGTCGGTGCCATTTCCTTCAAAATAGTCAAATGGAACAAGTTAATCATACAGAATATTAAGAGTAGTTAATAGTATTTTGTAGCATAATATGAACTCATTTATAAAAGCTTTTTCTTCATATTAGCGTTTTATAAGTTTAAAATCGGGTAGTACTTACCCGTTAAGTTCATACTTAGTAGCTAATATACAATTCAACTACTACAATTCTATATGAAAAACTGATTATAATAATATTTCGCGTTCAAACTTTTATACAATATTTTACAAACTTACAATACCGCTTATTTTACATAAAGCATGAAATATAGCACACAATAACTTTGATACAAGATAGTTGTGAAGATAATTCTAGCTAGTACACAAGTCGTTCAGCAAAGGCAATAAAGACACGTAATTCATACGTCCAGAAACAAGTCATGCATTCTGGTTTTACTAGGACTACTTCCCATCCTTGGTCTTGTGGAACATAACCGTTATGGCCGTTGATAAGACAGCGTATTGTAACGTCGTCAAAGGGACGAGGGTTACGTAATGTCCAACAGTCCCGTAATAATCTAAAAACCTCATTTCTTACCCCAATTACCGACTCCGTCACTTGTGGAAACGTTTTGTTTAATAGTTGTAGCCCGATGTTCTTGTTCTCACTTTGGTGAGAAGCGAACATTACTAATCCGTAAGCATAACATGCTTCTTTATGTTGCATGTTAGCCGCTTTTTCTAAATCACGAAGTCCAATATTCGGATATATTGAGTCAAAATAATTTCTTAACCCGTTGCGTAAAATAGCATTTGGGTTCCCCGCAATATATGCGTCAAAGTAAACACATCGTAACTTATGGGTTTCCCAATGTGATATCCCCCATCTTTCAAACGAAAGTCTCTTATAAACCAAGACATTCTTGGAACGTTCTTCGAATGTCTTACAAACTGATCTCGCCTTAAATAGTTATGCCGAGGAATTCTGGCCGACTCTAGACAAGATTTCATCAATCATGTCTCCGGGTAGGTCTCTTAAAATATTGGGTTGTCTATCCATTTTGTGTTTTTAAACTGTAAAATAGACAAGAGTTAGATTCATAAAAGAAAATACTTATTAATACAAGCAATTTTTACATATATCATAAAGCATAAGAACACTATATTATATATATTACACCACACGAATACAACTATCTTATTCCGACTCGCTCGTTTCTTCTTCTTCAGTTTTGGTTCGTTTTGACAAGTTCCTAGGGATATATGATGTTCCCCTAATACGAGCCGTCGTTGTCCACATTGGTTTAGAAAAACCTGGTGGTTTAGAGGTTCCCGGGTCATTGTTACAACTTAAGGACTTCGGGGGTTGACGATACATATAAAGTTCATCGGGGTTGGAATTAGATTTCTCTATTTTTATGCCCTTTCCCTTATTATTTTCTTTTGCCTTTTTAAATTCAGTTGGGGTAATTTCTATAACATCATCGGAATTCTCGTCGGAATCCGATTCATCGGAGAATTGGAAATCCTCCCAATATTTTGCTTCCTTGGCGGAAACACCATTGACCATAATTAACCTTGGTCGGTTGGTTGAGGATTTTCTTTTACTTAACCGTTTTATTATTTCCCCCACCGGTTCTATTTCTTCATCCGGTTCCGATTCTTCTTCCGGTTCCGATTCTTCTTCCGGTTCCGACTCTTCTTCCGGTTCCTCTTCGGGAACTTGTGAATCAGTCCACGAATCATTCCAATTTACATTTGACTCTTCATTATTATTAGGTGAGTCAATGGGACTTGTTCTAGAGGTAGACATCTATCACATAATATCAAACGCGTTAAGAGATTAATATATCACATAATATTCACATGTTAAAAATATATAGTTTCCAACAAAATTTGTTAAGCAATCATTTTTCAAGTAAACACGGTCGAAGTCCAGACTCACTAATGCATCCTAACAAACAAGATAAGACACACTAATGCAAAATTCTGGTTCTCTAAGACCAACGCTCGGATACCAACTGAAATGTCCCGTTCTTATTGATTAAAAACGTTCCATATAAATTGATTTCGTTGCGAGGTTTTGACCTCTATATGAGACGTTTTTCAAAGACTGCATTCATTTTAAAACAAACCATAACCTTTATTTCATCAATAAAGGTTTAAAAAGCTTTACGTAGATTATCAAATAATGATAATCTAAAATATCCTGTTTACACACGACCATTACATAATGGTTTACAATATAAATATGTTACAACAAAATAAGTTTCTTGAATGCAGTTTTTACACAATATCATACAAGCGTGGACTCCAAATCTCGTCCTTATTTAAGTATGCGACAGCGGAAGCTCTTAATAATCACCTGAGAATAAACATGCTTAAAACGTCAACAAAGATGTTGGTGAGTTATAGGTTTAACCTATATATATATCAAATCATAATAATAGACCACAAGATTTCATATTTCAATACACATCCCATACATAGAGATAAAAATCATTCATATGGTGAACACCTGGTAACCGACATTAACAAGATGCATATATAAGAATATCCTCATCATTCCGGGACACCCTTCGGATATGATATAAATTTCGAAGTACTAAAGCATCCAGTACTTTGGATGGGGCTTGTTGGGCACGATCGATCTATCTTTAGGATTCGCGTCAATTAGGGTGTCTGTTCCCTAATTCTTAGATTACCAGACTTAATAAAAAGGGGCATATTCGATTTCGATAATTCAACCATAGAATATAGTTTCACGTACTTGTGTCTATTTTGTAAATCATTTATAAAACCTGCATGTATTCTCATCCCAAAAATATTAGATTTTTAAAAGTGGGACTATAACTCACTTTCACATATTTTTACTTCGTCGGGAAGTAAGACTTGGCCACTGGTTGATTCACGAACCTATAACAATATATACATATATATCAAAGTATGTTTAAAATATATTTACAACACTTTTAATATATTTTGATGTTTTAAGTTTATTAAGTCAGCTGTCCTCGTTAGTAACCTACAACTAGTTGTCCACAGTTAGATGTACAGAAGTAAATCGATAAATATTATCTTGAATCAATCCACGACCCAGTGTATACGTATCTCAGTATTGATCACAACTCAAACTATATATATTTTGGAATCAACCTCAACCCTGTATAGCTAACTCCAACATTCACATATAGAGTGTCTATGGTTGTTCCGAAATATATATAGATGTGTCGACATGATAGGTCGAAACATTGTATACGTGTCTATGGTATCTCAAGATTATATAATATACAATACAAGTTGATTAAGTTATGGTTGGAATAGATTTGTTACCAATTTTCACGTAGCTAAAATGAGAAAAATTATCCAATCTTGTTTTACCCATAACTTCTTCATTTTAAATCCGTTTTGAGTGAATCAAATTGCTATGGTTTCATATTGAACTCTATTTTATGAATCTAAACAAAAAAGTATAGGTTTATAGTCGGAAAAATAAGTTACAAGTCGTTTTTGTAAAGGTAGTCATTTCAGTCGAAAGAACGACGTCTAGATGACCATTTTAGAAAACATACTTCCACTTTGAGTTTAACCATAATTTTTGGATATAGTTTCATGTTCATAATAAAAATCATTTTCTCAGAATAACAACTTTTAAATCAAAGTTTATCATAGTTTTTAATTAACTAACCCAAAATAGCCCGCGGTGTTACTACGACGGCGTAAATTCGGTTTTACGGTGTTTTTCGTGTTTTTAGGTTTTAAATCATTAAGTTAGCATATCATATAGATATAGAACATGTGTGTAGTTAATTTTAAAAGTCAAGTTAGAAGGATTAACTTTTGTTTGCGAACAAGTTTAGAATTAACTAAACTATGTTCTAGTGATTACGAGTTTAAACCTTCGAATAAGATAGTTTTATATATATGAATTGAATGATGTTATGAACATCATTACTACCTCAAGTTTAGTAGGTAAACCTACTGGAAGTGACAAGAAATGATCTAGCTTCAAAGGATCTTGGATGGCTTGAAAGTTCTTGAAGTAGGATCATGACACAAAAACAAGTTCAAGTAAGATTTTTACTCGAATTAAGATAGTTTATAGTTATAGAAATTGAATCAAAGTTTGAATATTAATATTACCTTGAATAAGAAAGATAACCTACTGTATATAACTAAGGTTTCTTGATCTTAGATGATTACTTGGAATGGATTAGAAAGCTTGGAAGTAAATTAGTAAACTTGAAGGGATTTTTGAAGTGTTCTTGAAGTGTTCTTCCTATGATGATTATAGCTTGATTCTTGAAGTGATTTTTAATGAAGATGATGATTACCTACTGGAAAAATACGTTCATAATAGTGTGTGTGTGTTGAGAGAGAATTAGAAAGAGAATTGGAAGTGAAATGGAGTGAATGATGAGTGGTAATTGGTGAGTGGTGAGTGGGGTTAAAAGGAGTTCTAGTTAGTTGACTAGCTCATGGTAGAAGTTAAAATTGATTAGTCATATATGACATAATCAAGAGTGGAATCCCATGCTAGTTCCTATTGGTATATACTCATAGTAAGTACGTTTTGAAGCTGTGTATAATACGGGTAAGAATACGACTAGAATTCTTGATGAAAGAAAAGAATGGAAAAGTAACTGTAACCATTTTCGTTAAGTATGAGTGTTTTGATATATGTCTTGAAGTCTTCCAAAAGTATTTTAATACATCTAAATACACTACATGTATATACATTTTAACTGAGTCGTTAAGTCATCGTTAGTCGTTACATGTAAGTGTTGTTTTGAAACCTTTAAGTTAACGATCTCAATTAATGTTGTTAACCCATTGTTTATTATATCTAATGAGATGTTAAATTATTATATTATCATGATATTATGATATATTAATATATCTTAATATGATATATATACATTTAAATGTCGTTACAACGATAATCGTTACATATATGTCTCGTTTCGAAATCCTTAAGTTAGTAGTCTTGTTTATATGTATATAACTCATTGTTAATATACTTATGGAGATACTTACTTATCATAATCTCATGTTAACCATATGTATATCCATATATATATCGTCATGTCATTTTTACAAGTTTTAACGTTCGTGAATCGCCGGTCAACTTGGGTGGTCAATTGTCTATATGAAACATATTTCAATTAATCAAGTCTTAACAAGTTTGATTGCTTAACATGTTGGAAACATTTAATCATGTAAATATCAATCTTAATTAATATATATAAACATGGAAAAGTTTGAGTCACTACAGGTATATGGATTAGATATAAAGGATATGTAATTTTGTTTTCATGTAAATAAGTCATGAATGATTACTCATATTTTTGTAATTTTATGAGATATTTCATGCTAGTTGCCAAATGATGGTTCTCACATGTGTTAGGTGACTCACATGGACTGCAAAGAGCTGATCATTATAGTGTATATACCAATAGTACATACGTCTAAAAGCTGTGTATTGTACGAGTACGAATACGGGTGCATACGAGTAGAATTGTTGATGAAACTGAACGAGGATGTAATTGTAAGCATTTTTGTTAAGTAGAAGTATTTTGATAAGTGTCTTGAAGTCTTTAAAAAGTGTATGAATACATATTAAAACACTACATGTATATACATTTTAACTGAGTCGTTAAGTGATCGTTAGTCGTTACATGTAAGTGTTGTTTTGAAACCTTTAAGTTAACGATCTCAATTAATGTTGTTAACCCAATGTTTATTATATCAAATGAGATGTTAAATTATTATATTATCATGATATTATGATGTATGAATATATCTTAATATGATACATACATTAAAATATCGTTACAACGATAATCGTTACATATAAGTCTCGTTTCGTAATTCTTAAGTTAGTAGTCTTGTTTTTACATATGTAGTTCATTGTTAACACACTTAATGATATATTTAAATATCATTTTATCATGTTAAATACAGTGTATCAATATCTTAATATGATACATGTGTATTTAGTAGACGTTATCATAACGATAATCGTTATATATATCATTTCGAGTTTCTTAACTTAGTAATCTCATTTCTTATATATATCACACATTGTTAATATACTTAGTGAGATACTTATTCATTATAATATCATGTCAACCATATATATATGTCTATATATACCACAACATGTAGTTTTCACAATTTTGTAACGTTCGTGAATCGCCGGTCAACTTGGGTGATCAATTGTCTATATGAAACCTATTTCAATTTATCAAGTCTTAACAAGTTTGATTACTTAACACGTTGGAAACATTTAGTCATGTAAATATCAATCTCAATTAATATATATAAACATGGAAAAGTTCGGGTCACTACAAACGATGTGGTTTACAGTCCCACATGACTATAGAAATTTAAATCCTTTAGGAAATTGGATCTTTATGAAAACATTTGATCTTTTGAAAATTCAATCTAGCTTTTACCCTAGATAATTTTTCCAGAATAACCCTTCACCGGTGTTTGCAAAATGTTTTTGTGGGTTTTGTGGGTTTCAGATTTGAAAATTTTAGCTCAAAACTTGCGGTTTTGTGTCACCCACTTGCTAACCTTGTATTAGGAAAGCAACACGTCCAGTATACTTGCTCCGTATATTACCTTTCAGAAAACTACCGTCCGGTTGTAAAGGAAAGCGTTGAACAAGCAACTATTAAGGCAATGTCTAATGACATGCTTTTGATTATGGTCTATATCGTGTTGGATGCAATTACTATCCTTTGTAGGAGCAATAGTAAAGATCACCCTATAATTTTTCGGTCTGGCACAAGGTCCTGTCTTCGACCATGCTATGCAACCACCGTTCTTACGGTTGACACCCGATTTGGTTCAGGTGACCTAATGAATTCCGGTGAATTCTTAGGATTTTACGTTCAATGGTAATGAACGCATTGAAAATGGGTTTTCAGAAAAAAAATCGGTTTGTAATTTTGATCAAAATATTTTCTCGTTCAAGCTCGAGTTTAGATATCATCGAATTCCATGAGTTTGAATTCTCAATCTTTAAGGTCAATCTCAAGAATTGAGTAAATTCAGGCTTAAAAGCTGATTTTTGATCTTTTAAGGAGATTATCCTTTCTGGAGATCTGATTCATTAGTCTTATAAGCTAATTTGCATGGTGCCCCCCATTGTATGAGACAGATCCTCTCATGGTTAGGATAAGTCTGACCACTATGCTTAATCGGGTACGGTGGGCGGGATATTTATAAATACGAATTATTGTTCATTTGACCAGACACGGGGATGGATTAATAGTCACTGGACTCATTAAAACAGGGGTGAATTACATTCAAGGGTAATTGGTGTAATTGTTAACAAAGTATTAAAACTTTGGATTACACGCAGTCGATAACCTGGTGTATTCATTAAACAAAGTATTAAGACCTTGTTACAGTTCGAATCCCCAATTAGTTGGAATATTTGACTTCGGATAATAAGATTAATTTGACGAAGACTCTCGCATTTTATAATTATGACTGATGGACCATCTCTTTGGCCGTCATAGCCACCCCAGTTACCACCATCTCTCGGTTAAAACACCTGATGTTCTTTTAACCCTTGGCTTTTGATAGCTGTTACCACCATCTCTTTGGCCGTCATAGCCACCCCAGTTACTTCGACCACGAACTCTACTACGCAGCGGCGGAGCTTATGTAGGGCAGGGGTGTAGTGACCCGAACTTTTTCATGTTTATATATATTAAATGAAATTGTTATTTACATGATTAAGTGTTTCCAACATGTTAAGTAATCAAACTTGTTATGACTTGATTAATTAAAATAGGTTTCATATAGACAATTGACCACCCAAGTTGACCGGAGATTCACGAACGTTAAAACTTGGAAAAACAACTATATGATGACATATATATGGATATATATATATAGTTAACATGATATTATGTTTAGTAAGTATCTCATTAGGTATTTTAACAATGAGTTATATACACAAAAATGAGACTATTGAATTAAGAATCTCGAAAACGATATATATAATGATTATCGTTATAACAACATCTTACTAAGTATATATGAATCATATTAAGATATTGATACACTTTGTTAAACATGATAAATGATAAGTAAATATATTATTAAGTATATTAACAATGAACTACATATGTAAAAACAAGACTACTAACTTAAGGATTTCGAAACGAGACATATATGTAACGATTATCGTTGTAACGACATTTAATTGTATATATATATCATATTAAGATATATTAATACATCATAATATCTTGATAATGTAATAATTTAACATCTCTTTAGATATAATAAACAATGGGTTAACAACATTTAACAAGATCGTTAACCTAAAGGTTTTAAAACAACACTTACATGTAACGACTAACAATGACTTAACGACTCAGTTAAAATGCATATACATGTAGTGTTTTAATATGTATTCATACACTTTTGAAAGACTTCAAGACACTTATCAATGTACTTCTACTTAACAAAAATGCTTACAATTACATCCTCATTCATTTTCATCAACAATACTACTCGTATGCACCCGTATTCGTACTCGTACAATACCCAGCTTCTAAATGTATTTACTATTGGTATATACACTCCCATGATCAGCTCTTAGCAGCCCATGTGAGTCACCTAACCATGTGGGAACCATAATTTGGCAACTAGTATGAATGATTACACAAAATTACAAACTAATGGAGCCTATATGTTGACTCCATTTTCACATGAAGTATGGTGTCCACAAACACATTCATTTTGCAACTTACATGCATCAAACTACTCTCTCTCAAGTTTTCTTTCTTTGTTCTAAGTGTTCTTCAACATCTTCATCAAAATCTAGCTCAATCTAGTTCATAAATTCATACATAAACTAAGATACAAAACAACTACTCAAGAACACACCAACAACACTTCCAAGTTTGCTAGCTTGCTTTCAATCTTGCAAATCCATTTCAAGTGATCATCCAAACTCAAGAAATCTTTCTTATTTATAGTAATATATCTCTCTAATACAAGGTAGTACTCATATTCAAACTTTGATTCAATTTCTATAACTATAACAATCTTATTTCGAGTGGAAATCTTACTTGAACTTGTTTTCGTGTCATGATTTTGCTTCAAGAACTTTCAAGCCATCCAAGGATCCTTTGGAGCTAGATCTATTTTTCTCATTTCCAGTAGATTTATCCACAAAACCTGAGGTAGTAATGATGTTCATAACATCATTCGATTCATATATATGAAACTATCTTATTCGAAGGTTTAAACTTGTAATCACTAGAACATAGTTTAGTTAATTCTAAACTTGTTCGCAAACAAAAGTTAATTCTTCTAACTTGACTTTTAAAATCAACTAGACACATGTTCTATATCTATATGATATGCTAACTTAATGATTTAAAACCTGAAAACATGAAAAACACCGTAAAACCAGATATACGCCGTTGTAGTAACACCGCGGGCTATTTTGGGTTAGTTAATTAAAAACTATGATAAATTTTGATTTAAAAGTTGTTCTTATGGAAAAATGATTTTTCTTATGAACATGAAACTATATCCAAAAATTATGGTTAAACTCAAAGTGGAAGTATGTTTTCCAAAATGGTCATCTAGACGTCGTTCTTTCGACTGAAATGACTACCTTTACAAAAACGACTTGTAACATGTATTTTCGACTATAAACTTATACTTTTTCTGTTTATATTCATAAACTTAAGTTCAATATAAAACCATAGCAACTTCAATCACTCAAAACGGATTTAAAACGAACAAGTTATGGGTAAAACAAGATTGGATAATTTTTCTTGTTGTAGCTACGTGAAAATTGGTAACAAATCTATATTAATCATATCCTAGCTAACTCATATTGTATTATACATGTATTCTAATATATTATGTAATCTTGGGATACCATAGACACGAATACAATGTTTTAACATATCATATCGACCAATCTATATATATATATATATATATATAGATATATATATATATATATTTCGAAACAACCATAGACACTCTATATGCAGTAATATTGGAGTTAGCTATACAGGTTTGAGGTTGATTCCAAAATATTATATATACTTTGAGTTGTGATCTAGCCTGAGGCTTGTATACACGAGGTCGTGAATTGATTCGAGATAATATATATTGCTTTATTTTCTGTACATCTAACTGTGGACAACTAGTTGTAGGTTACTAACAAGGACATCTGACTTAATAAACTTAAAACATCAAAACGTATTAAAAATGTTGTAAATATATTTTGAACATACTTTGATATATATGTACATATTTGTTATAGGTTCGTGAATCGACCAGTGGCCAAGTCTTACTTCCCGACGAAGTAAAAATATGTGAAAGTGAGTTATAGTCCCACTTTTAAAATCTAATATTTTAGGATGAGAATATATGCAGTTTTATAAATGTTTTACAAAATAGACACAAGTAAATGAAACTACATTCTATGGCTGGATTATTAAACCGAATATGCCCCTTTTTAGTCTGGTAATCTAAGAATTAGGGAACAGACACCCTAATTGACGCGAATCCTAAAGATAGATCTATTGGGCCCAACGAGCCCCATCCAAAGTACCGGATGCTTTAGTACTTCGAATTCATCATGTCCGAAGAGAGTCCCAGAATGATAGGGGATATTCTATATGCATCTTGTTAAGGTCGGTTACCAGGTGTTCACCATATGAATGATTTTTATCTCTATGTATGGGATGTATATTGAAATATGAAATCTTGTGGTCTATTATTATGATTTGTTAAATATATAGGTTAAATCTATAACTCACCAACATTTTTGTTGACGTTTAAAGCATGTTTATTCTCAGGTGATTATTAAGAGCTTCCGCTGTTGCATGTTATTATATGGACAAAATTTGGTGTCAGCATGCTTGTATAATATTGTTTAAAACTGCATTCGAGATTTATTTTGTTGTAACATATTAATATTTGTAAACCAATATGTATTGATAGTGTGTAAGTGTGATATTTGTTAGATTATCATTTCTGGATAGTCTAAGTGGTGGCTTTTTAACCTTGTCGATAAAATAAAGGTTATAGTTTGTTTTAAAAATGAATGCAGTCTTTGAAAAACGTCTCATATAGAGGTCAAAACCTCGCAACGAAATCAATTAAAATGGAACGTTTATAATCAATATGAACGGGACATTTCAAGGGGGTGCCATGGTCCCTCCAAAAAATATGTCCATAATAGTAAATTCTATATTTTTATAGACTAGACATGGTAAATTTAAATATTGGCCCCACTAGCCTCGCTAGCATACTGCATACGATTTTGATTAAATTATTATGGCCCCCTCATTGTTAATGTTCAAGCTCCGTCGCTGCTACCACGTCCCCAATTACGACCACCCCGATCAAAATTATTCGAGCCACGGTCTCTATCACTTGTGTTGGTGTCGCTTTTGAAATTTCTTTGATAAGAGGCTTCTCCTTTCGTCAATAACAGGCCACCTTCTGCACTGTTATGCTTACAGAAGAAGAGGAACCAGAAGAGGAGGAACCGGAAGAGGAGGAACCAGAAGAAGAAGAAGAGGAACCAGAAGAGGAGGAACCGGAAGAGGAGGAACCAGAAGAAGAAGAGGTTCGGGAGGAAGAAATATTGATACCTATAGTAAATCCATTAAATAAAAGAAAATCCTCAACCAACGAACCAAAGTTAAAAATGGTCAATGGTGTTTCAGTCGAGGAAGCAAATTATTGGGAAGATTACCCGTTTTTTGATGAATCGGATCCCGATGAGGATTCCAATGATGTTATAAAGACACTGTAAGTTACGCCGTGTTTTCTTTAAAGCGTTAAATGCGGGGAACCCAAATGAAATTTTTCGCTACGGGTTAAGAGCCTAGTTTGACTCAACATATCCCAACATAGGATTTCGTGAATTAGAAAGAGCTTCTAACATGCAACATAAAGAACTATGTTATGCTTACGGGTTAGTGATGTTCGCTTCTCACCAAAGTGAGAAAAAGAACATCGGATTACAACTATTAAATGAAACATTCCCACAAGTGACGGACTCAGTAGTTGAGGTAAGAAACAAGGTTTTTAGATTGCTACGAGGCTGTTGGGCATTACAAAACCCTCGTCCTTTTGACGACATTACAACATGCTGCCTAGCCAATGGCCATAACGGTTACTTTCCACAAGACCAAGGATGGGAAGTCGTTTTAGTAAAACCAGAATGCATGACCTGTTTCTGGACTTTTGAATTACGTGTCTTTATTGCCTTTGCTGAACAACTTGCGTATTAATTAGAAGTACCTTTATAGCTGCCGTGTAGCAAGTTATTATGTGCTATATTTCATCCTATATGTATAATAGTGGTATTGTATGTTTGTAAAATATTGTATAAAAGTTTGAACGCAAAATATTATTGTAATAAGTTTTTGATATAGAATCGTAGTAGTTGAATTGTATAATAGCTACTAAGTATGAACTTAACGGGTAGGTACTACCCGAATTAAAACTATAAAATGATAATATGAAGAAAAAGCTTTTATAAATAAGTTCATATTATGCTACGAAATACTATTGACTACTCTTAAATTCTATATGCTTAACTCAATTCTTTTGGCTATTTTTGAAGGAAATGGCACCGACGACTCGTCAGAACTTGAACATGAGCGAGGAAGACTTCCGTGTTTTCTTTGCTGCGAACATAGCCGCAGTGCAGGCCGCAATGCAAAATAACAACAATAACTCTGGTTCTAGCAGTAGAACTAATTCCACAAGAAATCATGTAGGATGCTCCTACAAAGAATTCACTGCCTGTAAACCTTTGGAATGTGATGGAACCGAGGGTCCAATCGGATTGAAACGGTGGACCGAGAAAGTCGAATCGGTGTTTGCCATAAGTAAGTGTACTGAAGAGGAAAAAGTTAAGTACGCTATGCATACCTTCACGGGTACTGCGTTAACATGGTGGAACACCTATCTTGAACATGTAGGACAAAATGCTGCTTACGCACTACCGTGGTCGACATTCAAGCAATTGATGAACGAGCAGTACCGTCCTAGAAACGAAGTCAATAAGCTCAAGGTAGAGCTTAGAGAGTTACGAACACAAGGGTTCGACATTACCACATATGAACGACGATTCACAGAGTTGTGCCTATTATGTCCGGGAGTATTCGAAGATGAAGAAGAGAAGATCGACGCATTTGTAAAAGGGTTACCAGTAAGGATTCAAGAAGATGTGAGTTCACACGAGCCCGCTTCCATACAGAAGGCAAGTCGAATGGCTCATAAATCAGATTGAGGGGAGAATTAAAGAACAGCCGGCCGAAGAAGCCAACACGAAAAAACTCAAGAGGAAGTGGAAGGAAAACAGTGACAAGAGTCACCAGTACAACAACAATAACAATTACAACCAAAACCGCAACAACAATCGCAACAATAACCGCAATCCTAACAATAACTATAACAAACGTCCCAACAACAACAACAATAACAACAACTACAACAACCGTTTCAACAACAATAACAATTCTAACAACAACCTCAATAATAACAAACAACAGAAACAACCATGCTTTAGGTGTGCAGAGTACCATCCGAATGCGTTTTGCACAACAGTTTGCACCAAGTGTAAGAGAAGTGGTCATGGTACGGCAAAATGTGAGGTTTACGGACCAAAGAACAACAAAAATAAAGAAACAAATAAGGTCGGGACAAATAATGCCGACGTAGTTTGTTATAAATGTGGAAAACCGGGCCACATTATTAGAAATTGCCCAAACCAAAGGAATACTAATGGGCAAGGCCGCGGAAGAGTTTTCAATATTAATGCGGCAGAAGTGCAGGAAGACCCGGAGCTTGTTACGGGTACGTTTCTTATTGACAATAAATTTGCTTATGTTTTATTTGATTCGGGTGCGGATAGAAGCTATATGAGTAGAGATTTTTGTACTAAATTAAGTTGCCCATTGACGCCTTTGGATAGTAAATTTTTACTCGAATTAGCAAACGGTAAATTAATTTCAGCAGATAATATATGTCGGGAGAGAGAAATTAAACTGGGGGATGAAACGTTTGTGACGATCCGGAAATTTCTGACCAAATTTAAACTTAATCTTTATATGTTTCTGACACGATAAGCAAAGTCTGTAATGTTGAGTCTCGAAAAACTTTGGAATAGTTTACATGAATGCATTTACCCTTTTACCATTCTCGACAATTCACGAACAACTATTTGTAAATAGATACATATATATTTAAAAATATAAATATATATATTAATTAGAAATATAAATTGTATTATTATATTATTTAGTTATTAAAATTAATTTTGAGAAATAAAATAATATAAGATATAATAAAATTTATTATAATTATAATTACTATTATTATTATTAGCACATTAGTACACTGTATATACAACTTTTTCTTTATATGCATGCTACTATAATTCCTAATTGTCTTAAACCTAATCCTTGACTGATCTTTAGTTTAGTGTGAATGTGAGCTGTCTCATGTTTATCATGAATCTTGTAATAGTTTTTAAATCATAGTCAAATAAATTAAAAGGAATCGCTGGATGCATGAACGATAAATACATCTATATATGTAGATATAGACTTGATACAGATAACCTAACGAATAAGACATTTACTATGCTTAATTGATTGAGTGATAAGTTTTTGTTACCATTTCACATTATGAGTAATTAATATATTATTATTAATATTATTATTATAAACATATTTATATTTATTAATTATTAGAATGAATTATAAACAAAAGATAAAGTCAGATGTTTAAGCAATCTATTATATTTCACAATCTTTTTTAATTCTTCTGTATCTACCCGTGATTTCGTGTGTCAAACCCCGTCCAAGTCCCCCTGGACGGAATCTTCAACATCTGGTTCCATTGCGATGATCGACTCCAAATATTGTCCATAACATGAGCTAATGCACAGCGGAAGACTTAATTCGTACCTGAGAATAAACATGCTTTAAAATGTCAACATAAAGTTGGTGAGATATATAGGTTTGATGCTAGCAGCGTTATAACTATGGACCACAAGATTTCATGTTTATACATAATACACTCCTCGTGTATGAAAAAGTCGTTGAGCACTTGGTAACCATACTTAACATTTAAATCACAGCAGCATATTCTTAAATAAACCCTACACCGTACCAAGTGTAGTAACGAAACGAAGTACTGTGCAACCATTTAAAACTGGTCGTCCAGCCCGGTTGGGGTTGTCAGGCCCGATAGATCTATCAACAGGATTCGCGTTTACGCTCCTCACGTAAATATTAGCTACCAAGTATAAAGAAATATGCCATGGTACAACTCAACGTAGAATTTATTTTTGATCACTTGTGTCCATAACGTAAATCATTTATAAAAAACAGCGCATGTATTCTCAGCCCAAAATATTTAAAGTTTAAAAGGGGACTATATACTCACCATACTGTATTTTGTAGTAAAAATACATATAACATCATTGAACACGTATAAGGTTGGCCTCGGATTCACGAACCTATCATTTGTGGATATATTAATACACGTAATTGTAATCGATCAATTATATGTGTATATCTTGTTATTAATAGATTACTTGTTATACTATTTATTATTTAGATCATTTTTATATATTAAGGCTTAGTATATATTTGTATATTAATTTATATAACTTAGATAGCATCTTTTTAGTAATAAAAGCATATCGTATTGGATTTTTATATAAAAGTATCTTTTTATGATAATATTGATAGTTTTAGTGTTAAAAAAAATATTGATTTTATAAGAATGATAATAATGATAATAAGTTTGATAATAATAGTACTAATAATTATGTTAATAATAATAATGATAATATTTATATTACTTATATTACTATTAGTAATAACAATGATAACTAATACTTATATGACAAAATTTATAATAATAAATACATTAGTAATGTTGATAATAATAATGTTTTTTTTTAAACTTAATTATAATAACAATACCAATAATTATTATAGTACTAATAATAAAAATTATATCAATTAACAATAATAATAATCATGGGAATATAATTGATAATTAAAATAATAATATTAATAAAAGAGTGCAGCTACCTTTATGGAATTTGGACCAAAAATAATAGTGGCCATCAGGGATTCGAACCCTAGACCTCATGCTCACCAGACACGCACCCAACCATCTGCTCTATCTCATTTTTCCTACTTATTATGCCTTCTAAATTTATTTAGCCTGTATATCTGTTATCCTATCTCATCTTCTTCATCTATGGATCAATGGAACCCGTACCACTCATACTCTAACATCTTAACTTGTTTTAAGAATCAGAAACAAACCAGATGTACTACGGAACAGTTAATTAGTCAGAAAGTAAATTAAAAAAAATAAAACAGAAAAAAAACAGCAACCTGCTGTTCGAGGACAGAAAAAAATAAAAAGAAGAAAAAAAAATTGATCTCGAATTAGAGGGCGTTTTGGACAAAGGTTATAATAAAAAATGTGTTTCAAATCTCTTCTATAACCTATAGAAATTATCATTTAAATCAAAATCGTATCATAGTACTCGAATTTAACGAAGAAGAAATTGATTGACTTTTAAAAACCAAAGTTTGACTCAAGAAATTCGATCTTAACACAAGGATTTGAAATCTTAGATTTTACAGATATATTCACTAGACAATTCCTAACCTTTCTACATTTATACATTTTGAGAATTGGTTCAAAATCAAAATATGGCCAAGAAGTTTTGAAACAGAGGTCGCTAGTTCTAGTTTTGTTTTCAGTTTCTGTTAATTCTAGTGTTATTGATAATGATAATTGATAATTGATTAAAAGAAAACAGAGTTAATCAATTCGTATTTATGGACCATGTTAGTCGACATAAGCTCACGAGCAAACAGAAAATTCAAAGAGAAGACAAAAAAATGAAAAGAGATATTCCTGATGCAATATGCGATATCTATTTCTATACATATTATTTACTTATAATTATTAATAAATATACTGAATATAATAATACATTAATATTAATAACACTGTTAATATTATAAAAATGCTAATAGTATATTAATAATAGAAACAATAATAATAATAATAATAATAATAATAATAATAATAATAATAATAATAATAATAATAATAATAATAATAATAATAATAATAATAATAATAATAATACTAATAATAATAATAATAATAATAATAATAATAATAATAATAATAATAAATATGATAATATTGTTAATAACAAATAATGATAACAAAAAGATAAGTTTACTAATAGTTATTAATTCTTTTAAATGTAAATTATAATTTTATTACTAATTATACTGATATTAATAATAACAATAATGATAATAAGTTTAATAATAAAATGATAATAATAATAATATTATTAATCATTCTGATATTAGTATTACCATCATTATTTACGATGATCATGAAAGTAATAATATTAATATAACAACTATATTCTTGTAGTAAATATTATTTAATAATTATATGATAATCTTTATTGAATATTTATCATTTATAAATATTATATATATAATAATAATTATACATAAAAATTATATTATCTTTTACTCTCGCCGATAAATATAGTAATCTTATATCGAAACCAAATATTACATATCTAATACTTTGTTAACGTTATCAATTAATAGGTATATATCGTATATACACATAAATGTTCGTGAATCGTCAGGCTTGGTCAAAAAGGGTAACTAATCATCCGAATATAGATTTTAGACTTTCTAGACTCAACATTAGGGTTTTTGCTTATCGTGTCGGAAACATATAGAGATTAGGGTTTAAATTTGGTCAGAAATTTCCGGGTCGTTACAGTACCCACCCGTTAAAGAAATTTCGTCCCCGAAATTTGGTAGAGGTTGTCATAAATAACAATAGGAACGTTTTCATGACGAATATGAGATAATAATAGAGTTTTATCATTATTGGAAGATATGGATAAAACAATTTGATCATGTGAAGCGTACGAGTGAAGCTATCACAAAAGAGTGAAATGGGTAAATATAAAATTGTTTTAACCGATGACGTCGTTATGATTGATTTCTGGAATTTACGGAAAGAAAATCTTCGTAATAGGATCTAGTTCTGCGGCGATTTAGGAAATCAAAATCTTCTTTGATTAATGCAATAATCTGTTCTGATTTCCCTGTCGGATATATTGCTATAAATCCACCCCCTTCATTTCCTTATTCTCCACACATTTTATTCTTTCTTCCTCTACCCATTCTTAATATGCTCCATTCAATCCTGATTCTTATTATATCTCTAACTTTCATATCTTTCATTCTTCTTCTTTTTTTTCTTTACCACCAGAAGAGTCTATTTACTTCTACTATACTCTTGCGTTGATAGTGTTTCTAGTTCTCCCGTGTCTCTATATTGCTATCGGCATTGATATACACGGTTTGTAAATTCTGGGTGGTTGTTGAGTTTGATATCTCCCCTTATACTTCGATGCTCTTGTTTCTGTTTTCTATAATTATTGTCATCCATAGTTAATACTCTCTTCTTTTTGCTGCGATCTATACCCCAATTTCTATTTTGGGGCTTTGTCCCTTCGTTTCTTCTTCCCATTCTCGAGTCAAGCGAATAATGATCCGGAATTCGTAGGTATAAAATTAGGATTGAACATAGTTAATGTTCTAAGAAGGTAATGGTATTGTTACAATTTTGACTTGTCAAATTACCAGAATACCCCGGAAAGATAAAACTATCAAGATGATATGTTCCTAATATATTTGGAGATTGAATAGAATGTAAGAGCCGTGTAACATGGCACATGATGATGGTACTGTGAATCGTCACATTCCATTAGAAACTTAACATGACTTACTGTAATATAATGAAGTTGATCAAGTTTCATTATATTATACTAATTCATGCATCAGTTCCCAACACTACTTCAAAACATTCACATTTTAATTTCGAAGGTTTCAGAATTTAGAAACTAACATAGTTTCTTTATATTATAACGCAGATATTACGGAGAGATAAATGATCGCAGATAGGAACAGTTGAAAAAATATTTCCAGAAATATGGAGAATATGTATAACGGAAGATATGAAGATATCTTATAATATCTAAGATAAGATGATGATGAAGAATATCATCTGGAAAGGTTTAGAATAAGGAGTAGGGTTCTTACTAATGGTTTCAGCAGGCACTGAATCGTTTGGATTCTTTGAAGTCGGGTTTAGTTTTCATGATTTTTCCTCGGTCTCCTTCATACTTTGCTCAATCCGCTTTCCAGTTTCAACCCTTCTCTTTTTTTCTTTTTTTTTTCTGGGCTTTTCCAACATACTGTACTTCATCGTAAACTTTTGACTATTAAGGTTGTTTACGGTTTTTGCTGCTTCATCAGCATTTCAAGAACTACTTCATAGTCCAGGGTGTTTTTCAGAAACTTCACATTCGAAATATGTAATTCTTAGGGATAGACGTTTTCAATATAACTAAGAAAATTTCTACGAGATTTTCAAAATACTGATTGCGGATTTTGCCAAAGAGATAACGAGTTGCTGGTACATCTGTTGATAATGTTGTGAAATATAAAAGGTTCTCCGATAACGACGGCGAAAGGACAAGGTATAAATATCGAGGTTATAGTAGGAGTAGTCTTACTGAGAAGTCGAAGTGGAGCTGTGACAAAATTAGCTTCTTGAAAAGGAATTGTAGGGTTGTTTTTGCTAATAAATGGCAAAGGATTTAACACGGTATGTGTTAAACTATAAATTTGGATTCGAGAGTTCTTCAGGTGCATACATCTTTTCTTTCGTAGATGAAGTGCGGTTGGTTCATCTTTCCGATCGAGGTGTTTTCAAGAATCATGAAAAGTTGTGAATGCGAATTGTAATCGCCAAGATACGAATGAGGTTTAAGATAGAATCAAGTGGCAAACTTGAAGAATTGTTTAGTTTCATATGTTATAATCAACATTTTAATTCATTTTAATTGTCCAAAGTTAGCAGTCCAATAGTCCGATTGTCCAATGGTTCAATAAATTCATATATAAATTAAATATATAATATTCGAATTAATTAATACGTATCGTGACCCGTGTACCGGTCTCAGTGTCGATCACAACTCAAACCATATATATATTTTGGAATCCACCTCAACCCTGTATAGCCAACTATAGAGTGTCTATGGTCGTTCCGAAATATATATATAGATGGGTCGATATGATAAGTCAAAACCTTGCATACGTGTCCCGTTATTTAAAACGCGTAAATAAATAAATATATATCATGACCCATTATACAACGTGTTGTCTCAGAATTAATCCGACGTATTGTTGTACATGTGTCCCGACGGTATCTAAAGTGCAGAAATAAAATTGCGAGAATGTAAATTGCAATAAATTAAATGTTAGCCGGGAACAGTTAGCTAGGAACAGTTAGCGTGGATTCCTAACAATATTTCAATTTAGTTAATTCGTCTGTTTCTAACAAATTTTATTTTGTCCAATGTTTTCTTCTTTATGCCACTTGTTGGATTCTGATAGGTCAAAATCCGAATATGAAATTTGAATGAAAATGGTTATTCTGGGGTGAGCGGATACGAATATCGGTGGTTGTATGTAGGATAATAGATGACCGTTGAATCAGATTCGAAGAATATACAATGTAACTTATTAATGTGAAATCTAAATATTCCTCGGGTACTACCTACCCGTTAAAATATTTTCCATCATTAACAGTTTGTACGAAAGAATTTTTAATTACAATCTTTATGAAAATATACTTGCATATATATTTTCATCGGATGTAATCATGGATTTGATGAGTCAATAAGATATTATACTCATTTGATTTGTCGTTAATACTAGATTAGATAATCTCTAAAACTTTAGAAATTACATAATCACCATATCGAACGAGGAAAAATGAGGTAGAATGATACATATAGCGAAGATAGTCGATGTAGATCGATGTGTAGAACGAAGTTCATACTCGAAGTACAGATGGTGATATCGAGGCGTGTAGTGTTGATATTCGAGATACAGATTGTGATGTTGAGAGTTACGGCGCGGTTATGGTTTAGGGATGATAAGGGTATTGTCGACGTCGATGATGATGGCACTGATTATGCTGCTGGTACTGCTGCTGGTGTTCGTAACCTTCGCACCAGGTTCTCCAAATTCGTCACATGAGCACGTAGTTCGTTAACTTCTTCTAGTACTACGGAATGATTGACGGTTGAAGCGAGCGAATGAATAGGATTTGAAATATGGGATAATATGTAATCGTGATGAGATACTCGAAAAAAGGGGAGAGAAAATGGTTTCTCGAACAGGTTCGCCGGTAAGCGCTTCAGATTGAAAAGGGCAATTTGGTGGATGGAAGAGATCTTTGATGTGAAATGATTTTTCGGATGTCGGATGATATTCTAGCTATATAGAATATCTATAATACCAAAGGTTTCGTAGACTACAGAGGAACCTACGGCATATATCAGGCAAGTCTACAGATGTACTAAGATGTGAATTATTAAATACGCTAAGATATGAATTCTAGTCTATACACTATCAATGCAGTAAATGCAGTAAGACGTGTCTAGACTTAAGCAGGCAATTCCCTAAGGATGATAAGCAGATGGTTTCCGACTAGGAATGATAAGCAAAACTTTTTGACAGGTAGACACGGTCAAAGTCCAGACTCACTAATGTATCCTAACAACTACCAGTTAGACACACTAATGCAAGGCCTGGTTCGCTAAGACCAACGCTCTGATACCATTCTGTCAAACCCCGTCCAAGTCCCCCTGGACGGAATCTTCAATATCTGGTTCCATTGCGATGATCGACTCCAAATATTTTCCATAACATGAGCTAATGCACAGCGGAAGACTTAATTCGTACCTGAGAATAAACATGCTTTAAAACGTCAACATAAAGTTGGTGAGATATATAGGTTTGATGCTAGCAGTGTTATAACTATGGAACACAAGATTTCATGTTTATACATAATACACTCCTCGTGTATGAAAAAGTCGTTGAGCACTTGGTAACCATACTTAACATTTAAATCACAGCAGCATATTCTTAAATAAACCCTACACCGTACCAAGTGTAGTAACGAAACGAAGTACTGTGCAACCATTTAAAACTGGTCGTCCAGCCCGGTTGGGGTTCTCAGGCCAGATAGATCTATCAACAGGATTCGCGTTTACGCTCCTCACGTAAATATTAGCTACCAAGTATAAAGAAATATGCCATGGTACAACTCAACGTAGAATTTATTTTTGATCACTTGTGTCCATAACGTAAATCATTTATAAAAAACAGCGCATGTATTCTCAGCCCAAAATATTTAAAGTTTAAAAGGGGACTATATACTCACCATACTGTATTTTGTAGTAAAAATACATATAACATCATTGAACACGTATAAGGTTGGCCTCGGATTCACGAACCTATATCATTTGTGGATATATTAATACACGTAATTGTAATCGATCAATTATATGTGTATATCTTGTTATTAATAGATTACTTGTTATACTATTTATTATTTAGATCATTTTTATATATTAAGGCTTAGTATATATTTGTATATTAATTTATATAACTTAGATAGCATCTTTTTAGTAATAAAAGCATATCGTATTGGATTTTTATATAAAAGTATCTTTTTATGATAATATTGATAGTTTTAGTGTTAAAAAAAATATTGATTTTATAAGAATGATAATAATGATAATAAGTTTGATAATAATAGTACTAATAATTATGTTAATAATAATAATGATAATATTTATACTACTTATATTACTATTAGTAATAACAATGATAACTAATACTTATATGACAAAATTTATAATAATAAATACATTAGTAATGTTGATAATAATAATGTTTTTTTTTTAAACTTAATTATAATAACAATAACAATCATTATTATAGTACTAATAATAAAAATTATATCAATTAACAATAATAATAATCATGGGAATATAATTGATAATTAAAATAATAATATTAATAAAAGAGTGCAGCTACCTTTATGGAATTTGGACCAAAAATAATAGTGGCCATCAGGGATTTGAACCCTAGACCTCATGCTCACCCGACACGCACCCAACCATCTGCTCTATCTCGTTTTTCCTACTTATTATGCCTTCTAAATTTATTTAGCCTGTATATCTGTTATCCTATCTCATCTTCTTCATCTATGGATCAATGGAACCTGTACCACTCATACTCTAACATCTTAACTTGTTTTAAGAATCAGAAACAAACCAGATGTACTACGGAACAGTTAATTAGTCAGAAAGTAAATTAAAAAAAATAAAACAGAAAAAAAACAGCAACCTGCTGTTCGAAGAAAGAAAAAAAAATAAAAAGAAGAAAAAAAAATTGATCTCGAATTAGAGGGCGTTTTGGACAAAGGTTATAATACAAAATGTGTTTCAAATCTCTTCTATAACCTATAGAAATTATCATTTAAATCAAAATCGTATCATAGTACTCGAATTTAACGAAGAAGAAATTGATTGACTTTTAAAAACCAAAGTTTGACTCAGGAAATTCGATCTTAACACAAGGATTTGAAATCTTAGATTTTACAGATATATTCACTAGACAATTCCTAACCTTTCTACATTTATACATTTTGAGAATTGGTTCAAAATCGAAATATGGCCAAGAAGTTTTGAAACAGAGGTCGCTAGTTCTAGTTTTGTTTTCAGTTTCTGTTAATTCTAGTGTTATTGATAATGATAATTGATAATTGATTAAAAGAAAACAGAGTTAATCAATTCGTATTTATGGACCATGTTAGTCGACATAAGCTCACGAGCAAACAGAAAATTCAAAGAGAAGACAAAAAAATGAAAAGAGATATTCCTGATGCAATATGCGATATCTGTTTCTATACATATTATTTACTTATAATTATTAATAAATATACTGAATATAATAATACATTAATATTAATAACACTGTTAATATTATAAAAATGCTAATAGTATATTAATAATAGAAACAATAATAATAATAATAATAATAATAATAATAATAATAATAATAATAATAATAATAATAATAATAATAATAATAATAATAATAATAATAATAATAATAATAATAACACTAATAATAATAATAATAATAATAATAATAATAATAATAATAATAATAATAATAATAATAATAATAATAATAATAATAATAATAATAATAATAATAAATATGATAATATTGTTAATAACAAATAATGATAACAAAAAGATAAGTTTACTAATAGTTATTAATTCATTTAAATGTAAATTATAATTTTATTACTAATTATACTGATATTAATAATAACAATAATGATAATAAGTTTAATAATAAAATCATAATAATAATAATATTATTAATCATTCTGATATTAGTATTACCATCATTATTTACAATGATCATGAAAGTAATAATATTAATATAACAACTATATTCTTGTAGTAAATATTATTTAATAATTATATGATAATCTTTATTGAATATTTATCATTTATAAATATTATATATATAATAATAATTATACATAAAAATTATATTATCTTTTACTCTCGCCGATAAATATAGTAATCTTATATCGAAACCAAATATTACATATCTAATACTTTGTTAACGTTATCAATTAATAGGTATATATCGTATATACACATAAATGTTCGTGAATCGTCAGGCTTGGTCAAAAAGGGTAACTAATCATCCGAATATAGATTTTAGACTTTCTAGACTCAACATTAGGGTTTTTGCTTATCGTGTCAGAAACATATAGAGATTAGGGTTTAAATTTGGTCAGAAATTTCTGGGTCGTTACATCGTGTCTCCCACAAATGCCACTACAAAACACAAATGGATCTTTCCTATCTACTACAAACAACTATCTTCTTTCACCTCCTATTTCGCAGTCCAAATCATCATCACTTTAGACTTTCTGCAAATTACTAATCGAAGCTATGAACAACTAAAGAGCACCACCTCATCACCATCACCTTGCTCAATTTTTTAACCGATCACCAACATCAAACCTAATTTATCACTATGCATCGATCACCATTAAAACCACCACAAGAACCATCATCGACACCACACCTTGCTTCTGTGATTATAAACCCTACACCAAATTGTTAACCTCACCTTCTCCTTATTTCCTTCTTCTTTCTTCCTACGTGACAATCAATCAACAACACCGAAATCACACCTGCTGCTACCTCTGCTTGCTTCAAACAGCCAAAACAACCATGAACCACCATTAAACTGTGCAGCTTACTCGTCAAGTTATTGTTGCTACTATCTATACACTTCTGTTTCAGCTCATAACCAAAACCAAAACCCATTTGATAAAAACAACTGAAAAACCCACTTGTTATTACCTTCGAATAACAATCCCAAAAGCCGTTATAATTTCTTCCTGTTGTTGCTGCACAATGGACTCCTTAAAGCTGCAAGTTGATGCCCATATTCTGCTCATTATTGTTGCTACTCATCACTTCTAGTTACAGCTCAAACCCTCTCAAACCGTTATCAATTATTGCTACTATATGATTTATTTTACTTCTACAGTTTACCTTCTGTTTCTATTTCTGTTTCTGTCATCGTCACTTGCAACACCATAATCACTAATAGTAGTCGGATTTGAAGCCATAAAACACCACGAGATTCATCAAACAATTATATGCTTCTGTTCCAAATATTGAGAAACCACCACAGGTCGTCTGTTATTCAACTTCTATTCGATCAAAACCAAACCAAACACCAGATAATAGTGCTGCAACCGTTTAGATCTCCACCTCTTTTTCTGTTTCGTTAACCCAGCTGCAACCGAAGGAGAAATTTAATAAAAGAATGATGGTGATGAAGCAATGAAAAGGAGGATACTTATAATCACACTCGATTATTTATTTATTCATCCAATGTATTGCTAATCAAACTGTCGGTGAGTTGCCCTTTATGATATTGTTAATGGAAGATGATGTGATAATGAGAGTTTGATGATGGGATAATAATAAACCGTAATATCTCGAATTGTTTAATAAACTTCCTGATGTCAATACACCCATTTAATCGATTTAAATACCGGATGGGCTTATTGAAATAAATGGATTTGTTAATTGGACTTATGAAATGAATTGGGCCAAATAACAATGGGGAAGTAGAAGAAGAAAGTGGAAACCATTTTATTACGGGTTAAATAATATTTCACTTGAGTTTAAATTAGAAAAGTAGCGAGCAGGGGGATTGTTTAAGGGTGTTTTGTGTAAGTGAGAGGTCGTGGGTTCGAGCCCGGACAGTTTTATTTTTAGAGCTCCTTTCTTCAAAGGTTGTACTCTTTTATTATTATTACTTTCATTAATATGATTATTTATTATTATTATTATTATTATTGATATTATTAGAGTTATTATTATTATTATATAAGTATTAATATTAGAATTATCAGTATTTTTATTATCTTTATTATTTTTTATGAATATTATTATTATTATTATTAATTTTATAAAGATCATAATAATTATTATTATCATTATTATTTTAACATTTAAAATTATTATTTTTAACATTATTATCATTACTATCATTATTTGTATTACTAATATTACTACTAGCATTATTATTATAATTACAACAAATATTATTTATATAAATATATTTATTATATACATATACTAATATTACATACTTCTATATTTTAATCAAAATGTTACTTTTATATAAAATTTTTTTAGTAATACACAAAATATAAAATATTATACATTACAGAATATTCTAAACATTAATATGTATTAATTATAATAAATAATATATGAATTATTAATGTAACATGTATATTAATATTAATATCTAAAATTATTTAAATATTATTATATGTGTTAATATATATAATTGATATAGGTTCGTGAATCCGAGGCCAACCTTACATTGTTCAGTTTCATCGTATGCATATTTTTACTACAAAATATCGTACGGTGAGTTCATTTGATTCCCTTTTACTCTTTACATTTTTGGGACTGAGAATACATGCGCTGCTTTATAACTGTTTTACAACTGCTTTATTAAATGTTTTTGAAATATATTTTTGAACTACGAATACATGAAATGCTCTTATAAATGTTTGACGAGATAGACACAAGCAAAACATTCCTCGAATGAATTATGTGGACGTGATAATTGCCACCATTGAATTATGTGGACGTGATAATTACCACAATTGATATGAATATTTTTTCCCTGATTATTATTGCTTGGTAACCTATGAATTAGGGAACATCACTAATTTTGAGAATTAGTGCACGCCTAATTGACGCGAATCCTAAAGGTAGCTACCGGGTTTAACACCCCCACCCAGAATGTTCACTAGACGGAAGGGCTAGTGGGCATGGTGTTTAGTACTTCAAAATTTATATGATTATTATACAGATGAGATGTTCTATTTTGCTGATATTATTATGCGCATTATATGTTAAGGTCGGTTACCAAGCCAAGCTATGAAAGAAATGAAAAGTGAATGTTATGTATCGAGAGAATGATTTTATACACAGGTTATGTGTATGTTATTTTTGTGCACGAGATATGTGTACGGTTTACTAAGATTTATGAAAGATGATTTCGTACACGATAAAGGTGTACTGTATTTAAAAGATATCGCATATACATTACATGTGGGTATAGGATTCGGGCCCATTTGTACCATGCCGCATTTAAATCTTGTGGTCTATCAAAATGATGAATTTTATTGTTTTATGATAAACTTATGAACTCACCAACCTTTTGGTTGACACTTGAAAGCATGTTTATTCTCAGGTCTGAAAGAAATCTTCCGCTATACAATAGCTCATATTAGAGACATTACTTGGAGTCATTCATGACATATTTCAAAAGACGTTGCATTTGAGTCGTCGAGTTCATCAAGATTATTATTAAGTCAACTATAGATGGATATATTATGAAAGGGTATGCATGCCGTCAACTTTCGATGTAAATGAAAGTTTGTATTTTAAAAACGAATGAAATGTTTGTAAAATGTATCATATAGAGGTCAAGTACCTCGCAATGAAATCAACTATTGTGAATCGTTTATAATGTATATGAACGGGTCCTTTCAGTTGGTATCAGAGCGGTGGTCTTAGCGAACCAGGTCTGCATTATTGTGTCTAACTGATAAGTCGTTAGGATGCATTAGTGAGTCTGGACATCGACCATGTCTACATGTAAAAAGTTTTGCTTATCATTTAGTGTCGAAAATTATTTGCTTATCATCCTTAAAGTCTAGACACGTCTTACTGCCTCTATTGCATCGACAGTGTATAGATAAATTCGTATCTTAGCGTATCTGCTATTGTTACCTTTTCCTGACAGCTTTCGTAGATTCCTCCGTAACTTATGGGATTTTAGTATTATATATGCATATGTAAATTATGTATTACAGGGTGTTAATCTACATCCTATAAATTATTTCTTATCGAAAATACTTCATCTGATCGTACGAGATAAATCCCTCAACCAGTTCGAATACTTCGGATTCCGACAGCTATTCCTATATGGATTTCGACTCAAGCTCCGAAGACAGTGTAACCAAAATGAATCAACCAATCAGCCATCCCCAATTCATCTAATGGGTTTGTAGCTTACTTAAACATTGGAGACAAGAAGAAGGCGATCCCTTCCATCCACCACATTGCCATCTTGGCGAAGAACCTGAAGCATTTACCGGTGAACCTATGTGAAACACCATTTTTAGCCTCATTTTTAGAGTAGCTCGTCACGATTATATTCTATCCACAATTCTAAACCTTATTCATCCGCTCGTTCTGACTGACAATCATCCCGGAATAATGGAAGAAGTCAACGAGTTTCGCACCCGAGTTGTAGCCTTGGAAAATATGGTGCAAAACGTATCAGCTTCAGCAACATCACCGACACCAACCGTACCATCAATAACAGCAGCATTACCATCAACAATCCATGCCTCAACATCTCATTCTGTACCTCGAGTATAATCATCGTTTTACGTATCGTTCTACATTATTTATCTTCGTTCGACATGGCGATTATGTAATCTCTAATGTTTTAGAGATTATATATTCTTGTTCTAACGGTAAATCAAATAAGTTAATATCATATTGACTCATTAAATCCATGATTACATATGAAGAAAATTTATATGTATATATGTTTTTCATAAAGATTGTAATTAAAAAGAAATTCTTTCGTACAAACTGTTAATGGTGAAAATATTTTAACGGGTAGGTAATATCCGAGGAATATTTAGATTTCACATTAAATAGTTACACTGTACATTCTTCGAATCTGATTTAACAGTCATTTACTATCATACTTATATCCACAGATATATGTATCCGTTCACCGCAGAATAACCATTTTCATCCAATTTCATATTTGGATTTTGATTTACCAGAATCCAACAAATGGCATAATGAAGAAAACATTAGACAAAATAAAATTTGTTAGAAACAAACAAATTAACTATGAAAAATTCTATTAAGAATCCACGCTAACTGTTCCTAGCTAACTGTTCCTAGCTAACTGATTACATTTTATTTATCGCAATTTAATTATCGCAATTTATATTCTCGCAATTTTATTTATCGTTATTTAATTTCTGTTATTTATTTTACGCACTTTAAATATCAGGACACGTATACAAGGTTTTGACATATCATATCGACGCATCTATATATATTATTTGGAATAACCATAGACACTCTATATGCAGTAATGCTGGAGTTAGCTATACAGGGTTGAGGTTGATTCTACAATAATATATATACTTTGAGTTGTGATTGAGTCTGGGACATGTACACGGGTCACGATACGTATTAATTCAAATATTATATATTAAACTATATGTGAATTATTGAATTGGTAACTGTGGACTATCAACTGAGGACTATCAATATTGGACAACTAAAATGAATTAAAATATTGATTATAACCTATGAAACTAAAGAATTCTTCAAGTTTGCCACTTGATATCATCCTAAACCTCATTTGTATCTTGACGATTATAATCTGTGTTCAAACCTTTCATGATTCTTGAAAACACCTCAATCGAGAGGATGAACCAACCGCACTTCATCTACGAAAGAAGGGATTGATGCATATAGTTATGTACCTGAAAACTCTCGAAAACTAGGTAAACGTTTAACACGTATCTGTGCTAGCTCCTTTGGCATTGTTATTACCGAAGATAACTTTACATACCTTTTCAAAATTAGCCAATTTTGTCACAGCTCCAACAAATCAACTTAGACTTCTCGTTCGAAAAAATCTTATTATAACTTTAATATATATGTGTGCTCATTTATTATTACCGGGGAACCTTTTATATTCTACCATATTATCAGTAGATGTACGAGCAACCTCGTCGCTCCTTGGTTTAAATCTCTTCGACAAATCACTATAATTATCTATTGAAGTTTCATCATGTACTCATCCGCATCTTGTAACAAGAATTGCCATACCAATTACCGGAAATCAGCAAATCTGTATTGTGAGTCTCACAACGTTTCCACAATAACAGTTATATGTATCCATATAATATTTATCTCTTAGAACTATGATCTCCATTCTGAAATTCTGAAAAGCACCCAGTCTGCGAATTAATACTCTTGAATTTTGAAAAGTTGAATGAAGCAACAAAAACTGTAAATGACCTCAACAGCCAAAAGTTGATGATAAAGAATTGTATGTTGGCAAAGCTCAGAAAAAGTTTGAAACTGAAAAACTGATTGAGCAAACTACGAAGGAGTCTCTGAATAAATCACAAAGACTAAACTTGTACATTAAGAATCCTGATAATTCTATTTCTGATGAAATCTTTAGCAAATACCTTGCTTCCGACTCCAAAATCTTGCGGACAAATTTTCTTCACCATCCTTCGATATTAGAAATTCCAAGATATCATCGTATCTTTCATTATAAATATCCTTCATATTTCTGAAGATATTTTCATAACTATTCTTATCTGAAATCATTAATCTCTTAGTGCTATCAGTGTTACATTATATAGAAACTGTTAGTTTTTATATTTTGTAAACTTTAGAGCTTAAAATATGAATGTTATTGAAGTAATGTTGGGAACTGATGCATGAGTTATTATAATATAATGACACTTGATCAACGTGATTATATTACAGTAAGTCATGCTGAGTTTCTAAATGGAACATGATGATTCACAGATTATAACGTTATCATGTGTCATGTTACATAACTCTTTCATTCTGATTAACTTATGAACATATCAAGAAAATATATTCTTGATAGTTCTATTCTCAGTGATTCTGGTAATTTGACAAATCAAATCGTGCTATTACGTTCTTTCTCGTTTAGAACATTAAGTTCATTCGAAACTCCATACTTACGAATTCTGGACCATTACTCGCTTTACTAGAGGTAGAGAGGAGAATAAAAAGGCAAAGAGCTCCAAAATATAAGAGAAAATATAAAGCCCAATAGCAACACGGAGGTTACAAACTGTGAATATTAATACGAATAACAATATAAAGACACGGTAAAATTAAGAATAGAATCACCCCAAAGTAATAATAGAAGGAAACAAATTTTTCTGGTGGAAGATTGAAAAGAAGGATGATAGAAATGATAATTAGGAAAATATCAAGGATTAGAACTGGATTAAGCATTTTCACAATCTTTTGGAAGTATGAATTGAGGAAGAAAGTATAGGAATGGAGAGAATAATGGAACGGAAGAGCTTAATTTATAATGGAAATATCAGACAGAGTAATCAAGGAAGATCACCGTATTTAATTATGGAGATCTTAATTTCCTTACTCGCCGAAGAATCAAATCTTTTAGATTTCGAAGATTTTCTTTAAATCCCTTGAATCTCAGAAATCAATCGTTACTACGTCACCAGACAAGATGAATATGCATTTATTCATTTCACTCTTTGGTGATAACTTTATTCGTGCTCTTCGAATAATCGAATTGTTTTATCCATATTACTCAATGATGATAAAACTTTATTTATCAACTCATATTCATCTTGAAAACATTTTTATTGTTAGCCATGACCACCTCACTCAAATTTCGGGACGAAATTTCTTTAACGGGTAGGTACTGTGACGACCCGAAAATTTCGGACCAAATTTAAACTTAATCTTTATATGTTTCTGACACGATAAGCAAAGTCTGTAATGTTGAGTCTCGAAAAACTTTGGAACAGTTTACATGAATGCATTTGCCCTTTTACCATTCTCGACAATTCACGAACAACTATTTGTAAATAGATACATATATATTTAAAAATATAAATATATATATTAATTGGAAATATAAATTGTATTATTATATTATTTAGTTATTAAAATTGAATTTGAGAAATAAAATAATATAAGATATAATAAAATTTATTATAATTATAATTACTATTATTATTATTAGCTAATTAGAACACTGTATATACAACTTTTTCTTTATATGCATGCTACTATAATTCCTAATTGTCTCAAACCTAATCCTTGACTGATCTTTAGTTTAGTGTGAATGTGAGCTGTCACATGTTTATCATGAATCTTGTAATAGTTTTTAAATCATAGTCAAATAAATTAAAAGGAATCGTTGGATGCATGAACGATAAATACATCTATATATGTAGATATAGACTTGATACAGATAACCTAACGAATAAGACATTTACTATGCTTAATTGATTGAGTGATAAGTTTTTGTTACCATTTCACATTATGAGTAATTAATATATTATTATTAATATTAATATTATTATTATAAACATATTTATATTTATTAATTATTAGAATGAATTATAAACAAAAGATAAAGTCAAATGTTTAAGCAATCTATTATATTTCACAATCTTTTTAAATTCTTCTGTATCTGCCCGTGATTTCGTGTCTCCCACAAATGCCACTACAAAACTTAAATGGATCTTTCCTATCTACTACAAACAACTATCTTCTTTCACCTCCTATTTCGCAGTCCAAATCATCATCACTTTAGACTTTCTATAAATTACTAATCGAAGCTATGAACAACTAAAGAGCACCACCTCATCACCATCACCTTGCTCAATTTTTTAATCGATCACCAACATCAAACCTAATTTATCACTATGCATCGATCACCATTAAAACTACTACAAGAACCATCATCGACACCACACCTTGCTTCTGTGATTATAAACCCTACACCAAATTGTTAATGAAACGACCCGACCCAATCCATAGGGACGAATAGAATAACATATGATTACATCGCGAGGCATTTGACCTCTATATGATACGTTTTATAAACATTGCATTCTTTTGAAAAGATATTCCATAAATGAATATTTAAAATTCAATGTTTTCGACATCTGATGATTTCTACATATAGACAATCACCGTAAATAACAGTTTACAAGAATACTTCCGTTGACAATGCAGTCAAAATAAATACACGGTGATGATTTTGTGAATGCAATGCTTCCTCGAATAAAACATGTATGACTCCATGCACATGGTTTCTCTAACATATATTCAAATAGCGGAAGACTTCTAGGAACCTGAGAATAAACATGCTTTAAATGTCAACATAAAGTTGGTGAGATATAGGTTTAATGCTAGCAGTGTTATAAATATAGACCACAAGATTTCATATACATAAACGTTTTAATAAAAATATTCTAAGTGGTTGAGCACTTGATAACCATACTTAACATTTAATCAACGTCGCATATTCCCTTTATTATGAAATCTCACTACACTGTACCAAGTGTAGTCACCGAAACGAAGTACTGTGCAACCGTTGAATACTGGTCGTCCAGTCCGGTTGGGGTTGTCAAGCCCGATAGATCTATCAACAGGATTCGCGTTTACAATACCACATGTAAATAGTAGTTACCAAGCTACAGGGAAGTATGCCAGTGGTACAACTGAACGTAGAATATATTTTTTTTCACTTGTGTCCATAACGTAAATCATAAAATGCATGTATTCTCATCCCAAAATATTTAGAGTTTAAAAGTGGGACTATATACTCACTTTTGCCTTGAAGGTATTTAACTCGACTTGGTCTCCGATAGATATCACGAACCTAACCATATATATATAATATATCAATATATTTTCTTTTCAAGTAATCGTTATATATATATATATATATATATATATATATATATATATATATATATATATATATATATATATATATATATATATATATATATACTTACAATACTTATAATATTTTCTTAGTCCGTAGTTAGCAGTCCGATGTTAGTGGTCCACAATTAGTTGCACAATAAAATAAATAAAGACTCCATCGTATTCGTATTGATCAGAATTAATCTCGACCCATGGTACCATATTGTCAAATGACGTGTTGCGTACATAAAGTACCGTGTTGTCAAATGACGTGTTGCGTACAATCATGAGGTCTTATGATTAATCTTCTCGTGTTGTTTACGGGTGGTCCTGAAATATATAAAATCAAATCATAAGTAATTATATATAAAATATCATATTAATTAGAAAAGATATGATTAATTTACTTTATCTCCAAATATTTTCGTAGCTAAACTAGCTTCGGATACCCAATCTTGTTTTAGTCGTAGTTTCTTCATTACAATTCCGTTTTTGTTGGTTCAACTTGCCACTTCCTTGGATCGAGTCAAATTTTAAAATATGAACTGAAAATACCTTAGTTTGTATTCGAAATCACAGGTTATAGGTCAAACTTTGGTAAAACTTATGAAAGTGATCATTTTCTATCATAAAAACAACATTTAATGATCATTTTTCTAAAAATACTTACACTTTGAGTTAAACCATGAAATTTTTATGTGTTAACATATTTATAAGAAATATCATTTTTCCAGAACATGAACATCCAATTCAAAGTTCAAGATGGTTTTTAATTATCCAACCCAAAACAGCCCCCGGTTGCACTCCGACGATGTAGATTCAGTTTTTAAGGTGTTCTTTGTAAAACCAAGTTATATCTTGTTAAGTTAGCATATCATTATGATATATTACAGGTCTTGAAGTATTTTAAAAGTTAAGTTAGAAGGATCTATTTATTTTGCAAACAAGTTTGAAATCATTCAAACTATGTTCTTGTTGTTAAAATTTTACAACATAAAATAAGATAGCTATATAATTATGAATCGAACAAGATTATGAACAAGGTTACTACCTCAAGTTACTTGGACAAAGTTACTGTAAGAGATAAGAAAAAATCTTGGAATCAAAGAGTGGTGGAGTTAGATCAAAAGGTTGGAAGTATACTTCTTCAAATGGGTGGTTATTTTGATATGTTCTTGAAAGAGTTTTCTTATGGTGTTTAAGGCTTGTAATTGAAGCTAAATGATGGGGAAAATGCTTGGAGATGATCAAGTATGAAGTTAGGAATATTTTGAGAGAGAAATGAGGGTGTAGGTATGAGAAAATGGAGTGAAGAAATGGTGTTCATTCATAAAAACATTTTTAGTTTATAAAGAAAGAAAAGAATTCCTAATTTTGTTTTCATACTAATAATTCATGCTACTTGACAAATCCTAGTTACCTCATATCTAGGGTAGTAATAATGTTGATTAGGATGTTGATTTGATGTGTATATACCAATAGTAAATACATATAGAAGCTGGGTATGATACGGGTACATATACCCTAGATATACGTATAGAAATCTTGAGGAAGCGGAATGAGAATTCAAATATAGCTATCTTTTGTGAATATACTTATATTTTTTTATGTATTTAAGTCCTTAAAAAGTGATTAAATACATTATATATACGATACATGTATAAGCATTATAGGTTATAAGTATATATATCAAAGAATGTTATGTATAGTTATCGTTTTAAAAACTTAAGTTAGTAGTTTCAAAATATACTTATAACTCATTGTCATTAGTATACAATGAGATGTTAAACCATCCTTAGATCATGTTAAATATATATAAATACATATATATACACAAACATATAACTATCGTATGTTATATAGTTCGTGATATCATCGGTCAAATTGGACGGTCAAACGTTGTGTAAAACTCTTTTCAAAAACACAAGTCTCAACAATTTGGATTGCTTATCATGTTGGTAAGGTTTAATTTATGTAAACATTAATCTCATAAGTATAAAACGATTGGAAAAATCTGGGTCGTTACAGTACCTACCCGTTAAATAAATTTCGTCCCGAAATTTGAATGGGATGGTCATGGCTGACAATAAGTATGTTTTTATGACGTATACGAGTTGGAAATTAGAGTTTTATTATCATCAAGTAATATTGATAAAGCAATTTGATTTTTGTGAAGAGTACGAGTGAGGCTATCACCAAAGGGTGAAATGAGTAGGTATAGATTCGTCATATCTTTTGACGTAGATAGGATTGATTTCCAAGTTCAAGAGATTTGGAGTAAAATCTTCATAATGAGATTTGATTCTTCGATAATCAAGGAAATTAGAATCCGCTTTAAATGCGATCATCTATTTTGATTGCTCTGTCGGATCTTTTACTATAAATCCACCTCCCTTCATTTCCTTACAACTCATACCTTCTATACTGATCCTGGATATACTCTTAACTTTCATCTCTGTCATTCTTCTTTTTCATCTACCTCCGGAGGATTTTATTTATTTCTACTATTACCTTGGGGTTATAGTATTGTTAATTCTCCCGTGCCTTTACGTTGCAATACGTATTGATATACACGGTTTGTAATTTATTTGTTGTTGTCGAGCTTTATATTTTCTTTTATATTCAACAGTTCCATACTTCTGTTTCCTCTTCCCGACTTCGAGTCAAGCGAATAATGGTCCGGAATTCGTAGGTATGGTTTTTGAAATAAACATAGTTAATGTTCTAAGAAGGAAATAGTAATTGCACGATCTTGATTTGGTAAGTTACCAGAATGTCTGAAAAGATAGAATTATCAAGGAGATATGTTCTTAATATGTTTGGAGATTGGGTAGAATGTAAGAGTTGTGTAACATGGCACATGATGACATTATGATCTGTGAATCATTATGTTCCATATAGAAACTCAGCATGAATTACTGTAATATAATCACGTTGATCAAGTGTCATTATATTATACTATTTCATGCTTCAGTTTCCAACACTACTTTAAAACATTCATATTTTAAACTCGAATTTTTCAGAATTTAGAAACTAACACAGTTTCTTTTATGTTGTAACGCAAATATTGTGAAGAGATAAATGATTTTTGATGAGGATAGTTGGGAATATATCTTCAAGAATATCGGAGATATTTATAATGAAAAATACGATGATATCTTAGAATATCTAAGATCAGGGAATGACGCGGAAAATCTGTCTGTGAAGGTTTAGAATAAGGAGTAAGGTTCTTACTAACGGTTTCAGCAGACACTGAATCATTTGAATTCTTTGAAGGTAGATTTCGTCATTGTGATTTGTCCACGACCTCCTTTATACTTTGCTCAATCCGTTTTCCAGTACCAAATTTTTCGTTCGAGATTTTCCAATCTATTATTCTTTATTGTCAAACTTCTGACCGTAATTGTTGTCTACTGTCTTTACCACTTTATCAGTCTTTTCCAAAACTTAATAGCACTAATTCGTAGACTAGAGCATTTTTTAAAAACTTCACATTTGAAATATGTAATTCTTGGGGATAGACGTTGTATATATATATATATAACTGCCGAAATAGAAATGCTGCGAGATTTTAAAATACCAATTGTTGATTCCGCCAAAGGGGTAACGAGTTGCTGGTACATCTGCTGATAATGTTGTTTAATATAAAAGGTTCTCTGGTAACAAAAGGGTAATCGTATGTATTACAGGTTATAATAAGGCTACTTCGAATGGAAAGTCGAGGTTGACTTGCTGAAATTGTGACAAAATTTGCTATTTTGAAAAGGAATCGCAAAGTTATTTTTGCTAATAAATGCTAAATGATTTAACACGGATACGTGTTAAATTATGTCCTTGGTTTTGAGAGCTTTTCAGGTACAAGACTGCGGGTAATGTGTGGTTGGATCATCATCTCGATTGTCCATTATTTGAAGTGTCTTCAGGAATTTCGAAGGGTTTGATCATAGATTGTAATTGTTAATATACATATGATGTTTTAGGACTTTGAATGATACAAATATTTTTCTAGGTTCCAAGAATCGAATGATGTTCTAGCATAGTTTTGAAGTCAAAGCATAGTTTTGAAAGATGTAAGAGTCCTAAGAGTGATGTCTTCTGTTAAGTCTTGACTTGGATTTCTTTTTGTCGTAATCAAATTTGGATGAGAATGGTTGTTTTGATTTCTATGAAAGAATGTATATTATTGTGAAGGTAGTGAGTATAGTTGATGATTGTTGAATCAGAGTCGAAGAATATAATCATATTAATTGTGAATTTATATATCTCTCGGGTATTACCTACCCGTTAAAAAAAAATTCACAAGTAATGTTTTGTACCAGAGAATTTTATTACAATCTTTATGAAAATATATGTACATATATATCTTCTTCAGATGTAATCATGAATTTAATAAGTCAATATAATATTAGACTCATTTGATTTTCGGTTTGAGCTAGAATAAGTAATCTCTAAAATGATTAGGAACCACATATTCTTCACAGAATATTAATGAAGTTATGGATCAATACTTCATTATTTATTCTTATATATATTTCCTTAGTGAATCATGCTGATACTCATTGAACTCTTGCTAACTTCGCAAGATATGAATGTTGTTTCCCAGTAAGCTTCGAGTACATTGAAGATGAAAGTGTAGAATCAAACATATTATTGAATAATACACTTGGTTTATTATAAAACGAAATTCATTGAATTGAAACAGGGATTGTAGTTAACGATGATTAAGTTGCTGACGAAGGACGTACATCATTGCATATATGTAGTATGAATTTAAACGAGTAGTATCTACCCTTTTTCAATTCATACTTAATAGCTTAGTACGAAAAGATTTATTTTGGTTTATGAATTCATATATATAAAATATTTATATAAATTCTTCAGAAGAATGAGTTAATACTTCATAACTCGTTGATGCAATATACGCGTTATTGATGATGTCCACAGTGATTCTTGAACTGTTGGAGCTTGTGATGTTAAAGTTGCTGATGATTCTAGCGATGTTGATAGCACTGACTATGTTGGTGAGGCTAAGGGTACTGCTGATGCTGTTGGTAAAACAAGTCTAGCTTGTACCTTACGCATCATTCTTGTCGGGGTTTCTACTCTTCCTTTTATCATTTCTGTCCACTCATCTGATTTATGGTTAAGGCAGAAATAGGTAATCTCTATGTCTTTAGAGATTACATAATCACCATAGAATGTTTCTCCGATGAAGTTATGAATCAATACTTCATCGTTTGTTGTTGTTGGTACTTCTTGGTATCTATGGTGCGTGTGACGTTGATATCCGAGGTACGGATGGTGATATTGAGGCGTGTGATGCGAATGTGATTGTTGGTGGTGGTAATGATCCTGTTGATGTTGATGATGGTGATAACGTTGATGCTGGTGATGCTGCTGGTGCTTAGGGTATTGAGGCTTGCGATGTTGATGTTATTGACGGTACTGGTTATGCTGTTGATGCTACTGATGGTGTTTGTAACCTTCGCACCGTATTCTCCAAAGCCACTACCCGAGTACGAAGCTCGTTGACTTCTTCTATTATACCGGGGTGATTGTCGGTTCGGACGAGTGGATAAATAAAATCTAGAATTTGATGTAGTATATAATCGTGACGAGATACTCTGGAAATGAGAGAGAAAATGGTTTCTCGAACAGGTTCGTCGGTAAGTGCTTCAGGTTCATCGTCAAGAGGGCAATTTGGTGGATGGAAGGGATCACCTTCTTCTTGTCTCCAATGATTGAGGAGGCTACGAACCCATCCCCAATCCATCCAAAATAGATGATGACTGATTGGTTGATCCATTCCAGTCACACTGCTTTCGGAGCTTGAGTGGTATTCCATATCGGAATCCGAGGGACTTCAACTAGTGACGAGTTCCATTTCGTATGATTGAATAAAGGATTTTTCGATATGAAATGATTTTCCGGCTATCGGGTGGTATTCTAATTATATAGAATATCCACAAATATAGAACAAAAGATCTCATAGATTACGGAGGGATTTACGGAATATTTCAGACAAAGTTTACAGTAACAGATACGCGTAGATATGAATTAGCAAATACGCTAAGATATGAATTTTGTCTATACACCATTCATGCAATGAATGCAGTAAGACGCGTTTAGACTTAAGATGATAAGTAGGTAATTTCCTACAGATGATAAGTAGATGATTTTCGACACAAAATGATAAGCAAAATTTTGACATGCAGACACGGTCGAAGTCCAGACTCACTAATGCAACCTAACGACTTATCAGTTAGACATACTAATGCAGACCTGGTTCGCTAAGACCACCGCTCTGATACCACATGAAACGACCCGACCCAATCCATAGGGACGAATAGAATAACATATGATTACATCGCGAGGCATTTGACCTCTATATGATACGTTTTATAAACATTGCATTCTTTTGAAAAGATATTCCATAAATGAATATTTAAAATTCAATGTTTTCGACATCTGATGATTTCTACATATAGACAATCACCGTAAATAACAGTTTGCAAGAATACTTCCGTTGACAATGTAGTCAAAATAAATACACGGTGATGATTTTGTGAATGCAATGCTTCCTCGAATAAAACATGTATGACTCCATGCACATGGTTTCTCTAACATATATTCAAACAGCGGAAGACTTCTAGGAACCTGAGAATAAACATGCTTTAAATGTCAACATAAAGTTGGTGAGATATAGATTTAATGCTAGCAGCGTTATAAATATAGACCACAAGATTTCATATACATAAACGTTTTAATAAAAATATTCTAAGTGGTTGAGCACTTGATAACCATACTTAACATTTAATCAACGTCGCATATTCCCTTTATTATGAAATCTCACTACACTGTACCAAGTGTAGTCACCAAAACGAAGTACTGTGCAACCGTTGAATACTGGTCGTCCAGTCCGGTTGGGGTTGTCAGGCCCGATAGATCTATCAACAGGATTCGCGTTTACAATACCACATGTAAATAGTAGTTACCAAGCTACAGGGAAGTATGCCAGTGGTACAACTCAACGTAGAATATATTTTTTTTTCACTTGTGTCCATAACGTAAATCATAAAATGCATGTATTCTCATCCCGAAATATTTAGAGTTTAAAAGTGGGACTATATACTCACTATTTCCTTGAAGGTATTTAACTCGACTTGGTCTCCGATAGATATCACGAACCTAACCATATATATATATATATATAATATATCAACATATTTTCTTTTCAAGTAATCGTTACATATATATATATATATATATATATATATATATATATATATATATATATATATATATATATATATATATATATACTTATAATACTTATAATACTTATAATATTTTCTTAGTCCGTAGTTAGCAGTCCGATGTTAGTGGTCCACAATTAGTTGCTCAATAAAATAAATAAAGACTCCATCGTATTCGTATTGATCAGAATTAATCTAGACCCATGGTACCATGTTGTCAAATGACGTGTTGCGTACATAAAGTACCGTGTTGTCAAATGACGTGTTGCGTACAATCATGAGGTCTTATGATTAATCTTCTCGTGTTGTTTACGGGTGGTCCTGAAATATATAAAATCAAATCATAAGTAATTATATATAAAATATCATATTAATTAGAAAAGATATGATTAATTTACTTTATCTCCAAATATTTTCGTAGCTAAACTAGCTTCGGATACCCAATCTTGTTTTAGTCGTAGTTTCTTCATTACAACTCCGTTTTTGTTGGTTCAACTTGCCACTTCCTTGGATCGAGTCAAAATTTTAGAATATGAACTGAAAATACCTTAGTTTGTATTCGAAATCACAGGTTATAGGTCAAACTTTGGTAAAACATATGAAAGTGATCATTTTCCATCATAAAAACAACATTTAATGATCATTTTTCTAAAAATACTTACACTTTGAGTTAAACCATGAAATTTTTATGTGTTAACATATTCATAAGAAATATCATTTTTCCAGAACATGAACTTCCAATTCAAAGTTCAAGATGGTTTTTAATTATCCAACCCAAAACAGCCCCCGGTTGCACTTCGACGATGTAGATTCAGTTTTTAAGGTGTTCTTTGTAAAACCAAGTTATATCTTGTTAAGTTAGCATATCATTATGATATATTACAGGTCTTGAAGTGTTTTAAAAGTTAAGTTAGAAGGATCTATTTAGTTTGCAAACAAGTTTGAAATCATTCAAACTATGTTCTTGTTGTTAAAATTTTACAACATAAAATAAGATAGCTATATAATTATGAATCGAACAAGATTATGAACAAGGTTACTACCTCAAGTTACTTGGATAAAGTTACTGTAAGAGATAAGAAAAAATCTTGGAATTAAAGAGTGGTGGAGTTAGATCAAAAGGTTGGAAGTATACTTCTTCAAATGGGTGGTTATTTTGATATGTTATTGAAAGAGTTTTCTTATGGTGTTTAAGGCTTGTAATTGAAGCTAAATGATGGGGAAAATGCTTGGAGATGATCAAGTATAAAGTTAGGAGTATTTTGAGAGAGAAATGAGGGTGTAGGTATGAGAAAATGGAGTGAAGAAATGGTGTTCATTCATAAAAACGTTTTTAGTTTATAAAGAAAGAAAAGGATTCCTAATTTTGTTTTCTTACTAATAATTCATGCTACTTGACAAATCCTAGTTACCTCATATCTAGGGCAGTAATAATGTTGATTAGGATGTTGATTTGATGTGTATATACCAATAGTAAATACATATAGAAGCTGGGTATGATACGGGTACATATACCCTAGATATACGTATAGAAATCTTGAGGAAACGGAATGAGAATTCAAATATAGCTATCTTTTGTGAATATACTTATATTGTTTTATGTATTTAAGTCCTTAAAAAGTGATTAAATACATTATATATACGATACATGTATAAGCATTATAGGTTATAAGTATATATATCAAAGAATGTTATGTATAGTTATCGTTTTGAAAACTTAAGTTAGTAGTTTCAAAATATACTTATAACTCATTGTCATTAGTATACAATGAGATGTTAAACCATCCTTAGATCATGTTAAATATATATAAATACATATATATACACAAACGTATAATTATCGTATGTTATATAGTTCGTGATATCATCGGTCAAATTGGACGGTCAAACGTTGTGTAAAACTCTTTTCAAAAACACAAGTCTCAACAATTTGGATTACTTATCATGTTGGTAAGGTTTAATTTATGTAAATATTAATCTCATAAGTATAAAACGATTGGAAAAATCCGGGTCGTTACAGTTAACCTCACCTTCTCCTTATTTCCTTCTTCTTTCTTCCTACGTGACAACCAATCACCAACACCGAAATCACACCTGCTGCTACCTCTGCTTGCTTCAAACAGCCAGAACAACCATGAACCACCATTAAACTGTGCAGCTTACTCGTCAAGTTCTTGTTGCTACTATCTATACACTTCTGTTTCAGCTCATAACCCAAACCAAAACCCTTTTGATAAAAACAATTGAAAAACCCACTTGTTATTACCTTCGAACAACAATCCCAAAAGCCGTTATAATTTCTTCCTGTTGTTGCTGCACAATGGACTCCTTACAGCTGCAAGTTGATGCCCATATTCTGCTCATTGTGGTTGCTACTCGTCACTTCTGGTTACAGCTCAAACCCTCTCAAACCGTTATCAATTATTGCTACTATATGATTTATTTTACTTCTGCAGTTTACCTTCTGTTTCTGTTTCTGTCACTGTCATTTGCAACACAATGATCTCTAATAGTAGTCGGTTTTGCAGCCATAAAACACCACGAGATTCATCAAACAATTATATGCTTCTGTTCCAAATATTGAGAAACCACCACAGGTCGTCTGTTATTCAACTTCTATTCGATCAAAACCAAACCAAACACCTGATAATAGTGCTGCAACTGTTTAGATCTCCACCTCTTTTTCTGTTCCGTTAACCCAGCTGCAACCGGAGAAATTTAATAAAAGAATGATGGTGATGAAGCAATGAAAAGGAGGATACTTATAATCACACTCGATTATTTATTTATTCATCCAATGTATTGCTAATCAAACTATCGGTGAGTTGCCCTTTATGATATTGTTAATGGAAGATGATGTGATAATGAGAGTTTGATGATGGGATAATAATAAACCGTAATATCTCGAATTGTTTAATAAACTTCTTGATGTCAATACACCCATTTAATCGATTTAAATACCGTATGGGCTTATTGAAATAAATGGATTTGTTAATTGGACTTATGAAATGAATTGGGCCAAATAACAATGGGGAAGTAGAAGAAGAAAGTGGAAACCATTTTATTACGGGTTAAATAATATTTCACTTGAGTTTAAATCAGAAAAGTAGCGAGTAGAGGGATTGTTTAAGGGTGTTTTGTGTAAGTGAGAGGTCGTGGGTTCGAGCCCGGACAGTGGCGTTTTATTTTTAGAGCTCCTTTCTTCAAAGGTTGTACTCTTTTATTATTATTACTTTCATTAATATGATTTTTTTTATTATTATTATTTATATTATTAGAGTTATTATTATTATTATTATATAAGTATTATTATTAGAATTATCAATATTTTTATTATCTTTATTATTTTTTTATGAATATTATTATTATTATTATTAATTTTATAAAGATCATAATAATTATTATTATCATTATTATTTTAACATTTAAAATTATTATTTTTAACATTATTATCATTACTATCATTATTTGTATTACTAATATTACTACTAGCATTATTATTATAATTACAACAAATATTATTTATATAAAATATATTTATTATATACATATACTAATATTACATACTTCTATATTTTAATCAAAATGTTACTTTTATATAAAAAAAATTTAGTAATACACAAAATATAAAATATTATACATTACAGAATATTCTAAACATTAATATGTATTAATTATAATAAATAATATATGAATTATTAACATAACATGTATATTAATATTAATACCTAAAATTGTTTAAATATTATTATATGTGTTAATATATATAATTGATATAGGTTCGTGAATCCGAGGCTAACCTTACATTGTTCAGTTTCGTCGTATGCATATTTTTACTACAAAATATCGTACGGTGAGTTCATTTGATTCCCTTTTACTCTTTACATTTTTGGAACTGAGAAAACATGCGCTGCTTTATAACTGTTTTACAACTGCTTTATTAAATGTTTTTGAAATATATTTTTGAACTGCGAATACATGAAATGCTCTTATAAATGTTTGACGAGATAGACACAAGCAAAACATTCCTCGAATGAATTATGTGGACGTGATAATTGCCACCATTGAATTATGTGGACATGATAATTGCCACAATTGATATGAATATTTTTCCCCTGATTATTATTGCTTGGAACCTAAGAATTAGGGAACATCACTTATTTTAAGAATTAGTGCACGCCTAATTGACGCGAATCCTAAAGGTAGCTACCGGGTTTAACACCCCCACCCAGAATGTTCACTAGACGGAAGGGCTAGTGGGCGTGGTGTTTAATGTAGTGACCCGAACTTTTCCATGTTTATATATATTAAATGAAATTGATATTTACATGATTAAGTGTTTCCAACATGTTAAGTAATCAAACTTGTTAAGACTTGATTAATTGAAATAGGTTTCATATAGACAATTGACCACCCAAGTTGACCGGTGAATCACGAACGTTAAAACTTGTAAAAACTATATGATGACATATATATGATTATATATATAGTTAACATGATATTATGATAGGTAAGTATCTCATTAGGTATTTTAACAATGAGTTATATACATAAAATTGTGTTTATTGAATTAAGAAACTCGAAACGATATATATAACGATTATCGTTATAACAACGTCTTACTAATTACATATGAATCATATTAAGATATTGTTACACTATGTTTAATCATGATAAATGATAAGTAAACATGTCATTATGTATATTAACAATGAACTACATATGTAAAAACAAGACTACTAACTTAAGGATTTCGAAACGAGACATATATGTAACGATTATCATTGTAACGACATTTAAATGTATATATATCATATTAAGATATATTAATATATCATAATATCATGATAATATAATAATTTAACATCTCATTAGATATAATAAACATTGGGTTAACAACATTTAACAAGATCGTTAACTTAAAGGTTTCAAATCAACATTTACATGTAACGACTAACGATGACTTAACGACTCAGTTAAAATGTATATACATGTAGTGTTTTAATATGTATTCATACACTTTTGAAATACTTCAAGACACTTATCAAAATACTTCTACTTAACAAAAATGCTTACAATTACATCCTCGTTCAGTTTCATCAACAATTCTACTCATATGCACCTGTATTCGTACTCGTACAATACACAGCTTTTAGATGTATGTACTATTGGTATATACACTCCAATTATCATCTCTTAGTAGGCCATGTGAGTCACCTAACACATGTGGGAACCATCATTTGGCAACTAGCATGAAATATCTCATAAAATTACAAAAATATTAGTAATCATTCATGACTTATTTACATGAAAACAAAATTACATATCCTTTATATCTAATCCATATACCAATGACCAAAAACACCTACAAACACTTTCATTCTTCAATTTTCTTCATTTAATTGATCTCTCTCAAGTTCCATCTTCAAGTTCTAAGTGTTCTTCATAAATTCCATAAGTATAGTTTCAGAAAAATCAAGAATACTTTCAAGTTTGCAAGTCTACTTCCAAGCTTTCTAATCCATTCCAAGTAATCATCTAAGATCAAGGAACCTTTGTTATTTACAGTAGGTTATCTTTCTAGTTCAAGGTAATATTCATATTCAAACTTTGATTCAATTTCTACAACTATAACAATCTTATTTCGAGTGAAAATCTTACTTGAACTGTTTTCGTGTCATGATTCTGCTTCAAGAACTTTCAAGCCATCCAAGGATCCTTTGAAGCAAGATCCATTTTTTTCATTTCCAGTAGTTTTACCCAGAAAACTTGAGGTAGTAATGATGTTCATAACATCATTCGATTCATACATATAAAGCTATCTTATTCGAAGGTTTAAACTTGTAATCACTAGAACATAGTTTAGTTAACTCTAAACTTGTTCGCAAACAAAAGTTAATCCTCCTAACTTGACTTTTAAAATCAACTAAACACATTTTCTATATCTATATGATATGCTAACTTAATGATTTAAAACCTGTAAACACGATGAACACCATAAAATCGGATATACGCCGTCGTAGTGAAACCGGGGGCTGTTTTGGTTTGGATAATTAAAAACTATGATAAACTTTGATTTAAAAGTTGTTCTTCTGGGAAAATGATTTTTCATATGAACATGAAACTATATCCAAAAATCTTGGTTAAACTCAAAGTGAAAGTATGTTTTTCAAAATGGTCATCAAGATGTCGTTCTTTCGACTGAAATGACTACCACTTTAGTAATTGACATGTAACTTAAATTTCCAACTATAAACATATATTTTTTCTGTTTGGATTCTAAAATTAGAGTTCACTATGAAACCATAGTAATTTGATTCAATCAAAATGGATTTAAAATGAAGAAGTTATGGGTAAAACAAGATTGGATATTTTTGATCTTTTTAGCTACGGGAAATGTTTAACAAATCTATACAAATCATATCCTAGCTAACTTATATTGTATTATACATGTATTCTAATATATTATGTAATCTTGGGATACCATAGACACGTATGCAAATGTTTTGACATATCATATCGACCCATGTATATATATTATTTGGAACAACCATAGACACTATATGCAGTAATGTTGGAGTTAGCTATACAGGGTTGAGGTTGATTCCAAAAATATATATACTTTGAGTTGTAATCTAGCCTGAGACGTGTATACACTGGGTCGTGGATTGATTCAATATAATATATATTAATTTATTTCTGTACATCTAACTGTGGACAACTAGTTGTAGGTTATTAACGAGGACAGCTAACTTAATACACTCAAATCTTTAAAACATAATAAAAATTGTTGTAATTATATTTTGATCATACTTTGATATATATGTGCATATTTGTATAGGTTCGTGAATCGATCTGTGGCCATGTCTTATTTCTGAGGAAGGAAATATCTGTGAAAGTGAGTTATAGTCCCACTTTTAAAATCTAATATTTTTGGAATGAGAATACATGCAGGTTTTATAAATGATTTACAAAATAGACACAAGTACGTGAAACTACATTCTATGATTGAATTATCGAAATCGAATATGCCCCTTTTTATTAAGTCTGGTAATCTAAGAATTAGGGAACAGAGAACCTAATTGACGCGAATCCTAAAGATAGATCTATTGGGCCTAACAAACCCCATCCAAAGTACCGGATGCTTTAGTACTTCGAATTCTTTTTTATCATGTCCGAAGGATTTCCCGGAATGATAGGAGATATTCTTATATGCATCTTGTTAATGTCGGTTACCAGGTGTTCACCATATGAATGAATTTTATCTCTATGTATGGGATGTATATTGAAATATGAAATCTTGTGGTCTATTATTATGATTTGATAATATATAGGTTAAACCTATAACTCACCAACATTTTTGTTGACGTTTTAAGCATGTTTATTCTTAGGTGAATACTAAGAGCTTCTGCTGTTGCATACTAAAATAAGGACAAGATTTGGAGTCCATGTTTATATGATATTGTGTAAAAACTGCATTCAAGAAACATATGTCGATGTAATATATTTCTATTGTAAACCATTATGTAATGGTCATGTGTAAACAGTATATTTTAGATTATCATTATTTGATAATCTACGTAATGCTTTTAAAACCTTTATTGATAAAATAAAGGTTATGGTTGTTTTATAAATGAATGCAGTCTTTGAAAAACGTCTCATATAGAGGTCAAAACCTCGCAACGAAATCAATTAATATGGAACGTTTATAATCAATATGAACGGGACATTTCAGTTGTTTCCGAGCATTGATCTTAGAGAACCAGAAAATTTGCATTAGTGTGTCTTATCAAGTTTGTTAGGATGCATTAGTGAGTCTGGACTTCGACCGTATTTTCTTTAAAAATGATTGCTTAACATTTTTGTTGGAAACTATATATTATTAACATGTAAATATTATGTGATATATTAATCTCTTAACATGTTTGATATTGTGTGATATATGTCTACCTCTAGCACAAATCCCATTGACTCACCTAATAATAACGAAGAGTCGAATATATATTGGCAAGATTCACAAGTTCCCGAAGAACCGGAAGAAGAGGAAACGGAACCGGAAGAAGAGGAACCGGAAGAAGAGGAACCAGAAGAAGAGGTTTCGGAGAAAGAAATATTGATACCTATAGTAAATCGATTAAATAAAAGAAAATTCTCAACCAACGGACCAAAGTTAATAATGGTCAATGGTGTTTCCGCCGAGGAAGCAAAATATTGGGAAGATTACCAATTTTCCGATGAATCGGATCCCGATGAGGATTCCGATGATGTTATAGAAATTACCTCGACCCAATTTAATAAAGTGAAAGAAAATAATAAGGGAAAAGGTATAAAAATAGAGAAACTCGATTCCAACCCCGATGAACTTTATATGTATCGACAACATCCGTATTTCCTAAAATGTAACAATGACCCGGGAACCTCTAAACCACTAGGTTTTTCTAAACCATTATGGAAAACGACGGCTCGTATTAGAGGAACACCATATATTCCTAGAAAATTAGGAAAATGAACCAAGTCCAAAGAAGAAGAAACCAGTGATTCAGATTAGAAGGTTGTAATCATGTTGTGTATTATATGTATTGTAGTGTGCTTGTACTTTTATGTTCTATGTAAAAATTGCTTGTATTGTTTGTTAATTATCTTTTACGAATCTAATCCTTGTCTATTTTACAGTATAAAAATAAAATAGACGTTAAGGGTAGACAACCGAATATTTTAGAAGACCTACCAGAGGATATGATTGAGGAAATCTTGTCTAGAGTCGGTCAGAATTCATCAGCACATTTAGTTATGGCGAAATTAACTTATCAAATATTTGAAAGACTTTCCAGAAATAACTTAGTTTATAAAAGGCTTTCCTTTGATAGGTGGGGTATATCACATTGGGGAGACCGTAAGTTACGCCGTGTTTTCTTTAAAGCATTAAATGCGGGGAACCCAAATGCAATTTTACGCTACGGGTTAAGAACCTATTTTGACTCAACATATCCCAACATAGGATTTCGTGAATTAGAAAGAGCTTCTAACATGCAACATAAAGAAGCATGTTATGCTTACGGGTTAGTGATGTTCGCTTCTTACCAAAGTGAGAAAAAGAACATCGGATTGCAACTTTTAAATAAAACCTTCCCATAAGTGACGGATTCAGTAGTTGAGGTGAGAAACAAGGTTTTTAGATTATTACGGGGCTGTTGGACATTACGAAACCCTCGTCCTTTTGACGACATTACAACATGCTGCCTAGCCAATGGTCATAACGGTTATTTTCCACAAGACCAAGGATGGGAAGTCGTCTTAGTAAAACCAGAATGCATGACTTGTTTCTAGACTTATGAATTACGTGTCTTTATTTCCTTTGCTGAACAACTTGCGTATTAACTAGATTTATCTTCAAAACTGTCCTGTATCATAGTGTACTATATTTCATGTTATATGTAATATAGCGAAGTTGTAAGTTTGAAGAATATTTATATGTGATATATTATTATAATCAGTTTTTCATATGGAATTGTAGTAGTTGAATTGTATATTAGCTACTAAGTATGAACTTAACGGGTAGGTAGTACCCGAATTTAAACTTATAAAATGCTAATATGAAGAAAAAGCTTTTATAAATGAGTTCATATTATGCTACGAGATACTATTGACTACTCTTAATATTCTGTATGATTAACTTGTTTCATTTGACTATTTTGAAGGAAATGGCACCGACTACTCGACACACCTTGAATATGAGCGAAGAGGAATTTCGTGCCTTTCTTGCTTCAAACATAGCCGCAATACAGGCTGTGCTACATACCAACAATAACTCTAAATCTAGCAATACAGCTAACGGTGCAAGAAATCGTGTAGGATGCTCCTACAAGGAATTCACTGCCTGCAAACCTTCAGAATTTGATGGGACCGAAGGACCAATCGGATTGAAACGGTGGACCGAGAAAGTTGAATCGGTGTTTACCATAAGTAAGTGTGTTGAAGGAGACAAAGTGAAGTACGCTACGCATACCTTTACAGGTATTGCATTAACATGGTGGAATACCTATCTTGAACAGGTAGGACAAAATGCTGCTTACGCACTACCGTGGTCGGCATTCAAGCAATTGATGAACGAGCAGTACCGTCCTAGAAATGAAGTCAATAAACTCAAGGCAGAACTTAGAGAGTTACGAACACAAGGGTTCGACGTTACCACATATGAACGACGATTCACAGAGTTGTGCCTATTGTGTCCGGGAGCATTTGAAGATGAAGAAGAGAAGATCGACGCGTTTGTAAAAGGGTTACCAGTAAGGATTCAAGAAGATGTGAGTTCACACGAGCCCGCTTCTATACAGAAGGCAAGTCGAATGGCTCAAAAACTCATAAATCAGATTGAGGGAAGAATTAAAGAGCAGGCGACCGAAGAAGCCAACACGAAACAACTCAAGAGAAAGTGGGAGGAAAACGGTGATAAGAGTCACCAATACAACAACAACTATCCCAACAATCGCAACATGAATCGCAACTACAATAAATGACACAACAACAACAACAACAACAACAACAACAACAACAACTACAACAATCATCCCAACAACAATAACAACCGCAATAACAACAACAATCAGAAGCAGCTATGCCAAAGGTGTGAAAAGTATCACTCGGGGTTCTGCACCAAATTTTGCAACAAGTGTAAAAGAAATGGTCATAGCGCGGTGAATTGTGAGGTCTACGGACCAGGGGTTAACAGAACTAAAGGAACAAATGGTGTCGGAACGAGTAGTGTCGGAGCAAGTTATGCCAATGTAGTTTGTTATAAATGTGGAAAACTGGGCCACATTATTAGAAATTACCCGAATCAGGGGAATACTAATGGGCAGGGCCGTGGAAGAGTTTTCAATATTAATGCGGCAGAAGCACATGAAGACCCGGAGATTGTTACGGGTACATTTCTTATTGACGATAAATCTGCTTATGTTTTATTTGATTCGGGTGTGGACAGAAGCTATATGAGTAGAGAATTTTGTGCTAAATTAAGTTTCCCATTGACGCCTTTGGATAGTAAATTTTTACTAGAATTAGCAAACGGTAAATTAATTTCAGCAGATAATATATGTCGGGAGAGAGAAATTTAACTGGGGGATGAAACATTTAAAATTGATTTAATACCAGTCGAGTTAGGGAGTTTTGATGTAACAATTGGCATGGACTAGTTGAAAAAGGTGAGAGCAGAGGTCGTTTGTTACAAAAATGCGATTCGCATTATGCGTGAAAAAGGAAAACCTTTAATGGTGTACGGAGAAAAGAACAACGCGAAATTAAATCTTATTTGAAGGCGTAAAAACTAATAAGAAAAGGTTGTTACGTCATTCTAGCACACATCGAGGAAGTTAAACCTGAAGAAAAGAACATCAGTGATGTTCTCGTCGCAAAGAAATTTCCCGATGTATTTCCGAAAGAATTACTGGGATTACCCCCACATCGATCTATTGAATTTCAAATAGACCTTGTACCATTAGCTGCACCAATAGCTCATGCTCCATACAGACTCGCACCCAGCGAAATGAAAGAATTACAAAGTCAGTTACAGGAACTTTTAGAGCGTGGTTTCATTCGACCAAGCACATCACCATGGGGAGCTCCTGTTTTGTTTGTCAAGAAGAATGATGGTACATTTAAGTTATGTATTGACTACAGAGAGTTGAATAAACTTACCATCAAAAACCGTTATCCACTACCGAGAATCGACGACTTATTTGATCAACTACAAGGCTCGTCTATTTATTCGAAATCGATTTACATTCTGGATATCATCAAATTCGGGTGAAGGAGGATGATATTCCAAAGACTGCTTTTAGGACGCGTTACGGTCATTACGAGTTTATGGTTATGCCGTTTGGATTGACTAACGCAACAGCTGTGTTCATGGACCTTATGAACCGAGTGTGTGGGCCATATCTTGACAAGTTTGTCATTGTTTTCATCGATGACATACTTATTTACTCAAAGAATGATCAAGAGCACGAAGAACATTTGAGAAAAGTGCTAGAAGTATTGAGGAAAGAAAAACTGTACGCTAAGTTTTCAAAGTGTGCATTTTGGTTGGAAGAAGTTCAATTCCTCGGTCACATAGTGAACAAAGAAGGTATCCAGGTGGACCCGGCAAAGATCGAAACCGTTGAAAAGTGGGAAACCCCAAAAACTCCGAAGCATATACGTCAATTTTTAGGATTGGCTGGTTACTACAGAAGATTCATCCAAGATTTCTCCAAAATAGCAAAACTCTTGACTGCATTAACGCATAAAGGGAAGAAATTTGAATGGAAGGATGAACAAGAGAAGGCGTTTCAGTTATTGAAGAAAAATCTAACTACGGCACCTATATTGTCATTGCCTGAAGGGAATGATGATTTTGTAATTTATTGTGACGTATCAAAGCAAGGTCTCGGTTGTGTATTCATGCAACGAACGAAGGTGATTGCTTATGCGTCTAGACAATTGAAGATTCACGAGCAAAATTATACGACTCATGGTGCTGTTGTTTTTGCATTAAAGACTTGGAGGCATTATTTATATGGGGTCAAAAGTATTATATATACCGACCACAAAAGTCTCCAACATATATTTAATCAGAAGCAACTGAATATGAGACAACACAGGTGGATTGAACTGTTGAATGATTATGATTCTGAGATTCGATACCACCCGGGGAAGGCGAATGTGGTAGCTGACGCTTTGAGTAGAAAGGACAGAGAACCTATACGGGTAAAAGCTATGAATATAATTATTTGTACTAACCTTACTACTCAAATAAAGGAGGCGCAACAGGGGGTTGTAAAAGAAGGAAAGTTGAAGAATGAGATACCCAAAGGATCAGAGAAATATCTTAATATTCGGGAAGACGGAACCCGATATAGGGCTGATAGAATTTGGGTACCAAGGTTTGGAGATGTGAGAGAAATGGTACTTAAGAAAGCACATAAAATCAGATATTCAATACATCCCGGAGCGGGGAAGATGTATAAAGATCTCAAGAAACACTTTTGGTGGCCGGGTATGAAAGCCGATATTGCTAAATATGTAGGAGAATGTTTGACGTGTTCTAAGGTTAAAGCTGAACATCAGAAACCATCAGGTCTACTACAACAACCTGAAATCCCGGAATGGAAATGGGAAAACATTACCATGGATTTCATTACTAAATTGCCAAGGACTGCAAGTGGTTATGATACTATTTGGGTAATAGTTGATCGTCTCACCAAGTCAGCACACTTCCTGCCAATGAGAGAAGATGACAAAATGGAGAAGTTGGCTCAATTGTATTTGAAGGAGGCTGTCTCCAGACATGGAATACCCATCTCTATTATCTCTGATAGGGATGGTAGATTTGTTTCAAGGTTCTGGCAGACGTTGCAACAAGCATTGGGGACTCGTCTAGACATGAGTACTGCCTATCATCCACAAACTGATGGGCAAAGCAAAAGGACGATACAAATGCTTGAAGACATGCTACGAGCATGTGTTATTGATTTCGGAAACAGTTGGGATCGACACCTACCGTTAGCAGAATTTTCCTACAACAACAGTTATCATTCTAGTATTGAGATGGCGCCGTTTGAGGCACTTTATTGTAGAATGTGCAGGTCTCCGATTTGTTGGAATGAAGTGGGGGATAGACAGATTAAGGGTCTGGAGATAATACAAGAAACTACCGAGAAAATCATTCAAATTCAACAACGATTGAAAACCGCCCAGAGTCGACAAAAGAGCTACACGGACAGTAAAAGAAAAGATATAGAGTTTGAAATTGGAGAAATGGTCATGCTTAAGGTTTCACCTTGGAAAGGCGTTGTTCGATTTGGTAAACGGGGGAAACTAAATCCAAGGTACATTGGACCATTCAAGATTATATATCGTGTTGGACCAGTAGCTTACCAACTTGAGTTACCTCAATAACTCACGGCTGTACATAACACTTTCTACGTCTTGAATTTGAAGAAATGTTTTGCTAAAGAAGATATCACTATTCCATTAGATGAAATCCAAATCAACGAAAAACTTCAATTCATCGAAGAACCCGTCGAAATAATGGATCGTGAGGTTAAAAGACTTAAACAAAACAAGATACCAATTGTTAAGGTTCGATGGAATGTTCGTAGAGGACCCGAGTTCACCTGAGAACGAGAAGATCAGATGAAGAAGAAATACCCGCACTTATTTCCAGAAGATACGTCAACACCTCCAACTGCTTAAAATTTATTAAACGGGTAGGTACTGTAGTGACCCGAACTTTATTTAACGGGTAGGTACTGTAGTGACCCGAACTTTTCCATGTTTATATATATTAAATGAAATTGATATTTACATGATTAAGTGTTTCCAACATGTTAAGCAATCAAACTTGTTAAGACTTGATTAATTGAAATAGGTTTCATATAGACAATTGACCACCCAAGTTGATCGGTGAATCATGAACGTTAAAACTTGTAAAAACTATATGATGACATATATATATGATTATATATATAGTTAACATGATATTATGATAGGTAAGTATCTCATTAGGTATTTTAACAATGAGTTATATACATAAAATTGTGTTTTTGAATTAAGAAACTCGAAACGATATATATAACGATTATCGTTATAACAATGTCTTACTAATTACATATGAATCATATTAAGATATTTTTACACTATGTTTAATCATGATAAATGATAAGTAAACATGTCATTATGTATATTAACAATGAACTACATATGTAAAAACAAGACTACTAACTTAAGGATTTCGGAACGAGACATATATGTAACGATTATCATTGTAACGACATTTAAATGTATATATATCATATTAAGATATATTAATATATCATAATATCATGATAATATAATAATTTAACATCTCATTAGATATAATAAACATTGGGTTAACAACATTTAACAAGATCGTTAACTTAAAGGTTTCACATCAACATTTACATGTAACGACTAACGATGACTTAACGACTCAGTTAAAATATATATACATGTAGAGTTGTAACATCCCATTTTCCCGTACGTATCGAAAGGTACTCACTTAATCATTTGTACGTTTATAACTCGTTAACTTATGCGTAAATGCATGGATATATGGGTGGATATATATATATACGTATATATGTACTTGTTATTGTGTACGTAAATAAGTCTTAAAGGAGCTTCGGTTAGCGTTAAGCCTTGTGAGACTATTGTTGAATTCTAGGAGAATATTGGGAGCAAGTTTGGATTGTACAAATTAAATAAACTCGAAAAGTGTTTAAGTTGGTCGATCTGTTCAGATCCAGCCTTGGGCCGCGCCGCGACAATTGGGTCCGCGCCGCGGCATATAAAGCAATTCTGGATCAGAAGTCATGTTAAAAGGGGTCATTTTTCCTTAGATAGGTCGCGCCGCGACAAATGGGTCGCGCCGCGGTAATTCTGCTGGACAGATTCGGGTTCTAGCTCAATTTAAGGGATTTTAAGGGGTAAAATGGTAAATTCATATGTGGATTTGATGGGAGCTTTAACTCTCAACCACATACTCATTTATTTCATTTTCCTTTTCTATTTTCTTTCCTTTTTCTCTCCCAAAACACAAAATCCACTTAGCTTGATCTTGAGATTTGAAGTTGGAGATTTGTGAATCAAACCTAGGAGCGAGAATTAAAGTTGTTCCTTGTATCTTTAGCTACGCGTGGATAGTCTCGATAAGTTCTAACTCTAAGTTTTGAGTTTTAATTGGTTAATGACTAGGGTTTGGGTTACTAGAGATTTGTATGACCCATTTGAGGGTAAAATGGGTGAGTTTGGGTTATGTTGTTGTAATGAAACCCTAATAGCCAAAATCTAGGGTTTTGGCCTTGTGATTTTAGGTTGTAAGCGCCAATTGGTGTTGTTAGTCACTAATGCACTTTAAGATTTATGAAAGAAGTGTAAATGGGTAAGTTTGACTTGATTATGAGTCTAAGTAATGTAAAATGGGTCAAAATGTACTAGTTGACCTAATTAGATGAAATGGGTATGGATTACCCTAAGTTTTGTGTTAATTGAAGTTAATAGACTTTAATTCACTAGCCTTAGTGATTAAAGTCGAGACTTGGCCATTTATGGGCGGTTGTGGGTAGTTGAGTCATTAAATGCAATTTGGGTCATTAAATGCTCAAGTGGGAGTATTGTGGTTAATCCCACTAGTTGTAAATTGAATGTGCACTTAATGATTTAGGTACATTGCGTTGAAGCTCGGAAGTATTAAATCATCATCCTTGTGACAAGGTGAGTTGAATAATTATATGTGCATGTATATAATTTTTTTACTTGTGGGGTGTGGGTTTAAAGTTCGATGTTGACGATACCATACCCTAGAGTATATTATGTTGTGGATGAGGGTTTAAAGTTCGTTGTTGATGATACCTCATACGTATGGAATTAAAGTTCGATGTTGACGATGCCATACTACTATTGTAGTGAGTTGATGAGGGTTTAAAGTTCGATGTTGACGATACCTCATATGTGGGTTTAAAGTTCGGTGTTGACGATACCACATTAATGTAGGCGAATGGGGTTTAAGTTCGATGTTGACGATACCATTCGTTGGACTAGCCTTGAGATCTCGAGCACTTTGGATGTTGTGAACATCATCGTTATACTTGTATTTTAGCATGATGTGTCGTTGTGTTATATGCTATCTTTATACTAGTCTTGTTATCGTGGTGCTTAGCGTTATACATGTGAAAGGTATGCTAATTATGTAACTAGTATGTATGCGGATTTGGTAAGTGTTTGCATGTAAGTAGGTTATATATATGTATGTATAATTGTTGCACTCACTAAGCCTAGCTTACCCTCTCGTTGTTTACCATTTTATAGGTTCCGGCTTGGACAAGGGTAAGGGCATACGTTTGGACTAGTGGTCTCCCGCTTATGTTGTCGGGGGTGCTTTTGGTGTTAGCTTTTGAAGTGACCGAACGTTTTGAGTAGTTTAGCCCCAAACCATGCTCAAGTGTCGTTTGGATTATAAACTATCATTTGTTGTTGGTCAAACTTGTATCACATTCGTTAATGGCCTTTGTGCCTTTTTGTAAACATTAAACTCGTAGTATATTTTGACGAATCGTGTGGAATGGGTTACATATTTAATTGGCGCGTAAATGTGTATTATATAAAAAAAAAAATTATCGTACGGAGTACGGGTTGGGTTGTTTCAAGTGGTATCAGAGCATGGTCTAAGGGATTTAGGCGACTTGAGATAGGTGCCTAGACTTGGGCTTTATTGTGTGAACGCTTTATGCGGGAGTTGTAGGACTTTGTGTCTAATCGGGAATTGTTAGTGCCATGGTTTATGAGAACTAACCTTGTGCTAATTGTTTGTATTGTGTTTAGTAATCATCAAGCAAGACGGACGTTGTACTAGTGAGTTAATGCGACGTGCTCGCGTAACAACGATTAGCTACCGTTGTTACGAGTGAAAATCGTGTCAAACGATTAATGTACGACGATTGTTGAGCAAGATGGGGTAGTGTGGTACGCATGTATATACTTACGTGTTATGCTTTTCGTTCATGGTTTAACCCTTTTCGTTTTATAGAATGAAGACGAGAAACGGACCCGATCATGATAACGGAAGTACAAGCGAGGACGTCGAATTTTCGGCTAAGGTTGAGGCCATCTTTAAAAAGTTAAAAGCGGATTTTCTTACGGACGTCCGAAAGGTCTTCCAAGATTCGGTCGATGGGCAAGTGACCGATTTGATAAATGAACGAATGAAGGCCACTATCGAAGAGGCCCTTGATGCTAGAAACATTTATCCTCGTGGTGAAGGAGGTGAAGGAAGACGGGACTTCCACTACAAGAATTTCAAGGATACTCAACCTCCGATGTTTAATGGGGTGAGGGATCCATTGAAAAGCACTTGTTGGATTTCCGATATCAAGGGAGCGTTCCGTACCGCGGAGTGTCCTCCCGAGAAGAAGACGAGATATGGGTCTAGCATGTTACGTGAAGAAGGCAAGTTGTGGTGGGATGATAAAATCAATCTATATGGTGAAGAGCAATGTATGAGCTTGACATGGGAGGAGTTTAAGAAGGAATTCTTCCAAGAATACCGAACTTCTTCCGACCTTGATAGAATCCGGGACGAGTTGCATCATTTGCAACAAGGTTCAATGGACTTGGTTACTCTCAAGTCTACCTTTTTGGCAAAAACTCGTTTTTGCCCGGAATATGTTGGTGACGATCACAAGCTAATGAAAGATTTCTACCGTACTTTGAACGACGAGTTCAAGGGTAAGATTAGTCGGGGGATGGCTAAGACTTTTGAAGAGCTATACGAGTTGGCTCGGGGTTTTGAGCCGGAGGTTCCAAGAAAAAGCGATTTCACATTTTCAAAAAGAAAGTTTGAAGGTTCGAGTCATTCGAATTTTTCAAATAAAAAGAACAAGAACAAAAGGGGTTCCGAAAGTGTCAATAGTGTGAAGAAGGGCGCTACCGGTGGTTTTGGGAGCTTTGTCCCTACTTGCTACAATTGTGGGGTACGTGGACATATGGCTCGAGATTGTCCGAAGCCAAATTCAACAAACAAGCTCACTTGTTTTAATTGTAACAAAGAAGGACACCGAAAGTCAGAGTGTCCCGATTTGAACAACGATAATGTTAAAAGGCTAGAGAAGGCGGCGGGTATGGCTCGAGGGTGAAACTATTTGATGACCAATGACGAAGCCAAACAATCAAACGAAGTAGTCTCAGGTACTTTCATGGTTAATTCTAATCCGGCAAGGGTTTTATTTGATAGCGGTGCAAATTTGTCGTTTGTGTCTCTAAAATTTGTGCCTAAACTTGATAGACCGTTAGCTAAGTTGAGTCGTCCGGTAGAAGTCGAAATAGCGGTGGGCAAGATGGTGCTAGTGGTTGATGTGTGTAAGAATTGTGATGTCGTTTTTGGTGCTGAAAACTTTAAAATTGATCTTATCCCTATGACTTTGGGCGATTTTGATATCGTTGTTGGTATGGATTGGCTCGATCGAAATAGAGCCGATATTGCATGCCATGAAAAGTTTATACGTGTGAAGACCCCAAGTGGGGGAGAGTTGATTATTCATGGCGATAGACGAAGAAGACTTGTGCCGATATGTTCTTATGCACGGGCACGTCGTTTTCTTGTTAGTGGTGGCATGGCTTTTCTTGCCCATGTTGTCGATACTCGTGACAAGCCACCACCTATTCGTGAAATTCCGGTGATTAGTGAATTCGAAGACGTTTTTCTGGACGAGTTACCGGGTGTTCCGGCGGAAAGAAAAGTTGAATTTCGTATTGAGTTGGTTCCGGGAGCTACTCCCATTGCTAAAACTCCTTATCGTTTAGCACCAACGGAAATGCAAGAGTTGTTAAATCAAACCCAAGAGTTGCTTGAGAAGGGTTTTATTCGATCGAGTGCTTCGCCATGGGGCGTTCCGGTCTTATTCGTGAAAAAGAAGGATGGTAGTATGCGGATGTGCATCAATTACCGGGAGTTGAATAAAGTGACGATCAAGAATCGTTATCCATTGCCTTGGATTGACAATTTGTTTGACCAACTCCATGGTGCAACGTATTTCTCTAAAATCGACCTACGGTCCGGCTATCACCAAATGCGGGTCCGTGAGGAAGATATTGAGAAAACGGCTTTTCGAACACGTTATGGGCATTTTGAGTTCGTGGTCATGCCTTTTGGTCTTACGAATGCACTGGCGGCATTCATGGATCTTATGAACCGAGTGTGCCAACCTATGTTGGACAAGTCGGTGATTGTGTTCATTGACGACATACTAGTCTACTCGAAAAGTATGGACGAGCATGAACGTCATTTGCGTGAAGTATTGAAGACGTTACGAAAGGAGAAGTTGTATGCTAAGTTCTCCAAATGGGAATTTTGGCTAAGGGAAGTTCAATTCCTTGGTCACATTGTGAACAAAGACGGTATTCAAGTGGATCCGGGGAAGATAGAGACGGTGAAGAGTTGGAGACAACCGACTACGCCTACGGAGGTTCGAAGTTTTCTCGGATTGGCCGGTTATTATCGTCGGTTTATCCAAGGCTTTTCTAAGATCGCTTCTTCATTGACGAAATTGACAAGGAAGAACGTGAGGTTTGTTTGGGAGAACGAGCAAGAAATTGCTTTTAAATTGTTAAAGGAGAAGTTATGTCAAGCTCCGGTGTTAGTTTTGCCGGAAGGGGTGGAAGACATGACGGTTTATTGTGATGCCTCGTTAAATGGACTCGGTTGTGCTCTAATGCAAAGAGGTAAAGTCATCGCTTATGCCTCTTGACAATTAAAGGAACACGAGACGAGATATCCGACTCACGATCTTGAGTTGGCAGCGGTTGTGCATGCGTTGAAAATTTGGCGCCATTACTTGTATGGTGTCAAGTGTACGATTTATTCGGATCATAAGAGTTTGAAACATCTCTTTAATCAACGAGATTTGAATTATCGTCAACGTAGGTGGATGGATGTGGTAAAAGACTATGATTGTGAAATACTTTATCATCCGGGCAAGGCGAATGTGGTCGCGGATGCGTTAAGTCGAAAGAGTCATCACCCAGCGTTACGATTGGGATTGTTACGTATGATTATTACTAACTATTTTCTTGAAAAACTTGGCGTGATTCAAATAGAGGCTTACATTCACAACAAGCATGCGGAACGAATTGTGGGACAATCGGAGTTCATTACTATGGGCTCGCGGGGTTTGTTGTCTTTTCAAGGAAGAGTGTGGGTGCCTAAGATGGGAGATTATCGACAAGTGCTACTTGATGAAGCACATAAGTTAAAGTATTCCATTCATCCGGGCGCAACAATGTATCTTGATTTAAGGAAAGATTATTGGTGGCCGGGCATGAAACGTGATGTTTTGAAGTATGTTGAGCAATGCGTCACGTGTTTGCAAGTTAAAGTCGAGCACCAAAAGCCGTATGGTAGGTTACAACCGCTAGAAATCCCGAAATGGAAATGGGAGCACATTACCATGGATTTCATCACAAAGTTACCTAAAACAGTGAGGACCCAATTTGATTCGATTTGGGTTATAGTGGATCGATTGACGAAAAGTGCTTTGTTTCTTCCCATTAAGGAAACGATATCGTCGGAGACGTTGGCTAAGTTGTTTATCAAGGAAGTCATCTCTCGACACGGTGTTCCTATATCGATTGTTTCGGATCGAGATACTCGTTTTACATCTCGGTTTTGAGAAAAGTTTCACGAAGATATGGGTACGCAACTGAAGTTGAGCACGGCATATCATCCTCAAACGGACGGTCAAACCGAACGTACGAAACAAACTTTGGAAGATATGTTACGAGCGTGTATTATCGATTTTGGTGGTAGTTGGGACGAGCACTTACCTTTGGTGGAATTCTCGTACAATAATAGTTATCATACTAGTATTGGGATGCCACCTTATGAGATGCTTTATGGGCGTAGATGTCGAACCCCGATTTGTTGAGGCGAAGTGGGACAAAAGGAAATCGGGAGTACCGATTTGGTTTTAGAGACGAATAGCAAGATTGATGTGATTCGAGAGCATTTGAAAAAGGCTCAAGATAGGCAAAAGTCGTATACCGACAAACGTAGATGAACGATCGAATTTCAAGAAGGTGACATGGTGATGCTTAAGGTTTCGCCATGGAAAGGTATTATTTGATTCCGGAAACGAAGAAAGTTAGCTCCTCGGTTTATTGGACCATTTAAGGTTTTAGCTCGTGTTGGTGAAGTCGCGTATCGTTTGGAATTACCCGAAGAGCTTGCGGGGATCCATAATACATTTCATGTTTCCCATCTCCGTAAGTGTCTTGCGGATGATTCATCTTGGGTGCCATTAGACGAGATCGAGCTAAATAATAAGTTAGAGTATATTGAGGAGCCGATTGCTATACTCGATGAGAAGGTCAAAAGGTTGAGACATAAAGAGGTTAGGACTTTTAAAGTTCAATGGCATCGTAGTAAGGGTTCCGAGTTTACTTGGGAACCCGAAGAGTTTGTGATGGTCTATCTTCCTTCTTGTCATGCGGCTTGGATCGCGAGGACGCGCTCTGATTCAAGTGGGGGAGAGTTGTAACATCCCGTTTTCCCGTACGTATCGAAAGGTACTCACTTAATCATTTGTACGTTTATAACTCGTTAACTTATGCGTAAATGCATGGATATATGGGTGGATATATATATATATATATATATATATATATATATATATATATATATATATATATATATACGTATATATGTACTTGTTATTGTGTGCGTAAATAAGTCTTAAAGGAGCTTCGGTTAGCGTTAAGCCTTGTGAGACTATTGTTGAATTCTAGGAGAATATTGGGAGCGAGTTTGGATTGTACAAATTAAATAAACTCGAAAAGTGTTTAAGTTGGTCGATCTGTTCAGATCCAGCCTTGGGCCGCGCCGCGACAATTGGGTCCGTGCCGCGGCATATAAAGCAATTCTGGATCAGAAGTCATGTTAAAAGGGGTCATTTTTCCTTTGATAGGTCGCACCGTGACAAATGGGCCGCGCCGCGGCAATTCTGCTGGACAGATTCGGGTTCTAGCTCAATTTAAGGAATTTTAAGGGGTAAAATGGTAAATTCATATGTGGATCTGATGGGAGCTTTAACTCTCAACCACATACTCATTTATTTCATTTTCCTTTTCTATTTTCTTTCCTTTTTCTCTCCCAAAACACAAAATCCACTTAGCTTGATCTTGAGATTTGAAGTTGGAGATTTGTGAATCAAACCTAGGAGCGAGAATTAAAGTTGTTCCTTGTATCTCTAGCTATGCGTGGATAGTCTCGGTAAGTTCTAACTCTAAGTTTTGAGTTTTAATTGGTTAATGACTAGGGTTTGGGTTACTAGAGATTTGTATGACCCATTTGAGGGTAAAATGGGTGAGTTTGGGTTATGTTGTTGTAATGAAACCCTAATAGCCATAATCTAGGGTTTTGGCCTTGTGATTTTAGCTTGTAAGCGCCAATTTGTGTTGTTAGTCACTAATGCACTTTAAGATTTATGAAAGAAGTGTAAATGGGTAAGTTTGACTTGATTATGAGTCTAAGTAATGTAAAATGGGTCAAAATGTACTAGTTGACCTAATTGGATGAAATGGGTATGGATTACCCTAAGTTTTGTGTTAATTGAAGTTAATAGACTTTAATTCACTAGCCTTAGTGATTAAAGTCGAGACTTGGCCATTTATGGGCGGTTGTGGGTAGTTGAGTCATTAAATGCAATTTGGGTCATTAAATGCTCAAGTGGGAGTATTGTGGTTAATCCCACTAGTTGTGAAATTGAATGTGCACTTAATGATTTAGGTACATTGCGTTGAAGCTCGGAAGTATTAAATCATCATCCTTGTGACAAGGTGAGTGGAATAATTATATGTGCATGTATATAATTTATTTACTTGTGGGGTGTGGGTTTAAAGTTCGATGTTGACGTTATCATACCCTAGAGTATATTATGTTGTGGATGAGGGTTTAAAGTTCGTTGTTGACGATACCTCATACGTATAGAATTAAAGTTCGATGTTGACGATGCCATACGACTATTGTAGTGAGTTGATGAGGGTTTAAAGTTCGATGTTGACGATACCTCATATGTGGGTTTAAAGTTCGGTGTTGACGATACCACATTAATGTAGGCGAATGGGGTTTAAGTTCGATGTTGACGATACCATTCGTTGGACTAGCCTTGAGATCTCGAGCACTTTGGATGTTGTGAACATCATCGTTATACTTGTATTTTAGCATGATGTGTCGTTGTGTTATATGCTATCTTTATACTAGTCTTGTTATCGTGGTGCTTAGCGTTATACATGTGAAAGGTATGCTAATTATGTAACTAGTATGTATGCGAATTTGGTAAGTGTTTGCATGTAAGTAGGTTATATATATGTATGTATAATTTTTGCGCTCACTAAGCCTAGCTTACCCTCTCGTTGTTTACCATTTTATAGGTTCCGGCTTGGACAAGGGTAAGGGCATACGTTTGGACTAGTGGTCTCCCGCTTATGTTGTCGGGGGTGCTTTTGGTGTTAGCTTTTGAAGTGACCGAACGTTTTGGGTAGTTTAGCCCCAAACCATGCTCGAGTGTCGTTTGGATTATAAACTATCATTTGTTGTTGGTCAAACTTGTATCACATTCGTTAATGGCCTTTGTGCCTTTTTGTAAACATTAAACTCATAGTATGTTTTGACGAATCGTGTGGAATGGGTTACATATTTAATTGGCGCGTAAATGTGTATTATATATAAAAAATTTTATCGTACGGAGTACGGGTTGGGTTGTTTCAAGTGTTTTAATATGTATTCATACACTTTTGAAAGACTTCAAGACACTTATCAAAATACTTCTACTTAACAAAAATGCTTACAATTACATCCTCGTTCAGTTTCATCAACAATTCTACTCGTATGCACCCGTATTCGTACTCGTACAATACACAACTTTTAGATGTATGTACTATTGGTATATGCACTCTAATGATCAGCTATTAGTAGCCCATGTGAGTCACCTAACACATGTGAGAACCATCATTTGGCAACTAGTATGAAATATATCTTAAAATTACAAAAATATTAGTAATCATTCATGACTTATTTACATGAAAACAAAATTACATATCCTTTATATCTAATCCATATACCAACGACCAAAAAGACCTACAAACACTTTCATTCTTCAATTTTCTTCATCTAATTGATCTCTCTCAAGTTCCATCTTCAAGTTCTAAGTGTTCTTCATAAATTCCATAAGTATAGTTTCATAAAAATCAAGAATACTTTCAAGTTTGCAAGTCTACTTCCAAGCTTTCTAATCCATTCCAAGTAATCATCTAAGATCAAGGAACCTTTGTTATTTACAGTAGGTTATCTTTCTAATTCAAGGTAATATTCATATTCAAACTTTGATTCAATTTCTACAACTATAACAATCTTATTTCGGGTGAAAATCTTCCTTGAACTGTTTTCGTGTCATGATTCTGCTTCAAGAACTTTCAAGCCATCCAAGGATCCTTTGAAGCTAGATCCATTTTTCTCATTTTCAGTAGTTTTATCCAGAAAACTTGAGGTAGTAATGATGTTCATAACATCATTCGATTCATACATATAAAGCTATCTTATTCGAAGGTTTAAACTTGTAATCACTAGAACATAGTTTAGTTAATTCTAAACTTATTCGCAAACAAAAGTTAATCCTCCTAACTTGACTTTTAAAATCAACTAAACACATGTTCTATATCTATATGATATACTAACTTAATGATTTAAAACCTGTAAACACGATGAACACCATAAAATCGGATATACGCCGTCGTAGTGAAACCGGGGGCTGTTTTGGTTTGGATAATTAAAAACTATGATAAACTTTGAATTAAAAGTTGTTCTTCTGGGAAAATGATTTTTCATATGAACATGAAACTATATCCAAAAATCTTGGTTAAACTCAAAATGAAAGTATGTTTTTCAAAATGGTCATCAAGATGTCGTTCTTTCGACGAAAATGACTACCTCTTTAGTAATTGACATGCAACTTAAATTTTCGACTATAAACCTATACTTTTTCTGTTTGGATTCTTAAATTAGAGTTCAATATGAAACCATAGAAATTTGATTCACTCAAAACGGATTTAAAATGAAGAAGTTATGGGTAAAACAAGATTGGATATTTTTGATCTTTTTAGCTATGGAAAATGTTTAACAAATCTATACAAATCATATCCTAGCTAACTTATATTGTATTATACATGTATTCTAATATATTATGTAATCTTGGGATATCATAGATACGTATGCAAATGTTTTGACATATCATAACGACCCATGTATATATATTATTTGGAACAACCATAGACACTCTATATGCAGTAATGTTGGAGTTAGCTATACAGGGTTGAGGTTGATTCCAAAAATATATATACTTTGAGTTGTGATCTAGCCTGAGATGTGTATACATTGGGTCGTGGATTGATTCAAGATAATATATATATATATATATATATATCGATTTATTTCTGTACATCTAACTGTGGACAACTAGTTGTAGGTTATTAACGAGGACAACTGACTTAATACACTCAAATCTTTAAAACATAATAAAAATGGTTGTAATTATATTTTGATCATACTTTGATATATATGTACATATTTGTATAGGTTCGTGAATCGATCCGTGGCCAAGTCTTATTTTCGAGGAAAGAAATATCTGTGAAAGTGAGTTATAGTCCCACTTTTAAAATCTAATATTTTTGGAATGAGAGTACATGCAGGTTTTATAAATGATTTACAAAATAGACATAAGTACGTGAAACTACATTCTATGGTTGAATTATCAAAATCGAATATGCCCCTTTTTATTAAGTCTGGTAATCTAAGAATTAGGGAACAGAGACCCTAATTGACGCGAATCCTAAAGATAGATCTATTGGGCCTAACAAACCCCATCCAAAGTACCGGATGCTTTAGTACTTCGAATTCATTTTTATCATGTCCGAAGGATTTCCCGGAATGATAGGGGATATTCTTATATGCATCTTGTTAATTTCGGTTACCAAGTGTTCACCATATGAATGAATTTTATCTCTATGTATGGGATGTATATTGAAATATGAAATCTTGTGGTCTATTATTATGATTTGATAATATATAGGTTAAACCTATAACTCACCAACATTTTTGTTGACGTTTTAAGCATGTTTATTCTCAGATGAATACTAAGAGCTTCTGCTGTTGCATACTAAAATAAGGACAAGATTTAGAGTCCATGTTTGTATGATATTGTGTAAAAACTGCATTCAAGAAACATATGTCGATGTAATATATTTCTATTATAAACCATTATGTAATGGTCATGTGTAAACAGTATATTTTAGATTATCATTATTTGATAATCTACGTAATGCTTTTAAAACCTTTATTGATAAAATAAAGGTTATGGTTGTTTTAAAAATGAATGCAGTCTTTGAAAAACGTCTCATATAGAGGTCAAAACCTCGCAACGAAATCAATTAATATGGAACGTTTATAATCAATATGAACGGGACATTTCATTTAGTACTTCGAAGTTTATATGATTATTATACAGATGAGATGTTCTGTTTTGGGGATATTATTATGCGCATTATATGTTAAGGTCGGTTACCAAGCCAAGCTATGAAAGAAATGAAAAGTGAATGTTATGTATCGAGAGAATGATTTTATACACAGGTTATGTGCATGTTATTTTTGAGCACGAGATATGTGTACGGTTACTAAGATTTATGAAAGATGATTTCGTACACGAGAAAGGTGTACTGTATTTTAAAGATATCTCATGTACATTACAGGTGGGTATAGGATTCGGGCCCATTTGTACCATGCAGCATTTAAATCTTGTGGTCTATCAAAATGATGAATTTTATTGTTTTATGATAAAATTATGAACTCACCAACCTTTTGGTTGACACTTGAAAGCATGTTTATTCTCAGGTATGAAAGAAATCTTCCGCTGTATAATAGCTCATATTAGAGACATTACTTGGAGTCATTCATGACATATTTCAAAAGACGTTGCATTTGAGTCGTCGAGTTCATCAAGATTATTATTAAGTCAATTATAGATGGATATATTATGAAAGGGTATGCATGCCGTCAACTTTCGATGTAAATGAAAGTTTGTCTTTTAAAAAAGAATGAAATGTTTGTAAAATGTATCATATAGAGGTCAAGTACCTCGCAATGAAATCAACTATTGTGAATCGTTTATAATGTATATGAACGGGTCCTTTCAACGTTTAAAATTGATTTAATACAAGTTGAGTTAGGAAGTTTTGATGTAATAATTGGCATGGACTGGTTGAAAAAGGTGAGAGTAGAGGTCGTTTGTTACAAAAATGCGATTTGCATTATGCGTGAAAAAGGAAAACCTTTAATGGTGTACGGAGAAAAGAACAACGCGAAATTAAATCTTATTAGTAGTTTGAAGGCACGAAAGCTAATAAGAAAAGGTTGCTATGCTGTTTTAGCACATGTCGAGAAAGTACAAACCGAAGAAAAGAACATCAATAATGTTCCCGTCACAAAAGAATTTCCAGATGTATTTTCGAAAGAATTATCGGGACTACCTCCACACCGATCCGTTGAATTTCAAATAGATCTTGTACCAGGGGCTGCACCAATAGCTCGTGCTCCATACAGACTCGCACCCAGCGAAATGAAGGAACTTCAAAGCCAATTACAAGAACTTTTAGAGCGTGGTTTCATTCGACCAAGCACATCACCGTGAGGAGCTCCTGTTTTGTTTGTCAAGAAGAAGGATGGTACATTTAGGTTGTGTATCGACTACCGAGAGTTGAAAAAACTTACCATCAAGAACCGCTACCCACTATTGAGAATCGACGACTTATTTGATCAACTACAAGGCTCATCGGTTTACTCAAAGATTGATTTACGTTCTAGGTATCATCAAATGCGGGTGAAGGAGGATGATATTCCAAAGACTGCTTTTAGGACGCGTTACGGTCATTACGAGTTTATGGTTATGCTGTTTGGGTTGACTAATGCACCAACTGTATTTATGGACCTCATGAACCGAGTGTGTGGACCATACCTTGACATGTTTGTCATTGTTTTCATCGATGACATACTTATTTACTCAAAGAATGACCAGGAGCACGAAGAACATTTGAGAAAAGTGCTAGAGTTGTTAAGGAGAGAAAAACAGTACGCTAAGTTTTCAAAGTGTGCATTTTGGTTGGAAGAAGTTCAATTCCTCGGTCATATAGTGAACAAAGAAGGTATTCAGGTGGATCCAGCAAAGATTGAAACCGTTAAAAAGTAGGAAACCCCGAAAACTCAGAAGCATATACGCCAATTTTTAGGACTAGCTGGTTACTACAGAAGGTTCATCCAAGACTTTTCCAGAATAGCAAAACCCTTGACTGCATTAACGCATAAAGGGAAGAAATTTGAATGGAAAGATGAACAAGAGAAAGCATTTCAATTGTTAAAGAAAAAGTTAACTACGGCACCTATATTGTCATTACCTGAAGAGAATGATGATTTTGTGATATATTGTGACGCCTCAAAGCAAGGTCTCGGTTGTGTATTAATGCAATGAACGAAGGTAATTGCTTATGCGTCTAGACAATTGAAGATTCTCGAGCAGAATTATACGATGCATGACTTGGAATTAGACGCAGTTGTTTTTGCATTAAAGACTTAGAGGCACTACTTATATGGGGTTAAAAGTATTATATATACCGACCACAAAAGTCTTCAACACATATTTAATCAGAAATAACTGAACATGAGGCAGTGCAGGTGGATTGAATTGTTGAATGATTACGACTTTGAGATTTGTTACCACCCGGGGAAGGCAAATGTGGTAGCCGACACCTTGAGTAGAAAGGACAGAGAACCCATTCAAGTAAAAGCTATGAATATAATTATTCACAATAAACTTACTACTCAAATAAAGGAAGCGCAACAAGGAGTTTTAAAAGAAAGAAATTTAAAGGATGAAATACCCAAAGGATCGGAAAAGAATCTTAATATTCGGGAAGACGGAACCTGGTATAGGCCTGAATGAATTTGGGTACCAAAATTTGGAGATATGAGAGAAATGGTACTTAGAGAAGCTCATAAGACCAAATACTCAATACATCCTGAAACGGAGAAGATGTACAAGGATCTCAAGAAACATTCTTGGTGGCTGGGTATGAAAGCCGATGTTGCTAAATATGTAGGAGAATATTTGATGTGTTCTAAGGTCAAAGCTGAGCCTCAGAAACCGTCAGGTCTACTTCAATAACCCGAAATCCCGGAATGGAAATGGGAAAACATTATCATGGATTTCATCACTAAATTGCCAAGGACTGCAGGTGGTTTTGATACTATTTGGGTAATAGTTGATTGTCTCACCAAATCAGCACACTTCCTGCCAATAAGAGAAGATGACAAGATGGAGAAGTTAGCACGACTGTATTTGAAGGAAGTCGTCTCCAGACATGGAATACCAATCTCTATTATCTCTGATAGGGATGGCAGATTTATTTCAAGATTCTGGCAGACATTACAGCAAGCATTAGGAACTCGTCTAGACATGAGTACTGCCTATCATCCATAAACTGATGGGCAGAGCGAAAGGATGGTACAAATTCTTGAAGACATGCTACGAGCATGTGTTATTGATTTCGGAAACAGTTGGGATCAACATCTACCGTTAGCATAATTTTCCTACAACAGCTACTATTCAAGCATTGAGATGGCACCGTTTGAAGCACTTTATGGTAGAAAGTGCAGCTCTCTGATTTGTTAGAGTGAAGTGGGGGATAGACAGATTACGGGTCCGGAGATAATACAAGAAACTACCGAGAAGATTATCCAAATTCAACAACGGTTGAAAACCGCTCAAAGTCAACAAAAGAGCTACGCTGACATTAAAAGAAAAGATATAGAATTTGAAATTGGAGAGATGGTCATGCTTAAAGTTGCACCTTGGAAAGGTGTTGTTCGATTTGGTAAACGAGGGAAATTAAATCTAAGGTATATTGGGCCATTCAAGATTATTGATCGTGTCGGACCAGTAGCTTACCGACTTGAGTTACCTCAACAACTCACTGCTGTACATAACACTTTCCACGTCTCGAATTTGAAGAAATGTTTTGCTAAAGAAGATCTCACTATTCCTTTAGACGAAATCCAAATCAGCGAAAAACTTCAATTCATCGAAGAACCCATCGAAATAATGGATCGTGAGGTTAAAAGACTTAAGCAAAACAAAATACCAATTGTTAAGGTTCGATGGAATGCTCATAGAGGATCCGAGTTCACCTGGGAACGAGAAGATCAGATGAAGAAGAAATACCCGCACTTATTTCCAGAAGATACGACAACACCTCCAACTGCTTAAAATTTCGGGATGAAATTTATTTAACGGGTAGGTACTGTAGTGACCCGAACTTTTTCATGTTTATATATATTAAATGAAATTGTTATTTACATGATTAAGTGTTTCCAACATGTTAAGCAATCAAACTTGTTATGACTTGATTAATTGAAATAGGTTTCATATAGACAATTGACCACCCAAGTTGACCGGAGATTCACGAACGTTAAAACTTGTAAAAAAAACTATATGATGATATATATATGGATATATATATATATATATATATATATATATATATATATATATATATATATATATATATATATATATATATATATATATATATATATATATATATATATATATATATATATATATAACATGATATTATGTTAAGTAAGTATCTCATTAGGTATTTTAACAATGAGTTATATACACAAAAATGAGACTATTGAATTAAGAAACTCGAAAACGATATATATAACGATTATCGTTATAACAACGTCTTACTAAGTATATATGAATCATATTAAGATATTGATACACTTTGTTAAACATGATAAATGATAAGTAAATATATTATTAAGTATATTAACAATGAACTACATATGTAAAAACAAGACTACTAACTTAAGAATTTCGAAACGAGACATATATGTAACGATTATCGTTGTAACGACATTTAATTGTATATATATCATATTAAGATATATTAATACATCATAATACCTTGATAATATAATAATTTAACATCTCTTTAGATACAATAAACAATGGGTTAACAACATTTAACAAGATTGTTAACCTAAAGGTTTCAAAACAACACTTATATGTAACGACTAACGATGACTTAACGACTCAGTTAAAATCCATATACATGTAGTGTTTTAATATGTATTCATACACTTTTGAAAGACTTCAAGACACTTATCAATGTACTTCTACTTAACAAAAATGCTTACAATTACATCCTCGTTCATTTTCATCAACAATTCTACTCGTATGCACCTGTATTCGTACTCGTAGAATACCCATCTTCTAAATGTATTTACTATTGGTATATACACTCCAATGATCAGCTCTTAGCAGCCCATATGAGTTACCTAACCATGTGGGAACCATCATTTGGCAACTAGTATGAATGATTACACAAAATTACAAACTAATGGAGCCTATATGTTGACTCCATTTTCACGTTAAGTATGGTGTCCACAAACACATTCATTTGCAACTTACATGCATCAAACTACTCTCTCTTAAGTGTTCTTCCTTTATTCTAAGTGTTCTTCATCATCAGCATCAAAATCTAGCTCAATCTAGTTCATAAATCCATACATAAACCAAGATACAAAACAACTACTCAAGAACACACTAACAACACTTCCAAGTTTGCTAGCTTGCTTTCAATCTTGCAAATCCATTTCAAGTGATCATCCAAACTCAAGAAATCTTTCTTATTTACAGTACGATATCTCTCTAATACAAGGTAGTACTCATATTCAAACTTTGATTCAATTTCTATAACTATAACAATCTTATTTCGAGTGGAAATCTTACTTGAACTTGTTTTCGTGTCATGATTTTGCTTCAAGAACTTTCAAGCCATCCAAGGATCCTTTGGAGCTAGACCTATTTTTCTCATTTCCAGTAGGATTATCCATAAAACCTGAGGTAGTAATGATGTTCATAACATCATTCGATTTATATATATGAAACTATCTTATTCGAAGGTTTAAACTTGTAATCACTAGAACATAGTTTAGTTAATTCTAAACTTGTTCGCAAACAAAAGTTAATCCTTCTAACTTGAATTTTAAAATCAAATAGACACATGTTCTATATCTATATGATATGCTAACTTAATGATTTAAAACCTGAAAACACGAAAAACACCGTAAAACCAGATATACGCCGTTGTAGTAACACAGCGGGCTGTTTTGGGTTAGTTAATTAAAAACAATGATAAACTTTGATTTAAAAGTTGTTCTTCTGGAAAAATAATTTTTCTGATGAACATGAAACTATATCCATAAATTATGGTTAAACTCAAAGTGGAAGTATGTTTTCCAAAATGGTCATCTAGACGTCGTTCTTTCGACTGAAATGACTACCTTTACAAAAATGACTTGTAACCTGTATTTTTGATTATAAACTTATACTTTTTCTGTTTATATTCATAAACTGAAGTTCAATATGAAACCATAGCAACTTGAATCACTCAAAACGGATTTAAAACGAAGAAGTTATGGGTAAAACAAGATTGGATAATTTTTCTTGTTGTAGCTACGTGAAAATTGGTAACAAATCTATATTAATCATATCCTAGCTAACTCATATTGTATTATACATGTATTCTAATATATTATGTAATCTTGGGATACCATAGACACGAATACAATGTTTTGACATATCATATCGACCCATCTATATATATATTTCGGAACAACCATAAACACTCTATATGCAGTAATGTTGGAGTTAGCTATACAGGGTTGAGGTTGATTCCAAAATATTATATATACTTTGAGTTGTGATCTAGCCTGAGGCTTGTATACACGAGGTCGTGGATTGATTCGAGATAATATATATTGCTTTATTTTCTGTACATCTAACTGTGGACAACTAGTTGTAGGTTACTAACAAGGACAGCTGACTTAATAAACTTAAAACAGCAAAAAGTATTAAAAATGTTGTAAATATATTTTGAACATACTTTGATATATATGTACATATTTGTTATAGGTTCGTGAATCGACCAGTGGCCAAGTCTTACTTCCCGACGAAGTAAAAATATGTGAAAGTGAGTTATAGTCCCACTTTTAAAATCTAATATTTTGAGATGAAAATACATGCAGTTTTATAAATGTTTTACAAAATAGACACAAGTAAATGAAACTACATTCCATGGCTGGATTATTAAACCGAATATGCCCCTTTTTGTCTGGTAATCTAAGATAGATCTATTGGACCCAACAAGCCCCATCCAAAGTACCGGATGCTTTAGTACTTCGAATTCATCATGTCCGAAGGGAGTCCCGGAATGATAGGGAATATTCTATATGCATCTTGTTAAGGTCGGTTACCAGGTGTTCATCATATGAATGATTTCTATCTCTTTGTATGGGATGTATATTGAAATATGAAATCTTGTGGTATATTATTACGATTTGTTAAATATATAGGTTAAACCTATAACTCACCAACATTTTTGTTGACGTTTAAAGCATGTTTATTCTCAGGTGATTATTAAGAGCTTCTGCTGTTGCATGCTATTATATGGACAAGATTTGGTGTCAGCATGTTTGTATAATATTGTTTAAAACTGCATTCGAGATTTTTATTTTGTTGTAACATATTAATATTTGTAAACCAATATGTATTGGTAGTGTGTAAGTGTGATATTTGTTAGATTATCATTTCTGGATAGTCTAAGTGGTGTCTTTTTTACCTTGTCGATAAAATAAAGGTTATGGTTTATTTTAAAAATGAATGCAGTCTTTGAAAAACGTCTCATATAGAGGTCAAAACCTAGCAACGAAATCAATTAATATAGAACGTTTATAATCAATATGAACGGGACATTTCAAGGGGGTGCCATGGTCCCTCCAAAAAATATGTCCATAATAGTAAATTCTATATTTTTATGGACTAGACATGGTAAATTTAAATATTGGCCCCACCAGCCTCGCTAGCATACTGCATACGATTTTGATTAAATTATTATGGCCCCCTCATTGTTAATGTTCAAGCTCCGTCGCTGCTACCACGTCCCCAATTACGACCACCCCGATCAAAATTATTCGAGCCACGGTCTCTATCACTTGTGTTGGTGTTGCTTTTGAAATTTCTTTGATAAGAGGCTTCTCCTTTCGTCAATAACAGGCCACCTTCTGCACTGTTATTGTTGGAACGCAGTTTCAACCGGTCTCCAAAGCTTTCAACCTTCCGATGGCCTCGTCAAACGGCATTTTATCAACATCGGAATATTGTTCCATTGAAGCCACCAATTGTAACTATTTGTTTGGAATGGAGTCCAACAATTTCCTTACAAGTGTGCTATCATCAAGTGTCACCCCAAGGCTATTATATTTCGAAATCATGCCACTCATCTTGCCTGCAAAATCGTCGATAGTATCTCCATCTTTCATCCTCAAGCTCTCAAAGTCACGTTTGAGAGTATGTAATCTTGCTTTTTGTACCATTTCAGCCCCAAGATATCTAGTTTTCAAGGAGTCTCACACCTCCTTTGTGGTTTTGTGTTTAGAAACTTGAAGAAGTATATCTTCTGGTACCCCTTGGAAGATAAAAGCCCTTGCTAATTTTGTCTTCTTCTTGTCCACAGCCACCACGACTGGTGGTTCAACAACTCCACAAACCATGTGCATCCATGATAGCTTCCATTCAAATTGCCCGAGTTGTATACTTTGTTGAATTCAACATTGGACACCGGAATGGAACGTTGTTGCTCTCCTTTCCTAGATGAGAAACAATTGACATTTCTGATGTTTTGAGATACTTTAGAATAAACCGGCTCTACCTGCCAGTTAATGGGTATAAAGCAATATTATAGACTAATAATTTGTGAATGAAAAACGGAATAAAAGATGGACAATTTCTGAACGTTTTATTTCTCTGAAAGTTGAACTGGAATACAACTAAATAACATTAAACAACTGCAATATTTAAATGCCAAAATAAAAAAACTAAACTCCAAAAATTATGGAGAGCACTCATGCTCATTCCCACGTACAACAATTGCGCAACAACTTTTATTCCACTCCCTGATTACTCAGATCAAATAGATGACTAAGGTAAAATTGGTCTAACAACGAGTACTCCGTATGCGTTTCTTTTTAGTTTTGTTGTTTATTTAAGTACTGTTTGTTGTTTATTTTCACAATTTAATTAAAATTTTAATCGTGTTTATAACTGAATTTTTGCTTAAGTCATCCAGCTACAAAACATATTTGCAAAACAAGGATAGAATTTCAACATTTAACGATACTGTCAATATCAATGATTCAATGCAATTTAGGAAGGTCTCGAGGGGTTTTTCAACATTCGATGATACTGTTACATCGTCGCAAATTAAGTTTCCTCGTAACGTGTGTGTGGGTGCATATGATCGCAAGAGTGGTTAAGTCCTCTTTGAGTAATACCAATATCTCTCCGAATTGAATATTACTTCAATAGTAATAACTAGTTCGGTCCGGCCCGCGCAATGTGGCGGGGGCTTTCGGGCTGTGTATTCATATTTAACGTAGCGTTGTGTATTTACAGAGGGGAACACGGCCCATGTGTTAAGCGCCGTTTTGGATGTCGTTGTGTTAAGCGTTTTTTAAAAAGTATTCGTTTCGAACGTAGTTAGTTTTGTTTTGTTCAATAAATTTTTTCGAGTGTAATGGTGCTGTCGGAAAAATTTAACACATGGCGAGCAGAAAGTTACGAGCTGTCGTTGTGTTTAGCGTTATTTAAAAAGTGTTCGTTTCGAACGTGGTTAGTTTCGTTTTGTTCATAAAATTATTTCGAATCTGACGCTGCCGTCGAAAAAATTTAACTCGTGGCGAGCGGGAAGATACGGATTGTCGTTGTGTTTAACGTTTTTTTAAAAATTGTCCGTTTCGCGTATAGTTAGTCTCGTTGGGTTCGTAAGATTTTTCGTAATTGAACAGTGGTTTCAAAAAAATTTAACTCGCACCGAGCGAAAAGATATGGCCCGTTATAAATTCGGGTGGAATTAGTTTCATTTATTTTAATAAAATTATCTATTTACACTATTAACCCCTGAGAAAGTGTAAACTTGAGAGGTCGTAGTGTAAATATAGCCGAAGTTGAGGGACCGTTTATAATGTGAACGCAAACTCAAAATTACATCCGGATATAACTGAAACTACACTCATTCCTACCACATTTAGTATGTAAGGGTTTATTTTAATAATCTATAATTAAATTATAATTATATTCAAAGTATTTTTATTTTTTTTAAAGCAAGCCAAATTATATTGCTTCTTTAATATTTGAATCTGTTAAAATTGCAAATCATTCGTCGGTATCCATATCTTTTATGTAGAGTTTATATCTATTTAGTAAAAAATTTGTTGATGAAAATAAAAATACTTGTATTTATTTATTATTTAAAAGTATTTACGAGTATTATTTAAACTAGTCAAAGACCCGCGAATTTGCAAGATTTTTTTAAGGAGACTGTATACAACAACAAAAACAACAACATGAAATAGAAATAACATGAATAATAATATATTCAAATGTAACACTATTACAACATAAAAATCCAATTTGAATAAAAAGCAGTTTAAAGGTTGTGATTTTCTCGATTAAATAAGTATTTGCAAACTTGTAAGGGGTTATGTGTGGAACTATAAATACTCACTCATATGTATTTTGTAACTTTTGCCATTTACCTTGTAACAACAAACTTATTATGTACGGAGTATTTTGTAACATGTTCTGAACACGAGCCATAAACCTTGCCTAACGCCTAACCCGGCCAAGTCGTCCATCTTGCTAACTTTAATATAATGAATGTAATACTACCTTAACTCTCTGAAATTTATGCATTCTTCCCATTGCTAATAGTTTTACATAATTTTCTTATTGACAACCTAAAACCATAGTAGACATTAAAATTTACTTATTGAATGATTTATAGATGCAGACCATAGTGAAGAAAAACCATATCAATATGTGTTAAAGTTACCATCTATGAATAAAAGTTTTACTATCAAATTTTTTACTAAAATCATTCATAAATATTTGTTGAATATTACGTGAACTCTGTACCTGGTAAAAAAGTAACACATAAAAGAATCGTGAAAATATCCATTGCTTGAGTAGGATTTCAAACGTGTCATGCATTGACTCATTTTAGTTTTAGTATACTTAATTCTAAAGAATATATAACAGGAGGTTCTTTATGAACGCAACTTTGAATAATTTTATACTTGAATAAATTATGTAGAACCACAATGATAATTACACACTTTCTAACATTAATGCAACCTAATTTCTTTATAACGTGGTTTTACTTTAAACGCACTAATCAACATAATTAATAAATTAATATAATAACAAAGAGGTACAATTGTAGTTTTGTGTTATAACGTGGACCTACTTTAAATAATGTATTTTTTTCTACTACTCTAAAAAATATAAATATGTGAGAAACACACAATATAATAGAGCATGGGTCATATTTTGATTCAAGTCACCTTACTTATGGCAGTAATGATTTCTACAACAATGTGGTTGTCTCTTCAACACTTTGCAAAGACTCACTTTGCAAAGACTTTCCGCGAAGGAACTTCATTATAAAGCATGGCTCATATATATAAGTACACAACAAATGCCATCTAAGGTGTATTTTAATCGATTTCATCAAACACTCATAGTGAAATTCATAGCATTTGAAATTTCACTGAATTGGAACCAGTGACTTGTTTAGGCAGAAAAATAGAGCTTTTGAACTAAGTTTTAACAACTTTCATATAACATTGAAATTGCAAATACTAATAGAGTCTATACTTGTTAGTGTGTCAACATGCAGCAGTAATGGTCTATGCATGTGCACCCAGTTATTATATCATGATATTCAAGGTGTATATTTTGACCCATTGAATTATAATTGGACCATTTTGGATTTTTTTTACAAGTTCTAAAAGCTCAAAGGGGTCAAAAATAGTCTTTAATGCAGCAGAAATGGTATATGCATGTGCACCCAGTTATTTTGGTGCAACTTGCTATACACGAGAAAACAAATTGCAAATATTAGGTGCTTCATCCTATTGAAGCTTTTAATTCGTATCACCCTTGCAAAAAAACACAAGTTTATGTTTCTCATGACTAAAAAAATACAGTTAGACTATGAATTAAAAGAAAGGAGTGGTGACCTTAAAGACCCAATTGAAAAGAATGGTTCGTATGTCTGGTACCAAAAATAAGGACATGATATAAACGATATTCAAGAAATGAATAGAAGCCAATATTTTGGATAAAATAATTACCAACTTGTTTCAAATCCTAATAGCAAAATTTAACTCAAACAGTACTGTACTTCCTGTCCGAGTAGAGCAAGGTGACGAACAAAATTGTCGCTATTGGTACCTAAAATGATTCATTTAACATATCGGAAGTACTTAATTTACAACTTAGTAGGTTCTGCTGAATTTTATTTGTAACTTTTGAAAAAGGTCAAATGAAGAACCTATCCTCACGACATTGTACAGGATGCTGATAGCTTAATTCTGTTAGAAATAGGAGGTTATGTATATTATTTGTGGAAGAGAGGATTGATGATTTAGATGTTTGATTGATCTTGAAAGCTTTGTTTATTGCTTATTGAATTGCTTGATTACAAATGAGGAGTGAAACCCTCTATTTATACTACACAATGGAACACTCTAGAACACTTCATCAACTAATATCTAGATATTTCCTAAGTATTTTCTAGACTTAGATATTTTTATACGATTATTCTACACACATTGACTAACACATTACATGAAGTTTCTAGATATTGGACTACAATCTTGATCCATATACTTGTATTCTTGCAAGCCCATATCCAAAACAAATAGCCCAAATCCAAACACATGGCCCAAAATCAAGTTTAGCTTCCAACAGCCCCCCTTAAACTTGATTTGGTCACTCCGAGCATATTCCGTAATCTCTAAAACGTCTCGTGTTTTAGAGGCTTTGTGAAAATATCAGCAACTTGGTCAAATGACTTCGCGTACTTTATTTGCACCTCTTTATTTACAACACACTCCCTGATGTAATGGTATTTCGTATCGATGCGTTTGCTTCGATCATGGAAGACTGGATTCTTTGCTAGAGCAATCGCAGGCTTGTTATCCACATATATCTCTGTAGCTTCCTTTTGAAAAAACTTAATCTCATTCAGTAACTTTCTGGGCCATATTGCATGACAGGTGCACGATGTTGTTGCTACAAACTCGGCTTCAGACGTTGACAAAGTCACAATGGGTTGCTTTTTCGAACTCCATGTGAACGCCGTATCTCCCATATAGAACACAAAACCACTCGTACTCTTACGATCATCTTTGTTTCCAGCCCAATCACTATCACTGTATCCAACTAGCTTAAAGTGATCAGAAGGTGATTAAAACAGACCATAGTCAACCGTACCTTTAATGTAGCGAAGTATCCTCTTAGTTGCTTTCAAGTGATTTATCGTAGGTGCTTCCACATATCGACTTACTAGTCCAACTCCGTAGAGAATATCTGGCCTTGTGCAGGTTAGGTACCTGAGACTTCCAACCAAACTCTTGTATTGTGTTGGGTCAACCAAGTACCCCACATCATCTTTTGACAATTTGAGATTACAATCCACCGGTGTGTTCATTGACTTGCAGTCATTCATCTTAAACTTCTTCAGCACCTCCTTCGTATAACCTTCTTGGGATATGAATATTCCTTCTTTCTTTTGTTTCACCTCGATCCCAAGATAGTAAGCCATAAGTCCAATGTCGGTCATCTCGAACTCCCGAACCATTGCTTTCTTGAACTCCTCAAACATTTTTAGATTACTACCGGTGAATATCAAGTCATCCACGTATAGGCACACAAGCATAACATCTCCATCCTTGCTTACTTTGGTGTAGAGAGCATGCTCATGTGGGCATTTTGTAAAGTCATTTTGCTGGAAATACTTGTCTATCCTGCTATTCCATGCACGAGGCACTTGCTTTAACCCGTATGTGATGATCCGTCTGAATCCATTTTGGATGAACACATCATTCATCGATTTCACAGTGAGGTACTGACCTCTACATGATACGTTTTGTAAACATTGCATTTTTTTGAAAAGGCACACCATAATTGAATATCAAATTCCAAGGTTTTTGACGTTTGATGATTTCTACATATAGACAATCACTGTAATTAATAGTTTACAATACTACATCCGTTGATAATGCAGTCAAAATAAGTTACATGGTGATGATTTTGTGAATGCAAAGTTTTCTCGAATAAAGCATGTATGACTCCATGCACATAGCTTGTATAACGTATAAGCAAACAGCGGAAGACTTCTAGGAACCTGAGAATAAACATGCTTAAAAGTGTCAACACAAAAGTTGGTGAGTTCATAGTTTTAGTGTTGCGCATAATCTGTATATAAAGGTGGATCACAAGATTTTAGTTGTTTCATCCAGAAATGTTTATCAAAATATTCTACAAGATTGAGCACCCTGGTAACTAAACTTAACGTATATATAATAAGTACTACTGTTTTAACATACACGCAACCAACATGTACAATACATGCAAACCAGCGTGTACTAAACTCAAATAGCATACGTCCGCTTTATAGTTCAGGCTAGGGTCTTTATACCTGGAACGAACGGGGATGTCAAGCCCTATGGATCCATATACAACTACTCGCGCCCACCAGTTCTTATAACCGGCAGTTACTAGTTACCAAAACTAAGGGATTTTCGGTTCAAACTAGGTGTAGAATTTAGTATGTACTTGTATCCATTGCATATAAAATAAAGTGCATGTATTCTCAGCCCAAAAATATAGATTGCAAAAGCAATTAAAAAGGGATCTATAAACTCACAATACTGTATTTCGTAGCAATTATGCACATGACCGCACTGAACAAGTGCAGGGTTGGCCTCGAATTCACGAACCTATATTAGTATATGTTGATCAATAACTGTCTAACAATACTCCTAACCATAAGATTAATAATAATAATAATAATAATAATAATAATAATAATAATAATAATAATAATAATAATAATAATAATAATAATAATAATAATAATATAATCAGAGGGAGTAAAAGAGATATGTGTGTGTGATTTGGTAACCAGTTTGATCGAGCTTTATAGATAGTTTCTGGCCAGGGTTACCATGCAATCGCATGGCTTCCTTGGCCAAATCCCATGCGATCGCATGGGATAATTTTACAGCTCATTTGTTTTTTGTACACTAGCTTGTCGACATATTAATTAATTATATTTATAATATATATAATTTATATTAATTATATATATATATATATTATATTATATTCTCGTACATAGGTGACTTGAAATTTTAGTTCCGATACCTTGTACGTTGACGCTCGACTTATGTCCCGGTTTTGGTTTTTTGAACGTCCTTTCGTACGCTAAGAAAACTAGCACTTTACGTTTCGCGACGTGTACTTTTATTAATAATTAGACTTAATCATCGATAGACTATATTACTCGAAGTATAACTTATACATTTGAGTAATTTGGTCATTTGCTTCTATAAATCAACTCCTCGTTGTTTATTAAAATATATTTAATAATATCGAAACGTTTTATATCTAATTTAATTCTATACATTATCACATTGTAAAATATATATTTTCGTTTAGAAAAATATAAATTTGCATATATATTTATTTATCAAACGGAACAATAAACGGGTGTTACTATCATTTACAAAAATAATTTCGAACCTTAATATATATATATATATATATATATATATATATATATATATATATATATATATATATATATATATATATATACAATATATATATAAATACTTTTTATATACACATTGCAAGTTATTTATATATTTAATTCAAATACAGTCAAAAAGGAAAGATTTTTTAAATCAACGTGGACCTCACAGAGACTCGTAATCATATCACAATGTATCTGATAATTCAATCATTTGATATTATCTTTTAATTTCTTCGATAAATATATTAAACAAATATTGAAATAATTACGTTCATGTAAAGTATTATATATCTAATACTCTGTTAACGTTTTCAATTACTATAACTATATATTGTATATACATATCTATATACACATAAATGTTCGTGAATCGTCGAGCATAGTCAAAAGGGTAATTGAATATATAAACATAGTTCTAAAATTTTCGAGACTCAACATTACAGACTTTGCTTATCGTGTCGGAATCATATAAAGATTAAGTTTAAATTTGGTCAAAAATTTCTGGGTTATCACAGTACCTACCCGTTAGATAAATTTCGTCCCGAAATTTGATCGTGGTCGTCATGGCTAACCATAAAAATATTTTCATGACGAATATGAGTTGAAAATTTGAGTTTTATCATTAGTGGTTACTATGGATAAAAAAATTTGATTTTTGTGAAGAGTACGAGTGAAGTTATCACAAAAGAGTGAAGATGAGTAAATTCATGTTCGCCTTAACTGGTGACGTAGACACGGCTGATTTTCGGAATTCAAGGAATTTAGAGAAAATCTTCGTAATAAGATATTCTTCGGTAATTAAGGAAATTAGAATCCGTTTTGATTAAATGCGATCATCTGTTTTGATTGCTCTGTCGGATATTTTACTATAAATTCACCCCCTTCGTTTCCTTACAACTCACACCTTCTATTCTTTCTCCCTCACTCATACTTTAAAGCATTTGTCAATATGCTCTATCCAGTTCTGATTCTTGATATACTTCTAACTTTCATATCTATCATTCTTCTTTTTCATCTGCCCCCGGAGGAATCTATTCACTTCTGCTATACTCTTGGTTTTATAGTGTTTTTAGTTCTCCCGTGTCTTTACGTTGCAATACTTATTGATATACACGGTTTGTAATTTCTGGATTGTTGTCAAGCTTTATATTTTCCCTTATATTTAGGAGCTCCATGCTTTTGTTTCTTCTTCCCGACTTCAAGTCAAGCGAATAATAGTCTAGAATTCGTACTCCCTAGTTTCGAATGATTATAATATACAAAGTAGAATGGAAAGGTAATAGCACGATTTGATTTGTCAAATTACCAGAATATCCGAAAAAGATCGAATTATCAAGAAAATATTTTCTTGATAGTTTAGAGGTTAAATAGAATGAAAGAGTTATGTAACATGGTTCATGATGAGGGTATGATCTGTGAACCTTTATCACGTTCCATTAGAAACTCAGTATGACTTACTGTAATATAATCACGTTGATCAAGTGTCATTATATTATATACTAACTCATGCTTCAGTTCCCAACACTACTTCAAAAACATTCATATTTTAAATTTGAATTTTTTTCAGAATTTAAAAACTAAAACAGTTTCCTTTCTAATGTAATATTGATATCGCGAAGATATAAATGATTTCAGATAAGAATAGTTACGAAATTATCTTCAAAAATATCGAGAATATTTATAATGATGATACGATGATATCTTAGAATTTCTAATATCAAGGATGATGAAGAAGATTTGTACGTAAAAATTTAGAGTCAGGAGCAAGGTATTCGTTAATGACTTCAGCAGATACTGAATCATTTGGATTCTTTGAAGGTAGGTTTAGTCTTTGTGATTTGTCCACAGCCTCCTTCATGGTTTGCTCAATCCGTTTTCCAGTTCCAAACCTTCTATTTTCTGAGCTTTGCCAACACATTATTATTTATCAACAAACTTTTGACTGTTAAGGTCGTTTTCAGTTTTTGCTGCTTCATCAATATTTTTCCAAAATTCGGAGAACTAGTTCGCAGTTTAGGGTGTTTTTCAGAAACTTCACATTCGAAGCGTGTAAGTCTAGGAGATAGACGTTATATGTACATATATAACTGTTGACGTAGAATTGCTGAGAAATTTGAGAATAATGATTGAAGCTTTTTGGTATGACAATTACCGTTACAAGATGCAGATGAGTACATGATAGGGTTTCAATGAATATAATGATTTTTTGAAAAGTTAAAGATCAATGTTGTTGCTGGTAAGTTTACTGCTAATGTGGTGGAATATAAACGGTTCCCCGGTAACGATGACGAAGGGCAAACTTATATATCAAGGTTATAATGAGGCTTATTCGAATGAAAAAATTGAAGTTGATTTGCTGGAGGTGTGACAAAACTGGCTACTTTGAAAAGGAATTGCAAAGTTATTTTCGGTAATAATAATGTCAAAGGATCTAACACAGTTTTGAATTCAAAGTATGGTTTTGTAAGATGTGAAAATCTAATAGTGATATCTTCTGTTAAATCTTGACTCGGATTCTGATCTGTCAAAAATCAGAATGTGTAATCGATTTTGTATGAAAATGGTTATTTTGATTCTTATGGAAGAATATATATTGATGTGAATGTAGTGAGTATAGTTAATGATTCTTGAATCAAAATTGAAGAATGTACAGTGTAACATATTAATTGTGAACTTATATATTTCTCGGGTATTACCTACCGTTAAAAATTTCACAAGTAATATTTTGTACAGAAGAATTTTACTACAGTCTTTATGAAAATATATATGTATATTTTCTTCGGATGTAATACGGATTTAATGAGTTAATATCATATTAAGCTCATTTGATTTTCGGCTGGATTAGAAATGAATAATCTCTAAAACATTAACGATTTCATAATCTTCGCGGAGTATTTCACTAATGTAATCAATACTTCATTATTCAGTTTTATTGATATTTCCTCAGTAAATCATGTTGGTGCTCATGGTACTCTTGCTAACTTCGCAAGGTACGAATGATGTTGTCTAGAAAGTTTCGAGTACATCGAAGATGAAATTGTAAAATCAAACATGTATTTGATTAATACACTTAGTTTATCATGAATTAGGATTCATTAAGTTGAAACAGAGATTGAGGTTAATGATGGTTAAGTTGTTAAGGAAGGATGTACATCTTAGCATATTAGTAATATGAATTTAACCGAGTAGTATCTGCCCTTATTTAATTCATACATAATAGCTTAGTACAAAAAGATTTATTTTGATCTCAAAATTCATATATATGTATATTATATATATATATATATATATATATATATATATATATATATATATATATATAAATATATACATATAATTTCTTCAGAGGGAATGAGTTAATACTTCATAACTCGTTGATACAATATATGCGTTGTTGATTAGTGATGATGTCCATGGTGATTCTTGAACTGGCGGAGCTTGTGATGTTATAGGTGCTGCTAGTGCTGATGATTCTGACGGTACTGTTGATGCTGCTGCTAAAGCAAGTCTAGCTTGTAAATCACGTACCATTCTTGTCAGGGTTTCTACTCTTCCTTCTATCATTTTGGTTCACTCATCTGATTTATGGTTAGGGCTAGAATAGATAATCTCTAAGACTTTGGAGATTACCTAATTGCCGCAGAATGTTTCTCCCATGAAGTTATAGATTAATACTTCACCGATTATTATTGTTGGTATTCCTTGGTATCTATGGTGCGTATGACGTTGATGTTCGTGGGACAGATTGTGAAGTTGAGGTTTGCGATGCGATTGTTGTTGGTGGTGGTAATGGTACTGTTGGTGTTGATGATGGTGGTACTTGAAAGGACCCGTCCTAATCCATCCGGACAAAGTCCATATCGATTATAAACGATTCACAACAGTTGATTACATTGCGAGGTACTTGACCTCTATATGATACATTTTACAAACATTGCATTCGTTTTTGAAAAGACAATCTTTCATTACATCGAAAGTTGACGGCAGGCATACCATTTCATAATATATCTAACTATAATTGACTTAATAATAATCTTGATGAACTCGACGACTCGAATGCAACGTCTTTTGAAATATGTCATGAATGACTCAAAGTAATATCTAGCAAATACACAGCGGAAGATTTCTTTCGTACCTGAGAATAAACATGCTTTCAAATGTCAACTAAAAGGTTGGTGAGTTCATTAGTTTAACATAAATAATCATTTCATAATTTTAATAGACCACAAGATTTCAATTTTCATTTCTCATAAACATACGTCCCATGCATAGAGACAAAAATATCACTCATATGGATTGAACACCTGGTAACCGACATTCACAATATGCATATAAGAATATCCCCATCATTACGGGATCCTCCTTCGGACATGATATAAATTTCGAAGTACTAAAGCATCCGGTACTTTGGATGGGGCTTGTTGGGCCCGATAGATCTATCTTTAGGATTCGCGTCAATTAGGGTGTCTGTTCCCTAATTCTTAGATTACCAGACTAAAAAAAGGGGCATATTCGATTTCGATCATTCAACCATATAATGTAGTTTCGATTACTTGTGTCTATTTCGTAAAACATTTATAAAAGCGCATGCATTCTCAGTCCCAAAAATATATATTGCAAAAGCATTTAAAAAGGGAGTGATGAAACTCACGCATATAATTATTATAAAACAGTTAATAAAGCATTTGCATGTATTCTCAGCCCAAAAATTTAATGAGTAAAAAGGGCAAATGAAACTCACCTAATGTATTTTGTAGTAAAAATACATATGACGACAATAAACAATTGAACAATGCAGGGTTAGCCTCGGTTTCACGAACCTATATCATTTACATATATTAACACATGTAATTAACATGTAATAATAATCAAACTAGTTTATATATATATTACTTATTTAATTTAGTAATATATTTGTTATTTGTAAATATTTATGTAAATAATGTTATTATATTTAATATATAATTTATATGTAAATTTAATATAGTTATAGTATATGTAATAAAAATATTTATTTGTTATGATATAATAATAATATTGTTGATACTAATAATAATAAATATAATACTTATATTAATAGTAAAAATGATATTAATAATATTAATGTTAAAAATAATAATAATAATAAGAATAATAATAAAATAATGATATTTCAAATAATAATAATAATGATACTTAAGAGTAAAGATAATAATAATAATATTTTTAATAATAATAATAATAATAATAATAATAATAATAATAATAATAATAATAATAATAATAATAATAATAATAATAATAATAATAATAATAATAATAATAATAATAGTAATAGTAATGACAATCTTATTATTAATGATAATACTACATGTATTTATAATTTTAATCTAATCTTAATCATACTTATAATATTCATAATCATTAAATATAACCATAATTACTTTTATCTTAATATTTCCTAATTTATATATCTTTTATCATAATTATAATTATAATAATAACAATAATAAGAATATCAATACAATAATAATAATAAATACTACCTTAAGAAGGTAAGCCTCAAAAAAATAAAACTGCCTTAGTCCAAGCTTGAACCCATGACCTCTCGCTCACCCGCTAACACTCTAAACCATCTAACTGAAACTGATTTTTTGTAAATAACATCACCTCAACACTATATAACCCGTTTGTATCTGTTTTCTTAAAACCCACTTACCATATCTCTGGCCCAATATCGAGACCCATTTAATTAATGTCCAAGACCCAAGTTACAATCAAAAGCCCAACGGCTTACTTGTATTACACGATCCAATCCAGTACCGTGAACAGGAAAAGAAAAATAAATAACGCAGGTTATGACTTCGGGTCTTCATCATCATTTATCATCGTAATCATCATCACAGGAAATCACCAACATATTCTTATACTCATCGTGAACTTCATCTTCCTACAGCCATCATCATCTATCTTTATCCGTCAATATTACTCATCATTATATCACAATCATCAATGATCCTTTTTATTAAAAAAAAAAAAAAAGGGTTTTGTTTAAAGCCTGTCGGTAAAAAAAATAATATATCGATCAGTTATCAATTGCAAAGAAGATGTCGATTGCAGGCTGCTGATTCCTCTTGTTCACCATCGTAACCTTGTTCATCACGATCATTATCATTATCATCCTTATTGAAATAATATCTTCATTAACCTCACTGTTACTTCATCTTAATCACAGCTTCATATTTACAGTTTGAAAAAAAAATATAGTTTTGCAATAGCAGTAGCTGCTCGTCTGATTGTGTTTGGGCGCACGACTGAAAATAAATAGACATAGTTGCTGTAGTAGTAACGGTAATAAATGTGAAACAAATTCATAAGGTTGTAGGTTTTTATTGAACAAGACAGTGGTGATAATGGTTGGATCGTATACAGAATTAGTAGGTGGTGGTCGTAGGTGTTGGCGGTTTTGATGGTGGATCGTGTTTGAGCTATGGGTTTTACGGAGGTGGTTGACGTGGTGATTGTCAACGGTGGTGGCCGGTGGTTATAATGGTTTTCAAACAGAACATGAAAAGCAACAACGTAATTTATCTTGGTTATGTTTTGGGACAGCAGCAACTTGGTTGTTCGAATGTTTGGGTTGTGATCAACAATGGTGACGGTTTGATCATGTTGGTAACGACGATGGTCTAGCTTGATGAAGGTGGCGGTCTTGAAATGGTGTTCGAAAGAAATAGAGAGATAGATGGTTTTGTGGTTTACAATGGTAGTTCATGGTGGCGATTTCAAGTGGCGGAGAGTGTGTCAAGTTGGTGATCAAGAAGAGTCGTTGGTAATGATGATGAGGTGGTGATGGGCTTCGGTTATGGTGTAGAGTGGTGGTTTAGGATTTAGATTTTGTAAAACCATAGATTGACTAATGGAAACATGTATGAAGTGTATTTTAAATTGTGTGTTGGGATTTATGGAAGGCTACAAAATATTTCCATATATCTGTAAGTGTATGTATATAGATAGAAATTAAGAGTAGGTAGATAGAATGGATGAAAAAGCACAATATATCAATCAACAACAGTAAACCTTTTTCAATTCATTTAGTTTTACAGCTAATTGATAGTGAAATATATATTTATAATAATAATAATAATTATAATAAATGATAATTAAACTAAACGTGTGGAATGAAAAAGAAAGAAACAGTAAATCAAAAGTTAGCAGCCTCAATACTTGTATTCTAGCTACTGACGTTTTTAACACTGAGTGTATATCGTGTCCATTGCTAAACAGTTATCGTATAAAAGTGTTCTTAAAAATCCCAAATTTTTAGATTAAATATGTTTAATTATTTCACTCAATAACTGTTGGAAACCTGATAAAAAAGGTTCGATAATTATTTATTTTCTGTTCCAATTTATATGTACGGAGTACTAATATTTAAACTTAAAAAGGTAAAAATATTTTTAACAAATCTAACATCTTCGTAATCAATTTACAGTTCAACTTTTATTTTAGTCCATCATGAACATGTAATATATCTATATTAAAACTAACGAAACGTCAACCGAGTGTTACATACATTTACCATTTAAGCTCAAAAGTAATCATATTTAATATACACTATGTATATATATAAACAGTTTTAAATAACACAATTTACTACACAATTAAATATATATTAAATAATATATGTACAAGTAATATACATTTATTATATATAAAATAATAGTTTTTATCACAATGTATTTTACTTTACATATTTATTTATAACAATAAATATATATAATAGTATATTAATGTTCGTGTCATTATATATATATATATATATATATTTACATATACACATATTTACAAGTAATGGTTCGTGAATCATCGGGAACAGTCGAAGGTTACATGAATGTATGAAAATAATTCAAACCTTTTGAGATTCAATTAAATAGACTTTGTTTAGCGTGTCGAAAATCATTCAAAGGTTAAGTTTAAATTTAGTCAGAAATTCCCGGGTCATCACAGTACCTACCCGTTAAAGAAATTTCGTCCCGAAATTTGAGTAAGGTGGTCATGGCTAACAATAAAAATGTTTTCATGACGAATATGAGTTGATAAAATTTTATCACCATTGCATAATATAAGTAAGATAATTCGATTATTCGAAGAGTACGAGTGAAGCTATCACAAAATAGTGAACTGGAAAAATAAGATTCTTCTTGACTTTTGACGTAGTCAGGTTTGAATTTCGGAATTCAAGGGATTAAAGAAAATCTTCAAAATCTAAAAGATTTGATTCTTCGGCGAGTAAGGAAATTAAGATCTCCATAATTAAATACGGTGATCTACCTCGATTATTCTGTCTGATATTTCCATTATAAATTAAACTCTTCCGTTCCATTATTCTCACCATTCCTATACTTTCCTTCTTGTTTCATACATCCAAAAGATTCTAAAAATGCTTAATCCAGTTCTGATCCTTGTCCTCATCCTTACTATCGCAACAATCATTCTCCTTTTCCAACTTCCACCAGAGGAATCTGTTTTCTTCTACTTCGCCCTTGGGGTTTTAATCCTCCAGTGTCTTTATGTTGCTATACACATTGATATACATGGTTTGTGATTTCTTTGTTTGTGATCGGCTTTATATTTTCCCATATTTTTCAAAGCTCTATGCTTTTGTTTTCTCTTCCCGACTTTAAGTCAAGCGAATAATGGTCCAGAATTTGTAGATATAGAGTTTCGAATGATTATAATGTTCTAAGCAGGAGGGAACGTGATAGCACGATTTGATTTTCAAATTTATCAACATTACGGAAGATAGAACCATCAAGAATACATTTTCTTGATTTGTTCAGGAGTTAAGTAGAATGAAAGAGTTATGTAACATGGCACATGATGACGTTATGATCTGTGAATCATCACGTCCCATCAGAAACTCAGCATGACTTACTGTAATATAATCACGTTGATCAAGTGTCATTATATTATACTAACTCATGCATCAGTTCCAAACATTACTTCAATAACATTCATATTTTAAGCTCGAAAGTTTACAGAATATAGAAAATAATAGTTTCTATATGATGTAACACTGATAGCACTAATAGATTAATGATTTCAGATAAGAATCGTTATGAGAACATATTCAGAAATATCGAGGATATTTAAAATGAAAGATACGATAATATCTTTGAATATCTAAGATCAGAGGATGACGAAAACTATAATCCGCAAGGGTTTAGAGTAAGGAGCAAGATATTCGCTAAAGACTTCAGTAGACATTGAATCATTTAGATTCTTTGAAGTCAAACTTATTCTTTGTGATTTGTCCACGGTTTCTTTCATAGTTTCGCATAATCTGCTTTTCAGTACTAAATTTTCTATTGAATGTTTCCAATATAATGATACACAGGAAACACGAGGAGGTATATAATTTCGGACGAGAATATTTATGAAAATATCCTCAGAAATATCGAAGATATTGATGATGATATTTTGGAATCTCTAAGTTCGATGGTTGATAGAGAAAGATTTTTTTTTTTTTGCAAGATTTTAACATGACTTCGGAGTAAGATATTCTCTAAAGATTTCAATGGATCCAGAATTATCTGTATTCTTTGAATATAGGGTATGGTCCTTGTATTTGTCCTTGGTCTCCTTCATGGTTAACTCTATCCGTTTTCCAGTTCCAACATTTCTGAGCTTTTCCAACATATCATTCTTTATCATCAAACTTCCGATGATTTAAGGTCGTCTACGGCTATCTACGGTTTTTGCTGCTTCATTCAGCTTTTTTAACATTCGGAGTATTAATTTGTAGACTGAGTGCTTTTCAGAATTTTAGAATGAAAGACCATAATTCTAAGAGATAAATGTTATACATGTAACTGTTGATGTAGATATGCTGTGAGTTTTCAAAGTACTGATTGCTTATTCCCGGTAATTGGTATGGCAGTTCTCGTTACAATATGCGGATGAGTATATGATAGGGTTTTAATGAATAAATATAATGATTTGTCAAAGAGATTTAAGCCAAGAGTAACGAGGTTGCTGGTACGTCTGCTGGTAATAAGATGGAATACAAAAGATTTCTTGGTAACAATAAAAGAGTACACATATAAATCAAGGTTATAATAAGGTTGTTTCGAACGAAAAGTCAAAGTTAACTTGCTGGAGCCGTGACAAAATTTGCTAATTTGGAAAGGGATTGCAAAGTTATTTTTCGTAATAATAACACTAAGAAATTAGCATAGCTATGTTTTAAACGTTTACTCAGGTTTCGAGTGGTTGTAAGTGCATATCTATATGCATTAATCTTTTCTTCTGTAGATGAAGTGCGGTTGGTTCATCCACTCGATTGAGGTGTTTTCAAGAATTATGAAAGGTTTGAACGCGGATTGTAATTGTCAAGATACAAATGAGGTTTAAGATGAAATCAAGTGGCAAACTTGAAGAATTGTTTAGTTTCATATGTTATAATCAATATTTTAATTCATTTTAATTGTCCAATGTTGATAGTCCACAGTTACTAGTCCACAGTTAGCATTTCAATAATTCATATATAATATTCGAATTAATTAATACGTTTCGTGACCCGTATACGTCTCAGACTCGATCACAACTCAAATTATATATATTATTGTAGAATCAACCTCAACCCTGTATAGAGAACTCGATCATTACTGCATATAGAGTGTCTATGGTTATTCCAAATAATATATATAAATGCGTCGATATGATATGTCAAAACCTTGTATACGTGTCCCGATATTTAAGGTGCGAAAAAAATAAATACAGAAATTAAATGACAATAAATAAAGTGCGTAAAGTAAATAACAGAAATTAAATGACGATAAATAAAATTGCGAGAATATAAATTGTGATAATTAAACTGCGATAAATAAATTAAATGGTAATAAGGAATTAACAGTTAGCTAGGAACAATTAGCTAGGATTTTGTTAGCGTGGATTCTTAATAGAATTTCATGTTGTTAATTAGTCTGTTTCTAATCAATTTTCATTGTGTTTATTATTTCTTCATTATGCCACTTGTTGGATTCTGATAAATCAAAATCCAAATCTGAAATTGGGTGAATATGGTTATTCTGTGGTGAACGGATTTGTATATCGGTTAATGTAAGTATAATAGTATATGACTATTGAAACAGATTCGAAGAACGTACAATGTAACTTATTAATGTGAAATCTTAAATATCCCTCGAGTATTACCTACCCGTTAAAATATTTTCACCATTAACAGTTTGTACAACAGAATTTTTAATTACAATCTTTATGAAAACATATATACATATATATTTTCCTCAGATGTAATCATGGATTTAATGAGTTAACTTAATATTAAACTCATTTAGTTTTCGGCTGGAACTAGAATAAATAATCTCTAAAACTTTAGAGATTACATATTCGCCATGTCGAACGAAGATAAATGAGGTAGAACGATACGTCAAACGAAGATCATACTCTAAGTATAGATGGTGATATTGAAGCATGGATTGTTGATGATACTGGTGCTGTTATTGATGGTACTGTTGGTGCCGGTGATGTTGCTGAAGCTGGTACATTTTGCACCATATTCTCCGAATTGATTATTCGAGCGCAAAGTTCGTTGACTTATTACCCAGGATGATTGTCGGTCGGAACGAGCGGATGAATAAGGTTTAGAATTGTGGATAGAATATAATCTTGTCGAGTTACCCTGGAAATGAGACTGAAAATGGTGTCTCGAACAGGTTCGCCAGTAAACGCTTCAGGTTCATTGTCAAGAGGTGAATTTGGTTGGTGGAAGGGATTACCTTCTTCGCGTCTCCATTGTTTAAGTCGACTACGAACTCATCAAATGAATTGGGGATGACTGATTTGGTTGATTCATTCCGGTGACGCTGATAGGTGAATCTCCATATCAGAATATGATAATGCTAAAAACGAACATATATTTCATAGCATTATTCCTCAAGAAAGACAAGCTTTTAGTTGCAATTGTTCTATTTAAAAGTGATATTCGTTTAAATAATAAAAGGTGAAGACAAAAGACAGATTCGACGAATTGAAGACGCAAACGACCAAAACGCTCAAAAGTAAAAAAGACAATCAAAGAGATTCCAATTATTGATAAGAAACGTCTCAAAATTACAAGAGTACAAGATTCAAAACGCAAAGTACAAGATATTAAATTGTATGCAAGGACGTTCGAAAATCCGGAACCGGGACCAGAGTCAACTCTCAACGCTCGACGCAACGGACTAAAAATTACAAGTCAACTATGCATATGAATATAATATAATATATAATTAATTCTTAAAATTAATATATATATTATATTATATTTATAAAACGTCGGCACAAGGAAACAAGCAACATGTGAGCTCTCCCAGCTGGCCATGCGATCGCATGGCCAGGAAGAAGAAAGTCCATGCGATCGCATGGCATGAAAAGTCAGGCCACATCTCCTATAAATTCGCAGTTTGGTGAACGCAAAATCATATATCCATCCTCTCTATATCTATACGTAAATATTTATATTTATATTTTAAATTTAATTTTAATCCTAATAATAAGGGTATGTTAGCAAATGTTGTAAGGGTGTAAGTCGAAATTCTGTCCGTGTAACACTACGCTATTTTTAATCATTGTAAGTTATGTTCAACCTTTTTAATTTAATGTCTCGTAGCTAAGTTATTATTATGCTTATTTAATCCGAAGTAATCATGATGTTGGGCTAATTACTAAAATTGGGTAATTGGGCTTTGTACCATAATTGGGGTTTGGACAAAAGAACGACACTTGTGGAAATTAGACTATGGGCTATTAATGGGCTTTATATTTGTTTAACTAAATGATAGTTTGTTAATGTTAATATAAAGATTTACAATTGGGCGTCCCTATAAATTACCATATACACTCGATCGGACACGATGGGCTGGGTATTTATATGTACGAATAATCGTTCATTTAACCGGACACGGGAATGGATTAATAGCCACTAGAATAATTAAAACGGGGGTGAAATTATATACAAGGACACTTGGTATAATTGATAACAAAATATTAAAACCTTGGGTTACACTCAGTCGACATCCTGGTGTAATTATTAAACAAAGTATTAAAATCTTGTTACAGTTTAAGTCCCCAATTAGTTGGAATATTTAACCTCGGGTATAAGGATAATTTGACGAGGACACTCGCACTTTATATTTATGACTGATGGACTGTTATGGACAAAAACCAGACGGACATATTAAATAATCCAGGTCAAAGGACAATTAACCCATGAGAATAAACTAAAAATCAACACGTCAAACATCATGATTACGGAAGTTTAAATAAGCATAATTCTTTTATTTCATATTTAATTTCCTTTATTTTATATTTAATTGCACTTCTAATTATCGCATTTTTATTGTTATTGTATTTAATTGCACTTTTAATTATCGTACTTTTTAATTATCTCAAGTTTATTTTATCGCACTTTTATTATTCGCAATTTCATTATCGTTATTTACTTTACGCTTTAATTTAAGTCTTGTATTTATTTTTAATATTTTACATTTGGTTTTAACTGCGACTAAAGTTTTAAAATCGACAAACCGGTCATTAAACGGTAAAAACCCCCCTTTATAATAATAATATTACTTATATATATATTTGTATTTTTATAAAAGTAAACTAATATAGCGTTAAGCTTTGTTTAAAGATTTTCCCTGTGGAACGAATCGGACTTACTAAAAACTACACTACTGTACGATTAGGTACACTGCCTATAAGTGTTGTAGCAAGGTTTAAGTATATCCATTCTCTAAATAAATAAATATCTTGTGTAAAATTGTATCGTATTTAATAGTATTTTCCTGCTAAAATTAATAGTATTTTATACTACTCTGCTCAAACATCAAGTATTTTTTGCGCCGCTGCCGGGGAGAACTCAATTTTTATTTTTAAGTTTACTTTTATAAAAAAAAAATACGCTTTTGTAAAAATACGTTTTAAATATTCTAAAATATAAAAAAGAAAAATATAAATATAAATATTTTTAAGAGTTTGTTAAATATTTAAGTTCTATAAAAGTTTCTTTATCTTTATTTTATAAAAATATAAGTTTTATTTAATTTATATAAATATATTATATAAATATATAAAACAGAAAAATAAAACACTAGAAAAAAAAAAAACAACACTCGAGTCCAGTACTGTAGCAGCCCAGTAACTGGCCCGAAACCCTAGCCCATGCGATCGCATGGCCGGGTAACAAAGAACTCATGCGATCGCATGAGCTCACCTGACACGTCTGATTAGTCTGTCAACTGCATTAATTACGGTGTAATAATTATTTTTATTATTATTTAATTAAAACCCTAATTAGGGTTAGTATTTTAAATAATTAATTTAGTTTTATTTATTTAATTTGTATTATTTAGTTAATTAGTTTATAAAATTAATAGTTTTAATAAATAAATAATATAAAAATAATATTTTTATAAAAATTGTACTTTTTACAAATTTTTGTATATTTTTATATTTTGTCCCTTTTTAATAGTTTTAGCGTAATTTTTGTATTTTTTGCTCGTATTTATTTTTAACTCATAGTTTTTGCCATAGTTATTTTTACTTCTAGATTTTTAGGCTTTGATGTAAAATCCCTTAAGTGCTTTTTCTTTAGACTAAGATTTAGGTGCTTTAGAATTTTGCAACGCCTTTTTAAGTTTTAGTACCTTTATAAGATATTGCCATTTGGGATATAGTTTTACTTGTAAGCTTTAATATTTTTAGACGCCTTTTACCTATGTATCAATTATCATTCCAATTAGTAATTTCAATTTGCGATTATAATTTTAAGTTAGTTGTAGTAATAAGGTTAGGTTAGTCAAGTGTTTTTTAAGTTTTATAAGTTTCTTTTATTTTTCCGTCACCTTTTATTTTTCTTTCTTATTTTTCTTTTTCGATCTTTTTCCGACGAACTCTTTTTCTTTCTTATTTCTCGCCATTCTAGTTTTTAGGACATAGATTTTTAATCTACTTCTTATCTAAATTTCTTAAAATTACGAAAATTTATTTTAAGTGGTTAAATTAATAGACATCAAAATTTTCTGGTTCGTAGTAATAGTTGGATTTGTACGTGGACCAGGTTATTGGAGCCAAACAGTCCTTAATTATATTGAGACCAAACGAATCCTGCCCCTCTGCTGCATCTTTTGGCTATTCGAAATGTGGGCAAAATCAGAAAAGTCTATTGATTGGATAACTTATTATAATTTTTCTTTCCTTTTAAAAACTAATAGGATATTCAGTGAATGCACCGAGCAAGACGTTCACCACCTTTTGTACGTTCACCACCTGTAACTAGATCAAGACATTTAGCAAATATTACTGCCGTTGATTTTTCTTTAGAATCGTCATCCAGTCGACCAAGTACTCCGGTTCAAATTTCCGATAATCCATTTTTTGAACCCGACCTCACAATTGAGAATCCGGAGAATATTCAGGGACGATTCGTAGATCCTGAACCACTAAACTTTCCTCCGGAACCACCAATCATTCAAACAGAGATTGTTGAGGAACGAACCATTAAATCAGAATCCTCTAGTGATTCCGATTCAACAAATTCAATTATGGAGAATCTGGAACCTTTAAGTATGGAAGACCGAATGAGAGCTAAACGCACTGGCCAAGGTCACGCAATTACTCATCCAGACATTAATGCGCCAGATTATGAAATCAAAGGACAAATTCTACACATGGTGACTAATCAATGCCAATTTAGTGGTGCGCCGAAGGAAGATCCAAATGAACATCTACGTACCTTTAATAGGATCTGCACACTATTTAAAATCCGAGAAGTGGAGGATGAACAGATATATCTCATGTTATTTCCCTGGGATTTAAAGGGAGAAGCCAAAAATTGGTTGAAATCGTTACCTGAAGGGGCGATTGATACATGGGACGTTTTAGTTGAAAAATTTCTTAAACAATTCTTTCCGGCATCTAAAGTCGTAAGACTTCAAGCAGAAATTGTTACGTTCACACAGAAACCAAATGAAACTCTATATGAGGCGTGGACAAGATTTGGAAAGTTATTAAGAGGATGTCCGCAACATGGTTTAGACACCTGTCAAATAGTACAAATATTCTACCAAGGATGCGACATCACTACAAGGAAAGACATAGATATAGCAGATGGTGGTTCTATTATGAAGAAAACCGAAACTGATGCTTACAAAATTATTGATAACGCTGCTTCCCACTCACATGAGTGGCACCATGAAAAAGATATCGTTAGATCATCTAAAGCAGCTAGAGCCGATTCTAGCCATGACTTAGATTCCATTTCCGCAAAGATAGATGCTGTGGAGAGACGAATGGAAAAGATGACTAAAGATATTCACTCAATACGAATTAGTTGTGAGCAGTGTGGAGGACCACATTTGACAAAAGATTGTCTCAGTATTGAATTAACAATAGAACAAAGAGAGAATATTTCATACATAAACCAAAGGCCTGGAAATAATTATCAGAATAATTATCAACCGCCAAGACCGATTTACAATCAAAACCAGAATTATAACAGAAATATTCCATACAACAACCAACAAGGTCCTAGCAATCAACAAGTATCCAATAATACTTACAATCAGCAAAGACCTAATTTTCAAAACAAACCACCACAATAAACTGATGATAAAAAGCCGAATTTAGAAGATATGATGACGAAGCTAGTTGAAACTCAAACGCAGTTTTTCACATCTCAGAAACAAACCAATGAACAAAATGCTCAAGCATTTAGAAATCAACAAGCTTCTATTCAAAATCTGGAACAAGAAGTAAGTAACCTAGCAAGGTTAATAGGTGAAAGAAAACCGGGAAGTCTACCTAGTGATACAAATGCTAACCCGCGAAATGAAACAGCTAAAGCCATTACCACAAGAAGTGGTACAACACTTAAACCACCTGAAATACCTGTAACTTCTGATGAAGCTATTCCTACTCCACAAGAACCACAACCTGATCAAGATAAGGAAAAAGAACCGGTAGTTGAAAAGGTTAATGATGATAACACAGCTAAGGATAAACCTTATGTTAAACCATACCAACCACCACTTCCTTACCCGAGTAAAATGAAGAAAGAGAAACTTGAAGCCGAGCAATCCAAATTCTTGGATATGTTTAAACAGATAAATGTAAATCTTCCTTTCATTGATGTGATTTCAGGAATGCCTAGATATGCTAAATTCTTGAAAGATCTAATCTCAAATAGAAAGAAAATGGAAGAACTCTCGGCTGTTACCATGAATGCTAATTGTTCAGCAGTACTGTTGAATAAGATACCAGAAAAACTATCTGATCCAGGAAGTTTCACAATTCTATGTTTTCTGGGTAGTCTTAGTTCAATAGAAGCATTGGCAGATTTAGGTGCTAGTATAAATCTAATGCCGTATTCACTATACGCTAAACTAGACCTTGGAGAATTGAAACCAACCAGAATAAGCATACAACTAGCCGATAGATCAATAAAATATCCTAGAGGGATAATGGAGAACATGCTAGTTAAAGTTGGTACTTTAGTATTTCCAGTAGATTTTGTTGTTCTGGACATGGAAGAAGATTCTCAAGTTCCTCTCATATTAGGAAGACCATTCTTAAACACGGCTAAAGCAATGATAGACGTGTTCGGTAAGAAATTGACCCTAAGTATAAAGGATGAGAGTGTTACCTTTTCAGTTGATAGAGCAATGCAACAACCACAATCTGCAGATGATACATGTTATTATATTCAAACTATAGATGCACATGCAGAATTATTAGAAGAATTTCCAGAATTACAAGGAACAGGAGAATGTTCTTTAGGAGAAGGTAATGAACCAATTGATGAAGCTGAAATGTTAGCTACACTTATAGCTAATGGATATGAACCAACAACAGAAGAAATCCAAATGCTAAAAGAAGAAGACAGATATCGATACAAATCATCGATAGAAGAACCACCGAAATTAGAGTTAAAGCCACTTCCAAACCATTTGTAATACGCTTATTTACATGGTGAATCTGAATTACCTGTAATAATATCGTCTTCTCTTACTGAAAATGAGAAATCACAACTCATTTCTGTGTTGAAAGCTCATAAACCAGCCATTGCATGGGAGATTCATGATATTAAAGGAATAAGTCCTTCGTATTGCACACATAAAATCCTTATGGAAGAAGGTCATAAAACGTATGTGCAACGCCAACGAAGACTAAATCCTAATATGCAAGATGTAGTTAAGAAAGAGATTATTAAACTGCTAGATGCAGGTCTAATTTATCCAATTTCTGATAGTCCATGGGTAAGCCCAGTTCAATGCGTGCCTAAGAAGGGTGGCATGACTGTCATTACAAATGAGAAAAATGAGTTTATTCCTACTAGGACTGTAACAGGATGGCGTGTGTGTATTAATTATAGAAAATTAAATGACGCCACCAGAAAAGATCACTTTCCCTTACCTTTCATAGATCAAATGTTGGAAAGATTAGCCGGAAATAGTTACTATTGTTTTCTAGATGGATTTTCCGAATATTTTCAAATTCCAATAGCACCCGAGGACCAAGAGAAAACCACATTCACGTGCCCTTATGGTACTTTTGCTTACAAACGCATGCCATTTGGACTTTGCAACGCCCCTGCAACCTTTCAAAGGTGTATGATGGCGATTTTTCATGACATGATAGAAGAATGCATGGAAGTTTTCATGGATGAATTTTCAGTCTTCGGTGATACATTTGAATCATGTCTAGCTAATCTGGAACGAATGCTTATTAGATGCGAACAATCAAATCTAGTTCTTAATTGGGAGAAATGCCATTTCATGGTTAAAGAAGGCATCGTTCTTGGTCATAAAATTTCAAAAGAAGGAATTGAAGTGGATAGAGCTAAAGTAGATGTAATTGTTAAACTTCCACATCCCATCAATGTTAGAGGAGTTAGGAGTTTTCTAGGGCATGCCGGTTTTTACCGACGTTTCATAAAAGATTTTTCTAAAATTGCCACTCCTATGAATAAACTCCTAGAAAAGGATGCTCCATTCATCTTTTCAGATGAGTGTATCAAATCTTTTAATATTCTTAAAGAGAAACTAACTAATGCGCCGATCATGATAACACCAAATTAGAATCTACCATTTGAACTAATGTGCGATGCAAGTGATTTTGCAATGGGAGCCGTTTTAGGACAAAGGATTGAAAAACGATTTCAACCTATATATTATGCTAGTAAGACGTTACAAGAAGCACAAACGAACTATACAACTACTGAAAAAGAACTCCTTGCTATTGTCTTTGCTTTTGACAAATTTTGATCATATCTCGTTCTAGCAAAAACGGTGGTCTATACCGACCATTCTGCTCTTAGATACCTATTTTCAAAACAAGATGCTAAACTAAGATTAATCCGTTGGATCTTACTCTTACAAGAGTTTGATATTGAAATCCGAGATAAAAGAGGAGCAGAAAATCTCGCCGCTGATCATCTTTCTCGTCTTGAAAATCCTGAGCTAGAAGTTCTAAATGAATCGGCCATACAAGACAACTTTCCTGATGAATATCTATTGAAGATAGATTATAAAGAAATTCCATGGTTTGCAGACTATGCAAACTACTTAGTTTGTGGATTCCTTGAAAAAGGATTATCGTACCAAAAACGAAAGAAATTCTTCAGTGATATAAAACACTATTTTTGGGAAGATCCACATTTGTTTAAAAGTTGTCCCGATGGAATAATACGCCGATGTGTATTTGGAGATGAAGCTAGTAAAATATTAAACCATTGTCACACAGGACCAACAGGAGGGCATTATGGGCCTCAGCTAACAGCAAGAAAAGTTTATGATGTTGGATTCTATTAGCCTACAATTTACAAAGACGCACACCTTCTTTGCAAATCTTGTGATGCTTGTCAAAGGGCCGAAAAAATAAGTCAACGTGATGAAATGCCACAAAATGTTATCCAAGTATGTGAAGTATTTGACATTTGGGGTATTGACTTTATGGGTCCATTTCCAAAATCTCATAATAATCTCTATATTCTCGTAGCCATTGATTATGTATCTAAATGGGCGGAAGCACAAGCTCTCCCAACTAACGATGCACGAGTTGTAGTCAACTTTTTAAAACGTCTTTTTGCAAGGTTTGGAACACCGAAAGCTTTAATAAGTGATCGGGGTACTCATTTCTGTAATAATCAACTTGAGAAAGTTCTTAAAAGATATGGAGTAACTCATAAAATCTCCACCGCATATCATCCACAAACAAGTGGACAAGTTGAAAATACCAACCGAGCTTTAAAACGTATTCTAGAGAAAACCGTAGGATCAAATCCGAAGGAATGGTCCATTAAATTGGAGGATGCACTCTGGGCTTTTAGAACAGCCTACAAAACTCCAATTGGAACCACACCTTTTAGACTTGTTTATGGAAAAGTATGTCATCTTCCAGTAGAAATTGAACACAAAGCATTTTGGGCTTTGAAGACATGTAATCTTGATTTACATGAAGCTGGACGTCTACGATTAAGTCAACTAAACGAATTAGAAGAATTAAGACATGAAGCATACGAAAATTCGTTAATCTATAAGGAAAGAACGAAGAAATGACATGATAAAAGAATCAGAAGTTTAAAAGAATTTAAAGAAGGAGACAGAGTTCTTCTTTTCAATTCACGATTCAAGCTATTTCCTGGAAAATTGAAATCAAGATGGTCTGGACCATTCATAGTCAAAAGAGTTTTCCCATACGGAACGATAGAATTAATAAATTCAAATGGGATTGAATTTAAAGTTAATGGTCACAGAGTTAAACACTACATAGATAGTCCAATGGAATTCGATGATTAAGTTAATCACAATTTCGACACCACAGCTAACTAAGTGTGGGGAGAATCAAGTCTTTAAAGGATAATATGTATTTCTGTTAAAGTTAGATTGTCTGTTTTCATGTTTTCTCGAAAATGGAACTCGAATGGTCTTTCCCTAGCAGACCCTAAAGAACTAGTCTTCTCCCCCCATTCTGAATTTTTATTTTTTTTAGGAAATGAAGACTGCCTGTGAACTAAACCATGGTCTAATGCTACACGCTTTGATCACTAAACGTAATAATGACACACTTCCGAGTGAAATAGTATCAGTAATCAGAGAAAGATTGGACAGAGTTAGAAATGAATCCAGATGCGAAGATAATAAGTTACAATTTGGTAAAGGAAAATCAAAATCCGCAGCGAAAAGAAGAGCACGACACCTAGAACGATGTCACAAATGCGGAAAATGGTCACATGGAGGTAAATGTTCAAATAATCAAACCTATTCAAATACCGAATTTGTTACTTTATGCAGAGACGGACCGTTCATATGTTTAGAAGAAAAGACACTGAATGCTCGAGGTTACGCCTATGTAGTCATGGAAAACCAATTAAACCGACTATCTTATGAATGGGATAGATCATATAACTAAGAAATCTATTTCACAGGTATGTTTGTACAGTTTTTATTATTTTTATTATTAACCTTTTGATAATAAACGCTAATTTGTTCGCTATAAAGTATTAAATTGGTATTGAATAAAATTAGGTTTGGCGACCGAAATTATTGATATCATTCAAAAATTTATTACATCACTGCGAAATTTAACGTTTATTCTTAAGGTATAAATATCTTTAATCAATCAACCCAAAATATTTCAAAAATTCGTCATGAGTTAAATTAGGTCATGGAACTGAAATTACTTTACCGAAAAGAGGGGCGCATATTTTTGATAATATTTGATTGATTAAAGTGGGATAAAAAGCCAAAAAGATTTTTAATTTTATTTTTACCGTGTTTTTAAAATTAATATATAAATCTTAAATTAATATTGTAAACTTTGTAAAAACAATATATTTAAAATTGTAAAAATTAATATAAGTTTGGTGTGAATTTATAATATGAATTTTTAAATTAAGTTTGGTGTGAATTTTTAATTTTTAAAATATGAATTTTTAATTTTATGCATTTCAAATTTTAAGTTTGGTGTGAATTTTTAATTTTTAAAATATGAATTTTTAATTTTATGCATTTCAAATTTTAAGTTTGGTGTGAATTTTTAATATTAATTTTGAATTTTATATTTAAGTTGTGTGAATTTAAAAACAAAAATTTACTTTATCTCATTAAGTTAAAAATACGATTTTTAAAATTCGTCGTAAGTTGAAGACTAGGTCTTTGAACCGAAATTGCTTTACCCAAGGGAGGGACGAGAACTTTTATTATCACTATTTTTAATCTTATTGAAGTAAGGTATGCCAAAAAAATTAAAAAACTCAAAAATCTAAGCTTTTAAAACAATCGCTTGAAAAAGACAAATTTTAAAATTTTGTCGAAGGACGGACTAGGACATCGATCCGAAACGACTTCGTCCTAAGAAAAAGGGAAACAAAATTTTAAAATTAATCACTTAATTGTTTTATAAGTTAAAGTTAAAAAAAAAAAAGCTGAAAACACTGTACCCGAACCCCCATGCGATCGCATGGGATTTTCACTATACCTCCATGCGATCGCATGGAGGCAAAAATCAGACCTGATACAAGACAGTCGACTGGTCTGTCTTTCTCCACAAAAACACACACATACCCGAAAACACACTCAACTTCTCTCCAAATTTCACCAAAATTCACCGTAATTCGTCATTTTTCTTGCTCTAATCATGCCTAGATTCTCATTCTTCAGCAAATTGGTAAAAATTACACCCCTAAACTCTATAAATTCCTAGTTTTTGTGATAATTACCAATTTTTTTACCTATTGCAATTTTGTTAATTTCTAGTGTAATTAGTGTTAAATTGTTAGTATTTTATGCATGTATAACCTAGATTGATGCTATTTAACATGATTTGAAGCCAAAAACTTCAAAATTTTTAGAAATCTAGGGTTTATGTTCTTGAGCAATTTGGGGCTTTTTGATATAAACAGGTTATGGCCGATTTTTGTCATGAATTATTGCTAAATTGAGTAGTATAACATGTTTAGATAGTTAAATGATCCAAACAATGATCCTAAACATGATTTTTGGAGATTAAAGTGGACTTTTTAAGTCCAAAATTCATGAACTTGATTAATTTGATGTAATTGCCATTTGAGACTTGTTTAATTATTAGTAATGAATATTTTGACATGTTATTTGAGTTAAAAGCTTATGAACTTTGTATACATTTTCATATGTGCTTATTTGAAAAATGTAGAATTGAGAAAAATTGTGAAAATGTGTATAAGTTTAATTTTGATTTAACATGTTATAGTGATTGTTTTAAGTTGTTATTTTGCTAACACTAATGCATATTTGGATGCACAAATTTTGTGTTTAATGTGTTTTGCAGAAAGCCGATACTGGAGGTTCAGGAGCATCATCATCTAGACGACCAGCACCAGCACCAGAACCAGAACCAGAAATGCAACACGAACAAGAACCACAACAGGAACAACAACAGCCTGATCAGCACATACCTTATTATGATCCGGTACAGTTTGTTGATGAATTCATAGTATTCCCAATGAGGCCGCCAGTAGAATTCCCAACGATTCCTGAGCACACTCTGCATCCTAATCTGAGATTTGATAGGAGATGAAGAGATTATGAGACATATCAAAGGAACAAATTCAAATTGGTAACAAAAAATGTAGAGGTGCCAAGGGTAATCGATTGGGCCCCTTTGGAAACGGTCCATCTAGCTGACCGTGTTAGACAGCTTTTAGTTCAAAGGTATGGCAGTTCTTCTTTTACAGATTGGGAATGTCTTTTCACCATTCGTAGACCTGTATATAAGGAATGGTGTGTTGAGTTGACGAGTACTCTATCACTTGATGCAAATATAGCTAGAATAGATGATAGAAGATTTCTTAGGTTTATCCTTGGCAGTAGGATGTACAGAATGTCCATGTTGGACATGGCAAGGGCCTTACAGATATATACTCCTGGTGAGTTGCTATTACCTGATTGTACAAATTTGATTCATTATGGTGAAAGGGTAGATAGTAACTTTGACGCTGACGTCATTTGGAGGCGTATGTCACATTTTGATGTTTTTACACGAGCAGGAGGACACTCCTATACACATATTGACAGAGCCGAGCTTCGTATTATTCATAGATTTTTGGCTAACTCGATTACACAGAGAGGTCATAATAAAGAAAAAATTACCTTACATGATTTATTCTACCTAAAGTGTATTCGGGATCCTAGAAGCTTTGTCAATATCCCTTACTGTGTTGCTTTTTATTTATCTAAAATGGTAGAGGGAATGCAGGACGGGAGTATAATAGGAGGAGGTATTTTTGTGACTCTCATTGGAGAGTATTTATGTGTTGATAGGAACCAAGGGGGTCCATTACAGCTTTGTAGAGAACAGGTTGAGCCCTTAGGATTGAAAGTTTATGTGGGTGCTAAGGTATTGAAAAGTAGACGTAACCAGGCAGTACCCTATGAGGGATCTCATCCTCAGGTAGAGAGAGGCTCAGACGAGGAAATGGAGGAGGCGGAAGACATTAGGGATGTCTTTCGAGATGCTATTCTTGACGTCCACATTCGTATAGATGAGGAAGCAATGACGAACGCGGCCAGACATAGTATGTATGAGCAGTGGAACTCCGAGCGAGTATACGAGGATTATAGGCGACGCCAACACAATAGCTGGTTAGTTCATCAGCACCAAATCATGAGCCAGCTATCATATCAGGTACCAAATAACTATGTACCTACTCGACCTGCTCATTTTCCGCCACATAGCCCCGATATCCGACCACCCTTTAACCGGTATGACTATAACCAAGCCTATCAAAACACCTATAACCAACAATGGAACCCTCCTGACGAGATGAACTGGAACCCATATCCAGACTGATTTAGTTCCATTTGGTTATTTTTATGATTTTTATGTTTTTATCTTTTGACTTTTTCATGTTTAAACTTATGTTATTGGATATATTTGTGTAATTTTTATTATTTTTATTGTGTACTAATATTTCATATTTAGAATTTGAAAGTGGGATATTGAGTCCCATTTCAAATTGCCATGCATGATTATATTTGTATGTATGTATATTGTCGATTGTACAAAACAGGGTAAAACAACGCATTTTCAAAGACTGGCATTAAGTTCAGCAAAAGCTACTAATTTTGACGACAAGATGCAAAATATATGTGAAATAACAACAAGACGGAATGAACAAATGATGTGCACCATTTATCATTCAGCAAACAAACACCAATATATTTGGAAACTTTGGTAAAAATTTAATCATTTTCACACAAATCACCCTCATTAATTTAAATTGTTACTGATTTCTTGCAAATGAGGGCATTGCAAGATCTTAAGTGTGGGAAGGGGTTAAATTCTTTCGGATTTTTTAAATTTTTATCATAAAACTTGGTTACCATTAAAAATACTAGTAAAGCAGTAGTTGTATTAGAATCTAGTGCTCTCTGATAATAAAGAACAGCCCTAGTCTTATATACTGACTACCCAATTCTAGTAAAAAAATTTCAAAATTTTCAATTAAATGAACTCAAAATCATGTTTATACAATTTTATGAACGATAAAACTAGGTTTTAACACCGAAATTATTGTTACCTCAGAAAGGACATAAATTAAGAAACAAACCAAAATGTTAAAATTCATTTAAAATGGAATAGAGGACAATAAAAAGGAAAATAAAAGCCAAGTGTGGGAAAAATTACCAAGTTATCTTAAACATATGTCACATATTTCTGTAACAAATAACTGAAAATACTTTTGCTTTGGACTAAACTAAACTATTTTACCCAATGAAAGAAAAGAAGAGATGGATCTACACGATGAATCAATTTCATCATTAAAAGGAAGTAAAGTCTTCCGAAAAAGACACGCGCTTCTTGATTTAGGTCAAGAAGTTGTCGTCCAGACCAGCTGTAGGTTGACGAAAAATCTAGAAAAGTCATCACTAAAATCAGTAGGAAATCCACGGACCTTAGCATTAAACAGGGTCGCCAAGTGGTCAGAATTATCCTAACCATGAGAAGGATTTATCTCGTACAATGGGGGGCACCATGAAAATTAGCTTGATAAGACTAATGAATCAGATCCCCAGAAAGGATAATCTCCTTAAAGATTAAAAATCAGCTTTTAAAGCCTGATATTACTCAATCCTAGAGATTGACCTTAAAGATTGAGAATTCAAACTCATGGAATTCAATGATATCTAAACTCGAGCTTGAACGAGAAAATATTTTGATCAAAAATAAAACCGATTTGTTTTCTGAAAACCATATTTTCAAAGCGTTCATTACCATTGAACGTAAAATCCTAGGAATTCACCTGGAATTCATTAGGTCACCTGAACCAAATCGGGTGTCATCCGTAAGAACGGTGCTTGCATAGTGGTCAAAGACAGGACCTTGTGCCAAACCTACAAATTATAAGGGTGAGCTTTACTATTGCTCCTACAAAGGATAGTAATTGCGTCCGACACGTTATAGACCATAATTAAAAGCATGTCAGGGGACATTGCCTTAACAGTTGCTTGTTCAACGCTTTCCTTTACAACCGGACGGTAGTTTAGCGAAAGGTAATATACGGGACAAGTAAACTGGACGTGTTGCTTTCCTAATACAAGGTTAGCAAGTGGGTGACACAAAACCGCAAGTTTTGAGCTAAAATTTTCAAATCTGAAACCCACCAAGCCCACAAAAATATTTTGCAAACACCGGTGAAGGGTTATTCCGGAAAAATTATCTAGGGTAAAAACTAGATTTAATTTTCAAAAGATCAAATGTTTTCATAAAGATCCAATTTCCTTAATGGATCTAAATTTTTATAGTCATGTGGGACTGTAAACCATATCGTTACTACCATTGTTTATACCGCCGTATAGAAATCACTGATGTACAAAGTGTGAAGAATAAAGAAGTGATTCTAGTATTTCAAGACGATATTGCTTGAGGACAAGCAACGCTCAAGTGTGGGAATATTTGATAATGCTAAAAACGAACATATATTTCATAGCATTATTCCTCAAGAAAGACAAGCTTTTAGTTGCAATTGTTCTATTTAAAAGTGATATTCGTTTAAATAATAAAAGGTGAAGACAAAAGACAGATTCGACGAATTGAAGACGCAAACGACCAAAAAGCTCAAAAGTAAAAAAGACAATCAAAGAGGTTCCAATTATTGATAAGAAACGTCTCAAAATTACAAGAGTACAAGATTCAAAACGCAAAGTACAAGATATTAAATTGTACGCAAGGACGTTCGAAAATCCGGAACCGGGACCAGAGTCAACTCTCAACGCTCGACGCAACGGACTAAAAATTACAAGTCAACTATGCATATGAATATAATATAATATATAATTAATTCTTAAAATTAATATATATATTATATTATATTTATAAAACGTCGGCACAAGGAAACAAGCAACATGTGAGCTCTTCCAGCTGGCCATGCGATCGCATGGCCAGGAAGAAGAAAGTCCATGCGATCGCATGGTATGAAAAGTCAGGCCGCATCTCATATAAATTCGCAGTTTGGTGAACGCAAAATCATATATCCATCCTCTGTATATCTATACGTAAATATTTATATTTATATTTTAAATTTAATTTTAATTTTAATTTTAATCCTAATAATAAGGGTATGTTAGCAAATGTTGTAAGGGTGTAAGTCGAAATTCTGTCCGTGTAACACTACGCTATTTTTAATCATTGTAAGTTATGTTCAACCTTTTTAATTTAATGTCTCGTAGCTAAGTTATTATTATGCTTATTTAATCCGAAGTAATCATGATGTTGGGCTAATTACTAAAATTGGGTAATTGGGCTTTGTACCATAATTGGGGTTTGGACAAAAGAACGACACTTGTGGAAATTATACTATGGGCTATTAATGGGCTTTATACTTGTTTAACTAAATGATAGTTTGTTAATGTTAATATAAAGATTTACAATTGGGCGTCCCTATAAATTACCATATACACTCGATCGGACACGATGGGCGGGGTATTTATATGTACGAATAATCGTTCATTTAACCGGACACGGGAATGGATTAATAGCCACTAGAATAATTAAAACAGGGGTGAAATTATGTACAAGGACACTTGGTATAATTGATAACAAAATATTAAAACCTTGGGTTACACTCAGTCGACATCCTGGTGTAATTATTAAACAAAGTATTAAAATCTTGTTACAGTTTAAGTCCCCAATTAGTTGGAATATTTAACTTCGGGTATAAGGATAATTTGACGAGGACACTCGCACTTTATATTTATGACTGATGGACTGTTATGGACAAAAACCAGACGGACATATTAAATAATCCAGGTCAAAGGACAATTAACCCATGGGAATAAACTAAAAATCAACACGTCAAACATCATGATTACGAAAGTTTAAATAAGCATAATTCTTTTATTTCATATTTAATTTCCTTTATTTTATATTTAATTGCACTTCTAATTATCACATTTTTATTGTTATTGTATTTAATTGCACTTTTAATTATCGTACTTTTTAATTATCGCAAGTTTATTTTATCGCACTTTTATTATTCGCAATTTCATTATCGTTATTTACTTTACGCTTTAATTTAAGTCTTGTATTTATTTTTAATATTTTACATTTGGTTTTAACTGCGACTATAGTTTTAAAATTGACAAACCGGTCATTAAACGGTAAAAACCCCCCTTTATAATAATAATATTACTTATATATATATTTGTATTTTTATAAAAGTAAACTAATATAGCGTTAAGCTTTGTTTAAAGATTTTCCCCGTGGAACGAATCGGACTTACTAAAAACTACACTACTGTACGATTAGGTACACTGCCTATAAGTGTTGTAGCAAGGTTTAAGTATATCCATTCTCTAAATAAATAAATATCTTGTGTAAAATTGTATCGTATTTAATAGTATTTTCCTGCTAAAATTAATAGTATTTTATACTACTCTGCTCAAACATCAGAATAGCTGTCGAAATCCGAGGAATTCGAACTGGTTGAGGGATTCATCTCGTACGATCAGATGGAGGACTTTTCGATAAGAAATAGATTATAGGATGTAGATTAGTACCCTGCAATACATAATTTACATATGCATATATAATACTAAAATCCCATAAATTACAGAGGAATCTACAGAAGTTGTCAGGCAAGGTCTATAGTAACAGATATGCTAAGATATGAATTGGCAGATACGCTAAGATACAAATTTTGTCTATACACTATTCATGCACTCATTGCAGTAAGATGTGTCTAGACTAAGGATGATAAGTAAGTGATTCTCTAAGAATGATAAGCAGGTAATTTTCGACACGAAATGATAAGCAAAACTTTTAACATGCAGACACGGTCGAAGTCCAGACTCACTAATGCATCCTAACGACTATCAGTTAGACACACTAATGCAAGACCCGGTTCACTAAGACCACCGCTCTGATACCAACTGAAAGGACCCGTCCTAATCCATCCGGACAAAGTCCATATCGATTATAAACGATTCACAATAGTTGATTACATCGCGAGGTACTTGACCTCTATATGATACATTTTACAAACATTGCATTCGTTTTTGAAAAGACAATCTTTCATTACATAGAAAGTTGACGGCAGGCATACCATTTCATAATATATCTAACTATAATTGACTTAATAATAATCTTGATGAACTCGACGACTCAAATGCAACGTCTTTTGAAATATGTCATGAATGACTCCAAGTAATATCTAGCAAATACACAGCGGAAGATTTCTTTCGTACCTGAGAATAAACATGCTTTCAAATGTCAACCAAAAGGTTGGTGAGTTCATTAGTTTAACATAAATAATCATTTCATAATTTTAATAGACCACAAGATTTCAATTTTCATTTCTCATAAACATACGTCCCATGCATAGAGACAAAAATATCATTCATATGGATTGAACACCTGGTAACCGACATTCACAATATGCATATAAGAATATCCCCATCATTCCGGGATCCTCCTTCGGACATGATATAAATTTCGAAGTACTAAAGCATCCGGTACTTTGGATGGGGCTTGTTGGGCCCGATAGATCTATCTTTAGGATTCGCGTCAATTAGGGTGTCTGTTCCCTAATTCTTAGATTACCAGACTAAAAAAAAAAGGGGCATATTCGATTTCGATCATTCAACCATATAATGTAGTTTCGGTTACTTGTGTCTATTTCGTAAAACATTTATAAAAGCGCATGCATTCTCAGTCCCAAAAATATATATTGCAAAAGCATTTAAAAGGGGAGTGATGAAACTCACGCATATAATTATTATAAAACAGTTAATAAAGCATTTGCATGTATTCTCAGCCCAAAAATGTAATGAGTAAAAAGGGCAAATGAAACTCACCTAATGTATTTTGTAGTAAAAAAACATATGACGACAATAAACAATTGAACAATGCAGGGTTGGCATCGGTTTCATGAACCTATATCATTTACATATATTAACACATATAATTAACATGTAATAATAATCAAACTAGTTTATATATATTACTTATTTAATTTAGTAATATATTTGTTATATGTAAATATTAATGTAAATAATGTTATTATATTGAATATATAATTTATATGTAAATTTAATATAGTTATAGTATATGTAATAAAAATATTTATTTGTTATGATATAATAATAATATTGTTGATACTAATAATAATAAATATAATACTTATATTAATAGTAAAAATGATATTAATAATATTAATGTTAAAAATAATAATAATAATAAGAATAATAATAAAATAATGATATTTCTAATAATAATAATAATGATACTTAATAGTAAAGATAATAATAATAATATTTTTAATAATAATAATAATAATAATAATAATAATAATAATAATAATAATAATAATAATAATAATAATAATAATAATAATAATAATAATAATAATAATAATAATAATAATAATAATAATAGTAATGACAATCTTATTATTAATGATAATACTACATGTATTTATAATTTTAATCTAATCTTAATCATACTTATAATATTCATAATCATTAAATATAACCATAATTACTTTTATCTTAATATTTCCTAATTTATATATCTTTTATCATAATTATAATTATAATAATAACAACAATAAGAATATCAATACAATAATAATAATAAATACTACCTTAAGAAGGTAAGCCTCAAAAAAATAAAACTGCCTTAGTCCAAGCTTGAACCCATGACCTCTCGCTCACCCGCTAACACTCTAAACTATCCATCTGAAACTGATTTTCTGTAAATAACATCACCTCAACACTATATAACCCGTTTGTATCTGTTTTCTTAAAACCCACTTACCATATCTCTGGCCCAATATCGAGACCCATTTAATTAATGTCCAAGACCCAAGTTACAATCAAAAGCCCAACAGCTTACTTGTATTACTCGATCCAATCCAGTACCGTGAACAGGAAAAGAAAAATAAATAACGCAGGTTATGACTTCGGGTCTTCATCATCATTTATCATCGTAATCATCATCACAGGAAATCACCAACATATTCTTATACTCATCGTGAACTTCATCTTCCTACAGCCATCATCATCTATCTTTATCCGTCAATATTACTCATCATTATATCACAATCATCAACGATCCTTTTTATTAAAAAAAAGGGTTTTGTTTAAAGCCTGTCGGTAAAAAAATTAATATATCGATCAGTTATCAATTGCAAAGAAGACGTCGATTGCAGGCTGCTGATTCCTCTTGTTCATCATCGTAACCTTGTTCATCACGATCATTATCATTATCATCCTTATTGAAATAATATCTTCATTAACCTCACTGTTACTTCATCTTAATCACAGCTTCATATTTACAGTTTGAAAAAAAAATATAGTTTTGCAATAGCAGTAGCTGCTCGTCTGATTGTGTTTGGGGGCACGACTGAAAATAAATAGACATAGTTGCTGTAGTAGTAACGGTAATAAATGTGAAACAAAGTCATAATGTTGTAGGTTTTTATTGAACAAGACAGTGGTGATAATGGTTGGATCGTATACAGAATTAGTAGGTGGTGGTCGTAGGTGTTGGCGGTTTTGATGGTGGATCGTGTTTGAGCTATGGGTTTTACGGAGGTGGTGACGTGGTGATTGTCAACGGTGGTGGCCGGTGGTTATAATGGTTTTCAAACAGAACATGAAAAGCAACAACGTAATTTATCTTGGTTATGTTTTGGGACAGCAGCAACTTGGTTGTTCGAATGTTTGGGTTGTGATCAACAATGGTGACGGTTTGATTATGTTGGTAACGACGATGGTCTAGCTTGATGAAGGTGGCGGTCATGAAATGGTGTTCGAAAGAAATAGAGAGATAGATGGTTTTGTGGTTTACAATGGTAGTTCATGGTGGCGATTTCAAGTGGCGGAGAGTGTGTCGAGTTGGTGATCAAGAAGAGTCGTTGGTAATGATGATGAGGTGGTGATGGGCTTCGGTTATGGTGTAGAGTGGTGGTTTAGGATTTAGATTTTGTAAAACCATAGATTGACTAATGGAAACATGTATGAAGTGTAGTTTAAATTGTGTGTTGGGATTTATGGAAGGCTACAAAATATTTCCATATATCTGTAAGTGTATGTATATAGATAGAAATTGAGAGTAGGTAGATAGAATGGATGAAAAAGCACAATATATCAATCAACAACAGTAAACCTTTTTTAATTCATTTAGTTTTACAGCTAATTGATAGTGAAATATATATTTATAATAATAATAATAATTATAATAAATGATAATTAAACTAAACGTGTGGAATGAAAAAGAAAGAAACAGTAAATCAAAAGTTAGCAGCCTCAATACTTGTATTCTAGCTACTGACATTTTTAACACTGAGTGTATATCGTGTCCATTGCTAAACAGTTATCGTATAAAAGTGTTCTTAAAAATCCCAAATTTTTAGATTAAATATGTTTAATTATTTCACTCAATAACTGTTTGAAACCTGATAAAAAAGGTTCGATAATTATTTATTTTCTGTTCCAATTTATATGTACGGAGTACTAATATTTAAACTTAAAAAGGTAAAAATATTTTTAACAAATCTAACATCTTCGTAATCAATTTACAGTTCAACTTTTATTTTAGTCCATCATGAACATGTAATATATCTATATTAAAACTAACGAAACGTCAACCGAGTGTTACATACATTTACCATTTAAGCTCAAAAGTAATCATATTTAATATACACTATGTATATATATAAACAGTTTTAAATAACACAATTTACTACACAATTAAATATATATTAAATAATATATGTACAAGTAATATACATTTATTATATATAAAATAATAGTTTTTATCACAATGTATTTTACTTTACATATTTATTTATAACAATAAATATATATAATAGTTTATTAATGTTCATGTCATTATATATATATATATATATATATATATATATATATATATATATATATATATATATATATATATATATATATATATATATATATATATATATATATATATATATATATTTACATATACACATATTTACAAGTAATGGTTCGTGAATCATCGGGAACAGTCGAAGGTTACATGAATGTATGAAAATAATTCAAACCTTTTGAGATTCAATTAAATAAACTTTGTTTAGCGTGTCGAAAATCATTTAAAGGTTAAGTTTAAATTTAGTCGGAAATTCCCGGGTCGTCACAGTACTGTTGATGTCGGTGATGCTGCTGGTGCTTGTAACCTTTGCACCATATTTTCCAAAGCCGATACTCGAGCGCGAAGCTCGTTGACTTCTGCCACTACACCGGGATGATTGTCAGTTCGGA